>NC_052024.1:21713240-22436166 GCF_015832195.1 Motacilla alba alba
GCAGCCAGAAGTGTCACTTGCAGTGACATCCGAGGAGTTGGTGCAGCAGCTCTGACAGCTGAAGGAGTGACCGGCGCAGGGATTGGCACCACTCTCATTTGGATAAGAGGTGCCTGCAATTCCTTGAGTGTTGGCCACTGCTGTGATGGAGGGGGGATTTTCCTAGGTGGATGGGATCATCCCAGCTTGGGAAGGGCCATGCTGGAGGTGTCCCCTGAGCAGGTACTGACTGACCTTCTCACAGCCACCTGCACTGGGACACAGAGGGGGTGAATTTCAGGAATGAGCTCGTTTTGCCATGGGCTGTGAACATGGTTGGGGTTGCATCTGTGTGGCTCCAAGTCTTTCTTTTTCCTTCTTTTTTATTTTTATTTTTTTTAGAGTACTGGTTGATTACTGCTGTTAACCTACATATTCAATATATATTATTTGCATATTAAAAGTTTTATATGTAGGGCGTAAATATCAGGGCATTAAATTTAGGTGCAGCCTGAGCTGTGTGCCCTGCCTGGCACAGAAAGGCTCAGTCTGCTCATTCTCACTGGAGTTTTCAGGTGTTCAAGTTACACAGCTCACCCAATTCAGCTGTGAAAGGCAGATATAAAGTTGGCTGAGGGGGCTCAGGAGTTTTTGGCTGGTGTCTGTGGTGGAGGTTAAAGCTCCTTTTCTACCTCTCAAGTAAGTTGGTAATTTTGCCCATTTTGTTTAGGCTAAGTGCTTAAACTAAGTTCTTGTGCAAAAGTTTTAAACTTCCTCTTGTCCTGGTTTATAAAATGTGGTAACTTTAATTGAGGAACAATCTTTCAGCTTCTCACTCTATATTTTATGCACCTGTAAAAAAACTTTCCTCTTTTCTCTTAATGTTAAAATGGTAACTGGCCTCTTGTGTCCTGACCTTGTGCTGCTTTCTGGCTGCACAGGGCTGCTCTAAAACCTGCCAGCAAAACAGGCAGGTAGAAATGTTAATGGCAATTTTTTCTTTGAGTTCATTTAAAGATGTCTTCAGACTTCTTCTAACTTCTTTCTTTTATTTTTTTTTTTTAATTAAGAAGTGAATCTTAAAGTGACCTCAAATGCAAGTCTTAAACTGAGTGGCTGTGGCTCTGGAGGAAAGTCTATATTTGAATTTGATGCTCTTGCCTGATGTTTTTTCAAGAGGGCTCTGTACTGGGGAAGGTTTCAGCAGGAGGGAGAAATTCACAGAAAGCTCTTTGGTGCTGCTCTGCTGTCCCTGCAGTGCTCCCAGTGATCTTCCCCATGATTGGAGTGGCACAGTTAATACACTAAGTGGGGGAGTGGGAGTTGTGCCTGTGTAACTGTGAGCAGAGTTTTCTTAAGGTGACTTTCAATATTTTATCATACCAAAGCACCCATGGAACAAATCGTTAGATCAAAAATTGTGTACTTAAATGTTGATTGTTTGTTTGTTGTGGATACTTTGGCTTTTCCCATCTTCCACAAATATCTTGATTTTCTCATTTGGTAGGAGTGATCAATATGAGGCTAGAGGTTTAGTGCTCAATATATCTTTTGTTAGTTATTTTTACTTTGCTCCTTTCAGTACCACCTGATTATATGTTTAAATAATGGAAAACCTGATTAGGAAAAGAAATAATAGCAATGGAGTGAAGACCAGAGACACAAATCTATGCCTATGAAACTTTTTCTCTTGTTTTAGAATATTGTTAAATTTCTTCAGCAGTTACTATAATAGGAACCTGAATTGGCTCCATGTTGATATCTTAAAGTATCAATAATGCTTATAAATATAAAATGTATCTGGGGGAGACTTAGTGGAGAAAGGATGGCTTGTCCCAAAAGCAGCAGCTGCCAAGACACTCTTTGTGCCTTCACCCACACACCGGTGGAAGAGCTGGAGTGAAATGAAATACCAGCTGCTCAGAGCCCCTGTGATTAGATCCTGCCTTCCAACAAGCTAAAACTCACCTGTAGTGATTGTTCCTTTAATGTCTCTCTCAAATATCACGCGGAGGATTTATATCTAGTGTTGTGTGGGATTTTTGGCTAAATACATAAGTGTTTAAATGACCTGCTTTGATGGAAGAGACACTGGAAGCAGTTGCTCCTAGGTAGTAATCCAGAGCTGCTTTATTTTCAAAGTGCTGACTTAACATATTGGCTGCAGAGCACAATGGTTTTAGGTTGGAAAAACATTTGCAGAAATTCTCAGCTGTGCTGCTCCAAAATGGAGGCTCCTGCGTCGAGGTATTTGTGGGGTTTGGGGTCACACACAGCAGGTCTGAGTGTGCCATTGGTAAATGGTGTGAGCTTTGTCCCCACATCTAAATGTCAGCTTGGTGCATGGAGGGGGCATTTGTGCTGCAGGAATAGCAGCTTCCTAATAGGAGATATTTCTCTCTTCAAGCTGCTAATAAAATGCTCTGGTTGTCAATAAGGGAGAATTGCATCACATTTTTAAGTGCTCTTGTACAATACCTGTTGCTGGCTTGTTTAGTTTTCTCCCTGCTTTGCAGCTTTAGATAAAGCATTGGGTTCAAGGGAAGTGTTTGTGATGATTGTGTGACACTACTTATTTCTTTTATTTTTTTATTTTAGAGATGGCACTCTTTTTCCCTAGCTGATAAGAGTTTCACCACTGTGGTGGTGTCTCATCTGTGGTTTAGGTGCATGTGTTCATGCTACCTTACATACCTGGAGTGCTTTAGGGAGAGGGACAATCAGGAATAATCCATTTTTGGTTTTGAGTGCATACTCCACATATTTAAAAAATCTGTTCAAAAATCTTCTCTAATAGAATATTGCTTCTTAATGAATAGACCCCCTTGTTATGGGACAGCTTAGTGCTGTTAACATTTTTCTCTCATTTGGCTTTATTAGGTGCTATCTCCCATGGCTATCTGTAAAGCCAATTAGTGGAGAAAATAACAGCCATATTAATCTCCCAGAGCAGTGCAAGAAAAAGAGTCATAATATCATAGAGAAATTATTCTAAGTGTGAAAAATTACCCACTTCGTCTATTTCATTTTTCTCAAACTCCAAAATTAATGACTTTGTGAAAAAAAAAAAGAATATATTTATCTCTGTATGAAGGGAGAGATTTGATGAATGCTAAAGAGAAACCAATAGAGCTTTAATAAAAATGTATCTGTCCATAATCCTGTAAAATCCTATGAATCCTATTCCAGTGTGTTAAACTGCTGATTTGTATCTCTGTGTCAAATATAATTACAGGCAAACAGGAGCTGTGTTATAATATCTATTAATCAAGACTGTAATTAGGATTTTAAGAAGCTGCTTGCTCGAGTTGGGAAATGCAGCCAGGAGGTGCCAGAGCTGCTGAGCCTTCTTTTGGCTTTGGCACCATGAGCAGGAGATTTGGGGGTTCTGTTCCCCACAAGAACAGGCTCTGCTGAGGTCAAGAGGGTGTTCAACCTATATTGCAGCATTTATTTGGGGATGTGAATGGGAAAATGTCACTGGTTACGCAGATTCAGCTGTTCATGCCAAGCCAGAAAAAAGTATTGATTTTTTTTGGGGGGGGGAGTTTCATGGCATTTGGGTGAGTCTCCTTTGGTAGAGCTGGGGCCTGACCAAGGGACATCTTGGCTCAGTCTGGGTTCCCAGCATGGGCACTGAGGAGCTGTGCACCAACTGCTGTAAATATTTTTGAGCACTTATGAGCCTCCTGACCCCTCTAAGTGCCAATAAGACAAAATGGGGTTTGGAGAAAGGATGGGATTTATGGACTTTGCTGTTGGCAAAAGTAAAGGAACTGATAAAGGTAGGCCCAGACAGCCAAACCCACTGGTAAATCACTTGATGATTCAATATTTCAACATATTTGGATTTTTTGGCCCTCAAAGCAGTAACCTTAAACATGTGGTTGTGTTTTTTTTTTTTTTTTCCCTTTAAAAAGGCTGTTTAATGCCCCTGAGTTTGGCAACTTTAGATGATCTCCTTTGTCTGCTTTCTCTCCTTTTTTTTTTTTCCCCCTACTTGTTTGCTCTCCAGGAATATCTACCTCAACTTCTACCAGGCCTAGTCATAACAAGCTGAACATGGTGTGAATGTTCCCAGCCTCATTTTAACTAAATTAACTACATTTACAACCTCGGTGTCAGAGCTCTGAACAATGAAAGCTCGCCACTGAACACATGAAACAAAAATGAAATTAGCCAGCAGTAGGAAACTACAAACAGCTGAGGCATTCAATTGTTAGCCATTTGAAGGATTAACTTCTAAATCATGTAGAGCTCCCTTGGTAGTTTAACTAGTTGGGCACTCAGGGGTATATAAAAACACACTTTAAAGTAGAAATGTATTTCTTTACCTATAAAAGAGAGATTTACTGGCAAGTTGTGATATTATTAATGCAGGAATTTTCTGCCATCGCCTGTAGTAGTTAATCACACTTTCTGTTACTTCCTGCATGCACTTTTCTGTTGGGCTCCCAATGAAAGACAGTGCAGATGAACTTGGTGTTGGGAGACAGATGACATTATTACCTAGAAATACACTTAACTAACTTAAGCTGGTAAAACCTGCCTCCTGCATGCAGTTCCATGAATAACTTCCTTCTGCAGATATTCACCCAATAGATCTATAAAGTACTCCTTTGGTCTTAAATATTTGCATCAGGTTGTTATTATACCAATAATTATGGAGAATTCTTGTATATTCTCACTCTATGAAAGCTAGGATAAGCCAGGAGGGTTTTTTTTAATAGTAAGATTTGGTAAAGTATTTTCTTAGTTAATGCATTGCTAAGGGCTTAGTCAGAAGGACAAGGAAGGGAACTCTACTAATTATATTTATTTGAATTCAGTCTTTTCCCTGTCACCTGAGAACACTGTCATGGACCTACAGAGCTTCATAAGGGAAACGTTCTCCAACTCTTTTCTTAATGTGTCTTTCAAACAAGACCCTGAAGTCTTCAGACAAGTGTTTATTCAATCAAAATCCTACCGATTGTACAATTAAGATTGATGAATTTTATAGCAGTTCTTTTTCTTTTTAAATGAATAGCACTAAACAGAGGTGACTTCCTCTCCTAGCACAGATTTGGTAATGAAGCCACTGAATTTATTTATAATATAAATACATTATAAGAGAGCATTTTTTAGTAGAAGTCCAAACGAGGCACTCATTTGTAGGGGAAAAAGAAATAACAGCAGGAACATAAACACAAAGCTGAAATAAAGGGGGAAAATGTAGAATCACAAAGAAAACCTAAACAAATAAAGTGCAAACAGAGAGTGACAAGCGCACTCAGCCCCTGGATTGGTTATGGATGAGTCGACAAGTATATGATGAAATTAATGACCCTCTGTCAACTTTTTAGATCTCACTTTTAAAGAGAATGGACCAAAAATCAATAGCCCCCAAACCACTAGTACTCCAGTGAACCAGTTTATCATTTATCTTACTGCTGGCACTCATATAGAAAGTGCAGCCAAGCACAGCATAGGACTTTCATTGGTAGTCATCATTACAAGCAATGTTTGAGCACTCCAGTTAAAGGTCAAAGGTGTGCAGTACAGCTCCTCTGAGAAGTACCTATTTGAAATTACCAATATCTGTGTATGGCTTATCCATGCTCTACACTATTATTCTATTTTTTTTTCCCCACCCCCATGTGCATTTCCCTGCTCTGAGGCTTACCTGCTGACTGAAGGAGAGGCTCTGGGGCTGCAGCCCAGCACAGCAGCTCCTCCACACCCAGGGTCAGGGCTGAGCTGATGTTTCCATTATTCGTTCTGATTCTCAAAACACTGCATCTCACTTCTAGTGGCATCAAGCTGAAATCACTGATGTATGAGCTAACACCTCAGATCAAATTATTTTCCAAATTCCCTGCCCTCCCCCCAAAAGTTTTGGAATCATATTCAATATCTGGGATTGAGATGTTTAGTTTAAAAAGTCCAAAGCAGACTCTGCTCTTTAAATTCTATGTATTGTAAATGGTTTTCTGGTAGCTAATAATAAATTTGGTGGGCTAACAAGATCAGTTGAAAAAAGTTAAAATCTATGGGAGTGGGAAATGTTAAAGATGATCATTTTGTCATTACTGGTAAGCCAGGTGTATGCCTGCAGTGAGGTCAGGGTGAGTTGCACCAAGTGCTCCACGTACATAGTAGTTCATTTCTTGAAATGCACGTAGTCTGAAGGGGAAAATTGGGATAAAATCAGGCAATGAAAATTATCCCCTTTACATGGATGGGAAACGGGCACCCAGCAGGCAAGAGGCCGTTTTAAAAAGTCAGCTGAGTTAGGAGCTACCAGTTCCTGTGGGAAAACTATTGCAGTAGAGACATGAATCCATGTTTTCTGCTGCACCTTCCAGTGTGTTAGCCCAGGATCCCTCTGGTTTGTGGGTGTTTGGTGTTCAAACCCTGTCAGAGGGAACCTGAGCTGGCACCTTCCCTGGTGCCATGCTCTGTGGTTGGGGATGCAGCTCAGTGTTTTGGTCGTGTAACAGCTCTGTCTGTGTGCCGTGGGCACTGGGGGACCCTGCTGGGCTCATCCCAGTGTGTGCAGCCAGAGAGGCGCTGGTCACACTGGGACTGAGGTGAGTGTGCAAACAGGGCTGCACTGACCCTGGGTGTGAGCCTGTTTGTGCCTCTGCCTTGTGCACGTGCCAAATGCAAGGTCAAAAAGTCTGCTTTTACAGAGCCAAGGCACTCTGGAAATGTTGGCACAGCTGCAGGAGGATAAAATATTTCCTGCCACAGCAGTGTGGGAAGGAGGGCAGCTGCCCTGCACCGCTGCAGGCAGCGAGGTGTGTTAATGATCCTACAGCAGAGAGGTTTTCCTCAGATATCTGCAGGCAGGGGATGCTGCCCTGGTCTGCAGGAGGGGAAGCTGTGCAGCCACACTTCAGAGAGGTCAGTGGGACAACACAGTGCTGACTGTGAGAGCTGGAGTCTCCCAAAATACACCCTCTGTTCAATGGGTGTAGGGATGTGTCACGGGTTCCAGTGAGGCAGAGGGAGGTTTTGAAGGACTTGGGAGGAAAGTTGTGACCGCAGGGGAGGTTTTGCCTCAGCAGAGCCATCTGTTACAGACAAGAAAGGTGTAGAGCTTCTACTGAAGGTGTGTGTGTCCTTGATGCCAATGTGGTGGTTGCAGGCTGGGGAATTGGTTGCTGTAGGGGATAATGTTGAAATAAAAATTCAAACAAGACCTGCAAACAAAATATTCCAATATATTAAGAATGTTTAATGAAAAGAATGCCTCTAAAGGAAGACATAGGCGAGATGAAATTTAAGGCCAAGAGCATCCATATGACAGCACTTAGAGAGGCTCTGTTGTGTCTTCAGCATTGCCATGTGGATGCACAAGGGTCCCACTCCTGCTTTTGCAGGTGTGGGATGCCTTGGTGGCTCAGTGCCTCTCCACCTCTGACCAGGGGTGTCCTTTGTCCCTCAAACACTCCTGATTTCACTTTGGTGCAGAGGAAGTCCCACTTTCTTTCTGGCCTCTTGCCATTTTGGTCTGCCTCTCAAAAAGCCTTGTGCAGTTATGTGCAATTCCCTCTAAGTCTCCCTGTCTGCCTCTTCATTTGGATATAAGCACAGTGAGGCACTGGTGTGATAGGCAACTAAAAACTTGAAGATGGCAGCTCAGAGCAAAGGTTTGCTTTAGTTTGATGCCTAGAATTAAAATTTTTTGGTGAAAAAATGTTAGAAGGTTCCACAGAGGGAAAGGAGTTTGCATATGGAGGTCACTGGGATTTAGTTCAGCTTCAACATCAACAGAAAAAACTGCCATAGCTGTGGAAGTGGGAGCTGGATCTGCTGTGACTCTGTCTCAGAGCTGCAAAATCAGTTATCAGTAGATAAAATTAAAACTAACATTAATGCCTACAAGCAAACAAGCAATCTCTTCAATATTCAGCTGACTTTTTTTTCCCTCCCAACATATTAAACCCATATTTTATCCGTAAGAGTGAATAGGGACAATTACTGGAGTCACACCTATCATATCCTGTTTGCTTGTACAGTAAGTGCCCGATAGCAGAACAGGGAGCTCACACTGTGTGTTCCTCTCAAACAGAAAAGGCAAGTTGCTTCAAGTAGAACAATCCTTGTACTAATTGCAGCTATTTCAAGTCTGCTGCTCCAGGCTGGTTTCCCTGAAGGAACATGCTAATATGTTAAGACTTGTAATACGTTAAGACATTTAATATTTATCCTTTTTAGTTGCTCTTTTTTGTTTTACAACTAGACCAGAGACTTTTCCGTGGAAGAAACTAGGAAAGTCTTGTTTACTTTGACATGAAATCCTTCTCTGTACAAGGTGACAATAGTTTAGCTCCAGGGGATACTTGATAAGGTGTGTGGGGCAGAAAGGGATGATCATGGATACAAGTTGGTTCCTGGTTTCCTGCAGAAGTGCTTGAACCAGCTCGTTACCAGATCTCTCAGAGGGACAGGCACCTCTGCTCTTGTATTTAATACCAGATGCATCTGCATTTCAGGGCTTTTGATTTTAGTTCCTGGGGGAAAAGGTGCATTTTCCATCCCTGCCTCTGGGAGCTGTACCAGCACCAAACGATTGTGTTTACTAATTTGTGGTTTTATGATCCGTGTTTCTAATTCTAAAGCAAATGTTAAAATCTGGGTCAGGACAATGAAAGGTGATTCAACAAGCAGAGCTTGGCTGCTCTTTGGAGCACATATATCCCTGTGGGGGCAGATTGTCCTTTGCTCCTCAGCTCACAGGGTGTTGCTCCCTGGGGTGAGTGGTGGGTTGTGGTCTGGTGGGCTCCACAGGGGTCCCTGTTGGCATCCTCCCCCTTCCACAGGAAAGAAGCTACCTGCACGGAGACTGCAGGTAATTAATTGGTGTTTTGCAGGGGTTTGTAATTAATTAGTGTCTGGATGACTAAAGGCTGTGGCATGGCAAAAAAAGAGAAAAGGTTTCCCATGCATTCACTTATAAGGGCTATGGATACTTCTGTGCATATTTACTAGAAATATTTCTCTTTAAAATTGAGTATTGGACATGTAGTGCAGATTGTAACTTAAAAGCTTCAGCTGACCTGCATTTTTGAGAGTTGTATTCATTCTGGAACTGTACCACAATTCATCATATTAAACTTAATTTGTTGGAAGCCTTGCCCTGGAATATGGGCTTGGTCTCTAAGGAAGTGCTTCATTTCTGTATTCCTTACCAATAACAGCACACGGCACTGTCTTTTTATTACTCTGTGGCTAGCACCATTCCTATAGTGCATTTCTACATCAGGGCTGGAGAGACCCCCATCCTGCTGAAAAATTTAGATGGCTACAGCAGTAATCAGAAATACCAATAAAGTGTCCCTGGTTCTAGGTGGTGATGTGGGATGGAGGGAGAAAAAGATATAAAAATGAATCATGAGGTGAGACAGCATTGCTCTGGCAACTGCTTCAAAACCTGAGTGCAGTGAGACCGTATAAAGGCTTGAGAATATTCCTATGATCCTAAAGAGACCTGCAAAGACATTGCAAACTCATCAGGCAGCCAGTGCTGCAAGGGGGAGAAATGCTGTTTTGAGTCATTCATCCCCAAACAACAGACGTGCCTTAGCCTAGAAATAGGTAATATGGCTTCCAAGTGAGGTGAGTTTCTTTGGATAAACCTGGTATAGAAACAGCCAGACATTTAATGCAGGAAGCTGCTGAAGGTGTAAAGAATGGCTAAGTAAGTGAGTGGGACACCATTAATCTTGGTTTGTTTCAGCACTACATCTTTAGCTGTTGAAGAAAAAAAACCCTTGCTCCTAGCTCATAACCTGGGTGTTAAAACTGATGTCCTCCCCATTAGGGCCTGTAAGCTCATTAGCACATGGCAATTTATCCTCTTTTATTTCTTCTCAATTATCCTATCATCCATTGTATCTGGATCTGATTACCCTTTCCCAGAGTCAAACATTATCTTGTAAATCATTTGCTTTAAGTCTAAGCCTGCCATTGCATTGCCCAGGATTTGCTTAGGCAGGTAATAAATCAATTAGCATTAAACTTGTGGCATCATCAATTTTCTTTCCTTGTGACTGAAAAAAGGAGTACCTGAACTTTGCAAAGCTGTATCAAATTTCCTTATGCCTTCCACACTGAGGTTTCCTCCTTCTTCCCCTCCTTTCCCCGATACCCCAAATCAATAGCAATATACTTTGTACTGCACTGGAGACAAAAGAAGTGAGGGAAACTGCTGTGAGCCCAGATGGAAAGTCTATGGAAAGAGCCTTGGTGACTTGAGATCTTTTACATCAAGCCCTCAGTGAGACCCCTGTAGCCAAGGGATTGCTGGGTTCTGCTATTAGATAAATGTAAAAACCTGGATAGTGATGATGGTCTAACATGACGTGCCTGCAACCTCAGGAATGTGAAAATTATGTGATATTCCTGCCCTTTTCACACTGGGAAGGACATGCAAGTGCTCTGCCAGCCCCAGGGCTGCTGTGCTGTTTATCTCCAGTGCTTCCCTTGGATGCAGGCAGCCCCGGGCTGGCAGAGGGATGGGGTGTGCTATTGTTCCTTCTCCTTCCTGGTGGAATTGGTGTGGCCAAGGTGTCTCTGCCCAAAGTGGTTCTTTGGCACAAGTGCTGTTCAGAACTGGTGTGGACATCAGGAGCACAACTGGCTTTCATTTGCTGCTACATGTTCCTCCTCTGGACTTGCTCCCATGGCTTTTTGGCAGATCCCCAGGATCTGATCTGACAGTTACAGCAACATTTATTAGCTGTAGTCTGGGCAAATGATGCAAAGGGAAGTGTTTCTTACACCCTTTGCATATAACCTACCAGGAGATTGCTGAATCAGCTCTCCTGTGCTTGGATTCGGATGTGGGCAGCCCCTACAGTGCTGTGCCCCTTTTTAACACCCCAGGCCTTCATAATGGGAGGGGAAAAAATGATAGCAATGTGGATTTGCCATGCTCCAACCACAAACTGTGTGTGAGACCTGTGCCGAGACCTGCGTGGTGGAATATTTGAGATTAGCTTTGTCCAGTTTTCTTGCTTATTGTCAGATGTATTTGGACCTAAAGAATTGATTTAAAACACATACAAATAAAGCGGACTTGTTTAGACATGGATTTGCATACCTGGGCTTTGAGTGCTAATTCAACTGGTTATTGCCGTGCTTTGTTCTGGTTGCTTCACAATAATTTCTATGATTTCTTCTTTGAAAAGTGCAGTAGGGAATGAGATCCATACTGGGAATATGAGTTATTCATTCTGAAGTAAGCTCATTAGAATGCCTGGCTGTCAGTATTGAGGATCAGAATTTGTTTTGGTGGATGTTAGAGGCTTTTCTGTGAGTTCCAGTTGTTGGAGTTCACCTCAGTAAGTAAGCCACAGGTGAAGGTTTGCAGAGGAGATTCCCGAGGAGTTTGTTCTCTGCCCCTCCCTGTCCCTCATTCCCTTTTGCCAACACCTGGAGAAGTTGCCTGCATCTCCCTTCTTTCTGTTGCATGCCTGATGTTGCTTCCTCCAAATAACGGAAACTTTTTTTTGCATTTAACCATGTATAAATGGACCAGTGCAATTCCTGCAACTCCTTCAACTGTTTTATGCTTGAGATCTTTTCCTAATTCACCAGTTGCATGATTTTTTCCCCCTGATTCTGAAAGCAAACAGGATCTTTGATCATCTGGCCTGTCACAAATAGAGGTGTTGTAGCATGTGAGCTACAGAATGGAATTGCGTGGTGCATTGCTGAAAAAAAAAAAAGGTGGGAGGCTTGTCTAAGATGAGTGATAAGATATTTTACATATATTTTCTAGCTAGGGAAGTTGAGACAATTGGCAATGAAATTACAAGGTCGTGCAGAAACTCTTTGGTAGAGATAAGAACAAAGAAGCCCCAGTTCCCAGTCCTGTGGTCTAACAGCCAAGACCACTTATTTATATCTCATGCTCTTTATTTATATGCTCCCTATATAAAGCATCCAAGGATAAAAGATGCAGAAGTTATCATGCTGAAAGTTAGGATCTGAAATGTGAACTTTTTGAAAGTTTTTGTTAAAATCCCTGGGGAATGCCAGATATCCCATTTCCTGGGACTCTTAAAGGTCATTTGTTGAACAGTTTCTCCTAAGCATATATGACAAATTATTCCCTTGGCACAATAAACAGGACTCCAGTCCTTTAATTATAATATAGCACTCAATATCTTTAGACATTTCAACATTTCCTGTGTATCCTACACATTTCATTACAAGGAAAGGTTGAACAGAATTAAAAGGGTGACATTACCCAAAGATTGATAGTTTACCTGTCCAAAAGGGAAGGTTGTAGTACAAGAGAGCACAAAGGAAAAAAGGATCCAAACCAAGTTTTGATTGCAGAGGAGACTCTGATAAGAGTTTTTATTATCCACAGCTTTTAGCCTTATTTACCATCAGGCTATCTTGCCACAAGCATGCTTTTTAGTTCTGACAGCTCTGAATTATGACCATTGTGGGATCCTATCTCATTAACTGAAATGGGAGAATAAAACATCAAACAATCATAAAAATAATTTGGCACTGTGAAACCACTTAGGAGCAGCTGTCAAACAGGTTGGAAGATAAAGTTCTAAATAAAAAGAATAGAAAGCACTGCAATGTCCTGCCATATGCTTCCTCTGCATTATAGACTCCTTAATAATATGAAGTGCCTGTGTTTATGCAGAATAGGCCAGACACTCCATATATGATATTGATTATGCCTTAACCCCAATTTAGTAAAGACATACTCCTCCTTTTCCTAATCAGATATTGCAGAAGCAGTTTTCTGAAAACGTCCCTAATGCCAAGACATATTTTATCTCCGAAGGCTGTGGCAGGAGATAGGGCTTTGTCTTGCCTGTTGTCATGGCTTGGAGCCCAGTTTTAGGACAGCAAGGCCCCTGTGGGGCTCTTCTCCAGCGGTTTTCATCCAGCAATTCAAAAACATACATCTTTATCAAGCTGTTGTTGTCAGACAACATTAGATAATTAATAGGCCATTTGTCAGCCTGCACAAAACATGTTAAAATCCCAAACGCAATCAGGATAAATATAGTTGCCCGCTCTCTGAAGGCTTTTTGTTCTGACATGCAGGCATTGCAGGCAGATATTTACTATTAAACAAGACTCATTATTAATCACATCTAATGTTAATTAATTAACCGCCTCTGTGAATTGAGGGGGCTCTGTGACTTTCAATTGTTTTAAGGAGCTAATTGGTAACTTAGCAGTTTGCATGGAAGCTGTTCCTTGTTCTGTTCACATCAACTTTTTCAGCTTAATAGAACAACAGTGTTCATTAAAAAACAAGTATAAAGAGGGGTATTTTTAGCAGCATAAATTAATGTTGTGATAAGCCTACATCTGAGCTTTGCAGGTGCAGTGGTGTTGTTTAGATGCCAGCTCTCTTTGGTGTTGCTGAGTTAGGGCAGGTGTGCAGGTACAAGGCTCTCCAGGGGCTGGAGGCCAATTGGGTGGGCTATGGATGACATTGTACCACATTTCCATGACCCAAGGAGAGCTGCTGGAAGATGCTGTCCACCTGGAAACACCACAACAGCCTTTTTGAGTTACCTGACTCAGAGCTGCTGAGAAGCAGTAATTAGAGAGATGTCTGTAAAAACCCTGATGCCTTTACAGTTTGGTCCTAATTCTCCTTAACCTCACACTTGGCTCACCACTGAGCAGTGAGAATAAGTGTCACTACACTACTGGTGTAGTGTCCCCAAGCCTGGTGCGTCCTCTTAGCCAGGTATGTTTACCTGAGGAAAGGAGCTGTTGAGAAGCAGAGTTTTTCCTCTTAAAGATGTCCTTCTCTTACTCTCAATGATGTTTATTCCTCATGAAAGGAGAAGAGAAGCAGGGCTCTCCACAGAGGTTAGACCAGCAATTCATGTGGCAGCCAACAAGGTGACACAACTCTTGAGCAGTTGCTTGGGCTGCAGAATTCCTGGTGAACCAAACCACACTGCCATGGCCTTACAGGTGCAGGGTTTGGCCCAAGATGATCACCAAGGTGTATGTGCCACTTGACAGCACTGAAAACAAGTGCCATTTTTTTTTCCTTCATGTTTTCTCAAAGTTTCTATTCCATTCTGAATCCTGAGTGTGCCTTCAGTGTTGTGGTGACTCAGCTTCATGTAAGAAGAATTAAATTGTGTAACTATAAAGCCATTGTGTAGGAAAAGAAGGGGTGGGGGAGAATATTGCTTAATTACCTGTTCCTAGAAATTCTGCTCCTGCAAAACTTCCATGGAAATCAGTAGGAGGGCAGCATTTAGAGTGCTCATCACATTAATCCAAAACATAATTTGTGAAAACTGCCTTTGCCTCACATTCCCATTAGATAACTGGGGGGCATAAGTGTCTGGGCTACAAAAACTGTAAATCTTTTAAAATAGTTGCTGATTTCATCACCCACTAAATAAAGATGACGTTTTTGTGAAATATTTTGTATTCAGACTGTCTGTCCAGCCATGCTTTGCACTCCCTCTTCTTTGCTGTGTCAATATTTGCATTACCAACCCTATTTTGGAGGGTTTCTGACTTGATTTTACATTTATTTTGGCGAGGGATGTGGAACGCAGCTCCTTGCTCTGAGAGAGAATTTGTTTTAAGGGAGGATGATGATGATGGATTTTGACTTGGAGAGAGGTGCTGGTCTCCTCGAGGGAAATGGGTTGGGAGGGGTTGGTGCAGCCTGGCTGGGAGTGTTGTCCCCCAGCCCTGTGGCACTGAGATAAACGTGGTCCACGTGCTTCTCCATTGCCATGGAGCATCACCTCCCTGCCAAGTCTACAGGCTGGGGCATGCAGGGGAACTGGGTTTTTCTTGGCATGTTTGAGGATGAGAACTGTATTGTGTCTCAATTCTGTTGAAGTTCCAGTTAAAACTTCCCAAAATAATTAGGGAAATCGAGTTTTTGGGGCCCTGGATGTAAAGATAGTCTTCAATTTCTTTTATATTGTGCCTATAATCTTGTGGTTTTGGTGTTTATTTGCATACACACCAAAAAAAAATCTTATATTTACCTGTGCAAACAAATATATTCCTATACATTTGTATGTTCATAACCACATAGGTAGATATGTTAAATTTCATTCCCTCTATAATGTGTGTATCAAGCATTTCCTTCCACAGATGAGCTTAAACAGCTCTCACACATGGAAACTGCTTGGATTGTTTTATTCCTGCTTAAGTGCTGACACCAAGTTATATGAGAGGGGGACTTAACCTAGAGTGAAAAATGTCCTTTAGCTAGCAAAGCCTGGTGCTGGGATTAAATTTAAATCAGTGCTAGCATTACTGAGGAAGCCTCGTTGGCTAAAGCTGCACTGAGTGAAGCTGCAGTGTGTTCTCTCATCACAAACCCAACAATCTGCTCAGTAAAACACATGCCACAGGCACTTATCCTGAGAGCAAGAGCTGTTGCTGTTGGAAAAGTTTGGATTTTGTAGTTGTGGCTCCAAGTATGGGGTCTTTGTGTGCCTCACCCCTTGTTCCTTTTTTTTATCTTGAACTTCAAGGAGATGAACCTGCCAGGGCTGTGGCTTGGTACATGAGAAAACAAAGTACCCTCTCCTGAAAGCCTGATCATGACATCATTAATTGCCTGCTGCCATGGGCTTGCCTTGGGCTTCCTGGGATAGTTCATTCATCTTGCCTGTGGTCCCTGGGGCTCCAGCACTGCCCACAGCATGCCTGGCTGGCAGTGGAAACCATAGCTGCATCCTTGTCTTGGTGGTACATGCTCAAAAATCTAAAATATTATGTATTTCCAACAGGGGCTTCAGAAGATGCAGGATTAAGTGGTTAAGTAGGCTTAGGCTTGTGTTTCAAGCAAGGTGCTTGCTTGAGGAATAATATTTATATTCTCTTTGTGCTGGGAAATATATAATCAAGACAACCAGAAACTTTTCCTTTGAAGCTGTAACACTGTTTTGGGGAAGGAAGGGATATTTAATTCCCCACCTTGAGGAAGAAGCTTCCCTCACCCACACTCTGAGCTGTGAAATGCTGTTTCAGGCAGAGAAACCCCCTTAACACCATGGAAATATTTTTCAATAGTAGCATTCAACTGTCTCTCTTCTGTAGCAGCAGAGCAGCAAAATTCCACAGGAGAGGATGAAAAGCATGGCAGTGTCTATGGAGAATGCTGGAGTCTGGCATCACTTTGCATTTTCCCCACTTGTTTGGGACTGAAGGCCTGCAAATCTTAGTCTGGGTTATGACTATACCATCAAAACTGCAAAAAATGTCCTTAGCCCAAGAGGCAATTTTATTGAATTATGTAATGATTGCCCAGCAGTATCCAAGGCTGACCAACAAGGTTATATCCTAGACTTCCTCTAAACAAGTTTAGCTGGGGTTGGATAAGAAGAAATTTAAGACTACTTCCATTCTAAAAATGCAAAGTCATTTCAAAGCAAGAAATAATTCTAAAGAGAATTTGTATAGGCTTGATTGATTATCTTATTTTAATCCATATTAAAGCTTTAAGTCTTTAGGTGTGGCTCTTTAGTTCTAACATCTCATAAATTATGGCTATAATGAAGCAGTCATTTATCCAGGGCTGATGATAAATGGCTTGCCCTAGGAGGAACTAAAGAATAGGCAAGTAGATCATTTTCATATTTGGTGAAAACAATATTAAGTACCCAGACCTCAGTGATTGCCCTAATAAATGAATAATCTGAGGTGAGGGGCTTGGCAGTCAGCGTAAAAAATAACCTGAGCTTTGGCTGTCATTTGTCAGGCTTTGCTATGACAGCATGCATTATGGGTAAATGAGCAATCAGCAGGAACTATGTTATGGCTGGGGTGTTTTTGAGGAATTTATCATATGCATTGCTTGGTACCTTTAAGACCTTAAGGCTTAATGGCTATAGTGCATGACTGCAAGCGAATACAGTTCTTATTTACCATCCTATGCTTCATTTGCACTGGATCCCCCTTTTTCCATGCATTAGGGGAATGAACCTCTGTTAGTTCTGTTTCCTAGACTCTCACTAGCACAGGGTATTCTGGCCTGCTCCATGTTACTTCTAAGGCACGATGGTATTTAAGGGATTTTGAGGATACTCTTCTCAGCGTAGTGGAGATGTCAATTTATATTTAATGAGCTAAGTCAGTAACACATGGATCGGATGTGTAGGAACAAAACCCAGGGGAAATGCAGGGAAACACAACAAAGCACTCCTCCAAACACCTGAAGTGCAGTGGGAAATTAGGTGCTGTTACCTCTTAATTAGCCATGAAAAATTCAGGTACAGAATGGGGACCACAGTGAAGGGTGTTAGCAGGTGTCTTGGCACAATATAAACCTGTTTTTCCAGACTGCTCCCCATGGGAATGTACAGCACCAGTGGTATGCTCCATGATGTAGCGCCTGATGGACTTGGGGTAATATTCATACAATGTGCCCCAATTGTTCCTTTCTGCTGCTGAGATTTAGCACTTTCATCTGACAACTCTTCCCCAGGTCACTTCAGGTGTAACTTATTGGAAGGGGAGACACAAAACCAGTGAAACTCTTATTTTATATCTCCTGTGTAATTATTTAATGGGAATATAAGGAGATATGTAATGATGGGGCAGATCTGGGGGACCCAGGTGTGCTGAGCACTGGGAGGAGTGGGGCTGGGGCTGCACGTGTGGAAGGGGAGTCCTGGGCAGTGGCCACTTCTGGAAATGTTGACATAAGTGATATCATCAAGTGGGCACAGATATTGAAATCCAGTGCTTGGATTTGTATGAAGCTCCTTGGTTGTGACCAAAATGGAGAGGAATTTCTTTCTGCCTAAACAAACACAGATTAGCAGGGAAAGTATTTGGGTGAAGGAATGAGCAATGAAAGTGCTCTTTTGAGAGGCTGAGGCTTGTGAAACAAAGCTTGTCCTGGCATCACACCTGCCTCTTCATGGGATGCATGTTATATCAGATCACTTTTTTCTTAGTTTTTTTTCAGCCTTTTGAAGGAAGAAATGATGTGGGGACAGGGTGATTTTTTAATATCTGGAAAGGAAAACTGAACAAGCCAGGCCATGATGTTTTCCACTAGCAGAAAATATTTTCAGGATGAAGCTTTTAGGGGAGTTCTTAACTACAACTTTGTTTTCTTCTCCTAAGGCCTCATACTGTAAGGTGTTGAGGACATTACAAACAAGAGTGTCTTTGCTTATTTACTTGAAGCTGAACTCACTCTTTGAGAAATGTGAGCTCAAATGAATATCTTGCAGTGGTGCACTGGGGCAGAGTTTTGCAGTGTACCCCAGGACAAAACCCACATTCTCCTCTCTGCCCCATTCAAAGTTTGCCCTTCTGCTCATGTGCTGTCTCCCCAGCAAAAAAAAACTTTGTTTTTCATGGCTTTGGTATTTTTTTTACTATCCTAGAAGAAAGGAATGTTAGAAAATGCTCTGATCTAGCTTTTCTTAAAATTTAAATGCTAGTCTGCCACAGCTCTCAATATCTCTTTACCTGCTGCCACTTATACCTTTCACTTCTCATTAAGGAAACGAACCCAGAAGATTAAAGCACTCCCAATTTAGCTTTCTAAATGGGAAGTGAAAGTTAAAAGCAGACCAGCTGAGAATAAGCGCCACTGAGATCTGCAGCTGGGCTGATGCTATTAGAAAAAAGAGGCCACTTCTTGCTTCTGATCTGTCATTTGAGGAAGCTTGTTTATGTATGGCTCTGACACCAGATGAATATGTAGTGCCCTTTCTCATTGAGATGAAAGTTCTACTCTAGACCGATCAGATATCACATCACTAAAGACTCAGAGTTTTATAAAAAGTAAGGCAGCACTCCTGTGTAAGAACAAGTTCATCTTTGTGGAGTCCAGCACTGATTGGGGCAAGAGACTTTAAACCCTCTTGACTGAATTCTGGGAGACTGAGTTTGTCTAATTTGTAGGCTCAGAGGGTGGAGAGAAAGGAGAGCAGAGAATGTTGGAAGGTTCCTTGTGTTCCTCAAACTCATTTTTAATTTCTGGCCCTTGTGCTCATTACAAATGTTTCCCTGCACCTCTGTGTCCATTCAAAGCTGATGGAGCAAATGGGAACCCTCCAAGAACTGTGGGTTAGATCCTCAGGGAACGTGACTCGGAAAAGCAGCATTGGAGCACGGTTAGCAGGAAGGAGCTCTGTGCTGTCCATGAGGGTACCAGGAGCTCAGCTGCTCCAACACGTCTCTTTGTAGTGCAAACAGATGGAGAAATACCAGTTTATTTAATTTCTGCTTACAGACTGTAATATTTGAAGAAAATACAATACAGTGTAGTGTTTCTAATGAGACTCTCAGCCACATCTCTGTGTACAGTTTTTGTTTTGGTATCTTACTGCCCATAAAAGAGAACTTAATTATAGCCACAACTCACTAAGCCACTGCCAATAGGAAGAGGTTGGAAATGAGGATGGCTAAAGTGGTTATTGGGAAGACTAGAAATATCTGTCAATAGAAATATTAATATATTTGGATTTTGTGATTTAAGTTTTGTGTAAGGACATCTGACTCACCTTGCTGAATCTGAGCTGGTGTCAGCAAATGAAAGGCTTCACTTTTTCTTGAATTTATTTAGTAGTACAGTTTCAAATGGAAAATGCAGAAGCAGAGTTCAGTGCCTTATGTTCTCCACAGGGGATGTGGATGCTATGTCTTCAGTTTGAACTATACTGTGAGTTAAGTGATCTCTGTTTATCCTACAGTATGTTAGGAGTATCAGTTTGCTCTAAATATATTGGTTTTAAATAACTCCTGGCAAAGAAAAGGAAGGTCTGAAGATACCATGTATCTTTTATTACTTAATCTTTTATAGTAATTGTAAATAATAATAAAGTAGACTGGTTGCAGAACCTGTCCCAGTAAAACCTAGGAGCAGTGGTATGGCAGAATTTCTCAGTTTGAAGGGACTCTATCTTTGACAGTTCTCCTAAGGTAGGTTATTTTGGAGAAAACATATGTTTCCATTTTCTCTCCCTCGGCTTCCCTTTTAGTCCCCAGGCTCCACTAGGGTCACAGCAACATTAAGGCTTTTGTCACTGTGATTAATAGCTCTTTAGATCATCTTTAATTCACTCACTAATGACTGAGGGTCTTTCTGCTCTCCAAGTAATCGCGTGATGTATGAGCCGATAGTACACCTTGTGGCAGAGGTGAAAATCATTCAGGCAATGCAAATATTGTCACGGGGACAAATGTTTTCCCTGTTAATAAAAATTAATGAATTCTACCCAGGAGCTAGTTAAAGAAGCTCTGGTGAGAGAGATCCAAACACAAACAAGTTCTTGCTGCTTGGAGCCGTTTATTCAGTCTTTCTAGATATGTGAGGATAATAATTATTAGTATATCTGCATAATAGATGAGAGAGTGGCAGGTTGATTTAATTACACAAATGCATTTCATTGCGTGTAGATCTGTCTTTCAGCTATGTCCACATGCTGGTCTTCACTTGAGAGGTGTTATTTTGTTGCTTTGCCTTGGTTGTAGAATGGATTTCAATGCTTTGGAGTCAATTTATTTAAAGTAAGCTCCAGTTCCAGGCTGAATGCTTCTTCCCAGCCAGGAACCACCTTGGTCAGGATGTCATACCTGTAAAAAGATGCAAAGATGTTTATGTTTTTTATAAGTCCCTGTTACGCATCATAAAAGGTTGATGAAACAGGCTGTAAATTAATCATCTGGAAGAGGGGGAAATGCTTCCAGTGTCTTATTATATTTATTGCACATGTATGAGTAACAATAAAAATGCTGTGTCCCTCAGCTAGGTCACCTTCTGGGGTGGGTATTCCCACCCCTCAGTCAGGGCCCAGGCTTTGTTGTGCTGAGCTGTTGGAAAGGTGTTTCTTATTTACTGGTGCAGCACAAGCCATGGTTAATGCTGTTGTCTTTTTGGTTGTTTTTTTATTTTTTTTTCATTTTGGTAGCCACCAGTTCTTTCTTCTGATGACAAAAAAGCTATTGTCTCAGTGGAATAAATATTTCTGAATTACTTCCCAGTCCCAGCCTTATCATTTACATCTTAGAACAAGAAAACAGTAAACTTTTAAAAGACATAATTTTACCTCTTCACAGTGCTTATCTACAAAGGAACATATTACTGAGGGGGGGGAAAGAGCTCTAGTTGTTACTATTATTTCTGGTAGACACCCAAGGAGAGTGGCTAATTTGTTCTTCATTAATGCCAAGGACAAATAAAAAAGCAAGGACTGAATTATGCATTTATTTCCATTGTGCCTATAACATGGGCTTCCACTCCCCATCATCCTCCAAAAGAATTCCCAAACCTTTGCTGTGCATTTCATGTGATACCATAGGGTGCAATAATGTGGTTTTAAAAGAAGATGAATTTAGTGGTGAATCTTAATTGAAGGCAGAAAATTACATGCAGCCCCCCTGCTGAAGGAAGGATGGACAGTTGGCTGCAATCAGAAGGGTTTTTTTTGATATTGCTTGACAACAACCTTTTAGTATTAGTTCACAGAGGCCTCGGCAAAAACCTTAGAGTCAAATTTATTTGGAATTTGAACACTTTTTTTTGAGCCTGGGCATGACAACCGTTCTTTGAATTACACCAGTTTTCTCTTTTGTCATGAGCTGAGGCAGCCTTGGACTTGTGGGTAACTGGAGATGAAATTCCCAGCCTGTAGAGCCCTGTGCAAAATGAAAGGTATATGGAACTGACCTTTCAATTATTAGCACATGAGTGTATGTACCCAGGTTCCCCTTTTGACAACTAAATGCCACAGGGCCCAGGCTCAGCCCCTTGGGGTTTGAGGGCATTTTCAAGTGATTCACTGAGGTTTGGATGTGTCCCTTACAAAGGTTTTGCACTTGCATAAAACCCAAAGCACTTGGATTTGAAATTAATAGATTTTTATGTGAAAACTTCTTTTTTTATTTATGGTAGAACGTATAAATATTCAATGAAAAGGATTTTTAATTTTTCTGTCAGAAGAAGTGTTTGACCCTTGTCTCAAAATGCTGTGATAAATTATATTGTCTTACATATAATATTAATAAAATATTAAAAGAGCTGCTATGCTGCATCTGATAAAATGTATAGAGCAGGATTCAAAAATGCATTACCATGCTAGAGACAGAATCAATTTTATTCCAACAGAATAACTCTGTGGAAAATTAAGGAGGATTCTCCAGCATGTTTCTGGAGATGTAGCTATGAATTATTTGGTGAAATCAAAATGTGGATTTCCCAACTCACGTCTAACTTGAGGAAACCAGACTATATTGATTAAAGTTTGTTTAATAAAAGAATTGGGAAGGGTTTTGTGCTGCTCTCCAGTGATAAATTGCCACAATCTTTTCTTTTATTATCACCCTGCTAGTCCTCTGCTGCTCAGCCCCGAATTAGGCACCTAAATAAGATCCAGATTTGCCAAAGTGCTCGGGAGTCAGGAGTTTCCACTGGGAGACATTTTTTCCCTGAACTTCCAGAAGAATTAGGTAATGGAGACGGCCCGTTCAGTGTCACAGAGGGAACCAGTCTGTTTGGCAGCCTTGACCTAAAAGGTTTCAATTTTCTGGGCGTTGTTGCTTCTGCACTTTCAGGCAGAAACTCTGTGTACAGAAGAGTGTGGCTCTCTCTCCATCACCCTCTGCTTCTGGTGATGGCTGGGGTGAGAGGAGACAGCAATCCTCCAGACAGCCTCTCTCTTAAGACACCTGAACTCCTCCTATCACCTTGGGTGGCTGAATATCAACCCTTGACACTGAATTTTGAGCAGGTAGAACAGCCATTGCTGGAATAACATTATTAAAGTTTTACTGGAGCATAATCTGCCTTTAGAAAAAAACTATGTGTTTTCAGTGGAAAGTTCTGACTCTGGCAAAGGTTGGATATGAATGCATTATATATGCACACAGCAGTTATTAGTATGGGGAGGGCATTACACTGGGACAGCATTTTGTCCAGCCATGCAGCATTAGTACCTTGTCATGAACCAAGGCACCCAAAAAGTGTGCACCATCGATGCACACCTGGCAGGTTTGAATTTTTGAGTTTCTTGCTGATTTTTACATTCTTTGGCTTAGTTTCTCATATTTAGTTTCTTCTAGTCCAGCTCTCTTCTGTGCAGGGAAATAAAAGTTTTCCACAGTGCAGAGGAAACGAGGATGAAACCAGGCTCAGTGCAAAGTGACTTCACTTGCTTCCTAATTGGTTTGAGGTGGGAAAAACCAAGGAGGGAAACCAGTACGTCTTTCCCAATCCCTGTCTCTGTTTTTCCATCAGGCTTGATGAGCTGGAGCCCAACAGTCATCCATGCCTGGGATTCTGTGGGTTAAAAAGCCACCAAAAATGGAGCTGTTCTCTCCTCACCTGAATCAATAGGTGGCTAATGGGCATAAGAGAAGGAGGCCTGAGAATCTCATGAAACCAATTGAAAAAAGGAATTTAATCAGTTGCAGTAGAATCCGAGCCCTGTACGTTGTATAGGATGTGAAGGATTTATATTGGATGATTGTCTAATCTTCCGTGTAAGTGGAACTTCTTTGGCCTTATTTTGAACCTGGAGTAATAAAGAAGGAAGTGAAAGCAAAGGTAAACTTAAAGTATTGTTTTACTCTAAATGCTTTCAGTAAAGGGCCTTGTTATCTAATGATTGGTACTGGATGGCTGGTATAAATCGTGCTGTTTGTTCCCTGCACTCATGGCGAGGGAAAGCAGAGGCAAAAGGAAATCAATTGGAACTAGCAGGTAACAAATGACCAGTCTTAGGCAAGCATAGCAGATGGGGAAAATAGAGTTGTGGGCATACATTATTGGGAAATGCAGCGGTGACTTTCCCTGTTGTTTAAGAAATGCAGCAAATAATTAATATTTTTGATGGAGGGAGCCTCTCGGATAATTAAGAATGTGCAGGTATTTGAATATTGAGTCATATTTTCAATGTTTTCTTAGATGGGGTTCTTGCCCTTAATACTGAATTGCCAAAAAGAGAGTCAGAAAGTGTGGTGGCAGCTTTTGTGGAGAGCGGCAAGCCCACCTCATGCTAGCTGCCCCAGAAGAGTGCTGATGGAGCCAACCTGGCAGTGCACTGTCCAGAGGCAATTCTGGAGTTGCCTGGGATTTTGGGAAATATTTTGGCACTACTGTGCCAGAAGGAGCCCTGCAGAGTGGCTACAATATTGTCAGATCTGAGCTGAGGTGAGGCTAAGTTCCAGTAGCTTTCTGTTTGGGGATTCTCTCTTTCCTGGTAGATCTTTACTGTTCAAAAAGATTTATTTTTCTGGAGCACGAAAAATCCTGTAGAGCTCAAGAAGAAGCTCTTCTAGTGTCAGGGTTTTTCTGGAGATAGAAGCAGAGAAAGGACCAACTGGGGAACAATTCTTTCTGCTAGGACCTGGTGGGATCCCTGGTTGTGGAAACCAGGGCTGGACCAAATGGCGTGTGAGCAATAGTGAGTTTTTATCCCCCTCACTTGCCATGTACACCCAAACCATCAATTTTATGACCCTGTTGCAAGGATGATTTTAGATACATGGAGCTGGGTGTAGGGAAGAAAAGTGTCCTATGTGTGATCAAGCACTGGGACACACAGGAGATGGGAATCTTCACATTTCATGATTTTAAATACCATCCAGACCACACTGTGAGGGGCTCTGTGTTTACCCTGTGTGGAGGGTGGTGGTCAAAGTCCCTCTAGATGGCCTGGTTCAGGATTTAGCCTCCTACTGTGCTCACCAGGCCTATTTGAGAGCCTGGTCTGAGTTCTTAGTCCTTTACACGTGGCTCTGTGTATGCAGGGAATGGGGACATCTTTCTTTTTAAAAGTTTTCTCAAAGTATCTTAGCAATATTCTCTGTCTGTTTCCACAGTGTATTAGTTCTGCAAGAAAATCCAGAAGTAGTATGGGGGGGGTACCCTAACACCTTGAAAAGTACCAGTTTAAAAACTGCTGATAGCATTAAAAATAAATGAATCATGGGGTGAGAACTAGCATGACAGGTAAATAGGCAGGGCATAAAATGCCTCTGGAATCTGTGGGATATTTGCAGGTACAAAGGGGCTTCTAAGTCAAGGTTCATTTACAATGTCTGGTTCCTCTCTCCAGGAAAGATTTCTAATAGATTCAAGGAGACTCCAAGTCTTTTAGAGGGTCTTGGGAGAAGAAAGGCAGCTCTGTAAGGAAAGAGGTTTGGTTTGTTTATGGAGAAAACTCCCCAGTCACGTTCCATATTGTGTCCTGCTTGGAAGAACAACCCAAGGCTTTCAGCCTGTGCAGGAGAAGGTGTTTCTGTGCAGTGACCACAGCTATTGTACAGAAACACCACCTCCAGGGCATGGGAGCCTACCTGGAGATGGGCTGCAGCCTCCTAGAAAGCCCCAGCTCCATCAGGAAAACATTTGTGTTTTACAATTTGATGTTGGTTTTTTTTTCTTTTTTAAATTTTTTTTTTACTGCCCAGGATCTGTTCCAGCCTGTGGCTGCAGCACTGTCTGAATGGTGGAGCCTTGCCAAAAATGAGCAGTGTCAAATACTCTGTTTTACCATAACAAGTGCAGAGGTGAATGAGCACTGTCAAGAAAGCACCATGAATACTCTTTTCCGTTATTAACTGAATTTATTATTTTGCTGGTAAGAGTTACCAGCAGAAGGTGAACATTAATTTCACATCTGCATGAGCCTGGGCTGGAAATGTTTGGGAGCTCATTGGGTCGGGGGGTAGAAGCAAGCTCTGACTGCTCGTTGCTAAACAAAACAGCTAAAATCACAAATATTTCCAGTCAGTCGTGACTTTAAAAATATCCAGAAGTGTATTTGGATTTGGGAGCATGTAAGAGAATATCATAATCTGCTCAGGCTATTATGTGAAACAGAAACAGGTTGAATAAATCATTACCTGTTTTTATTCACCCAGTTTGTTCAAATCTAACACCATGGGCTTGTGAACCTTGGTGATGTAAAATAATGTGCTTGGCCTCTTCTGGTTGTGCAGCAGCCCCAGTAGTAGCTGGGATGTTGGGTAAAGGAATGTGTTTTTATTTATACTTCTTCAACAGCTCTGAGAATCCTCTTGTTCACAATAGTCACAGAAATTGTAGTAGGTGTTTCAGTGCTTGGATTTTTCAGCCAAATCCAAAGCTTTAAGGAAATCACTACCATGGCATGCTCTATGTACAGAGGAATGTTTCACTCACTTTTCTCATCAAGAGGAAAACTCATTGTTCATCCTTCTATGAAGATAAAACCCATTCAGTTAAGCTATTCAAATCTCCAAATGTTGAGGGTTCAAGAGGTTTAAGGAATTCTTCAGCACCTTGGAATTCAAGTCAGTAAAACTAGCTCTGGCACAGATCTAGGACAGATTCTGCACGAGTCCTCCACCCTAAAAGTTGCCATGAATCCACCACTGGCAGGGGAACAGCAGTGATGTGACTCAGAGATGCCAATGCAAATTGACCTAATTGCTGATGGAAGGCAAAGGGAGCAGACACAACTTCTTCATTTAAAAAAGAAAAAAAAAAGTAATTTTAGGTTATTAGTGCTTTAAAGTAACTTTGGGTTGTGGAGATTTGACATGGCAGTATCCTTTCAGCTTTCCCACTGAGAGAAGGGACTCTTCCCTCTTGGTTTATGGACAGCATTGACCTGGGGATGTTCTGCCATCAGAGGTGGCTTTTATTTTTTTAAATGGAGAAACAGGTTTGCAGCTTAGTTATCTTGATTTATGAACTGAATATTTAGAATGTGGAGATGACTTCACTGAGCTGCCTTTTTTTTTTTTTAATTACAAAAGCAAATAGAAATATTCTAATCAGATCACACTAATTAGTGGAGCTAATTATGTTTTTCCAAGCATCTCTCTTCTTGCCTATTCTGCAATGAAAAAAAAATCATTTGCTCATGATGTAAAACAGGGGAAAGGAGATTGCCATGACAATTAGCAGTAATTAATGAGAAGCTTTGAATTGCTTTGTGTTAACCTCAGCATCTATTAGTAGAAAAGGCTTGGATTTGCCCTCTGAGGGGTGTGGGTAGGCACAAACTCTTCCTCTGCCAAAGAGAAGCAAAGACACAGGGAATACAGCAAGCAGTTAAAATGGCTTTAGCCATTCTTAGTGTGTGTTAGGAACAGTCACGTGCACCTGCTGCAGATCCACATCTGTACACTTCCAACAGATAAAATGATACTGGTGAACATTTTAACTGAAAGGAATTTTTGCTTCCTTAGGGAATATTTAGCTTGACTTGAATAAATGCATGATCATTGCAGCTGGCTGTAAGATGTTACTTATTTTGTACAGAAGCTTCTTAGGTTTCAGAGTTTGTTTTTTTTTTCCTCATATTGAAATGAAGATGAATCGCTGTAAACTTATGGAAGGGTGCTATATTCTAAAATAGCTTTTTTTTAATATTAGTAAGATCAAGTTTCTTCCAAGAAAGGCCTTTGTAATGAAAGGTTCCTCTCTGCCCTGAGACACACAGATATATATTTATATGATGGAGTTTCCTGCATTCAGAACTAAAAAGAAATATTGCTGAAAATATCTTCAGCTACAATTAATTTTTGAAGACATTTAGGATAAATAAAAATATTGAAAACATTAGGCCTAGCTCCTACATTTGCATTTTACAGCTTTTGCCCATGCTTCTTGTCCTCTACATCCATGCACACATGAAATTTGTGTGACAGAGCCTGGTAATAGTGGAACAGAGAGCACAGATGACATCTTGCCCCATGTAATCAATCAGTAGTTTGTATTTAAAAGTAGAGAGATCAGAATTTAATTGATGTTCTTTGCATTGGTCCATAAAATGCTTCCAAGTGGTTTGTGTAACTGCAGATCCTATGTGGCCAGTAGATAATATTCACATCCAGGGATGTTCTCCTTTGGAAATATTTAGATTTGAAGTTGTGATCCCCATGACCAGCTCCTTCCTGAGAAGTGACATATGGAAGAGTTGAGAAACAGATCCATCTTCTGCACTGCTGCTTCCCTGTAATTGCTTCCTGAAAGCAACTTGTCCTGGATGTGATTTCTGCAGCAAAGTGAGAAGAAGTCACATTAACCCACTGAAAGGGGAGATGCGGCTTTCAATTCTCCTCTTGCCCCTGCTTTCTCTCCTGATTTATGGATTCATTGTATATCAGCTCCTGACACAACTTGGTGTTGTCTCTGTCACAGTGGCTGGGATATTTCTCTTCCTGAGGCTCCTGGGTCTTAGACTTGCACCGTCTCTAATTGAACAGCTGATGATTGATAATTGAATACAAGAATAGGCTAAAAAGCTTGGCTTGTGCAGCAGAGGAAAATGAAGGCTGATAGAGGTTATGTCTGATACTGAAGGTGACAAACACTCCTAGCCAACCATTTAAGCTAAAGGACACTGCTGGAACAAGTACAAATGGGCAATAAAGTGTCCATGAATATTCTGAGGCCAGAAATGAGCTTTCTACTAAGAAGAGGGTAAAAAGAAGGACCACCTTCTCTGCTGACGGAGTGGGATCCACACTGGCAGAGCTGTGGGAAAGGTGCCTCCAAAGTCCATGTTGGTGCCCCAGTGTCCTGATGGAGCAGGTCACCACGAGGCCACTGCTTTTGGTGGGTGTATAAGAGGAGGTATGGTTTTCCTGGTCTGATGTCCATGCTTGTAACCCCTTTTGTTACAAATCATAGGAATCTGCCCATTTTGTTGGATTTCATATCCTTGAAAAGGAGCACTGTAAAGGACGAGAAAAAGGCAAAAGACAGTAAAGACTAATTTTAACATCTTCCCCTCTCATTTCTGTTGCTGCCAGACTTTTTTGCATCCCAGGCTGCACGTGGCAGGCTGAGGGGTAGGAAGCTGACCTCCTGTGAGATTGAGATATGTTGAGAGATGGTGGGGTAGAATAAATGTGGAGACCCTTTGTCCCAAGGAATTTCATTGCTGAGCATGGCATTGCTTTGCTCCTGTGATATATGACCTATTTCGCTGTATTCTCTGCTGAGTTGGGGAAATAATCTTAGAGAGGTGCTTTGTGTGAAGGTCTGGCATTTTGTCTCAAGCTGTGATGCCAGAGTTTTGTGCTTGATGGTGCTCAGGCCTCAGCGTAATAAGTTTGCTTTCAAGAACTGGCGTTTTCAAAAACATTTGTTAGCTTCATTTTTCTTCCACTGACCTGAGCAGCAAACCCCTGAGAGTGGAGTTAGGTAAGGTGGCACACTTGTGAGAAGCCTTTTCCATGCATTTTGAGGGAAGGCTTTTGCCCCAGGGCTCTGGATCAATCCTTACTTTGCCTCTGTGTTGCCCTGCATTGCTCAGTGTTGTTCTGTTGCTTTCTGCCACTGCTTCTGAAGTAGTTTGTTACTGGACTTGGAAAGAGCTTTGCAGTATTTAATCTCATCAGAGAAAACTTCCTCATCCCATTATTTGGGCAATTTTGGGGTGGGGGAGTGGTTGTTTTCATTTGGGTTTTATGATTTATACTTCACTTTTACGGCATGTTTTTTCAGGAGGAGGGTTTTTCATTGCTTGCCTTTGTAGTGATTGTTTTGTACTTTCTTGGGACAAACCCGGCTCTTTTGAAGGTCTGTGTGCTTACGTGCAAAATATTGGCAGATCCCTGAGGCTGAGGAATGCAGTGGAAACCATAGTGCATCCTGTGCTTTGATTTCTGCAGCTCTCCTTGTGTTGGTCGTGGTTATGAAGCTGAGTTTCTTGCTTCCAGCTCTTATCTACGTTAACTTCTACAATCATCTTTATTTGTATTAAGCTTCTCAATACACACTGTGAGATGATTCAGGTATACTCTGGACTGGGTTAAATTAGCCCTGAATCAGGGCTGTAAATGCTACTGATGGTTCCTAATAATCTGGGGAAATGGCAAAAGGTTTGCTGGTTTGGTTGTGCACTTTGAGGCAGCTGTGTGGATTTCTGGACTCCTGCCATGTGCAGGGTGGCTCTGCACCTTAAGGAGCCAGGCCAGAGGGAGAAAAGGAAATAGATTTACCCATACATTTATAAAATATGTCCTGGGCATGCTCTCTTCAGGGAGCAGTGTGACAAAGGCGTCTTTTTGCGTTGTATGCTCTGTTTGTCTCCTTGAGCTTGTGTGCTTAACTCCCTAAGAATAAAGTGGCTTTTTACTCACATGAATAAAAATTAATTTAAGTGACAAACCTCTTGTCAATAGGCATGAAGACTTTATGCTTTAATCTTTGGTTTCCTTGCTACCAATGATAATCTGCACCACCCTTCTTGATGTGTTTGTCAGGGGAGTGCAAACAGGAGCTCAAATAGTCTGGAATTGTATTTCATGTGTTGCTTGTTGGGGTTAGAGAAAAAGAGGCTGGTAATATTTGGAGTTGGATGGATTTCTTCTGAGCTGGTTTGGATCTCCAGACGTAAAATTTGAAAGCAGCCATACTGCTAAAATTAAAGACAACTTATCATTTTCTGTTATTGTTTTGGAAGAGTTTCAGGGAGTGTTTAATTTTGTGTTCGGGGTTTTTTTGTTTGTTGCTCTTCCGAGTAGATCAGGTTAATTTGTCTAAACTCCTTTTTCCATTTATTTTCGCAGTTGCTTCTCTTCCAAGTGTTAATTTGGGAGTTTGCATCTTGCTTGTTTTCCAGTTGCACGGACAACTTCACCTTTTTTTGTGTTATGATTGGGGCAGCGGAAGGGGAAAGGATTAAAAATAATCTTGTATCACTCAAAATAAAAAAAAAACTTTGAGGTCTGAGATTTCTGTACGGTATCATCAGGTGGCTCTTTTGCACTTTGAGAAACAGCATTTGAAAAAACCAATATGCAGCAGGAATCCTTCTGGGGGTTAGTACTTTGAGTTTTGTCATCCTTCATCCTTGCTTTCCCATGGTTTTCTTCCCTAGCAATATGTCAATGTGCAAATTTTGGCAAAAGCACAATTATGCACTCAAAACTCATGAGTTAAACTCCCCCCAACAGATACTTTTAAAGGAAATCCTACAGTGTTCAACAGTGAGCATTTTTGTGCACAGCAAACTCCTCCCACCATGTGGGTACTTCAGGAATTTTCTTTCTCCCCCAGTCCCATCAGACTCTGATACTTTAAACTTCTTTTTATTAATCTCATGAGGTCTGTGGACCTCTGACACTGGTGATGGCAACAGGACTCTGGGATTTCTGCGTTCCAACAGGGGCACCTCTGTTTCCTCTTCTGCAATGAGAGCCTTCAATGATACATCTCTTGTTACTGGGACACAGTGGCTGATTTTGGCTCTCTCAAGGAACCTTCAGGTTGAGTACTAGTTATTTAGGGTGGTTACATCACTAACAATGATCTTTTGGTGCATTTTCTTTTCCCCAGGAAATAAGCTGTGACATATCTGTAAGCATCTATTCTCTCCATTGCCATCCCACGTCCTTCTGATCATTGTGTAAACACCACTCCTTGGGATGCTCCAGCATCACAGGCCTCCTAATTTATAGCATTTGTATTTTTTTGTAAATACTCTCTTTGTGGATATTAAATAGCAAGCAGATGTCCATCAGAATATGTGCTTTATAGGCACTCTTTTGTTTGACAGAACTTTGAAGAGCGGATATGTGTTGCCTAGTAGCTTTTATTTTTGAGTCATTTATTTTAAGAAATCAGAAGTTGAAAAAAAAACCTAAAAATGTTAAATTATAATTCTACTGAAAATCTATATTTAGTATTGCAAATCATTGCATTAGCCATTCTCTGTCCCTTTTATATTTTGGAGTTAAACAGTTGGACAGTCACCCCTTAAACACATGTATGTGTGCTAGGTGAACAGCAAGTGCACCACTGGTCCCTAAAATGCTCACCCTGAATAAAGTCTGCCTATTTCACATCAGATGAGCTTTTGGCCACTAATTTCAGTAGCTATGGACAAAATCTTCCAAGGCTGGCTGAAATCCAGTGCCTTGATTTTTGCCCAGAGCTCTGCTGTTGTCTGAACTGAAATCTCTTTTGCTCGAGCATCTGAGTCTGGATGAAACTTCTTGTATATTTTAATGACATTTACACTACATTTACCAAATCACTTTCTCATTTTCAAAACTACTTTTCTGACTGTTACTAAATGACACCGTAGAAAATCTGCTCTAAAGCAGGGCAGAATCACAGAGGGGAGCTCTTATCAATATATTTCCTCAGTGAGAGATTTATGTGGCATTTCTGGAATCAATAGGAGACTTTTCATTGATTTCAAGAGGAATACCTTGCTTTCAAAGAGGAGTCAGACAAATCCCCTCCTCTCTGTATACTTGATCTATGACCCAGGATGTGCAGTTTTCTCTGGTGCTTCCCAAGTTCGTAATTTGTATTTCATCCTCATGCCACTTTGTGAATTTATTGGCAGCCAGAAGCACTCCATGAGGATTATAGAGTTTTGCCTACCTTTTGGTGGTTATAACATTTATTTTAAAGCACTGTTTAGTTATTTTTAGTTAAGGGCCATGTGGGTGGGTTTGGTACCAGCCTGCCACCAGAGGAAAATCAGATTTTTAAGCGACTACAATCCATCAAAACTCTGCCAGCACTTCCATGGGTGGGGGGGATATTTGGTTAAATAGATGTTTATCTGGGAAAGTCATCATCTGGCTAGCAGCATACTGAATGTTTCTAAGCAGCTAACTTATGTATACTAAACAAATTTGGTTTGGCTGCAGCTAGAGCTGCCCTGTGGAAATTCTCAACATACATTTGTTTGATTGAGCTGTCATTTTCAGTTGATCTGCTGATGATCTGTGTCACTTTGTTTAAATGTCCTGGTGTTTTTTCTTTTTTTTAGTACAGTGCAAAACCAGTCTGCTTTCTGTGATGGATTAAATTGAGGTGAAATTTGAGAGTTACTCCTGTTTTTGATTTCTGTGCCCTGAGACAGGTGGGCTGGAATGACAAAGAACTTCGCACACAAACACATTAAAACTAAAATGGAGTGGATGCCCTTATGATTTAAAACATCCGTAGATGTGTCAACTACCAAATGCTCCCGTTCAAAGTAGTTGCTGGGATTTGCACTTTAAGCAACAAATGGTATTTATTTGGTCTATCCCTCTCACCTAAAATACCTGGACAAAAAGCACGTTGAGCCCTTTTCCTCCTGCAAAATTCCCTCTGGGTGCATAAGTGTTGGGGTTTTGGCCTCTCGCGAGACAACACAAGGTTAATCCTGAAATGAAATCCCTGGTGAGCAGCAGGGGATGGAAATGGGCTCTCCAGCCTGGTGGGAATCTGTCAGCCCAGTCTGGGAACTGGGCAGCATCTCTGGTGGTCTCAGCCCTGGAGATGTCCTTTCTGCAGGCACTTTCTAAGAGGCCAAAGCTCCTTTCAGTCCCTGCAGAACTTGGTTGATGTGTGGTTTTTTTTTGGAAGTATTGCTCAAGCTTTTGGCTATTGTTGTGCCTCCCACAAGCTTGGTGTACAAGTGAGATTCTGGTGCTTCCACTGATTTTGGGGAGGAGTGGTGCTGGCTTCAACAGGAAAAGTGGGATGATGAGGTGTGAGGTGGGGCACAGCCAGCTCTGAGCAGAGTTCCTCGGGGGGGAATCCCATAGCCAGGCTCATCCTGGTGCTTGGCCCTGAATTTTCCCTCCTCCAGCTGAGCTTTCCATAGTCCACAGCCCTCACTACAATGCATTTGTGCAAGGCTCACCGCGTTTCAGTCTTTGATTTAGAGCCCCTGGAAGGCTCAATTTGTTCATCTCCAGCTTTTCCCATGTGGGCTGTGGTCCATACGTGAACTGCAGCTCTGTGAGGAGAGACCAAGGGACGCCAAGTCCAGTTAAACTGCTCATTTTCCAAACATGCCACTGATTTGTTTTGTGACCATGGGTTGGTTCCGTTCACCTCCGCGGCTGCAGTTGGTGAGATGGAGACCTGGATGTGCTCTGACAGCTCTTTCAGCACCTTCTCATGATAATGCTTGGATTGTTTTTCCTCTGATGTCCTTGGAGTTATGCATGACCCTACCAAACTTGCTGAGCTAAGGTTCACCAGAGTGTGGAGAAGGTCAGCTAAGTTTCTGACCAGTTTGATGTTGCTTTGCAAAGTGCTCCATAGGAACGGCTGCTTTTATTTGACTTGAGTTTCTAATGAGCTTTCCAGGGAAAACCTTGAAATGTAATTTGTTCCTTCCACTTCCTTACCCTGGAAGTGTCTTCTGTGGGCAAATTGTACCACTGCAACTCTCTCTTTCCTGGTAGAGACACTGGTGCTGCAGGGAGGTGTTTCTCTTGTATGACCAGTTATGGCTTTGTGAAGTGGAATGGTCTAGCCTGAAAATTTCAGAGCATTTTTGGATCTAATTTGGACAGAAGGAATTCGAGTCACTTTCAGAACAATTTCAGGAAAAGCCGCATTATTTTCCTGTCATAAAAAACCCTCAGCTTCTCAAGCCATTTTTCCTCAAGGACTCCACCATTCTATGATTTAGGACGTGTCTCTGTGTTTATATATAAATTATATTACATATACATGTTGTATATATACATCCTTGTCATTATAAACAGTACTTAAATCCATGTCCGTAAACATAAATAGATATAAAGTTAAGTACTCTATATAACAGAGGATTAGTCCACAGTGACATAATAGGTAGAAATCAAGTATATAACAACCTCCTGTTAGTTTGGGTCCTGTGAGATCCTTGGGGATGGAGAGCACTGCCTGGGCCAAGGTCTCTAATGGCATGGCATCCAATTACATGAAGGCTGAATTTACTCCATTAAGAACTATGTATTTATTTAAGCTGTCATATATCAGCCTGCACATGAAAACAATAGAGCTTGTGAAGATTGCCAGTTTGGAAAAGGGAAGGAAAAAAAAAAAGATTATTTTTCAAATTTTCTTCCAAGTTATTGGGATGAACCAGAAGCTTTCAGAGTGCTGATTTATTGCTCTCTGTTAGCAGCTCCCCAGGACCCCTCTGATTCTCCAAGATCAACAGCTTCAGAGAAAGCAATACAAGGTGTATGGAACAAAGAGGGGGAATAAATTGCATTAGCAGTTAACTTTCTTTACAGTTAATATATATTAATAAATATCTACAAAACATTTGAGGCTTTGACCAGGAAGCCATGCAAAATAAACTGTAGTTCCACTCTTTTTTTTTTTCTTTCCTTTTTTTAAAAAGTCAAAATAGATCTAACTGATGTTAACTGTTTCACAGCGGGAGTCTCGTTCTGGTTTCACACTGGTGTCACTGTTGATTTTGGAGGGGGCATGTGATCAGAATAAGGACTGTCACTCCTCCCTCCCTCCCTCCAACAGGCTGCTGGTGCTCCGGGAACACTTGGCATTTCCATGCTGTCCTGCTTTGCATCTTCAAAGCACTGGGGAGAGATGGGCTGTTCACCATGGAGCTCATCTGAGGCAAATGAGATAATATGATCCCGTGGAAGAAATGGGAAACCCAAGAGGGAATGGGGGAATTTGTTACTGGATATGTTTGCAAAAGCAACTGAGTGTGCAGTGTCAGAGCTACCCGCTCCCAGTATAAGCAGAGACCCTGTGGTTTGATGGACCAGGGAGGGGAGAGCCCAGGGGGTCCTTCCTGTTAGTCCTGCATGTGCTGAAATATCTTCTTGATCTTTTTCTGACTAGCTGGGCTTGGAAAACTCTGGGCTTTGCTGGCCAAAAACTCCCCAGTGGTTTCTGTGTCTGTGGAGCTTTGGCTTGCATGGAGCTCTCCAAACATGAGAGACATGGGCAGTCTCCGGGTCCTTGAGAGCTCCAGAAGAAGTTTCCCCTGTGAGTTCAGCAATGCAAATGGATGCAATCCATTTTGCTCATTTTCCTCCAAATAAAAGGGAAAAGGGGTGAACAGAGTGAGGTGTTGCTCTGTGTCCAAGTGAAGGGAGTAGCAAAGGGCTTTTGGCTGAGGTGGAAAACGTTTTAAAGAGAGAACAGGCACCTCCCGGCATTGGCTGTGGACCACCAGCATGGGAGAGAGGCGACAGTGGAAAGCTCTTAGGTAGTGTTAAAACCCTCTAAGCACTGAACCACAGAGAACTTGCCCTTCAGAGACATGCTAGGTAAAAGTACAGCCAGACAAACAGCCTTGGAGGAGTTTCCAAATTACACGAGGAATGATTTTATAGGAAAGAGGTGACAACGTCCTAGATTTGCCAGATTTCTGCAAACAATTTTCCTTTTAAAACAAGTCTCCTGATTGCTCAGCAAAACTCAGAGCTCTAATATTTGGGGTTTGGAAATTTTATTCCTTTAACTTCTCTGAATGTTTTCCTTTTTAATGATTTTTTGGTAATAACACAGGAAAGAAAATGAAACATCTCTGAGAAAAGGAAGGGAAAGAAAGGGGGGGAAAGTGTGGAGAGGAAATGAAGGATTTTTCAGGGGAAGGCGAACTTCTGTTTTGCAAGCACCTCTCTGCAGCAGAGGATGCAGACAGGGCACGGGGAGGGAGCTCTGGCCACTGGCACTGAGGCAGTGCAGTGTCTTAAACTGAGCTGAAGCATATGAAACTTTATCACATGTGAAGCATATGTGATAAAGAAAGAGCTGGGCCCCCATTTTATCTTTGTGTAGATGTCTTGGCTGCAAAATCCTGGTGTTTTCCCTTGTCCTCTTATACAAAGGCCAAGAAAAATAATTGCTACAGATTCTTGTAGGTCCTTGCACTCATGTATGCCATGCTTGCTAGAAAAATAAACTATCTCAGAAAGGTAACTGAGAATTTAGCTGTACTTAAAGGGTGTAATTTCCTTTTGCCTCTCTCCTTGTTTAAAGTCATCCTACCATGGAGTTTGGGGCTTGCTGTAGGGCAGCAAGTAGCTTTTTCCCAGTTGTTCTTGCCTGCAGTAAATGGTGTCAGTTCCGTGGGCAAACCTTACCTGCATCATCACTGAGATGAACATTTTGGTGAACTCAGACAAAAGTCCCACTGGCATTAAGATAAATCCTGTTCTTTGGGACAGACCAGCATTCTGAAATGGAGCAAGAAACAACCATGACTATTTTGCTAAGATTAAAAGTTAATTAGTGTTTATTTAGAATATGTGGCTGGCACAGGTAGAATAATGTCAGAAAAAATTGTGGAATTGCTTTGAGGAATGAGCAGGATCTGAAACAAATTGGTGGTTGAGACAATGTAGCTAAATCCCATTCTGAATGTTTGGGTTTTTTTTTGTCTGGACAAAAATGAAACAAAGACTATTGCACTCTGAAAATGTGTAGTTTTTTTGAGTGACATATCAATGAGAAAAACTTGTCCAAATGTGCCAGCCAAGACTCTGGGTTTCATGGAGACTAATGGGAAAAAATTTCATTCAAGTTTTACAGTAATCCCACCCAAACCAGCTCTGTCATACAGGAATAAATGTGTATGAACATGTGATTAAATAAAACTCTCCCCGAGGTTTTTTGTAAAAAATAAAAACCATAGTGAATATAAACATACACTGATGCCCCAGAATGCTGCAGAATACACCTGACACAAGTAAAGTTGCTCTTGAGATTCATGATTTTCCAATCAGCTAAGTACATCCTGCATGTTACTGGGTGACCTTCTGCTGAGGAGTCGCTTGCAGGAAAAATTGTGGCCTTGTATCTCCTCGGAAACAAATGCTGGAAGCCAGTCTTGCCAGACCTTGAGGTTTTGAAGTGGACAGTATTGTAGGATTAATTACCCGATACTTTTCCTGATTAGTGTATTTGTTATGAGTACTTCTGTTAGTGCTTCAAGGACTTAACTACAGTGTATCACAGTGTCACTTGAGTATAATTAATGCTCTTTCACTGTAATTGCATAATTAAAAAGCTGTCTGGCTGCTGGTGTGAAACTCTGCTCTACAGCAGCTCGGTTTTCCAAAAGCAGCTCCCCAAAAGTCCATCCCTCCCTGGAATACTTGGGCATAGCTCAGGAGCAGCTACATCCTGTTCTGATAATCTCTCAGATCTTGCTCTTTTATCCCCAGCATTTTGGGAATGTCCTGTGTAAGGCCAGGAGTTGGACTTGATGATCCTTGCAGGATGATCCCTTCCAACTGAGGAGATTCTGAGCTGCCTTCTCCCCTCTGGTCTCTGTTCCCTACTCTTCAGGTGGAGTGCAGTCTCCTTGGGATTCAGGCAGTGCAGGTCCCCTCCCTGGTGTCTTCCCCCGAGGTGTTTTTGCCCTGGTGGTGTGAGAGAGATGGTGTGGTCACTGAGCTGCCAGTGTGTCATTCTTTCTGAGCTCGTGGTGCTTAGGGTGGGAGTTGCTCAGCTCTTCAGAGCAGATGGATGGGTGTTTGCAGGCTAGTGCTGAAGTGCCTGCTGGCAGGAAGGGGTTAAATTCCTTTGTTTTCATAATGTGCTTTTGAAACAAAACTTCATGACCTGGCTTTTTTCCCCCCTTTCCTTTTTTATTTTTTTTCTAGTGATTACACTTTGCCGCATTATAAGGGAGCAAATGCATTTGTGTCTCAGGACCGTACTCTACCAGATACTGACATGTTCAACATCTCCTGTGGCTTACCAAACACATCAGGGATGTGGACCTCCCTCTGTTTTCTCATTATGCCAAATAATGAAATGTGGAAATAATTCTAATCCTTTCTTCTGGTTGTGCTGTACCTCTGAAAATATGATAAACTCAATCCAATTAAAAGTCATTACCTCTACAAGGCTCAGTCTCTATCTATAACCTTTGTTTTATAATTCACTCTGTTATCTGTCTTCATTATAATTTGGTAGAATAGTCATCTTTTATTACTGCTTTCTGTTGGAAAAAGGCATGTGATTTCCAGTGCTACTTTGTGACACATCTCAGTTTAAAACAGTAAAGGTCTACTAATGAGTAAAAAAAAGTTCAGTTACACTGATATATTACATCAAGATAAAGTTTCATTTGTGTTGATTATAATACTATAGATTTAAGTAACTGTTTTTATCGAAAAATGTTCTTTTACAGCAATAATTTTTCGCTGTGGCAGGGTCTGTTAAAATGCATTACTTTTTCTGTTTTCCCCAGCTGATACAGGTTTAGTTAAATTTTGTTCCAGATCAGTATATTCTGTGTATAAGTGGCTGGTCTCACTAATTCACATTTAACCTTCTTGTCCTTAGTTTTGTCCTGAGCTGGTTGGCTTCTTGTGCCATGTCAGTGTGAGAATATATGTCATGTTTACCATTATGGCAATCACACAATGAACAAAAGCTGTTTCCCCTAATCCATTTTTCCTCCCTTAGCAGTGACCAGTACTCAGGGCTAAAAATTTCGAGACAGATTTTTTTTTTTCCCCCCTTGGGTCTACTCCATATGGAGAGTCACAAAGGGCATTAGTGAGTGTTAGCTGCTGCAGCTCCCCTCAGTTGAAATATCTTACCAAGATACAAATTTAAGCTATTAGTTAGAGTTTCAGCATGCTTTAGGCTGCCTCCCAGCCCCTGTGGATCTCTCCAGACTCCTTGCTAGCTGCAGATCCCTCTCTCAGTATATCAAATCCTACAGCTGGCATTTCCCTCTTCTCTTACCCCCCACTCTGTGTAACCCAGGAAAGGTTTTGAAAGTCAAATATATATTTATTCCATTGAGGAAACTTTATCAACCAGCACCAAAGTTTATTGGCACTAGCTAGTGATATAATGGGTAGTTTAAACCCTGCTAACTGCGAATAATTTTTCAGCCGTGTTTATGATTGCAGTAGGCTCTAACAGACCAGAAGTACAGATAACATAAATATTTCTACCAGAGATGATTGTACTGGAACTATAAATAAAAATTAGACTTAACTTGTAAATAAATTCACTGCGTGCCAGCCAACATTTATAAACCTTTGTTGCTGCGTGTAGTACAGTAATTTATATGGAAAAGTATGCAGGAACACAAGCAGCCAAATTTCACTTTTCAGTTATGCAGGTGCAACTTCCCCCCCACGTCAAGGAGAGCAGCTCCTGTGCAAATGAAAGTCGAATTTGACCCACAGTCTCTCAGTGCTGGACCCTAATTAAAAGCCAGCGTCTGGTCCCCATCAGATGCTTTTGACTGTGTTGCTCAATTAGACATGAATGACACTAGACAGAGCACCAAATGCTACTAGTTATTGTAGGGGCTGATGGTGAGAATTGCCAGAGACCACAGGCAGGTCCCTACACAGTCACTATATTATAACTTTGCTGGTCTAGTACCGACAGTTGGCAATACTGAAATTATCCTCTCTTAAAGACCTGATGCTCTAGAGTGTGCTCGGCTCCTTTCCTCACTTGCCTGTGGACAGATTTCTCCTGAGTGCTTGGTGCTCATCAGGAACTCCCTTCTGCTGCCAGTATGAGCCTCAGGTTTGTTTTCTGCAGACACTATGATTTGAGAAGCGAAAGCCGCTTCCCACACGAGGGTTTTTAATGTGAATTATCTGCTCTGTTCCTACTGATGCACACCTTGCCACGAGGCACAGACTGAAGCCACCCTGAGCACGGGGTGCTCCAGCGGTGACCCTGGCTGAGCTCCCTTTGCATTTCATGCAGATACTGCTGCCCACAGTGCAGCAGCATGAGAAGCTGGTGATTTATGTACTTCAGCCCCAAAGCTGTGCTCAGGCTGCCTCGAGCTGCCTTTTCTCCTGCCTTTGTCTGCGCAGCTTTTCCTACAACTCCCTCTTCTGCCAGCACGCAGAAGGGTTTGCTCGCCGTGGCTCAAGGCTGAGGTGTGGAAGCTTTGCTGGGAGAATGCCCTCTGTGATCAGCAGTGACACGAGCATGAAGGGAAGGCTGAAATCTGGGCACCACATTTCCCTCTCATTTTGTTACATTAGTGTCAATCTGAAGAAATTTGAGTAATTTTGGTTAACTCCAGGACAGACGCGGATCTCTTTTATTCCTTGGTGGAAGTCTAAAGTAATTACTTTAGATTTAACAGTTGTGTAAGAGAAATCAGAATCTGGCCTTTGGGGCCACCACATGGGTGCCTTGGTCCCCCTCGCTCTCATTGCATGAGCGTGGTTTTTGGGTTTGGACCTTCTGAGTGAGTTTTGGACAGCTTTGGTTTTCTCGTGCTTGTGTTAGGGTCAAGTAATACAAACATGCAAAATCCCCATGTGTTTGAAGGCTAATGGTTGTGAAAGTATTTTTCCTTGGTAATTGAAGTAATGATTCAGAACAGCTTCAAGTGCTGTGTTTGTCTCTAAACGCGCTTGTAATCTCTTTTGTTGTACAATGGAACTTGCCATTTGTAAAAGAGTGTTTCTCTCCCATGTTTTACGATTTCCACCTAACTGGGAGTTATTAGCTCTAGTCTAGTTAGAATCTAATCTCACTTGATTAGGTCTGCCCAATGCTTTTCACAATGGGGTCCTGCCTGGGGGTACCAGACTGTGTTACAATACAAATAATAATAAATAACCATCAATAGGTCCAGCTCCACAGAACAGTTCTGTGAAAAGGGAGCAGCACAAACCAGTTTCAGGTACGTTGACTGATAAAGTCTTCAAGTAGAGTAATGTAGGCCTTGGCTGGAGTCCTTCCTGTGCCTGGAGATAGTAAACACAATCTCTAAATGTTTCTAAAGTTAAGGATCCTTCTTTACGTCTCCTCTGGCCCCCTCTGAGCTGTGCCTACCTCCTATGGACAGTCAGATGGCTCCCATTTTGTTCACCCCTGGCTAAGAACTCCTTTTGAAGCTAATGGGCTTTCTTCTCTTAATTTTCTGCTTTTCTTGACCTCCTGTGTTCTAGACTGATGTGGATATATTTTGTAATCAATCAGTCTCTGCCTGTAACAGGGTTTTTTTTTTTTTCTTTAATACTTGTTCAAACAAATTCAGATAAAGGTGTCCATTTGTATGCAACAGGAAATGCCTGTCTCCTTTTCAGATATCCCTGCAAATACTCCAGGCTGATTTCCTCTGCACTGAATGGTGATACTAGGTCAAACAAATATAAATGCTCACTGCTCTCTTTCAAGGATCCGATTTAGGAGTTTATGGTACATTCAGGTCCACCCTCACCTCCTGTAGGAGAAGGGATTAATTCACCTGGTCCTACCATCCAGAACCCTTCATTAATGCATTTGTGCTGAAGGCTTGCACAAGGCATAGTCTACACAGCTAGAGAGCTCAAAGCTCCTGACATGTGGTGGAATTCTCCCATCACACAGAGTTGTGTCCTGATGGTGTCTAATCTCTGGGACTAGGGGTCATCTCACCTTTGAGAAGCTGCAGGCATGAAACTGTGTGGCTCTTCTCATTGCAAAGAGCCACTCTGACATTTGTCTCAGCTCTTGCTTTATCCTGCTCGGAAGGTGATGGCATTCTGAATTAGGCTGTCTAGATGCCTTTGCTTTCAGCCTGCTTGTTTTCTCCGGAGTAATCCAGTTTATGATTAAATCACTGGTGGCCACGTGCATGAATCCAAGCGCAGAGAACTGTGTTTATGTGCTAGAGTGTTTATCAGTCAGTAGTCACTCTGGGAATGTATCTTAGGCACAAATAACCTGAGGAAAGAACAGAATTCCTTATGAATGCGTTTGCTTGCTACAACTGACTTTGACCATGGAGATCTGGATGCAGACTTGATCCCTGGAAGACTTTGTGAGAAGTTTGAGTTTAATGCTGCCCTGAAACATGGATAAGTGCACCAGGCCAGCATGTCTGATCTCTGTGAGGCCAGGGTGTGGCATTTCAGCTGCAGCCAGGCACAGCCCTGCTGAACATGAGGCCTCTGAGAGCAGCACTGAGCTCTGCTCAACCTCTGCCTCAGTCATCAGCGCCTCTCACCTAATTGCTCTTGGAGAGGAAAACTGGGCTGAACTAAGAAGCATCCTAATGGAAGGAAGTCCTCTCCTCCTCCCAGCCATGCACAGAAGGCCTCTCAGTCATGGAATGACCCCAGGCCCCGGAGCACATCCCCAGCCACGTGGGCTCTTTCCTGCTGGTGGGCAAGGTTGTGACAAAAGTGCAAATGCAGGTGTCCACCCTGGCCTTTTAGTAGCAATTAACCTTTACTCCTGGGTTTCCTTTGAAGCTTGCTCATGTTTTTATTGTAAAATAGTGGTGAAGAATTTCATGGAGACTAATATCTAAGCTTCCACATAACCTAATCTCGTCTGTTCCGTTATCAGGGGCCTCATTTTTTATTTCATCCCATTTATGGTGGGGATAATTATTGGAGTTTAAAGAGGCCATCTTGAATTTCAAAACTGGAGTGCTATCTGTGTGAACAATTTGCAGTTCACTGTGAAAATGATGCTTATCAGCAAAGTCTCTGTGTCTAATTCTAACCTTACAAAGTTTTTCTATCAGTCAATATCCTATGGTTTTGCTGGAAGTCCCTCTGATCCGTGTGGGTGTAAATTTTAAGAAAAATAGTCATACACCTTTTGAAAACTAAGTCCAGAACCTTGGTTTGTGTACATTGATTTTAATAGAGCTGCTTCTATCATTAATGTCACAAATATGTCTTGATGCTCTTCGCATCTCTTGGTCAGTCATACTTCAACTCTGTGTCTATTTAGAGGCTTAAAAATATATATATTTTTTGCTAGAATACACTGCTGTTTCAGGCAAAGGGCTATTTCAGTAATCCATTTTACCCACACTTAGAGCTTTGGGGCATAGAGGAGTATTATATTTTCCAGAGCTTTCAAGCTGAAAGCCCGTGTTTAACGACGACATCGGGTGTGGCTGCTGGAAATCAAAGGAGGCACAATAGACCCAGCAAACGGACTTGTCTCCCTGCCAGGTTTTCAGAGGCCAATTTATCAGCTGCAGGTTTGACCCTATATGGCTAAAAATGAGCGTAGCCAGAATGACTGAGATAAGTATAACTGAGGCCTTTGAGTCTGCGAGAGAGAAATTAAACTGGACTGTCCCTGGGGAAGATGAAACATCTGTAAAGCTGTGCTTGCTGAATGTTTAAGGCTCAGCTTGTGCTGGCTTGCAGGCAGGCACTGCTGGCAAGTGGAGCTGAGGAAGGTGGCCCTTTGGGACAGGCACAGAGCAGGTCATTTCTTGCTGTGACTTCAATTATTTGGCTGAGATACTCTGTTATTTTGTGAAGGAGAGTTGACTGTGGGACACAGAGTGCCTTGGTTTTGCAGGATACTGCTTGGCAGGACAGGGACAACAGCAGTGACTGTGAGATGGGCTTTTTAAGGATTTTGAGTGTCAGGCACCCAGCTGTCATGGAAAATCAGTGGGATTTAGATGCCTGAAGTTTTTACCCCCAGCGCCCCCCTTCAAGTGAGCCATGTGCTTATCATCATCCAGATCACTTTCCTTGTGTGATTTCTCTTCCTGCACCCCATGTGTATACATGAGTTAGGGTTTCTTTTTTTTTTTTACCCCTGTTTCAAAAACAGCTGAAGTCTTTTAGGCAGGACTGCAATCTAAACAGTTGGGGGAAGACATCTGAACGGGAGCACGCCTGCCCAGGCTGGGTGCAGCATTGCTGCCGGCCTGCAAAGTCAAGGAGCACGTTCAAGTTCTGGGGGATGCTCAGGAGGTGTGGATGGACCTCTGTCGTGTGTCCCACCATGCTGGAGCACGGCGGTGTCTGGAGATAGCAGCAGTGCCAAGGCGTAACAGATGTGGCTGCTGAAGGGGTTGTCTCAGTGCAGGGCAAAGTGAGGGGGGGCATCCAGGTAGAGCTGTGTCTCTATCCTTTCCATGCCCTCTTTCCTGTCCTTTGGAGTCCCAGATAAGTGGTGCTGGGGGCAGGAAGGTGTGGCATGGGCTCATGAGAGCAAGCTCTCTGCACCAGTGCTTTCACGAGCCCTTGAGCATCATTGCCAAAGTCAGCTCTGATAGGTAGGATTTCTGAACCACAAGCAATGGGAAATCCCTCTCTGTGTCCTTCTCAGTTAAATGGTGGAGTCAGTAAAGACTTTTCGACTTCTCAGAATGCCAGGTATTAGGAAAGTGACAAACTGATCAATATTGGGTTCAATTGTTAAAGTGCAGGCAGAGTCTGCCAAACCGGAGGCCGAGGGGACGGGTAGCTGAACTTTCCTGTGACATGTATGAGGTCATAGCCAGTGCCACATAAAAGAAAGGAAAACAGTTCATGGCTGTGAATAAATTGCTCACAGATGAAGAATCCAGTTTGCCAGTCCTGTGATGGGAGCAATCTATTCCAATGATTTGTTATGTCCCAGTGTTTGTCTTAGGCAGTACCAGAAGCATGAAAGTACAGATATAAAACCGTGAGATAATATGTAACAAAGATGTGAGAGACAATGGGCTATGACCAGTTTCCAGTGGAAAAGGCATACGGTGCTAATCTACCATGGATAGTTTCTTAAATGAGCAAGAAATTGAAAGAACATTTTAAAGTTTCCTGTTTCTTCACTGAAACAGAGTCATTCTGAAAGCCAAGCCCAGTGTAACGCTTTCATTTCTGGGCCAGCCATATTATGCAAATATTCTCAAGCTCAGGTTTTAAATACCTGATCTCTTAGTTTCAGTCCTTGGAGAATAGTATTCTCCCCTCCTATTTAGGTTTGAATTAAGTGGAATGAGTTCTGGTGTGTATGAAATCCCAAGAACATGGGTATGTTAAATGAATATAAACAGTAAAGTAGGCTTTTTTGGCTAGTTTTGCTGTTTTTACCCTTTTGCATGTAGAGTTAATAACTGTATTGCTGGTGCAGCTGAAGCCTCTGCTGAAGTAACTCTGAGTTTCTGACTAAAAGGAATTTATAATCAGTCTTACATTTTAGGCTGTCAAAACCAGTGAGTTTTTCTTTTCTTTTTTCTTTTTTTTTTTTTTTTTATTTGCTGGCAAAGCCCCAGAGATGAAGGTTGTTTTTTTTTTTTTTTTTTTTTATTTAATGTGTTTTGGATCTGCCCCAGTTTTTTTTGCAACTGTAAGAGGAGAAGGTTCATGTTCTCTATAAGGTGCTGTTTGGATCCTGAACTTATTTTAGGCCACTGCATTTCTTGGAGGTCAGTGGTAAGACACTGATTTACATCAGCTGAAGCTCTTGCCAAGAGTTGTGTGGTAGGCTGGATCCTTTCTCCGAAGACTAATAGGAGGCCATCAAACTTAATTTTGGCTACTTTAGGTTCAGTCTGTCTCTCTGCAAGACCAGTGAAGCTTTTCTGCTTTTCACTTCTCTTAGATTTCAGTTGTAACATGCAATGCTGGCTTTCAATTGTAATTTCAAAGCATTTGAGGGGTGCAGTGCTGTATCCAGACCCGACTGGACAATGGGGTGTGCCTGCCTCTACATCTGTGTGCAATTCCCTCGCCTGTGCTCGGTGATGCAAACCACTTTTGATGTCAGGGATATTCAGAAACACTGTGTTACCCCCAGGCCTACACTAGAGAAAAGGCTCAGCTCCATCCAGGGTGAGGCTCTGCTGCAGGATTAGTGGTTGGTGACGTCTCCCAAACTGTCCCTTCCATTCCATGTGCAGGCTGAAAGGGCTTCATGTGCAAAACCTGTCAGGGTGTTTCAAATCCTACCGTTTGTCTTTCTTTTCCAGGTGATGAATGTTTGTATGAGAGCTTTCCCGAAATTCCCTTGGGGGAAGTGCCAGAAGCTGATGGAGAGGCTGCAAATGTCCAGTGTCCAACATCCATCAGCATCCAAGAGCCATCTTCTCCAGCGACCTCCAGCGAAGCTTTCACACCCAAGGAGAGCTCTCCTTACAAGGCTCCAATATACATTCCTGATGACATTCCAATTCCTTCAGAGTTTGAGCTGAGAGAATCCAACATTCCTGGAGCAGGATTAGGGATATGGACCAAAAGGAAGATTGAAGCAGGAGAAAAATTTGGCCCTTTTGTAGGAGAGCAGCGGCCACACCTGAAAGATCCTAGTTACGGCTGGGAGGTAAGATGCTGTACATTCTTTTGGTCTGTTGAGTTCTTGTGTGTCTATCTATAGACACAGAAATATTTGCAGCATTTGAGTCTTATCCTGCAGCAGCCAAAGTGTATTTATGTGCACAAACTGCTTTGTGGCCTTTTGGGGTTTTCTGGATGGAGACAAGTGTAAATTGAAAAAGGAAAAAGTCAGGAATTAATATTGCTCTTCATGCATGAAATCTGTCTGTGTGGGTACTGGCAGGTGATGCTCCTTTTGAGGAAGGTGAGGAAAAAATGTTGTTGGAACATTTCTATACCATTTTTAATCAGGTCTTGGATAGTCCTGTGTTGTGTTTCTGGGTGAGGGATTTGCAAAATCACTGCATTACAGGTTTGAAATGAAACTGGGCGCTGTTTCAGCGTTGTGAATTGCCACTTTCTGTCAACAATGATTAAAATAGCCCTTAAATCTAGTGATGTATGGCTAAACTTGCTGTTGAACAACTTTGAGCTACTAGGGGGCTTCAAAAGCTGGGGGGGTTGATCCTGCTTCCATTTTACTTAATGGGAGTTTAGCCACTCATTTGGGGAAATCGTTTTGATGCTAGAACCATACCCAGCACACATGGGAACAGTGTGGTTCATACTACTTCTGCAGATGCTTTGGGAAATCTTTTCCCTGAAGGAACTCACGGTCTCCTTTGGTGAGTACAGGTGTTGGATCTTGCTTTCCCTGCCTTCAGGGACAGCCTTTTCCTCACTGTGGTATCGCTGAGGATCAGTCTGAGCTCCTGGTCCACGGTCAGGTCAGGGATTCAAACATCAAGTGGTGCTGCTGTTGTGTTATGATGTAACAAATGTTCCTGCATGGTTTTATTCATAGTTTCAACAATGTAGGAACAGAGCACAATCTCTGCTTGCCATCTGTACGTTTCCTTTGCTTTCTGATAAGGGGAGCCATGCAGGGTTTGCGTGGCTCTCCAGGGGCACGCCTGACCTCTGGAGAGATGGGAGTTCATTTTCCCAGGAAAAATGGACCTTCTTTGTGGAGCAGAGCCTTGCAGATATGGTGGAAAATGGAAGCTTGATTTGCTCTTAACTATCCATAAACACTCAGGGAGTTCATTGCAAACTTTCGATCCAGCTGCTTAAACTCTTGTGAGACCTGTGACAATGTGACAGAATAGTGTCAGGAGAAATCATAGACTTGGCAGCCCTCTACTGAGTTAACAGACTGTGATGAAATATAATTGCTAGTGAGAAATCTTTATTATTTGAAAAAGGCAGCAGGAAACCATAAAATCTGACCTTTAACCACACCACAATTAAGCTCAAGTATTGATAACAGAAATTAAAATTGTTGATACATGGCTGTACTTTCAGGTTTAACATTTTTCCAAAATTAGGGTATTTTAGACTGGACATTGAAGTGCTGTAGGACAGGATAATCCCACTAAGACTGAGGGGAACCCATTTAGCTTTTCACACCCTTAGATGCTGACAATATGCTACAATATTAGAGACTGGTTTTCCTGCTTGGAATATTTCAGATTTTGGGATCTGTGATATTCAGACAAGAAATGAATATCTTTATAGTGCTGGAAGCCCAGCTGGCAGCCTGAATCCCTTTCAAGCTGCAGGACTCGTGCTATTTGAATAGTGTTATTTATTTGGGACAGCTGGGGCAAGCTATTGAAAAGTGTTGGAGCAAAATCACACAAAATCAACAGTCAGGTCCCTCTGCAATTTGGTCAGTCACTCAGAAGTATTCTGTGGTGCTTAGAGGAAGTTGAAACTGAATATTTTTTCCAACAAGTGAGTTAAATATATTTACTGTACTTGAAGAGAGACAAAGAAATTCTGGTTAGGAAAGTTTACACAGTGAGTAAAATGGCACAGAGTGAAGGCTGGGGCTAGAGGAGGGATGTGAAGGATCCTGGTAGTGCTGGAGAGGACTTCAGTGATGCTCATTCCACCCCAGATGGTCATCATCACACTCCTCAGGAACCCACCACTTCCTGGGGCTTGTGCTTTGGAATTAAACAGGGAAAGAAGCTGACACTTGTGTGTGGGCTCAGACAGTGCTAAAGGCAGTGTGGGATGGGGAGGAAAACTATAATTTACTGAGGTTTAAGTGTGGTCTTTAAGCTTTTCTGGTGCTGTTGTTTTTTGCTTAAATGGGTACTTTTGGGAAACAAGTAGTATGTCCAGCCAGGTGCCAACAAGCCAGTTAACAAATGAGAATTCATTCTGCTGTTGCTGATAATCCAGGTGAAATTTTGTTGCAATCTTAAATGGAGGAAGGATAGAACCAAAGTTTCTGTGTGGTGCTGGGTGTGGGTTTTAAGTGATTTTGCAGCGTGAGAGGTTTTAAAATCTTTCCACTTGTTTGATGAGTGAATTTTATCGATGCAGATTGTGACACGATACTCTCTCATGTTTGATTGCCTGTAGTTCCTGGGGTAGTTCATGGTGCTGTAGAAGCCAGCTGGTGACTTCAGAAGGGGGAATGTCCCAACCCAGTCATGTTCCTCCGGCTCCCATAGGCTAAAGAGCACGTTTTGCTGTGTCCAGGCATACTCATTTCTTCACTTCTTGTCTGCAGTTCTCTGAAAAATGCATGGTGGGGTTGCTCCATTGCTACTATTTGTGTACTTACCTCTTGAGTAGATTCCCCTGTGACTGCAGAGAGGATGATTAAGTTATTAAAAAAGTCAATATTTTCATTTAATCTGAGTTTAAGCTGGAACACTGAATGTACAAGGGTGTTTGGCTTTCAAAGATTTTTCTTTTGAGGAAAACAAACATTAAAACAGTTTTATATGGAAAGATGGACATCTTCCTCAGCCTTTTCTGATGCTGCACATATAATCAATTTTGTTATGAAACATATGCTCTGTTTTTGCCACTGTTTAGTATTGCTAGGTAGTCTAAAATCTTACACTAGAAAATTTTAACCAAAAACCTTATGTTCACCTTGGAGAGAAGAGTTTACAGTTACACATAAATTTGGATTTTAACTACATTTTCGAAAAAGACATTTTTTTTCCCTTGCAAAAGCTTGTCATAGTTTTGGGTGTTTCCAGCTGTGGGATACTTCTGGCTTCCAGTTTTTGTGGCTGATATACATCTGAGTTGATACTGGGATTAGCCTGGGAGAGAAGTGGAAGCTGAGGGAACTGCTGCTGTTAAATTCTGCAGCCAGGCAGTTGATGATAAAGAAAAATTTTCTGCAGCAGGCTGAGGAATTTCGTGGAGCCTGTTCCTACATTCCCCTATAGCAAGACTCCCTATGGGATCAACACAGAGTTCTGTCAGACCAAGTCCAAGAAAACAATGTCTATTGTGTCCATTTATACAGTTCAGCCATAAAACACACTCTGGGACAAAAAGAATTTGTTGTGATATAGTCGCGCTTGGGTCATGATTAGAGTGCTGTAGATCAGTTTAAATGAAAAGCCATAAATTTGAATTTTATCTCATTTTGTGGGGCTGGAGTTGAGCATTATCTAATCAGGTATTGGTTAGCTAAAGTACAAATCGAACAGGGGGTCACCGGACAAGGGGAAAGGTCGAGCTTTTTTGCAGTTTGTCACGGGGGTTTTAGTATTTGCCGGCAGCGCGAATATCCGAGGGGGTCGGGAGGCTGCTGCTCGGTGCTTGTTTGAAAAGGGAAAATTGACTGCTGCTTAATCAACAAAGAAAACAAGCTTTTAAGGGATGGCAGTAATTTTTTTTTAAACAAAAGCGAGGGAACACAAATTTAGTGATTTCATCATGGTTCATGCCCTGCTATGAAAAACAACTGGGAGAGTATTTCAAAGCAAGGCTTTGAGTAGATCGCCAAAGAACATGCTCCTACCTTGGACCAGAGGACAGCCAACATCCAAAGTCAGGTCTCTTGCTGCTCTAGCAAACTCAAAGTCTCATTCATAAGAACAAATTCTTCACAGCTCTTTTGATCCTAAACTTTTATTTCTTTACTAGGAGGGCAAAACCAGGAGCAATAAACTCTAATAAATCAAACCTGTCACAGAAGTAAAAAAATATTTTAGAGCTTTATAAAGCAGCATATAATCTGTTTATAGAGCAGAGTATATTTTCCTGTCATGCCAGGGAGGCTGAAAAACAACTCATATTTGGTAGAGTATGCTTGAGCTGATGCTATTACTTCTAAATGGAAATTAGGAGGCCATTTGGCTATTTATTTATGTCTCCTCTAACATTTTTCATGTGAGTCCTCTGAGAAAACTGCACAGCTTCCTAAAAATTGCTCTGGAGTACAAGCTTCCCACTGTTTTGTAGGGACTGGAATAGTTGTAGTTTGAAGCTTTAATTCTGCATTCTTTTGATTTCTTTTGGCAGTTTTAAAAATTAAATTTATTCAAGATTCTGGGGTTTAGCTGTACCTTATATTGCTATTAAAATTAAATAATACATAAAAGTATGTATATACAGGCTTTTAGAGATGAAATCTAATCTATATGCTTGCAAATCTGGGTTGTAGCATCTAAACCAATAGCCTGGTTCTCTTAGCATCCAAAGACTTCTACTGTAATCAGTGACAGTTACCAACTAATTCCTATGTACAGATGTTAGCCCCTGGTTTTGGTTCCTTCTTTGGAAAACTCTATGCCAGAATGCTGAAAGCAGCATTTTTTTTCCTGTTTGTCTCTTTTGTTTTTAATAAAAACAGAGCAAAAATTCTTCTAAATAACTTCCCGTGGAATTCACACATCTTAAAACTCGAGTTAAGCTATTCTTAATAAACAGTGACAGTACTGAGGGAAATAACTCCCTTGTAGTCAGGAAAATCACTCTGGGAGAGAGCAGTAGACAATGTTTTTTGCAAAAAGAAAAATAAGAGGAACAAAGACTTCATCACTTGTGAATATTTTTCTTTGGGATATGGAGTGTGTCTTAGTGTTAAACAATAAAACCCTTGATTTTCTGCTGTTGTTTGACACTTTCACACTGCCACTGGTCTGTGACTTTTACAGACCAACTCTTGGCTTTTTCTTGAATTGTTTTCAACAGCATTAACATGCAAAACAGCACCACACTCAGCCAGGTGGTTGGAAAGCAGGGAAGCATAATACAGATTCCTTGCCTAGGTTTTCTCTTTTCATATGGATTGCAGCAGTATAGAGACTCCAGGGATTTTCGCAAAATTATTATTGAAGCAAAACCAGAAACAAGGATGTGGGCTATTCTGTTATTTGGAATTAAAAAGGAATGATTTGTTTTATAGTGGGAGGTGGGGCTGCTTTTTGATCAAAACAGGACCAATCTAGCCTTGCAGAGCGTGTTCTCCCCCAGATCAACAGATCATCCACTCGTGGCAGCTGCAGGTGGGGGTGACATCCTTACCTTGTCTTCAGCGCAGAGGTGATGCTTTATCCCATTTGGAGCTCAGCTTTGCAAGGCATAGAGCACTCTGGCCGGGGTCCAATAAAGCACTTAGGCACGAGCTTATCATCAACAGGATTACCCAGGTGTTTGAGTTAAGCACGTGCTTAGCTGCCGTGTTAAGCTCTCTGTAAGGGACGCAGTGTTCGGTGCACATGGGATGGGGTTCGCGCCGTGTGTCCTGCCTGGGGTGAGCGTGCACGAGGGTGCTTCAGACAGCCCCTCCAGAGCTGTGCACAAAAAGGACATTGCTGCAAGTGTTACCAGTCTGAATTCTTCTGTTGTTTGCATCTGGGTCCTGTGGTGAGGCTGTGCCTGAGTCAGACATGGCTGCAGCAATAGGAGTCCCTGCAGCAAGGCAGGCAGATGCTGCCTCATGAGCACAGCCTTGCCCTCACAGTGGCTGTCAGCACCATACTCCAGCCAGCTCCCTGGGCTTATCACCAGCTTTCTCTCTGCGTGGAGAACACACAGTTTATAATTGCAAATGAGCAAATATTAGGTCCTTGAATAGCAAGATACGAGCAGGTGGACTTGTCATTTGGTTTGAATTAAATGTATTGACAGCAAAGGGGAGCTGTTGGTCCTTTGGGTTTTTCTGTGTGGGTGGAAGATGCTGAGGACAAGGGGGTTCATTCAACATTAGTCCATGTTGTTTTTCTTTACTATTGCCTTCTCCTCCACCCTTAAATTCCTCTAGTTCTTTGACTAATATGTTTGAGTAGAGTCTTGCATGATGTTGGTGGGATGTGGTGCTTTGTTTTTTGGGCAAAGACCACAACCTTCCTTTGGTCAGGCAGAGCCGTTTCTCACTGGGAGGGGAGCACCAAAGCTCCTTCCTGACCTGGCCAGGGGAGAAAGAAAGGTTTTCTGCTCTCAGAAAACCTTCAGATCAATATCACACAAGGGAGCTGAGAGGCTGCAATGGTTTTTGGATGGGAGGTGCCACTCACCCCCATCCTGAGCCAGCTTTGTCACTGGGGCTGTGCTCCAGGGATCTGGTGAGGCTCTGAGCCAACCCAAGGTCAACGTGGCAACAGCCTCAGGAAGAGGCTTTCAGCCAGTGCAGGAGGCTGAGCAGCTGTTGGTGTGGCACAGCTGGAAAACCTCACAAAAGCTTGTGTCCCAAGGAAACCCGGAATGGGTCGTGTGGAATTGACTCTTTCTCCAGCCACAGTGGATGCTCCACTGTGTCCTTGACCTTGAGGGCAGGAAATCGCACATTTCATGGCAGAGTCTGAAGCCACAGAAACCTCTCTGTAGGTCTGTGTGTGTATTGCCCACAAAGCCACTGAGGTTTTAATTTAATCAGGAGGAGCATTAACTCCTGAGGGAAGCAGAGTGAAACCATAAGGGCCAAGTGGACTTAGAAGTAGGAAGGGGAGAAGGAAGTTTTGTTACCTTCTTCAGAGCAGAACCGAGAGGATGTTTCAGGAATTTGTATTTGTCTTCAGAGCAAAGAGATTTTTATCTATTTAAACACCACCAAGGTAGCTTTTGAGTTCAGTAACATTCTGTCCAGGCAGGTAAGAGCATTCAATTATTAGAGACAAAAGCTGCTATTGGAATAGATTTGAGATTATCAAATTACAAAGGAAAACAAATGAGATATGCCAGACATCCCTTTAAAAGACAAAATGGGTAAATTGAATTTAGCCTTTAAGAAAGACAAAATCAGAAAGGAAAATAAAAAATATTAAACTGAAGAGAATAATAATTGCATCTAATAGAACTGACAAACGATCATAATTCTTCCCATTAAATAAATACGTTATAAAAAATTTATTATGAAATGCCACATTATGCAAGCCAGGATTCAGAGATGAGTTCTTTGCATTAAGTACAGTAGATGCCATTAAGGAAAACAGTCAATATGTCACTAAGCCACGGCCTGTAAAATTAAATTGATTTGGTAAATGTAAGTAAGATAGATCTGTTTGCTTTCATCATCAATTTTGAGTGGGTGAACAGGTGATGTCACCAACCTGGGAGCGATAAAGATGCAGGACCATCTGGAAAGCTTTGTGATGGATGGGCAACTGCTTTTGGATAGTGACAGTGCTGTGGTACTTTGTCACTTGGGATGCAGTACTTAATAACTTTTCAATACCATCATAATAAATTTCACTGCCTTATTAATATAGAAATGGTGAGTTATTACTGTGATGGCTATTGTAAATAACAAGAGATGCAGCTGTCAGAAGCTGATTGTTTGGGCATGTTTCTTTAAGCAACACAGTTGACTTGGGATAATCAACGTATATCTATATCAGCAGAGTTTATTGCTCTTGTCAAAAGAAAAAGCAGCATTATTCAAAAATTATATGAAGTCCATAATAAACAAGTTTAATATATTATCAGACTTTTCCTATAAGTTTCCTAACATGGGACAATAAATCACTTTTAATAATGCCTTTCTGTGTACAATAATATCCTTATGCTGTAATAATGTCCTTTCCTAACTATTCACCAAGCAGAACTTCTGAAAAAACATAAAGGCATCTCGCACCCATCAGAACACTTACAAAATTAAATCTCCCTATTTCATTAATAGGCTTCTTCTGATATAAAGCTGATGGGCTCTAGCTGTGTCTTTCTTTTTTCTGTTTTAATTGAACAGATGTAGTTAAAAGTAATCTACGACAAAGAAATACAGACAAAATTATAACCATGTGTCCCTAAACACTGGCAGGAAAGAGCATCTGTGGGTGTTTTATGAAAGCCCAGCACTGCTCCGTGACATTGCTGCTAATGTCATCGGGCTGAGGACTGGGGAGAAACAAAATGCATAGATAGCTGTTAGCAGAAGATGAATTACCAGATCAATCATTTAGCGCCATTCAGGGTATTACACCATTGTTCCCCGGGAAGATAATTAAATCAATGATGTCTTTCTTATTTGTGTAAAGAGCCACGAACTTGTAAAGAATATCCAAACCTCCTCAAACATATTATTGCTGGATTTTTTTTTTTTTTTGTTTAAACCCCACTGACTTTGCCTTTCAGGCTCTAGCTTTGTCCCTCTTTTCAATTAAATGTCTCTCCACCATTTCTATGACTGCTGAAAAGAGAGCCAGCAGTCTATTAACAGGCAATAAAGTTCAGGAAGCCTAAGACTAGTTTCTTGGGTCAGAGGTGAAAATTGCATACTAAATGAAACAAAGGTGTGTCTTGATGGCTCAACAAGCAGTGGAGAGACGAGCATACATGTGGGCAGGAGGACATGGTCGTCATTAAACCAGAAGCAAATGAACACAGGAGTTGGGGTATGGCAAGATGCTTATTAAGCCAGAGGAACACATGCTCTTCAGAGGACACAGCACTGAGGTTTGATGTCTAACAATAGCATTGCAATCTGGGCATTTGGTCTAGTAAAGACATCACAAAACTTTAAAAACAAAACAAAAAGCCTGTATTTTGTTTGCTAGAGCTGGCAGATTAGGATACGTTTGTCAGGTAAATAAAAAAAAAGTATACATAATTGGAAATAAAACCAGAAAACAGCAGTTGGCTAATAGGGTATTCCTACCCCAGAGAGGATTAATATGGAGCTTTATTGTCGTGACAGCGCTCATGTTTCCTGGCTGAATGGTAGGTGGCATGCACAGGAGTGAGGACAGAGGTTGTCACAATCCTGCCTGACTTTATGTGATCATGCTAACTTTGGTGCATACAATACTCATTAATTTGGGAAAGAAATACAAATGTTAAGTGGCCCTTCCTTTTAAAGCACAGACCTCGTGTTTAGTGTGGAAAGACGTAAAAGAGCCCACAAAAAGCATAACATTTCATCAGGTGAAGCCTAGGGCATAAGGGGGCTCTGGTGTATAGTGGGTTTCCCAAAGTGTTGTTCTTAGTCTTAACTTGATGAAGTGTATTGGCAACAGGCACAGAGTGGGCTGTGCTGGAGACCTGGTGTGGAGCTGCTCAGGATTTCCAAAAGGAACCTTCAGCGTCCTCCTATCTTCTTGAAACAGCCTCATGTGGCCAAATGGGCTTTCCAAAAATGTGGCTATTTGTTATGCGGGTGTTTTACTAAAAAATAAATCTGGATATTAATGTTTTCAAAGAGGTTTGTGGTTGAGATATTTAAAAACTGTGGTAGAAATGTTGATTTTGTGCAAAAAAATGTAAAGCTCTCCTGGAGGGAAAAATGGAAGTTTGGGGATGGGGAAGATTCAGCATTACTGCATTTACAGAAAATATTCTATAAAAGTAAACTGTAACTATTGATCTAGTGATAACCTTCAAATAAGGCAAAATTTGCATGTGAATATAGAAAAAGTGATTTTGCTTTCCAGTGTTAACTTGGCATCTACCTGTTTGGAATACGTACATGTGTAGGCAGACAAATAAGCAGCTAATAAGGAGGAGAGAAAACAATTTTTCTGTCTTTAATGCTAAACCCAGAAATGACCCTACCAAACCCTCTGTGCCTGCAGAGCAAAATGGTGTTGATAGCCAGTGTGAGAAGCAATGTGCTCAATGCCTCGCCTTAGAAACATACCTCTTCTCTTGCACAGACAACAGTATTTTACCACTTCTCCCCAGTTAAGACTGTGTGAAGGGGCCTTTTTTATCAATTGTTTGTCTTTTTAATCAATCTGTGGTCTCAAATTGCATTTTCATCTACCTGCTGACCCTGGGCTGTGCGCTTCTCTTTTCTCCCTGTTCTCCTCCTCTCATAACTGGTGCTGCTGTTCTCCACATTGTCCCAAAACCTTGGAGTCAGCAGGAATCCTTGTTCAGCCTTGTGAAAAACTTCCTTCTCATCTTCTACCAATCTTTTGTAAGTCCCATCTATCCCTGCCCTTTATATCTGGCCCTCATCTTCCTCAATTTATTTTTCAGCAGGTCTGTGCCATAATTGCCTCCAGCACTGGCTGTGCACATGGTTTGCTAACCGGGCTCTGTTTGCCTTTCAGTGGCTGCACATATTTTAGTTTTCTGCTGCATCTTTTCCTTCCTCTCCTCATGTCAAGATTTCAGTGTCCCTCAGTTCGTTTAAGCTTGGGGCTTTCCCCCTGTTGAGGTCACAGTTTGCTCATTTCTTCCCACAAACTCTTCCCTCTGCTTGAAGTATCACCAGTTCCACCCTAAGCAGAGCAGCTCAGTCCCTACCAGTATGGACCCTCATTATTCCCTTTCAAAAGCTGATTTTCTCAAGTCATCTCACCAATTTGATGGCTGGCATTGTTGCAAAAAAGGCAACATCTCAACTTCCCTCATTAAAGCCCTTTTCCCTCTCACTAATGCAAACAGAGATGAATAAAACATGTTTTAGGCAGATTTCACAATAGTTTAAATAATTATTTGAAGATTATGACTTTAACAGAAGTTTCTGTGTGTAAAGAAACCCTCGTGGTAGGTATTAGCTCAGGGAGAGTGACTTGTTTGGCATTTGCATTCAAATACTTTTGTGCTTCTGGAGCAATTTTAAGACTGGACTATCTGATCCCACCACCTATGACAACAATGCAGAAGTAGAAAATGAAAAATCTGGTTTTCAGCCCCAGCATTCCTGAATAAAATTTAGCTGATTGCAACAGTATCATTTTTTGGGTGTGATTTTTAGTGGGTTTGAGTTTGAATGGGTTTAGAATAGGTGCTTGAGCAGCTTTTGTCCCCATGCTAATGCCCCCGCAGCAGTGGGAGTCAGGAGGAGTGAAATGATGACCTGAAATAGCAGACGGCTCCAAACAGAGCTGGATTAATGTGAAATGGGGCCCTGGTCCCATCCAGCCAGGAAAGCTTCAGCCAGCCTGGAGGCGCCCATGCCCTGTCCCATGCAGCATCCCCACCATCAGCCCCCAGCCCACCGAGCCCCTGGTCCTTCTGCAGCACAGAAATCCCCCAAAGTGGTCTCCAGCAGCCCTGGCAGCATGATGAGCCCTGTGCCAGTCTGAGCAAAAAACAGCAGAGGGATTAAAACCCAATTTGCCCATATTCTCATGGGCTTTGTAGAATTTTTTGTGTGTAACTTACACAGTTGATGTGTTTGGAAAGGTTCCTCTGATATTGCCAGGCTCGTTCTGTAATGCTGAAAAAGAAAAAAAAAACAAAAAACAACCCAGCCTTAGTGTTGGGAATTATAAATAATTTGATGCAACAGGTTTAAGTTACCATTTTTGTGGTGAAAAGAAAAGCTTAGCATGATCCAGATTTTCCTTGGTTTCCTCCCATTCTGCTGAGAAGCAGAGGTATTCACATTTCTTTGTCTAACAGTTTTATAATGTCTTAAGAGATTAACAGTGAGCATGAATGAGGGGCTGAGGATTAGACGACAAAAAGCCCGAGCCGTCCACTACCTTGTTTGCACATTTTACATTTTTCAGCATTGCCGAGTGAGTATAGAAACTAAGGAAAGATAATAAGGACCAGAGTCCCAAAAGTGTTTAGTGATTCAAAAAAATTCAGATGCCATGTCAGAACTGACAGAATGATGGAGCATTATGTGGCAGGACCCACTTTTTTGTCTTAGGGTAAGCTCTCGCCCTGAGTGAATGCAGATGTTATCACAGGATCCCAGACAGACAGTCAGTGAAATGTGACAGGCTGTCAGCAAAGTTACACTACGTTGAGCTTGCTAAAATATCCCAAAGCTTCACGCATGGCCTTTTAAAATCATTACAATATATATATTTTTATATATTTCTATAAAAACGATATTGAAATATATATTTATTTCTATGTATTTTATTTTATATATATATATGTAAAAAACCTCTTAGCTCAATCGGTTGGGAGGTTAAAAAAAATTAAGCATGAAAAAAGAAATGGTTACAGTAACATTTCCAATCAGGGATCCTTTGAATGGTTCAGACGTGGCTGTAAAAGTTTTTCAAGAGTAGGGGGAAAATGATTATCTGAAATATTTGTAAGGTTATGTTGGCATCAGTGAGATTTGTAGAGGCAAAGCACAGGGTAAGGCTGTTAACCACATGTCAGAGTGTGTCAGTCATTCCCTGAATGATTTGGGTATTTACCCCTGTGAAATGCTTAGGCAAATCAGTAATAGCAGCCAGCAGAAGCAAACTTTGCCCGTGCTCAGCTTGGTTTTCTCTTTAGCAGGGTATCAGCTTCAAAACAGGGGAGTTATAAGCAATTATAATTCCTTTACTGTTTTTTGGGGTTTTTTTAAACCTCAAAATTAGATGCAAACAAGCTGGTAAAATTGCAAACTGAATAGTAAAAAGGATGTCAAGTGAACTGATTAAAACATGCTCAGAAAATGAAAATATATGTCAGGGCAAATCAATGCAAATGCTCTGAATTCAGATGCTCTGAAGTCATAATGAGGCTCAGAAAATGACTTTTGTTTTGAATTTTGGGTCTGCAAGAGATACTTGATTTGTAAATATTGTAACAAGATATAAGCTTTTAAAATTTTGTGGAGAAAAAGAAAGGGATCCCTTCTCCATAATCCAAAATATTTAGCTTTCAAGGCATACGCAGGGAGGTGATGTTCTTTATATGCCAATATACTTGCAGGACTGTGCTTGCTGTTTTCTTCTTTTAATACTTTATTATGTAGAAAATGTAAATATAATCTGAGACAGTCAAATATTTTTACAGATGCAATTGATTTGCCCTTTTGAATTAGGACGGACTCAGATTCAAGCTTTTACATAATTAGAGGCCTAAAATACTGATGTTTTCAATTTATTTCACAGCTTTATTTTAAAGGTATATTTCCTTCTACGGGTTAGTAGATTTTGATTTGAAAATGCTAAAGTAAATTGCATATCTCTTTTGTAAGTAATTATATATATCATTCAGAGAAACCCTTGAATAGTCTGTATTCTTGTCTCATTACTGTTAGCTTAAGCCTAAATTTAATGAGAAGGCTGTTTATAGTGGCACAAACTAATATATTTTCCTAGAATAGGAGTTGCAGTACGTTTATTCTCCTGGAAGCAGAGCAGAATAATGCATGTGATTTATAATCAATTTAGGTCTGCTTTGGAATAAGATGATCTTACATTATTTGTTTCCATACACCGAAAATATTAATTTACTTCTGGAGGCAGGGGAGAAAGGCAAACGTAGGCAGCCACAATTTAGTGCAATTTGTGTTACAACAAAATGTATTACCAGCCAACACAACAACCTTCCGGGCTGGGAAAAATGGGATGCAAAGACACTTAGGAGATAACATCTCACATAGTGTTTTTGCTAAAAAACCCCCCCAACAAACCCTCGAAGTAAACAATCCAACTAAATTATGCATATGGAGGAAATGATTGAGAATATGTTTAGCTGGTAATCGCACTCATGCCGAAGTTTTAAATTTCATCTGTCTGCTCAGATCTATTGTGATCCATTAAGTGGCTTCCTTTTTTTCTGACAAATTGAATGCTGCAACTGCAAGGAGCTCTTTTGTTCTTTTAATTCAGTCAGCATGGAAATGATTTTCTCATTTCAGGCCCTTTTCTGTCCTCTCTTCATTGTGTCAATAAAATAGAGTTGTGCAGAGCTGCTCTAATCAGCTTAGAGTGCTAATTCATTGCACTGGGATGCTATCTGGGTCTGGCTACAGGTGGGCACTATAAGGGGTCAGTCTCCAGGGGAGTCTAATTGTGTCTCTCTTGGGTCTTGTTTGCAGAATAACTCAAATCTCAAACCCTGGCTTAAGAAAGGAAGAAAAAATGCACAAACACAGGCGTGCAGGGGCACAAAACATTCCTGGATGCACCACACGGTCTCGTGGTTGTTTCTGTTTTGACACTGGGGAAGGGAACGCTTTAGTTCAGAGGCAAAATATTAATAAGAAACTTTGTAGATAAATTTTAAAATTTATGTGGGAATGTGGTCATTTTCTGATATAGGTGTGCAAGAGGGAAATGAATGGTGCTGGTGAGGGGTTTGGGGGGAGTCTCACCTCTAAATGTTTGAGGCTTTCAAAATGCTAACTAAACCAAGAAAATATTGAAATAACAAATCCCTGCTGCATGTGCCACTTTTGAGCCAGCTTTTTGCCAGGCACGAGGGCAGGTTGGCCATGGGGGGATCTGCCCAGCACTGAGGAGCCCAGGGGACCCTCAGGGGAGCGAGGCAGGGACCCTGGGTGCCCCAATCCCACTCCAGAGCCTGAGCCCTGGCAGCCCCTTCCCCACAGCGTGGAGAGACTGTGCTAACAGCAGGAGGGGAAACTTTCTGCTGGGGACTCGAGGTCTTGGGTTATGTCAGAGAACAGACTGGGAATGATCAAGAGAGGATCAGAACGAGGGGAATGGAAACCTCGGTTTGTCTTCTGCCCCAATATTGTGCAGTTTGGCCTCGGAACTGTCCTCAGCACAAGACAAGCAGGCTCCAGGCTTTGCTGGTTTAGTTTTGGTTTTTTTAATGGATGTTTTTGTGTTTACCACCAACCACAAAAAAAAAACAAAAACAAAACAACAAACCAAAACAACCAACCCCTGGGAAAAGAGGCACTGATGGGGAGAAGGGGAGGGAATTCCCAGTGAATCTTCTGTTTCTTGCCACCTTGTCCCAGGATGGCAGTGTGGGAGCATCTGCCCCCGGCTGTGTCCTTGTTTCTGCCGCCTCTGCATCCCTAGGGCAGCTCTGGCATCTCTTTCATCAAGCACTGAGCAGAAACTGCCCAAATTTCCCAGACAGACATGCCAGATGCTGCCAAGTATCCTCCTGAAGCAAGGCCAGCAACCCCAGGACAACTCTTCTCCCAGCACTTGCTGTGCAAGCCAGCAGAGGCGGGCATAGATGTGTTATAGGTTTCCTACCAAACATTTCTCAGTGCCTTAAGGATGGCAGAGCAGCCCTGGCACATGCCCTGGCTGGGGAGGAAGGGCATTGCAAAGTGGCAGAGCAGCCAGTGACTCTGTGGAAAGAAAAATGCAGTAAAAGTGCTAAAGAAAACTGAACAAATCATAAATTTCCTTAAAAGTGTAGCAAGAGGTGAAAGGCTGTTTATTTGGACAGCATTTTGCTTTTAAATTAGCATGAAGATTTTCCCACAGAATGCATTTCCCTTGCCCATAATTGCTCATAAAGAAAAAAAAAAAAAGGGCACTTTTTGGAATTACTGAAAAAATTTTAGTTCTGGAAAAAAATACTGGGTTCCTCCCAGACTCTTTTTTGCCTTTTTGTGACTGAGGTGCTCAGTGGTTTGTGTGCAGGAAAAGTGGACAGATCGTGGCTGTGGCACGTGGTTGTAGGGCAGGGGAAGATCCTCTTCTGGAGCACAGGGAATTTGGGGAACAGGGATGTGACAAAGTCTCCCTCAGGCTGGTGCTAGGTGATGCCTTTTCCACAGAGAAGCCAGTACTGGCTCAGAAATGCAAAATGGGCTCTGCAGGGCATCAAAGCCTCATCCTTGGCTACTTCCACGCCTGCAGTCCTTCTCTCCAAACTCAGCCTGGCTGAGTTTGGGCAGGACTGTTCCCCACGGGTGGATTTCCTACAGGATCTGCTGCTCTTTGTGGTTTTGTGGCAGAGCCGGCACCATGAAAATTAATTAACATACCTGAAGACACCCCTGAGCAGGAAATCATAGTGCTGCTCTGTCTTTCAGGGGTGAATAGGATCTCTCTATTATCAAAAACTCCATCAGGGAAGAGGAAATTAAGTTCCTAATTAGACAGTGTCCAAAGGAAGAAGTGAGGCATTGAAGAGATGAAGAAAATTGAGAGGTAGCTGATGCCCGTATCAGGCTAATGATAGAAAAGGAAATAGTAGAGCTTGAAAGGTCACTGACCTTATTAGGCTCGGAGAAAAGTAGTAGATCTTCAAAAGCTTTCACCTATGATAGGTTGACAATGTGTGAAGTTCTCAAGATGGTCAGAGAGGAAAGACAGCCCAGAAGGAGCATGGGAACAAATTAGGCAGATTACAGTGAGCTGCAGAGATACAGCATGAAAAGCATATTTAGAAAAGAAGGGAATTCAAAGGAGAAACAGCCAGAAATGTTTCATTTCTTGGTGAGATCTATTTTCACTAGGAGTACAGGATTTTCTTTCCCACTTAGTAGTTTTATTTTTTTTGCCATCAATTAAACTTGGTAATGATCCCTCACTGAGTTTAACATTTCCCTAATGAAGTATTTGCTTTCTGCTAAACTGAAATATTTCAGTGGTAGCCAACTCTGAATATTAACTTCAGTGAGATGAAGATAGTGTTGCTAATAATAACTTCAACATTAGTTTTTGAATGTAAGAACACTTAGTGAAAGCACTGCAGATCCCTTAGTGGCAAGAGACTTTTACCTTGGAATACCAAACCTGGCCAGCTGCAAGAATTTTAAAGGCTGTTACAGGCTATTTTCTCAGTAGGTAAAAACTCCCTGGCTCTTTAAATGAGATATTACAAGAAACAAGTCTATAGCAAGTCAAATGAAATGCCCCTAAAGCCTGCCTCCTCCCAGCCTCTCTTCCTGCAGCAGTTTTGTGCTGTCCGTAGGTGATTTCTCGGAGCCAGCAAGGCCTGATTAAAATCCACCCTGCTGCTTCATGTACAAACATGGCTTTGAGTTTAGAGGTAAAGTTGCTTCTCTGTCTTTCTGGTAAATGCTCAAGTTTTCTTGTTTCGACTGTTGGTAGGAAAGGGGGAGAAGGAATGCAAAGAAGAGGAAATTAAAAATACAGCACTGCACATTTTTCATGCAACAGGACCAGTCAGTTTACAATGTAACATAACAGCAGTTTTTCAATCAAAATAAATGAGGACAAATTCTCTGCTGGTAAAAGTAGATGCAATGCCATGACTTTCCTTTAACGTAAGCAGTGTATGATCCACTCCAACATAATAAACCCAATGTAAAGGCAGACCATGAAAAAACCCAAATTTTTCTTTGGTTGTGAGCAAGTTTAATGGCTTTTTTTTTTTTTTAATGCTCTGTGAATAGCAGGACTGTTTTTAAGTAAACCCTGTTGTATTGTGAAATTAAAAACCCCCTCGCAGACAAGTGCTACCATGTGGCATTTCACAACTAAGGCAAAGATGCTTCCTGAATTTAAGGCTGACACTTTTATCATCAGAAGGAAAAACAGACTGAGTGCACTTCCTATCTTTTTCTGGAGTTTGTGGTCCCTTCCTGGAGCAGAACCACCATGTAGGACTGCATTGTTGGACTGCATTGTTGGACTGCATTGTAGGACTGCAGCCCGGAGGGCAGAAGTGCTGCTGGAGTGGCCAGGAGAGCAGCATGTCCCTGTTTCCCTCTGAGGGCTCTGTGGAGCAGATTCTGGGTGCTGAGGGTCCTGGAGATGGGGAAGGGCTGCCATCCCTGATTAGCTGTGGTCTGTAATAGTATCGTCCTGTTTTCACTCACCGCGGCAGAACATTTCTACTGGGCTAACAAGGCACGGGGTAATGAGAAACATGCCAAGTTTAAGGGAAAGAGGAGTCAAACCTTCGTACAGGAAACAAATGTGATCAATTACCCCAAGTGCAGAGCTCACAGATACCTTATCTTAAGGCTCCTTAAAATAAGAACTTGATTGTTTCCAAATGCGTCTAAGAAGTCAGTGATAGAAACACATTAATGCGAGAGACACGGGAAATTTTATTACCTCCAAAAATTGTCATTATTACTTGCTTCTAAAGATATGGAGGAATCAACACAACTGTCTAACACATGATCATGGCAATAAATCTACAGCTCCCCATGCATGTGCAGGCTGTATGTAGAAGCAGATTTTCAGCATTATTTTATTGCAGTCATTAAACAATATTTCAAAAAGCTACCAGTATTTATCACAATATAAAAATCCTCTTTTGTACTTCCTTCCCTCTTTCCTTCCTTCCTTTCCTTATTTTGCTGGTTGACTATTCTCTTTGTCAGTTCTCCACCGTCTGCAGACAGCTACAGAACTTAGGCTGGCACTGGAGATAATTAGGCAAAATTTCTGACAATCAGGGTGTTTTCTGAAGATGCATTAGGTGCAGGGGGAAATGTGCAATGGCCAACCCATACTGAGGTATGGCTTTGACCTGAAGATATGTGATTCTCTCCAGGGTTTGTAATGTAAATCTGGAATGCTTGGGACAGGAATATATTGTTTTTCATGGAATTGCTACTGTCAGCAAGGACATCACCCATGGATCAGTTAGCAGGAGAAGGGAAGCCACTGCAGAAAATCTAACAGGCTCTTCCCATGCATGCAATTCCCTTTGGTATCAGCAGGAGTAGTGTGCAAGGTCTGATGGAGTATATGACCTAAAAATCACAGTTTCATTGGAGTCACTCTCTGAGATGAACATGATATCTTGTGTGGATGAATTTACACAAACTGGTAAGGCAGTTTTGCCACTGGTTTTAACAGGAATAGCACCAACTTTTTGTGTTTCTGCCCATGATGATGTGCTCCTTAGGAAAGCAGTTGAAAAGCTGGGCTCTCAGGACTGATGCACCTGTAAAAAAAAAATAGTGTTGGTGGGTTTTGTCAGTAAAGAGTCCAGACTGGAGTTCAAAGGTATCTGCTCACTTATAAATCCACATCTCATCACCTTTGTATAAGGTGTACTGAAATGAGGGCTGGAACGTGTAAATTTTGCGAGACATCTCTTGATACAGGCATTGCTATGTGAAGGGGATCATTTCATCATTCAGCAGGGACTTGTTTGCTTTAAGACGTGTTTGCCTCTCTCCTGGTATCATCTTTAGCACACTCTTCTGTTTGGCATTGCTGTTTCATTTTTGACATGACAAAAATGAGTTGTTTTAACATTCGTGCACATGTACTAATTCCAAAAGAATGAAGTGTTTGTCACAGATAGTCATTTAGGTGCAGCTAAACCTTTCAGACATGCTTGTTGCAGGATGCACGAGGCGGGCATTTCAGGGGATAACACTAAAATTTAAGAAAAAAAAATTCAGGCATTTACCTGGAATTATATTCAATACCAACCTGTTATGGCTTATTAAAGTTCTGCACTTTAGCCTGGAGACATTTGCCAGTGCAAAAGTAATGGCTGCTTTAACATCCATGTACAAAAGTGGAATTTAGGAGATTAACTTGCATTTGACCTACTTCAGCTCTCCTGGTAATGAGGGGTGCAGAGGCACAGAATTAATTTCTCTCAATTTGTGGCTCTCAGGGGTGCTGCTAAGTTTGAGAGTGCTTGAATTTTAAGAGTCTCCTGGTGTGTTGAGAAGGTTTTGTTACTGTAGAGTTCTGTTAGTGGCAGGGACTGAAGTGCCAGTTTTATCTATTTGATTAATGGCCCGATTGAGTTCTAGTGTATCTTTGAAAGAAAAAAACCATATTTTCTCTCCCACTCAAAGGGCATTTTTTTCCCACATACTCTGATTCTTTTTCACCTCCCAGTAACAGCTCAAAACAGGAAATGGACTGAGAAATGTCTGCTGGGCCTAACTTTGTCTGCAGCTCTCACACTAGACTTGTCTCACCTTTCCAGTAATCTGGGCTTTAGTCAAGATCTGTTGAACCTTTGTTGTGTGTGATATTAATAGACTGCTTCTAGCAGGATGTATAACCATGGGTGATATTATTTGGACTGATGTGATTTTAAAAGGCAGCAAATGACTGTGCAATTATTACTCCAGAGCTGTGTCTTTACCACAGCATTAATGCACCTAAAGAGATTTTCGGCAAAGCAATTTATACTCTCATGAAATTGGCTGTAACTGCTGAATGTACAATGTGCCCTTTTCTCCCTAGGTTTTAAAGGTCTGGTTTAGTTCCTTATCCATACACTTCATCCCTCCTCTTCTTATTCAGCTAAATTCTGTTCAGTGGAACTTTTCTTTGTGCAGGATCAGTTCTGACAGGATGTGGTTTATTCCCAGCTCACTGCAGTTTATCAAGGAAATAAACAGAGGAAGCAATAAGGTGTGTAGGTACCAACCTGTATCAAATATATGTCTGTTACAGGATGATAGAAATAAAAGATTTCCAGTTTATCAAATAATTTTTTATTGATTTATCACATAGGTATATTGGTGTTGAGAGTTTATCTTTCCTCAAAATTTTTCAAGAAAAGCTACTTCTGCTTCTCTGAGGTCTCCAGTAAAATCATGGCACAGGAGAGTCTGGGGAGAGTATGTGTTTATGTGAAAATTTACCAAGAAGCACAGAATAAGGCATCTTCCACTCAACAGCAAAAATCCATATTAATTGTGGTGAAATAAAACACATATTTGTGTCTCATAACATATATCAGGGAACCAACAGATGTGTCAGAGCCCATATCAACACGTGCAATGCCCTTCTCCTGGAATGCAGTTGTATTGTGTAACGTGACCCTATCAATTTAATAGAGACTAATTGTCCTCAGCTTCTTTTGTGGGAGTTCACAAAGCCTTTGCCAGGTTTCGGTGTCAGATCCTCCTCCCCAAAACCTGTGAAACACAGCTTTCCTCTGGATCTGTGATCTGTCAACAAACTGGTTCTAGTTGCTTCTTTTCAGCAAGCCTGAACTGACCAGTGCCTCTTCCTTTAAGGAAATGGCTGATATTTTTATTTCTAGGCTTAGAAATCTTAAGAATTTGCTTAATTCAGGAGGTTTTATAAGCAGAGCTCTTCTGTGAGGTTTCCTGTACTGGGAGGCACACAAAAATACCTTGATGCAACTGGTTTTGATGTGTGAGTGCTTTCAGAAAGTCATGAAGGATTTTCTTGGTTTTTCAAGAGGCAAAAAAAAATTGAGCATTTTGAAGTTTCACTTTTAAGACATAGACCAGTGTTTCTAGGATGAGTTTTTAAAACAAGTATCAAGACCACCTATTTCATCTCTGCAGAAACATATCTTGTTATGACGTGTTTCCTTGATTTTGTGAAAATTTTTAAAGGTTATTCATTACGGTTTTATAAAAAAAAAAACCACCAAAAAACCAAAAACCTAGAAAAATTTTGATTTTAAATGTTTCTTAATCTTCTTTAATCCTGTGGAAAGCTTTAGTTATTGCCGTACATGCTTCAGTGAAAAGCAACAGCACCAGTGCCCAACCCACTGTACAGAGTTAATGTCCTGCAATTTTTCCCTGCTCCTGAGAGTCGGAGGGAGTTTCCAGCTCCACTTTTCCTAGCAGCTGCCAACGTTGTCAGCACTGATCTGTCAGAAAGGATTTTTCCTGGCAAAACTTTGAAGCTCCTTTCTGACATCCCCAACAAACTAATTGTTGTCTCCTGCCTCCGAGAGCCCTCTGAAGTCCCAACGAGTTAGTGTCTTCTCAAGAGATGAGAAAGGGGACTCACAAAATCAATTTATCAGGCTATTACGCATTGTCATCAGCCAAAACAAAAACCTGCTAAAGACAGGAGAAAAAGGAGGAGAAACGGGTCTCTGAGAAAAGGTTACAGAACATCCATCTTCTCTCCTCTTCCAATTGTTTCCTTTCTTTACCCATTTTCATACCCATTTCCCTCCACTAAAAGACACTTTATGACAAGCATTGTAATCTCTTTAGACCAGGGGGAACCTCTTCTTTAGGACCAAATCTTTGCAAGGCGTGAGTGACAGCGGGAAGGGGTCCAATTGCCACCGAAGACACTCAGGCAATAAATCATCCACCCTGGCATCAAGTGGCTGGACTCGTCCACGCTTCCCGATGGCCACCAGCGCCTGGCGGTGACAAAACAGCCATTGTCAGTGCCCAGCAGCCACATTCCCTCCTTCTCCCCGCTGAGGTTTTAACTTCACCTAAGGCATAAGAAACAGATTATCACTTTGGGAAAGGACAAAAAAGGGGAAAGTCTGCCACGGGTGGGAGAGGGGATGCGCGAAAACGATGGTGTCGCTGTGCGCTTCTGTATGCTCAAACAATAGTAGAGACTGGAAAGGTGCCATCAGGGTTTTATTGGTAATTACGAAACTGTCTTTTGAAAGCCTCCAGCCCAGACAGTGATTTTGCTGGTGTGTTTTAAAGACTTCTCATTTCCAGGTGACCTCTGGTGCTGTGGTTACTCTTTAATCGAGGCAGAGTAGCGCTCGGAGGCGTGCGCTGTTCTGAGCACAACAGCTCTTCACCAAACAGAACAATCTTAAGGAGGAAATACTGGATGGAAAAATAAGTGCTTGTCACCCAACTACAAAGATTGGAGCGTGTTTTGGATTCTTTCAGGCCAAACCCAAAGGTCTTTGCATTGTCCAGTTATCACACCAAATACCATCAGGAGTTTTTTATCATTCGCAACTAAATTGCCATAAGGAGAGCTAAAAAATGTGCCAGATCTGTTCCACCGAGGGGCTTGTGCACTGCTGTTGCATAAAAGACATTTACAGATAAGTTGTAATCAGCTCGGAGTTACTTATTAACTGATGAATTATGGTAAAGAGGTGAATAAAAGACTGTAGTGGGATGAGTCTTTAAATCTGAAGCCCTTCAGAAGGTCACCAAAGGATAAGAGTAGCAGAATATTTATCACTGCTGCATTTTTATCCTTATTGATTTCCCCCTCAGTGTCGTTAGGGTGTTTTCTTTAGAGAAATGCGCTGGACAACACTAACCATTTATTAATTATTGTTGATGCTGGGAAAAAATGACCCATTCTCTCAAGGATGCCTCTCCACATGGTGCACTTGCTAAATGTAATGCAACAGAGGAACTTGACTCTGGAAATTTGAATAATGAATTAGTTAATGTGCCATTGACCCCCCTAATCTGTTGTGGCAAGTGGGAACCTATGTGCATTTTTTTCTCAGTGTGCTGCTCTGTGTGTCCTAGTTCTCAATTACAAGATCTATTTTTGGAGTACGAGAATGCAATAGATATTAAAAAAAATAAATGTCTAGAGCTCTGTATTCAGGCAGACATGGCTTTCATTATCATAAGAAATATAGAGATTATATCATCCTTCCAAATATCGACTAGCCTGGGGGTGAATAGTTTTTGTTGAGTGAGTGAGTAAAACATCATTAGTTTTTTCATGATCACCATGGGAAAAGCTGACAAGCAGATTTTTCTGTTGGCTGTTATATTTTCGTGACAATTTTGTAAGGCTGTGTTATACAGTTCTGCACATAATGAAACTTCTTTGTAGTTTAGTAACAAGGAAAAATATTATTCCTTTCCTTTTTAACTGTAAATTTATTAGGCTGCTCTGAACCTGGCAAAAGTAACCAGCGCTCTCTGTTTTAACTTTCTGAATTATTTAATGAAAAGCCTTTAAGGTCTTTGGATTCACAGTCAAATTGCTAGAGAGAGTAAATGAGATGAAGGCTTTTCTAGGCTCCATGACAAGTCTATCCCATTTCATCATCTTAACTAAAAAATAATCCTATCTAACCTGAAATCCACAGCAGCTGTAAGTAGAAAATAAATCCAAACCACAGCTCAGACTTGTAACCTAACAGCCATCATAAATAATCAGAATCTATTTGAAGGTGGAAGATGGGACATTAGAAGCTATTTACACTACTAGAGTGATGCCATTGATCAGTAAGAGCAACCCGTAGATAAGACTCATATGATGTCATGGTTATTTATGATGGGAGCTGACAGTAAAGCTACCATGGAACTTTCTTCCCGACAGCTTCATTCATTTCTGTTTGTGATGCATTTCACTGTTAGAGAAGCAATCAATAGCAAAATTGTGGTGATAAAAGTTATTACTGGTTAAATATGTGAAAAATGTGCCTGTGTGTGTATACATATGTAATGCCAGCTAGGAGAACATTAAAAAATTAGGTCAGCGGAATTTATTTAATATTTTTTAGTACCAATGTACAGCGGAGCCATTTTGTGTTCTTTGATGGTGCACAGGTACCACAGGCCGATTTATTTTCTAATCTTATCAAACTTATTGTGACCATGAGAAATGCAGCATTGCAAAGATTTAATATAACATTGTAGGTTCTCTGCAGTTTGCCTTATGGCTCACAGCGTGTTGGTGCAGTTCCAAGAGGGGAAAAAAGCCCTTTCAGACCAGTGTCATGCATGGGATTCTGCTGTTTGTGTCCAGTATTAACTGTTTGCATCAAGAAATTAAGAGAGGGTTTTTGCAGCAAGCAAAGGTCCAGTGTGTATGCATGCAAATGCCAATTTTATTGTCTGTTTAAGCAAAGAAAAAGGCAAGAAAGGATTATTTTCTTCTAAATGCTTTTGGTAGGAGATGGATAATAAAATAAAGGTGGGATCAAGGCCAAGTTAATTTTCCCCATTGAAGAATTGCTAAAAAATACATATGTCTTCATAGTTACCCTTATTGAGTCTAATTTATAAAATTCTTCACTAAGTTTCTTTTCCTATCTATAGATAAAACCTCTCTAAGATTTAATCTTCCATTATATGAATCCCTAACCTCAGAGGCATTGGCTTATCTTTTAAACAATCCAGGCTCTATTTTGCATAGCTCCTTTATGTACATGATTGTATGTGCCCAGCAGGTCAAAGGCAGTGCTTCCCCAGACCATTGTTGGCCTGGAACAATAAATATTAGACTTAATTTAAATGGGTCAGAGTTCATTCCCATCCACTGCCCATCTCTATGGCAAAACCGTCTGGTCAGTCACTTAATTGAGACAGAAATAGTCAATGTCAACAAACTGCTGAGGAAATTAAATGTATGTTTGATGGAGCTCCTTCTAAGTCATGACAAACTGACCTCTGATGTTATACACGTGTCTCTCTACAATGTATAGAAAACAGTGGGGTTTTGTGAGCTTTACACTTAGTACCCTGGAATGTGGTTATCCAGTTAACTAGTGATGTACCACTTGGTGGGATTTCTGTTTTTTTTTTTAATGTGATGAAGAAATATGGCCCTTATCAATATTTCATACATTTTAGAAGTAATACTACATCTATGACTTCATACTGTTCTCCCCAGGTTGCACTCAGGAAATGTTATTATAAGATTTTTTGTGGAAGGATGGGTTCCTGCACCTGGCTGGGAGCAGGGGGATGTTTGCCCTGGAATTCCAGCTGCTCCCTGGTGGCCGCTGATTGTCACCTACAGGGGAACAGCAAACTGCTCAAATGAGGGGGGACAGCTGGGTGGGTCACACACCCTGGGTAGCAAACAGGGCAAGCCTTCATTTTGTGAGAGCTTAAGGCTGGTGCTGTGTTAAAACCATCCCAGGGAAAAGTGATTTGGGATGGCACACAATGTTTTCCAGTGGCACTTTGCATAAAATGTCGTGACTGGGCAAATTGCCTAGAATTTGGAATTCTCTCCTTGGAAAATGAGGGTAGAGCTTTGGTCTCTTACAGCATCTTCCAGCTGATGTTTCCAAGGCACTTCCCAGATATTCTATTTCCCAGCACCAAAGTGTCGTGCAACAGCCTTTGCAGTATTTAAATGCATAGAAGTGAAAGAAACAGAATGTAGGGGGACTAAAATGATCAGTTTCAAACTTGCTACCTAAGGGTGTTAGGTTTATAAACTCTATTTTTCTGTCTCTGAGCAGGCAGCCCAATTCTCAGTGCTGCTCAGCAGCCTCCATTGACTGCAGAAATTATGGGGTGGATAAGTTTGCCTCTTTTGTTTTCAGTGTTTCAGAATGTGCTCGACTCCAGCTGTGTTAGGTATTTTTTGGGTTATTTATGCCCAACAACAGTCATATGTTAATGACCCATCTGTGCTTTGAAGCCAACATGTCTCTGAGGTGAACTGCATGAAGAAGGAGGCTGCTTTTGGGATGTTATAATGTTAAATATGTGCTGATTGTGTCGGAAAGAAACACGGGGATACACCTTCACCCAGAGGCTGTTGTCACTTGTGAGGGTGGCAGATGCACTGCTGTGCAAAGAAATGACAAAACCCACATCACCAGAGGGTCTCAGTCCCCAAGATTTTGCTCCTGAACCCAAGCTAATTATTATTATTACTAATAATTATTTAATTTTTACTTGGATTTTCTCCTGTCACTAACAAGGCAGTCCTGTTGAATACAACCAATTCAGCAGGAAATTGCTCCAGTCATGTTATTCCAAGTGGATTGGAGTAGAGAGGAATTACCTATGTAGTAAAGGAAAAAAGCAAAAACAAACCCAAAAGCTTTTTTTTTTTTTTTGTGTTTGTATCAAAGCTGGGTTGATTTGGTAGTTTGTGCAAGCTCATCCTTCCTAGCTGAACAGTAAAATTCTCCACTGACCTGGATAATCACCTCCTTTGGAAACAAATGAGCTGCTCCTGTGTGATTATAAACACATTTTACAACAGGTTTAAGATAAAAACACCCTATCCCTCATCTCCTCTGCATGCTATAGCACAAGTCCCTTGAGCTCAAGTTTTCAGAGGTTGCCACCAAGTTCCTTCCCGTGATGTTTTTTAGCAGAGCTGAGTATCTGACTCCTGCAGGGACTGTAACCCAGAGCAGCCGGGGTCAGACTGCTGGCCAAGGCAGCTCTGCTGGCTGGAGAAATAAATCCCACTGAAGGAGGCTACGTCTGAAAATGTGGCTCTTGTACACATGTTTTTTCATCTGTAATCAAAGGATGCACTGGGGGTTTGGGATTTTTGCGTGATTGACTGAATTAATAATGTAAAAATTGATTGAAGTATGTTCTTAGAGAGAGCATGCCATGTAAGAAGGGTGTCTTTTCTGACTTTTGAAGACAAATGTGTCAGAGAACCCTTCAGTTTATATGAATGCCTTTTTCATCATTTGGAGTGCTCCAAATTTCTAGTGAGGGTCAGTTTACCACGCTGGGGCTGAGCTTGGGAGCTGCTGCAGGCACGAGCCCCACTGAATGAAAGGCACACCTTGCACAGCAACAGCAGACACTGGATCCATGATTCTGTCTCCACATGTGAACTGTCTGACTCCATTCACAAAAACCACTGTCTTTAAAAGGCAGGGAAACACTGAAATGCTTAATGTAAAAGAAAAAAGTGGCATTTGTTAACATTTATTAGCAGACTACCTTGTCTGTTTTATTGTAGCATATAGGTTGTGGCCTCTGAGCTTACATCATCTTTATTCTTGGAAAAGACTTTTCTAAGTTAAAATCTCTCTAAACTACTTAGTCCCAGTCTGAGTAAGGGCTTCCATGGCACCTTCTGTTTATTTTTTTTTCCAGTTTAGTTTGCCCTCAGGTTTTTTTGCTTTCTTAACACCTATCTTTGAATAGGAGGAGCCCCAATACAACACTGATAAGCTGCAAACAAAGATTTCTGCAGCTCAGGGAATTTGACCCAGAAGCCTATTTACCTGTGGATGTCTCTGCTGCTCCTACAGTCAGGAATTTGCCCCTGCAAATTGCTGCTAACAAATGCAGTTGCCCAGGGTGCCCTATTTGCACACACATGTGCATTTATCCAGATGTCTGAAACACATTTTATTTTAACGGTGTGTCAGTGAATTATGATGATGTATTTTGACATATTGAGCAAGGGTAATTTTTTTCTTATATTAAACAATTGGGAGAAATGAAACTGAAAGGTAAATGCTGGACAAAACAGCTTGAGGAGCCTGGCTGAGAGCTGCTCCTTGCTCAGAAAGGTGCTCTGAAGGCAGAAGGAGCTGGTGTACAAGGCATTCTTCCCAGGGGCTGCAGAAGCCTCAGCACCAGCCAACACCCCCCAGGGACCACCAGTGCAGGAGCTGCTGCAGTGCCTGGAGGCCTGACTGAGAGCCAGGGAAGTTGATCATTAATGAGGAGGGGTTGGTGGATGCAGTGTACCTGTTTGCTGCTTTATCTCTCCAAGCCTTGGCTGCAGGTGGTGGCCGGTCAGGCGAGTGCAGGTTGCCCAATGCTGCATCTGTGTCTGAGCTCAGCAAAATGAGAACTTTAGGGAACTTGGAGCAATTTTCAATTCTGCTGGTTCTACTCTTGGGACAAGACGCTAATTCTGATACCTCACAGCATTTCCCTTTCCCCTCTGCATTGGACTACAATAATATTTTCAATATTTGCAGAGTTCTTTGCAAGGCTACATTTCCAACACCATTTATTTTCCCTAGTTTTCCCTTCCTCAGTTGTGCTAAATTGCAGAAATTTAGAGATTATGAAGAATGCAAAAATCTTCCTGTAGAAGATGCAACCATAAAGAAAAATTTGGGTTACATTGGAGTCCTACCAACCTTGATTGTGTCCTTTTTAGATGCATTTTAAGCCATCTCTACAGTTTGTGTTAAATTACACACACAATATGGGTGTATGAGTGCATTAAATATGCTCTCATAGGCTTGCCTGTCATATCATAAAAGCAGCAATAAAATACTGAGAGTATATTATACTTATTAATGTACATTTACAATATACAATCATTAATCACAAAATACTAATAATGGACTTTTTTTTTTTTTTTTTTTTATCGTGTTGAGGCAAAACTTGCCAGCCCTGACTGTTATGGTTGAGTTTACAACCACCTGCCTGTCAGCTCTGAACACGGTGCAGGGAATATTTCACGGGGAAAATGCGAGGTCCCTAAAACATCTGGTTGTAAACCTGCAGTAGGGTCTGAAGCAATAATAAAGCTTGTGATGGATGAGTCATGTGAAGCTTCCTTCACCAAAAAAGCTGTTGCATTTCAGGCTTATTCTCCTCTCATAAAAGACTTTCAGGACCTGGACAATAGCTGGAGCTCTCCCCTTATTCTCAGGCAGCACGGGCAGGGCACAGCTCTGCACTGGGGCACAGGAGATGTCCTGCTTTCCCAGAGCTGTGGGATGAGAGTGTCCCCAACCCCATGCTCAGCCCAGGGATCCTCTCAGGGCTCCAGGTGAGACAGGGACTTGTCCAGGAGCAGGAATTCCTCCTCCAGCTCCTCCCATACCTGCCTGCTCTATGCATCTGCTAAAGGCTTCCTCCTGGAAGAGGACACAGACCTGCCCTACCACTTGGTGGTTGCTGCCCCACAGCCCATTTTGCCTCTTTTTCATCCTCAAGGATGACCACAGGGCTGGAAGGTGGATGAGGATTTTCCCTGGGTGCCACCCAGCCCTGCTGACCCTGGTGGGATCAGTCCCCAGAGCTGTGGGCTGTGGATTTGCCTCTGGTGTTGTCAAACTGCTGATGAGCTGCCTTATTAATTCAGCTTCCCTTTCTCTCCAACTGGCCTTTGATTCATGGGGTTTTTATCTGTTTGAGAGTCAGATTCTGTGAAAACACCTCAAGGAACCCATTTTACAGCCAAGTGGAGAGTTTTCCCAAAGCCATGTGTTTCCTATGTAAATGTATGTAGTGACCTTGGAGCCATCTAAATCCCTGTGCACATCTCACTTGCTCACTGGTGCTTTTTCTTTCTTTTTTTTTTTTTTTTTTTCTGATGAATCAGAAGTAAAATCAAAAGCCTCTTTGAGGATTACTGAAAAGGAATTCCACATGTGTCAGTGTGTGTGCACAGCCCATTTATTTCAGAGCCCAATCTCACTAAAATCAAATGAGTATAATCTGAACATGCTTTTAAAAGATTAAAACCCCAAAAGATGAAACTGGAAAACCTTTTGAGATTTTATAAGAGACAAACAATTTATGTGGTCCATCATGCATTTTCTGATCAGGGTTTTTAGAGCAGATTTTCAGAATAACAGAACTGGAGTTTCATCATGGACTGTAGGCTTCAACAAGATACAGCAGTCCAAACAATTTTAAAAATCTGTTTTCAATGCCATCTGTCTAGGAGGAAAACAATCTCTTCTTTCCAAAGTCATCTGCCAACAGGCCTTCAACTTTTTTTCCTCTTTCTGGGAGGGAGCACAGCATCAGTAGTGTCTGGATCTTGGAGGCTTGACTCCACCAGTTTTAATTTGAAAGAGGTGTTTTGGCCCCAAAATCACTTGGAAACTCCAGAAATGATCTTGTAGATTCAAATGCTGCTCAGGTCTTGTGTAAATATTACACAGAGAGTGGCTGGAAAGACACTCTCACTTCTTTTATTAGGGGCATGGACCCTGCCTCTCATCATGCTCCCTGTCCTTATCTTAACAACTCCCCAATAAATTTAAAAATTGAGGAAAGTGCTTTAGTGACAGACTTAAAGACTGACTCCTCTGTCCTCAGAACAGATACAAATCAAGGTCACGACCCTGTGCTCTTCCAAAGGTGCTTAAAATTTGGTTTTCTCTTGCTTGCTTTAAATCCCCTCTTCTCTCAGGGGTAGCCTTCATTCAGTGCAGATGTGCCACTGAACGGGACTGCCAGAGTCAGCAATATTTCACCCAAAGATGGGATCCATCATTTCTTATGTAGATTGTAAATTATTTGTAGAAATTAAAGTCCACAATTTCAGACTGTACTATGTAGAGTGTGTGTACTGTGTATTTTGCCTGTACAACAAGGGAAGCATTCAAGCTCTGTATCTGTCTCTCTTTTTTGTGTATTTAGGCAAGTACAGTGATTTTTACATCCCAGTATCAGTAACATGGCAGTGGAAACAGAAAATTTGTAAACCATAGCACAGCTCTCCCTGCACCCCAAAAGCTCTAGCTATTTCTTTGTGTTTGCTTTTTATTTTACAACCATGTGTACTTAAATACAAAGGTAGCATACATTTCCCAAGCCTTTTTGCCTGTAGCTGGAAGTGCTCTCATTCATGCCCGTGGATTTCCCCATTCCCCTGTGGTGGATGAGTGAACCAAGCCCTGCAGAAGGACTGGCTGTGGCAGCATCCTTGCAAAGCTACCTGGGGTTCTTTGGAGATGTCTTTAGGACCTTTTGCAAGCTCTGTCCTTCTGTTTTGCAGGCTCATTAGCTTTCATGGCTTGATTTCAGTGGTGTGTCTACATGACATTTATTTGCTTTATGAATTGAGTTTTTAATTCACTTATTTTGCTTTTAGCGAGTGAGTGGATCCATGTTGTAAAGTTTTAAGACTTGCTCTTGAAACACTATCTTCTTGGCTAATAAACTGAGATGATGACAAGATCCGTAGTGAATATTCAAATAAATGTGATTACTTCATTTCATGTCAACAGAGGAGGTGAAAAGTGCAGCTCAACTGGCTGGGTAAGATTGGAAGGAGGGGCTGGGAAAAAGCAAGAGACAACAAAGAGATAGTTTGTAAGATTTAGTGGCTTTTTTTCAGCAGGGGTGTTGAGAAGCCAGTGTTGCAGAGTTCAGCAGGGTCACACAAAGTGCAGAAACTTTCTTATATTCATTGAGAAAAGCTTGATACATGCTTCAAAAATTCAAACAATAGGAAAAAGTAGATGGGCAGATGATGTGCTGCTTCCACCTAGTTTAAACAGGCCGAGGCTTGCACTGAATACACATTATCATTTTTATATCAGAAGGTAGAAAGTCCACTGTCTTTCACAAACTCTAACTGTGATAAAAGGCTCTCTCAGGAAATCATAAAAGTCCATTAGACCAGTGATGGTGTTTCCTGGCTTGAAGGTTGACTAATCCAGAAAAGCAGACTTATCTAAACGAATTTTTTGACCTTCATGTTTGTTAATAATAAAATTATAATTTCCAAATGCAGATTGGGCAGAAGCTGGTTGGGATTATTTGCACACAGGCAATCAGCTTTGCAGCAGACACTTGAATTGGCTCATCTGGCAAGGAGAATGCAGCCACCTCCAGGAAGGAGATGTTCATGGGAAAGGTGCGCCAGTGTTTGCGTTATCTGCAGATATGATAAAATGATTTCCAGCCAAAGAGGTGATGCTGTTAATGGGGAGCAATAAGATGTGGTTTACACAGATAAAACCCTTGTCTCAGATGGGAATGACAATGTAGGTCTGTTCCACTAACCTTTGCCTCGACTCCAGGGTGTCCTTGGGAGTGTCCCTATCATGCTTCCACCTGCTGACTCACTCTGGGTCATAATCTTGCTCAATACTTGGGGAAAATATTCTCTGCAAGTAACAGTACTTGTGGTATTGCTACATATGTGAGACAATCCTGGCATGATGGAAATTTCTGAGAATTGCAATTTCCCTGCATGTTGAGAGATGGGTCACCTACTCTGCCAGACGACCTGGTTGTCACCACCCCATTGATCCTTGTAAATCTGTTGGACATGGAGGCAGAAGTGGTTAAAGCACTTTGGGCATTTTCTACCAACTGTCTCCTGTTCCAAAGTCAGGCAGTAGAAATATTCTCCATGATATCAGAGCAGTACATCTAGCTGTGAGAGGAAAAAACCCTCTTTTTTGAAAAAGAGCATTTTATCTCTAGAAAATAGCACTGTCAGTTCAACAGGTCCATACTGCTGATGGAAAATTGAATGCTTCCCCCCACTAATTTTGCATAGAGAGATGCAGCTAAATCAGGGACTTTTTGTTCCCTCAGCCTGTCCTCTTGGTTTCTCTCTGGAGGGAATCATCACTGTGGCCTTCCAGGGGTTTTTGAGGCTGAAAAGGGAGGTTGATGCAAGGGACAAAGTTCCCTCCTTCCTGCAGGTCCCTGTAGCTGTCAGGTTTTCTGTGCATGTGTGTGCTCTGTAGTCTTCCATTCTAAACTTAATTCTTGCCTGTCTTACTGGATGCTGCATTCCTAAAATCATTAATATTTCTACCAAGCTCCGAAATTTTCATGTTCATTTTCCCACTCTTAGTTTCTCTGATCTCCCGTTGTAGGAATGTACACAACCTCACCTTCCAAACCTTGACCTTACACCATTTCTGCCAGACACATGATGCAAAGGGTTTTTAAATAGTTGTCCACCCTGCAAATCAGTTGATGAAGTCGTTTACCAATTTTATTTTATTTTTTTAAATATTTCTCTGGCTTCAGGTTTCCAAGGTGATACCTTGGAAAGAGGCATTGTTAGAAAGCCATAAGAAAAAGAATATAGGTTACTGCTAAAAAAAGCTGTCATGAATAGCTGGCTACAGTGGTAGGTGACCAACATAATGAACGCTCTTCTTCCTCACCTGGGGCAGAGCTAATTTGGGATATCAATGCTGCTGTGTTGTGCCATTATTCCCTTGGGATCTGTGAATGCCCTGGAGAGGGGCACAGCACAGAGGTGCTTAGGCATTAAACAGAAAATAGTCTGTTCTGATGGCAGGGGACAGAGGAATTACCCTTAAAAGTACTTTTATACCGTGGTGTTTATGCTTCAGAATTGCCAGGTGGATTTACAGAAGGGATATTAAGTAGATGGAGAAAAGAAGGGAAGAAAACATCATATCCCCAAAACCAGAAAGCTGCCTGGAGCAGAAGAAGGGCTTGCAGTGCCAAGTGAGAGCTCCTCCTGGAAATAAGAGCAGTGTTTGGGTACAAAATTTTCCAAACAACACTGGTGATTCAGGGTAACAACCTCCTTTTCCAGTCTGTTCATTCTGCTTAAGGAAGGAGAGGGACTGACCAAAAAGGCCCTAAACACCACAGAGGGGGTTGCTTTGCTTTGTCTTTTTTTCTTAAAGCAGCTGTTACCTTTTCTCTTGCTAGACAGAATCTATATCAACTCATGTTGAGATGAGAAGTAGATAGTCTGTTAATATATACTTTCAGACTGAAATACAAGAGTTTTTATTTTTATTTATGCTTTTTAAATTTAATCTTTGATTTTTTAAATTATCATTTTACCTTTAAAAATGAGATTTCCTCAGGATCTTGTGGTTTTGATCAGAGTGCATCTGTTTCCTTCAAATCCTCATTTCTGAAGCCTCTTGAGGGACTTTTATGAACGGGAAACTTGTCTAGGCAATGAATAAGCTCCAAAGATGCACTTTGTTTTGTTTTTGGGCAGACCACTGAGAGTATGGTGGCCGACCTGAAATAACTTGCAGAGTCTGCAAAATTGCATTGCCAATTGAGTAGTTGGGGAAAGAATATATTAATTTGCAACTGAGTTTATTCAAAGGAACAGGAAAAACCTCTCTCAGTCAAGGTCCTCCCTTTGATTTTCCTGGTATTTCAGGATTTCTTTGTACCTGTATCTCAGGCCCCTGTTCAGCACTATTGTAGTGAAGACAAGCAACAGGCTTTCTCCTGAGATTTTGGGACTTCCTGGCCCTGTCAGAAATGCTTATATATATATGTATATATATATATTTTTTTTTATAGCTTTCTGTCCCTTTTTGTCCAAATCCAGGCTGGAGCTGGAGGTGCAAAGCCACTTCCTCCTGTGGCTGGAGTGACACAAAACCACAGCTGAGCAGATCAAAAAGATGCTGCAGGGTATCACTGGAACAGGCTGTCCAGGGAAGCAGTTGCATCACCATCCCTGGAGGGATATAAAAGATGTGTAGATGTGGCACTTGGGGACGTGGTTTAGTGCTGGGTTAATGGTTGGACTCACTGATCTTAGAAGGCTTTTCCAACCTTAGCAATTGCCTGATCCTTTCTGCTGGAGCAGCTGTCTTTGCAGGTTGCTCCCAAGCTGTTCCCAATCCCAGACTGTGTGAGGCTTGCTTTGGCCCAATATAAAGTTTAGTTGAATAGTTGACACTGTAGCTCTGCAATGCAATAGTAATAATGATTCCATGGCAATAGTGAGAACTCAGTTAATTGAGTCACTCTGGACTGTAGGACCAAATCTAAAATTCCACTTTTCACTTACTACCCAATCTTCAGATTTCTCATGAGCCCAGCATAGTGATTGAGTGGTGTAGCTCTGCTGTCTAAATATGAGTGTTTAGGCTGCTTTAACATAATCCCCCTTGCTTTTGAATTTGAAAAATCAGAAGGGAAGCTTGAAATGCTGTTCCTTGCTCTAAGACAACAATTCCAGGGGAGTTTTTATTCTAGCTAATGTACAGAACAAATGCTTTTGAAGCATAGTCTTGTTTTTCCCATTTACAAACAAGCAAAATGAGCCATTGTTTTAACAGTATTGAATAATTCTAAACACAAGGCGATTATTTCTGCAGTTTATTTTTTCACCCCGTGAATGTTAAGGGTTAACAGTTCCCCTGCATTTAACTGACAGTGGTAATATTCTCCTTAGTCCAAAGCGGAAGAAGAGGGGAGTTGCTTGTTGTTATAAAAGCAGGGAATTTCTGGATCTTAGTAAAATAAACCAGGACTTTGTTTCTTGAGGTAATTATTCTCTGGAGAGAGAATAGGAAAGATGGAGGCAATTAGGAATGACCTTGCATCACTGGGTTGTTGAGAACTTCTGGATCAGTGGCTGATATTTTCATAACTCCATTTAAGCAGAGCTTTTTTTAAGCTGTTCTTGCCACCACTAGAGAAAACAGAGCAGTTGCAGGCTGCTCTGGAGCCCGCTGGCATTGAGGCTCTCACCATGTGCTTGGGGGGGGTGAAGTGAGGAGCAGGGAGGAGCACGAGGAGGTTGGGATGGGCACAGGAACAGCTCTCAGGGGCCACAGCTGCCCCACAGGGAGAGGGGGGTGAGCTCCTGCGTAGTCCTACCCTGCATGGGGCATCTTTTTTTGGTTGCTTATCCCAGCCCATGCTCTGCTGAGGCAAAGCTGTGCAGGTTGTTGTGTCCCTTGGGTGGCCAAGGTCACCCCGTTTACTGGAAAAGCCAGGAGAAATAAACCTGGGAAGGAAAAACAAACCTGGGAACACTTTTCTGTAACCTCCACCTAACCCCTTTTAAGTAGAGATTTGCCTTCTGGTGGGTATTTTTTTTGTCCTTCTGAAAACTGTCTTTTGAGTGTTATCATTTAAGAAGCGTGTTTAACTTTTATGTGTGAAGTTGGCAATGAATTACTATAAAGCAAATAAAACTGTCCTAGCAGCCTGAAAGTGGTGATATAGCAGATAGCATTCACACCCTCATCTTTGTATTCCCTTCCTTCAAGGATATCAGTAGGCAAACAAGGCTGAGTCTCTAATATGTTTAATAAAGGAGCAATTTCTTAAGTTTCCTGACCCAGCTGTGGCAAAGGTAAGGCACTCGTCCCACTGCTCTGCTCCGGGCTCATTCCCTGGGGATGCTGGGATGCAACCACTCTTGCCCCCAAGAGCTAGGTGTAGGAACACTGATTTGGGAGCTCTTTTCTGTCTGATGAATAAAATCTCCAGAATAACCAGCAGGTTGTAGCCCAGTAGCGTGAGCAGCCTCAGCAACAGGAACACACCTTTCTCCACTGTGTTTCTCAATGACTGTCACTTTTGTAATGTGATATTGTCAGGGCCCAGGGGAGCCACATGAAATCTGTGTCCCTGGATGGCAGATGCGTGTAAGGACCTATCTCTGTATCACATACCACTGCAGAGGAGGTTACTGGGCAAAAAGGCATGCAAATTTTTTTCATAGCTTTCATGTTGTTTGGTTTGTTTGATGTTCTTCTAGCTCTGGCAGACTGCAGTAAATGGTTTTCTCTCACAGAGGCCACCACCTTTTGAATGATATAAAGGAGTTGCTCTGTTCTCCTGAGTTGTTTTTCTGCTATATATTTACTTAACAATCTCATTTTCTGAAGAGCTGTTGAAAGAACAGGAGTTTGTAAATTATACAACACTAAGCAGTGGATACTGTCCATGGCTTTGAGCCCAGACCCTGTCAAATGCTTCTCCTCATACTGGCTGGTTTGAGAAAATCATTGCAAATTACAGAAGTATCAACATTTTTTTATTATTATTTAAATATTTTTTTCTTTGTTTCTGCTTAGTATATTCTTTCTTCCCTGGCAATCAGTGTTCAGGAGGGGTTGGAACTAGGTTCTTGCACATATGGAAGTGAACATCTGTGGTCTCAATTATTGAAAAATTAGAAAGTTTAAAAATAAAAATAAAATGAATGTTAGATCTCCAAGCTCACTCTCTTGCTATTTGTTTTCTTTCTGCATTAGAAATAAAAATGCCTTCTGTCATAATAATAATAATTCTCTGCACTATTATCCCGGGATCTCAAATTACTGGGTACACATAAAAGTGTTATGTTTTCTACCACGCTCACAAAATTAGGTCTTATCCCCCCTTGCCTCTTCCCAGATGGGAAAACTACGCTAGAGAAAAGAATGTTCTTAATGCCATGCAGACACTCTCAGAGAAACTGGAGAGAAAGCCACCACCCTTCCCTGCTCCCAGTTAGCACAGGATGGCTCCTTCCCTCCCAGCTGCAGGTGTGAGTGGGGCTGGGGAGCCCTGGGGAGCCCTGGGTCGTGGATGGTGGCTCTGGTGTGGGGCTGGGTGAAGGATTTGGCCCAGCCAAGGGCTGAGCTGGCACAGGGACGTGGCTGGGGCTCTGTGTGTGTCACATTTCCCTCCTGTGGTTCTCCAGCCCCAGGGGCTCAGCCCCAGCCTGTGCCATCTGGAGCATCCTCAAAAATCTCTTTGGACATCCCGTTATGAATCATACCTAGATCCTGTTTCTGTGAGTGGAAATCACCCCATGGAAATCAGTTTGTGCTTCAGGAGTTATGGCTGGGCTCTGAGGGAGCAGGAGCCAGCTCAGGCTGTTTGCTCAGGGCTGCATGAGCTGTGTTTGGGGCACGGGCTCCGTTGTTTTGTCCTCATCCACATCCTGGGCTATCAGCTTGTGCCCCTCTGCACTGCCATTCATGAGAATTAATGGTGTTTCCTTCTGTTTAGGTAAACAGTTTATCCATCTGAGATGGAAGGTTTCTCTGTTTCCACTTGGTTTACAGATATAGAACCTAAAAGTTCCATTATTGTGCTTGTTGCTGCAGACTCTTCTGAACCAAAGCCATTGTATACAATATATCTCCAGCTCTTCTTTCACTGTATAATGTTAGAGCAATCCATCATCTGCCTGACAAAGTTTTTTTAAAATTTTTCTTTTTTGATGCAAAGCTTGGAAATTTCCTTCCACTACTGAAACAACTAAATGTAATGTCCCTCTGCCAGAGCTTGCTGTGGCACTGAGCACACATCTCTGTCTACAACCATTTAATTATATAATGATCCTTTCCACAAAACCACTCCAAGTAAAGAGCAGGAGTAATGAATACATCAGTGGCAGTGAGAGTACTCATTGATAAGGAGATTTGATTTTGTAGAATAAATAAGTAATTTATCATGCTTATAGTTGTTACTTTTATGGTTCATAAATTAATTCACATGCTGGCAGAAAAAAAATCCTTTACAGCTAGGTGCTTATAAATAAGTATTACTGAAACACAGTATTTTTAGGTTTTCTCCAGTAAAACCTTCAAGCACGTGCCTGAAAAACCTGCTCCAGACCCTGCGTTCAGCACCGAGCCCAGGCCCACACTCTTTGTTCCCACTGACTTGCTCTGCCACGGGCACAACCTCCCCCCAGAAAATCAAATATTAATAAAATCTCTTCCTTTAGGACTCTCTGGGTGCTGAGCTGGCCTGGTGGTTGGCTCTGGGTCAGTGCCTGTGAGTCACTTGTGAGCTGGTGACCCCAGTCTTGTGTCTCTTCTCCCTGGCAGTGTTACCCACTCACCTGCAAATGGAAAAAAACCTGCATTTCCCCCTCTGGAAACTCCACCAACAGTCACAGATCCACTCAGTGCACAATGGGGACTCAGTTAACAGTTTGGGGTGTGGGAATGATGAGGAGCCCCTGGTCCAGGGCTGGGGAGAAACAAGGGCAAGTGCAGAGCTCTGATTAATGCCTTGGGCTGGGGCCTGATTAACCTGGCCCTGATTAATGACATCCTGTGTGTGCCTGAGTCACACAGCTCTGTGCCTCACCTCCTTGGGCTGCTGAGGATAAACACCTGCCCAGCTGGCCACTCTGTGATCACCAAGGCTTGGGAGAAATGGCTCAGAGGTCCTCAGGAGGAAGTAATCCCACAGATGTGAGGTGTCTTTACCAGCAGCAATAAAAGGGTTTTATCATTTCCTCCTGCCGAGTTCAACATGGGCAGAGCACAAAGTCACACTGGTCTTTTTCTAATGAGTAAGTGGTGCAATTTATAATAGCCCCATAAAGATAGTCTTCCTCATCCACATTAAAGTATTTTGCAAAGTAATCATAACTATACTTACAACTGATTCCAGTTCACTATCAGGTGGTGATAAAGTAACCTTCAATCTCACTTTCTGCTTTTTGATGCAATTACAGGTAGCAACCCAGGAGTTAAGCTCAGATTTCTGTGCATTTTCCAGCTCAGACCTAAAACTCTGCAGCTCTAATATCCTCCTTGTACAAAGCATCCTCCATCCTGTACTTGGTGTGCAGGGAGGAGATGGTATAATTTGGTTTAAGTCATATTTGGAATTTTGTTTAGTTAATCAAATTTACTTGTGAATGCAGACTGGTGTTTCAAGGGGATTGCTTTTGTACCTGCTGTTATGAAAGTCAGCAGAATAATATTGTTCTTGGCTACTGTCCTGATTAACCCAGACATTTTAATGTGTGTTATGATAGGTCATTTGATGGATAGTCACCTGTACCCTGTGATCAGCTCCGAGCTGGCCGCTGGGGCTGAACTTTAGCAGCTAGGTGTCATAATTTCCCATCTTTTGCTTGATTAATGTTTCCTTTTGAGATCTAAAGGGAAAGTGTCTGGAGAGATCTTTCTCCATTTACTATCCAGTCTGCATTGGTGGGAAAGAATTGCAGAGGCTTTTCAGTGGAAAGATCCCATGAAAAATACAGCGTGGAGAATCTTTGTGTGTTCGTGGCTTTCCTCCTGGTTTGTAGACAAGGAGCCTTGCATGGTTTGTGTGCTCAGAGCAGCTCTAGCATGCACCTTGCCCTTCTGTGTACATTCAGATAAAAGTTCTTGTGACTGAAACACCACATGGTGATGCCTGAGCTGCTGCAGGTCCTGAAAGGGGCTTGGAAAGATCCTCTGGGAATTAATGGGGAAGCAGTAGAATACCTACAGGAGAGTTAAAAAATTCATAGAAAGGGCAATTGTCATCTTTTATATCCTTCAGCATTATTTTCCATACTTTAAGGCAATCCTAATATTTTCCATGGACTTCTGCTGGGTAACTCCTCCTTCCTGATTCCATTGCTATTGGATTCCAGAGAACTTTTCCATTCTTCCAGCTCAGACCTGGGTAGAGAATGTAACATCCTCAGGGCACTTAGCCTTACACCAGTGGATGTTGATCCCACTACTTTCAGCAGTGTGTTCAGACAGCTCTCTGTTCCTCTTAAGTAATTTATTAATTTCACATTGCAACAAAGATTTTTCATAGTCACAAGTTCTCACTCAATAGCACCGATCTCTGCAAATAAAGCAGGTGTTTGGGCACCCATTTTAAAGCCAAACAAGAAGTGCAGATCTTTGCAGATCTCAGGTAGTTGTTGAGGTTTTCATCCATGTCCACCAAAGATGAAACAAGGGGAATAATATCGACAGGAAGCCGCATGGGTATTAAAAAATGCTAATTCCAGCTTAAAGTATGTATGCAAGCCCATTGAACTTTAAACAGTTTGGCTGGAGGCTTTGAATTCAGATCTCTGAGATAGAGCTAAAATCTGGAGTCTGAAGTGTTGGGTCATTAAAATGAGGGGGGGAAAGAGGCCTCTTGTAACAGGTGAGCTGAAACAAGAACAAAGGGTCTATAAAAAGAGCCAGGTGAAGCACTGAGGAGATAAGGAATGATCTTCCTGTGCACTCATTGCCATAACTGAAAGGATAATTTTTTTTTTTTAATAGGTAGGGCAAGAAATGATACTAAAGCCCCTTCCACAAGTACAGTGCTAATAATTTCTTCCTGACCCTGGGAGAATCCTCTCCCGCCGTTCAGTAGGCTTGGCTTGAGACTTGAATTACTCTTGTAAATCCTTTTAATTTGTTCAAGAGTTTATAGCTCTGTCATAAACATTGCTCCCAAGCTGCTGTTCACCCAGTAAGATCCTTTACAATATTCCTTACAAAAGCTGCCAGTATTTTCTTCCTTTGTGAGGATTTGAGCATTTTCACCTGTTTGCACGGTGGAGCTGGTGCACAGATCTGGAGCCAGCCCTGCTCTGCGCCACACCTGGATGCAATGGCTTGAGCCCTGATTGCACAAGGCTGGGCTGAGTTTCCAGAGCCAAGTTCGGTGCTGCAGGTAAGAAAATGCCTGGTTTTAATTAAGAAATACAGCCTTTGCGGCAGAAATACTTGCAAGTGTGTGAGCAGAGGGCTTTCCAAAGGCGCTTTCATAGACAAAATGCTGCTCTTTGTCTAATCCTGAGGAGAGTTTTGTCTGCCATTAGTTCCCACCTTGGAGAATCAGATCCCATCAGAGCATGTGGCTGGTGACCAGGGCCTTGTGGGCATACAGCAGAGCTGGGTCTTGCAGCATCCGGGAGGAAGAAGGGAAGAAATTCAGGGAGGCAGTTGCTGGGAGGGGAGGCAGTGCCAAAAAACCGTTGAAACTTTATTGGCAGCGGAGCAGGATTGTTTGGGAAGGGGGATGGAAGGCTCCGTGTGATTCATGGGACTTGAACGCAGTTGTCTGTTCATCTTGCTTGCATTATCTGTGCCTTCATCTGGCCGTGAGAGGAGGTGTGCTGCAGGGTGCAGGGGCAGGCTGTGTGCCACCGTCCTTGAGCTGTCTCACATCCCTCTCTGTGAGATCTTGTGACAATTCGTGTTACCGTGAGTCATTGTTTCTTTAAAGCTCATTACTGGCAAGGGCTCCTAGCGAGACACCGAAGTGGCGTTGTGTTATCTATGCTTAACAGGGCTATTAATGTCTGTCACCACTGAAGTGTCATCCAGCAGAAATGTAATTCTGGGTTTCGGGTGCTGAGTCGCAGAGGTATGCTCAGCCTTTGTGTCCAGCCAGGCTGAAACTCAGCACTGTCAAGTGGTGTCTCAGCTTACCACGTTGATATTAAAAGGTTTTGGTTACACTCTAATACGTCTATAAAATCATGTCACGGCCAGGAAGGATTGAGGAATGTTCCTCAGAAATCAGTTCTCAGGACTTATGGGCACCAAATCTTTGCTTAACTAAATCCCCTGTGGTCATCTCTGCTGCTTCTTTGTTTGAAGTTTTATTCCATAGCTCTGTATTACTGGAAAAATGAGTGTCACAATGCCTGGCCTCTCTTCCACCGTGGGTTTGATGGGAGAAGAGGTTTGTCAACATGGCATCATCACAGGGGTTCAGTCAAAACCACTCCTCAGTGCTTGCTGGAGCACAGCATGTCCTTTACCCAATTCCTAACTTTCTGCTTCCTTCTTTCCCCCAGCATTTCCCAGCACCCAGTCACTCTATAACAAATTACTCATGGGTTATTGTGTTACAATTCTCCACCTGAATTAGGATTTTCTTAGGCTCCATCCATCAAGCATTTGATTCCTCTAGAGTACAGGCAGAATAAAATTAGTCTGCCACTGCAGAGGAGGGAGTGACCTGCACATTTCTCTTCTATTCATGATCATATAAATAGATCCACACACCTCCATCCCTCCTTCCAAGGGTCCCACAAAGGGACCATGGGCACTTGAGAGGCACCATCTTCAGAATGACCTCAGCAGAAGGTCTTGCTCTGAGCAAGGCACAGTTGGGCAGCTGCAGCTTGGGAAAGTTTCTGCATTCTTGCCTCTATTTTAATAAACTATAAACTATTTTCACACCTCTGCCCAGACTTCTTTCACACTTCTGCCTACATATTTCTCTGCTTTTTACCATTGCCTCTGACACATGCCTCTGAAAACACCTTGGACTGGTCGTAATTCTAGAACACTGATACTTATCAACATAACATTTATTTTTCTTTGCAATCTTCTTTGAATCCAGAGCAAATTTTCTTTTATTTTTCTTTCCTTTTTTTTTTTTTTTTTTTTTTTTTTAAGGTCTGGTATATGGCTAAAGACAATAAACTTGCCCAAATATTTGCTGTCAGAAAAGGTATTTCTGGCGTTGACTGCCTTTTCTCATGTTCACAAAACGGAATTAGAAAAAATAGCAAGTAGATAACACACATTAGTACAGCAGTAACCTTTGCATTTTAGCCTCAACTTTTTTTTTTTTTTTTTTTTTAATATAGGAATTTTTCCTTCTAAAGCAATTAATGATAAGGCTTTTTTTTTTGTCACCAGCAATGTGATGTTTTTCTAGCAGAAACTTGGGGCCTTTTGCTAAACCCTTGAGACCATTGTTCCGGTGGATTTGGAGGTTTTCTTGGTTTCGTGTAGGGTTAGGATATCGAAGTGCCATCAACAATAACTTCCTTGTTCTTCTGTAATTTTCCTTTGGCGTATGTTTGATACCAGCAGGCTTGTCCATTCCCATCTGCTCTGTATTGGTTTTATGCAAATTCCCTCTCATCCCTCTGCAAGTCCTTTCAAGTTAAAATATTGCTTCCTCATGCCCGCTTATATTACTTGTAATTCCTGCACAGTGACCTGCTAGCCACCCATATATTGGGCACAAAAGGCATAATCTGTGTGAATCAGATATCTCTTATCTCATCCCTGTTTGCATTGTACATTCCCCTCACAATACACTTTTTCCACAATGCTCATCCATTTAATGCCCAAATACCTGAGGTCTCTTATTTCTGTCCAACATGCTCCTTGCATTACTCACAGGGAACTGATGAGCAGGGAGATAAAAGGACTTTCTGTAGGTGGTACAAGGATCTGTGTCCTGGTCAGAAGAGAAAATAGGCTAATTGAGTCCCAGCTCTGTGATTTCACTGGGTTTAACAGGAAAACTCTCCCTCCCAGCAGAGTTGCTCCCTGCAGCAGCTCTGTTTGGAGTGTGAAGCCAGCCCATCACTGGTGGTGGGAGCAGGTGACCTTTTCTGTATGAAGTTCTCTATTTTGTCTCCTACAGAACTCCTAAAGTGTACTTTTTTTTTTTTTTAAATTTTCTTTTTGTCGTAAGAATATCTCCTAAGGCTTGCTTCATATTTCAATCTTCTAAGGCATGCTGAAAAAGCCTTGAAAAAGTTTAGGTGGCCTTGAAAGATAGTGTTAAAAATTGTGGTAGTCTGGCCTGCACATTGAGTAACTGTGGAGACACCAAGGGGAGAGCAGGGTTTGCTGTCAGATTAATTTGCTGAATGTTGCTGTTAGTCTCAGATCTGCAAAATCTGTTCTCTTATTAAATTTGATGAACAAGAGCGAATGCCAGAGGTAGAAATAACTTATTTTAATTATAAAGTTTTGTTAATCACTTGGTTGTATTTGTCACAGGATAGGAGAAAAAAATTAATCTGTGGCATAAAATATGAATTATATAAATGCCTGTAACATATAATTTCTTCCCATTAAATTTTCACAGAAATATACTTGTCATATTTTGTTACATTGCTTTTTTGTTGGATTGTTTTATAAATTTGATTGCTTCTAAGAACATTACTGTTGATGTCAAAATAAAAGCCATGGGCAGTCTAGATTTGGTATCAACACTACTAATGCTTAAATTACCAGAAAAAGGAAAAGATAGGAATTTATTTAACTGCTTTGGTGCCCAACAAAAGACAGTCTGCTTCTATGTCAAATACACTGTGTGCTCTTTAGCACCCTGGCTGAGCATAAATGCAATTTTAGGCTTCAAAGAAAGACCACCACATCTGAGAACCAGAAATACGCCATTAACCATAGGATCTTTTCCAGAATTTTGCTTCCACTTTTGGTTATTATCAAGAGATATGGATGTACACAGAAGCCTACCCCAGATGTTATTCAGTTTCTAAAGGGAATGGTTGTGATTCTGTAGTAATGGTGTGAATTTGAAGTATTCTCACAGAGCAGAAATGCAAAGATTGTGATATTAAGAAAAATATCAGATGAAACATTTGATAATGGTTCCTTCTGGCTTTAGGGTCTCTGCCTTTAGGAATTCCAGCTCTGTACTATAGAAGTAAATAAAGCAAGGATGATTCTGATTTAATGTTTTTGTCCTGTCTGAATTCTGTAACCTAGTTGGAGACTTGACCTCACTTCTCATCTACCTCTGTGTAGATGGAGCATTCAGTAAATATGCTCAAGATATATGGACTGCAATTAAAACACCCTATAAGAATGTAAGAGCCTAATGGTCTAATTTTTCACTTATGTCAATGTCTGTGGGAATTGAGGTTGTGCTTATTATCTTCCAGAAGGCACCTTTCAGACTGTGGGGCCCGAGTCAGACAGGAATCTGGGTTTGCAGGAAGCACAGACTCAGCTCCAGAGACAGCACTTTGGTGTGAGTGCTGTAATGTGCCCTGTCCCACAAGGAAAGGCAGGGCAGATAACGCTCTCAGCACATGCAAATTCACCTCTGGTGCCTCCCAGCAGCCAGCTGCTAGATCAGAAGGTTTTGGCCCTTTTTTTCCAACAAAAGGTAGCATCTTGATTAACTAAATTTGTGAGACTCGATGCAAGTGAAAAAAAGGGAGGGTGGTTTTGGAGACAGCAGAAGGCAAAGTCATATTCAAGAGATTCCCCACTTTGCTACCCACCAGACCCAAGCTCTGGGTCCCCTGCAGTCCATCCCAGCTCTCTGTGTGTCCTCTCAGGACTGCAATTTCCCTGCAAACCTCCCTCCATCCCCTGCAGGGTGTTAGCTCAGGGCACACTGGCAGATGGGAAACCAGTCTGGTGCATGTTTGGGACAGTGGGCAAAGCCCAGTGTTCTTGTATCACTGTTTGGCACACGTGGTCTTTACAATCTCTGAGGGACAGAATGGCACAGAGGGAAAAACTTTTGTCTTGTCCTCATATAGCCCAAGTTTTCCAAGGCTGAGTGTTTCCACAAAAGCTGGTGATACAGGATTAGTGTCAGAGGGGTGTTCAGATGTTCAGGGCTGATAAAAAGTGGTTTGCCAACATTCATAGCCCTGGAGTCCATGTTCAAATTAAAAAAGAGACCAGCAACGTTAAAATAGTTGAGACACAAAAAGAAAAAGGAAAAACCTCCTCAGTTATCTATGATAACACTATTGTTTTCATTTTTTATTATCTTGCTTGTTACACGCCAATGAGAAACAACCACAGATCGTCAATAAGGTTTTTAATTGCAAAGATTTCCTGTGACGTGAGTGTTAATGAATGTCAAGGCAATAACACAAAAGACATTACTTGTTTAATGATTGATAGAACAAGAAAAGCACGAGGTCTTTTGCAGGATAAATGACTACTGTTCTGTGTTCCTTTACATTAGCAGTATCAACACTTAGATCACATGGCAGGAGATAATGGTCCAGGAGATAAAGCACAGAATCACAGTCTGTTATACAATAACAGACACAGTAATGATAATTAATGTGCATTTCTTTGGCAATTCTCATAGTTGTCAGCGCTGAGCCATTGGGACCAGTGTTGTTGAGTGAAATGAGAGCAGGATGGGGCACTTGGTTGGTCCCAGAGATTTTGATTTTTGCTCTGCTCCGAAGATGTCAGACCTTAAATGTTTTCCTTGTCAGATGGTTTAAGTGGACGTTCACCTATGTAGTAGATTTTGTGTGTTCTAATAGAAATACATTTTAAGTGCCCAGATCTAAGTGACTGGAAAAAAGAGCGTTAAAACACTGAGTGTGATGGGATACTTGAAATAAACTCTTGGGCTTTGTCCAGGAAGGATCAACATCATGGAATCCACTGAAGGCTCATCATTTTTCTCTTCACTAATAAACGCATAAGATGGGGGCTTTCACAGAAAATAAAAAAAAAAGAGAAAAATTCTGGCCAAGGCCTCGTTCTCAGTCAGAAGGTAACAGGGAAGGATGGACAAAATCCGGTTTGTCTGAGCAACATTTCACAGTGTGGGCAACAGGCCCTCATATGGCTTTGGGTACGAGCTCCATGGAAAAGTTGTACAGCTTTGGTTTGGTTTATATGGGTTCTGACACACCAGGTTTCGTGGGACAATACACACTTGGCAACTTTTTGACCAGTTTGCACCACAAGGTTTCGAGGGCCCCTGGAGCTCTGCCGAGTGAGCAACTGTCTCCAAAGAAGTGCTAAATCTGAGAAAGCCCTCGTGGTGAAAATTAGTTCATGGTTTGGCAAAATGTTTGGGGAGTGAGAAAAATATTTGGATGGAACCTGAATGGTTTAATTATTGGCCTTGAACCACAAGTTAATAGAGCTGCACATGGCCTTTGGTTTCAGAATGCGGCACTGGATAATGTTTCCTCCTGTTTGAGAGCTGTGTTGGTTTGCAGCTACCAGCGATGGCATGGAGCTGCTGCTTGAAAGCTGCACTGGTAAAACTGTACATGCTTCATCCAAAACAAGAATGTTATCCAAATGAATAATATAGTTCACAATGTTTTAAAATATTTTCTTGAACTAGATCATCTCGGCTTACTCCAGGTTAAAAATTCCTGAAGTTATAAAAATCCCTTTGTTACTGTTGCAAGTAGGATCACGTTTGTCAGCTTTGAAGTAAATTGTGCAACTGGTTTTTGTCCTCTGAAAGCCCACCAAAGCTGTGTTTGAGCTTTACTCAAGTAAACTATGCACGGCCTTGTGCCATTTGTCTTCTTTTAGAAAAAGCAGCTTCCAAAGAGTCTGTCAATAACCAGTTTGACCTATGGGCCTGTGTTTCCAGGTGTTCTTGCCCTAGGCAGCATGGTGTGGGTCTGGAGAGGTGTCAGAGGCTCTTGGACAACCTGAAGGGAGCATAGGTGTACAGGACCTTTTCCATTATCCTGCTAAGCTGGTTTTGGACAGTGCTACACCATTAAAGCTTTCCCAATCCTGATTATGCATCCTTCTCTCCATCCTCTGTGAATTTTGAATTTTCAGACCTCAGCCCCACTTCGGAAGTGACTGAACTGTGTCAGGAGCTGCTTGTGTTGAAGGCAGGAAGCAGAATAACAACTTAAGGAGGTTTGGGGTGTTTTTTTCAATGTTAGACTTCTTTAGCTGTGATGCCAGGGAGGGCAGCAGAGCATGGAAATTGTGAGCGGGTGTCTCCCGGGGGCCCAGGCTGGGCTCTGTCCTGCTGCCTGGTGCTCAGCCAGGCTTCCCCATCTCCTTGTTGACCTTCCAAGAGAGCCTCAGAGAGGCTGCTTGCATCAAGGGAGAGTCACTAATGTGAGCCAATCTGTGCATTTTGTTTGAACAAGCTAGTAGTCACTTAAAAAGTTCTGGTAGCCTTTTCAAGAGGCTCTGCAGAGTCTACATCTGTGCAGCAGCAAGTGTCTGCCTTTGAGGTGTGCACTCAGAAACAACTTGGAAAAAGGGCAATGTAAAATAAATTACTGTAAAAAGTTTGGCTTTAGACTGCTCCATCAAAACTACTTTGATTCAGACTTTGATTTGGCTGTTCTGCTATGAAACTCTGCAAAGGTAACCCCTAAAAACATGGGGGCAAAAAACCCCCAAAGTTTAGGGGAGCTATAAGAGACTGTGTACCCCTACATAAAGCCCTGCAGAAGATATTCTGAATTTCACTTTTCCAAATTGTATTCTAGTCAATTTAAACCTACTACACTTTGATCTCCATCCTGCAGACCAAGTGGCTTTTACTTTTCTATTTCACTCGCAGCCTCAGGACGGGTGATTGGCGAGTAAGGGAACTTCTACCTGTCACTTCCAATTTTAGGATCAGGACCTTGATTCAGGAAATCACTTAGGCATGTGCCTGTCTTGCAGCAAAGGTTTCCTTGTGTGGTGGTGCCCTCCCAAAAGATGTCCTGCTCTGTCACCTCAAGTGCGAAATGCTTGAAAGTGGGTAAACACAGGGAAGCTGCTTCTTCCCTTTCACCGTGAGAGATCAGAAAGACCCCAGAGATTTTCAGACCCCTAAGACTCAACCCCATTGGCTTCCCACTGCCCTTCCCAGGGAATAAAGGCTGGGAGAGCAGAGCACCCTCCAGGCGTTTCTGTTGCCCCCTCTCCGGAACAGCACCCGCCGCTTTCCTTGTGGGAGCATGCGGAGGCATTAATGAAATGCACAAAGCAAAGAGGCTCATCCATATAAATGGGTGATTTAAATAATGAGGAAGGAGGAAGGATGTGGTTCAGTGTCAGTACTGATTAATTAGGGCATAAAATAAATAACCCTCCTAACAACATTGGGCTGCTTCCAGTATAACTTACTCTATTAGTGGCTGATGGAGTTAATACAAGTGACAGTGTAATTACAGGTTACTTAACTGCCCTGTTATGATGTTTGCCTAATTTTAGGGGATGGACCTATTTACACGCTCACATTTTCCTATTGCAAAGAAACCCACAGCGAAGGGCTGATAAAAGTTGGTCGCTAATCTCGCAGTTTCACCACTCGTCAGGCAGAGTTTTTCTGCTCCCCTCTTTGTGGAAGTCAGCCACGCCAGTGCCAAAAGCCTGGAATAATTCCCCCGTGTGCTTGTTTGATGTCACAGCTGAGGTCAGGGCTGGGTATTGTGCTCTTGCGAGTACGCACGGTTATCTAACGTGTGGCCACACAATGAAATGATGAACAGATGTGAACAGTGAGTTTTTAACATCTCAGCTCCTTTGTGTGAAAGTTTTATTGAAATGTTTTGCCTGTTAACTCTGTGAGTGTCAGGCAAAAGCAAGAAAATATATACCAGGATTTACAGGGTTTTGGAGTGGATTTTTAAACCCAGCATTGCAGCACAGCAAATAACTGCTGAGGTAACAAGCCATTTACATTTAATACTTTCATGGTTGCTGGCCAATGCTCCCACAGCCTGTGGTATGGATCACAAATTTCTCACAGAAAGAGAACAAATGCAAAGTTAGATCTCCTAAATTATAATGCATTACAACCCAAACTTCCCATTAACAGTGGCCTTCAAATATGACATCAAATCCTTAGTTTGTTTAATGACTCTGAAAGTCCTGAAGCTATTCTGAAATATTTTTTGCTGCTGGTCAGTGCTTCTTATTTTTTTCCTGTGGGATGAGGAAATCAGAGAGTTTTCCCATATCTTGATGATGTGACAGTGGTATTGATATGATACTCTTACAGTCTCTTTAGCTCAGTACAGCTGAAAATGAGATCTGTAAAAGGGAGTCTGTACAGCTTTAACTACAAGTGATGCTGCCAAAGCCATTTGCAATATCTTATTTTGCAGGGCTTCTATGAGGTCCAGTACTGAAATAATTAGTCTCCTTCCCAGGTTATTGTGATATGTTTTTTTTTTGTTTGTTTGTTTTTTCATGTTATCTGAAATACATTTGCAACCTCACAGTGTCTCAGTTTCTCTACTTTTGAGTTACTTAAATGCTGTAGGATTTGGGGTGGAACATCCAAATTGTATACATTGTCATTGCAAAAGCATCAATGTTGGATTCTCCACAATTCAAGGAAAATATCCATATTTCCATTTCAGTGCAAGTTATATCATTACACTTTTTTGCAGCAAGTCACTTTTTTATATGTTATAGCAAGTCACTTTGAATTCAAACATAAAATGAGGCCATCCATCATGTTAGCAATTTAATTACCTCGGTATATATTTTTTTCCGGAAAAAAATAAACCCCAAACACAACAAACCACCTCTATTATTTGTTGTGTGTGTATATCTTATTACAGATTCATTGCCTGAGGACAGGCAGGGCTGTCAGCAGGGCAGTCCTGTGGTTAGAAATGCCAAGATGGGGAGCAGATAAGACATGAAGTCCTTGTGCCTCCTGTTTGGGTCCGCTCTGCTCCGTGTTTGCTTGGGGCCTTACCTGTTAGATTCCCTGTAATCTTTGTTGCAACAGTGAAATGATGCCTTGTAAAGCAATGAAGCGTGACAGGGATTTTGAAAGGGTCGAATGAGGTAGAAATGTGATATTTTCTATCTTCCGTGGGCCCAGGAAATAGGAGTCCAGTTGCTGAGCCAGGGTTGGGCATTCACCGTCGCTTTCGTGGCAAGAAAGTTGTGAGATTTATTGTTTGGTGCTTACAGAAGAGACAAAGTAAGCAATGCCCGTGATTTATCTAATTGTTTAACCATCTGGTTTCACAGCAACTGAAGGTTAGGCATTAAGGGAACTGGGAAACTACAAATGGCCAGGCAGGGTGTGGGGACAAGGGCCTTTATTTATTAAATACCCTGGTATAACTCTGGTCTTCTTCAGTGATAGAGACAAATTCCATTATTTGCACATTTTTTCCTTTTTTAAAGGGTTGCATCATTTCATAGCCGATAGAATGTGGAGCAATAAAAGCTGATATAACTAGAAGTGTAGCAAAATGACATGTTTTAGGGCATGAGTGGATCCAGGAGTTGGGGTGGAAAAGGAGATGCCACTGCCATGCCCACATCTCATGGCACACGAGCTTCTTCTATTTCCTTAGCTAGGACAGATATGGGAAATCAGTTTCAACAATATATGTGATTTTAAGAAAGACTCTAGTCACACTAAAGCAGCCCTGGGATGGGCTATTTTTGGCATTGAGCTGTTTTTCTCATTTTTAACACATTTTCCACAACAAAAATTTGTCACTGCAGAGAAATTACATTTTTTCTTTTAGGTGCTGTGTCACATGTAAATGAGTGCGTAACTAGGACTTGGCTGAGCTAGCCAAGTCATTGAGTAAATCCTCAAAGCTAAGGATTAATAACTTTTCCTGTAAAGGGGAAAGACTAAGATTTCCCAGTTATAGCTCTCAAAACAAACAAGCACCAGCATCTTTTGAAGGTCTTGAAGCAAACAGGGAAAAGCACACATGTGAGATGACTTTAAGTGGAAGAAATAGAAGGATAATATTTAAAAAGGACACAACTCAATCATTTTAATTCCTTTGGGAAATCCACACAGTGGTATAGATGAGACCAGATATCCTTTCATTCCCCCTGTTGTCCAACATCTGTCTTCATTAGGAGCTTTGCCCTTCCCGGGTCCAAAGATCTCAGACTTTTGATTAGTTTCAGCTGGGCTGGAGTATCAAACCTGAAAAACCATTATTTTGTCGGCACATGTTACTTTTCCATAAGCAAAGGCACATCCTACAAATAAAGTCTTCGGGGAGGTTTAAAACTGGCCTGCAATAGTAAGAAGAGAGAAACAAGCTGGCTTGCTTTATAGGAAAGACTACACAGGTACTGACCCCAGAAAATTTGTCAAGTCAACACCTAATGATGGCTTAGCTGCCGGGCTTGGCTATGCAATATTTAGATCAGGCTCTGTTTTTTTACACCTTGGGTTTTCACATATGGAGCCCGAATGAGTGAAGGGAAACAGAAGCGCTGTGTGAGCATTTCTCCCCAGGAGCTGGCTGGAGCAGCTCTGCTGAAGTTTGGCCATAAACTCTTTAAACTGCCAGGTCTCTGAGGAAGGCTCAGGTGAGCATCCCCACATCTGCCATTTGCTGTTGAAAGCAAATCCTCCAGGAGCTTGTAAAGCACCACTGGTGAAGGAGAAGACTCTTCCCAGAGGCAGGATGCTCGTCACAGGCAGCAGAAGTGTAGAGTGCAGGGAGGGTGGGCAGAGCAGTCCCAGCAGTGGGATGGGCACTCCTAGTCCAGGGCACTGGGAGCAGCTGATAAATAGCTGCTTCCTAAGCAAAAAGATGGGGCCTTGAGGAAAAACCAGTGTCCAGCCTGGAGCTGTTGGCGATTCTCTTGCTCGAATAAAGGAAATTGTTTTCTGTCAGGAAATATGGATTCATTAAACCCAAGAGGCTTTTGTGAGAATCTTCTCCTTGCATTGAGGTCTCCCTTTGGAAATGTGTCTCAGGGTTGGGTGTGGTGGTTGCAGGCACAGAAAATATGACTATCCTGGTTGGTGAGTGTGTCTGCAATGTGTCAGTCCCCAGCTGAGCGGGTCTTACCGCTCCATGAGCCATCTTCTGCTTGGTCAGGTGTTTGATCCAGAACAGGGAGTTCAACCCAGCTCCTGCATATCCCAACACTTGTCCTGACCACCAGCTCTCTCCTTCAGGTCTTGGTGTCATCTGATAGAGAGATTAGAAATAATCTAATGTGGCTCCACTGCCACCTGAGTCACTGAAGGCATGAAAAGACAAGGTGGTTCCAATCCCTTTCCAGGACTTTTGGTTCATGAGAAACAAAATGTGTAGCAGGTGCTATTTATCAGTTGTCTTCTGAAAGAAGGTGACTATGCAGATACCAAGGAACATCTGGTGTCTTCATCCACACAGCACTTGATGGTGAAATTGTTTCACTGTCGGGAAAACCATTGAGAAATCTTCCAATAGGACACCAGTGCTTTGTGGGACAGTGTCTCTATTTCCACACTTTTAATGGGAAAGTTGAAGTGACTTATTTAAAAATTAACATTTGTGTTCAGTTATCTCATTTTCTTTCTCCAGTGTCAGTATATTTCCTGTTTTGAGATATATATATATATATATATATATATATATATATATATCCTAGAATAATTTGTTCACATGAAATACAGCTTTGTATTACAACAGTTTTTCTTTTAACATTTTTTAGGCTTTAAAATAAAAATTAAAAGTGAACAGACTTAACCTAAGCAAGTTAAAATATTAAATGCAATATTGAGTTATGTGTTTAAGTGTCTCTGAATCCAGGAATTTTTCCTGAGTATTTGTTTCAAGGGCAGCATTGGCCTTTTGGTTTTCACTTCTGATTTAGAGGGTTTTTTCTCCAAAATTGAAATTTCTCATTTCTATGCAGCTCTGGCAATTCTATAATCTGGGGTTTCCAGGATATGGAAGAGTTTCACAGGCAGCTGAAGCACACAGAAATATTGTGGCAGAGTTAAGAACTGAACCTAAATTTATCTTAATCCCAATCCAGTGATTTAGACAGAGGGATTTTAACATTTCTTCTCCTCGTGATCACAGACAGTGCCAAGAGCTGGATGGGAGCTTTTTCTGAGTGTAAGAATAGATGCTCATGCACACTGAAAGGTGTTTCTGATGTTGCTTTAATAAAACATGAGTTCTGAGCCGTGCTCCCTGCCAGGCTGACGGGGTGGACTCTGTTCAGGTTTTCTGGGAGGCTGGGCTGGGAAAGCCGTGCTGGCTGGATGCAGTCCAGAGAGGAACTCCACTCAGAGCACAGCCAAGGCTGGAGAACTCCTTCCACGTCCTCCAAAGTCAGAGTAGGCCAGAGCTGGAGTGCTACACTGACCTAACAGGGAAATGTGATTTTTGGGAGGTTCCCCAGCTGTTTGGGGGGGGCTCTTGAGGGGCCCTGGGTGTGGGGAGCTGCCTGCAGAGGGTCTTGATCAACAAAGGGGATAAATCCTTACAGCAAACCTGCTGGGTAATGGGCACATTCCTCATCCCTGTGGAACTGTGCTATTTCTGGGTGTGTTTGAGCCAAATCCAGGATTTTCAGCTGCTTTCAAGGGTGCCTGGGTAAAATACAATAGCCTGAGCAGTGCAGTCACATGGGAGAGCTGCTTCTCCCCTTTTGTCTTGTGAGTGTACTAATAAATGTGATTCAGTGCAAGCCAGTATTTGAGCTGGCTATTTATGTGCCCAATAGTAGTTTTTAAGCCAGGCTGATTGTCAGCTTTTCTATCTGAATGGAATGCCCCAGTATTAAAACTGGGCAATTTTGATACTGAACAAAACTTGTGGATGCAGTTACAAGCACTGTCATTTTTTAAATGACAGCCCTTTGGAGTGCAGTGGGGAGGAGGCTCTATCATTTATTTTTCTTTTGGATAATGACAAAGAGAAAGAAACACACTGCTTGTTTAAACTGACAACTCACAAGTTTAGTATTTGAATCAGGCAAATTTGTACAGTGTGTTTTTGAAACCAAGGAAGTATTAATCTTACCCCATTTATGCAGTGATCCAAAAACAAATATAGCATTTGTAGCCAAAAATTAAGGCAGGCTTTTCCAACTCTGAGTTGTGACTGTCTTTCATATTCAGTATCGGAAAAACACAACATCTCATTATTTTGTACAGATTAAAAAACAAAAGAAGAAAAAGAAAGTTAAAGGAGAAGGAACAAGTAGCATGTCTGTGTTTTTCTTTTTCATGCAAAAAGCAGGGAAACACACTGGGCTGAAATCTCGTCAGAGAGAACGCCAGGTACCGTCATTAACAAAATGACAACAATTTGATATTTAGGCTTTACAAAAAATGACTTTAGAAAAGAGTCTGGGTTCAAAGCGGGAAGTTCACTAATAGGTCTGAAGCAAACGTGTTCCTGATTACACCCCATTAAGAAGGTGGAATGCAGCGAGTGCTGCTTCCCCCGAGGAAGCCCCAGCGCACGCGATGCGGAGTCTGCAGCCAGCCCAGCAGACGATGCCAGACCCGCTGACCCTGGGAATTCTGCAGCATATTTTCAAAGATAATGTGTCTTTTGGGCTTCAGTGGCAGGGAGGGGAAGAGGGACTTCACTGCATGGATTTTGAAAGGGTCTGGAATAAGATCAGTTAATTATGTGCTTTGTTCTCCAATGCATTTGCTCATCTCTAATAAGATATTAAAAACTCAGAAGTGTCTTGAGCTCTGCTGTATTTTGGCATGCTCACTTGTTCCACGGCTGCCTTGTGCGCATCCAAAGCAATGATCCTGTTCCAAGTGGTTTCTGGTGAGGCAGAGCTGTATGATTCCTTTGAATCATAACATAAGTCTGGTATGAGTCTTGTCGTGATGTGTCCCTGTCTGTGGAATATGAGAAATTTGTTCATTATTTTTCATCAGACAGTCCCATGGAAAATAAAGTTCACATAGCAAAACTGCAGAGGCAGAGTGAGGTGATATTGCAGGGACCATTGTACGTGCTGTCCCTATTGGTCTGTATGGCCAGGGAGAGAAATGCATCCCTGGCTGGTGATTAACCATCCCTGGAGGTGGCTGGGAAACCTGCACATGCTGGTTCAGAGGTAGGACCAGGGGAAGGAAGGCATGGGCATCTTATCAGAAATCACACCACTAATGCCATCAGCATTTCTTGGGAAGGCTGGGTTATAACTCAGCTTTATAACTGAGAATTTGTACCTATGCCAGCCATCCCGGGGGGGTGCAGGTTTTAAATGCACACACATTTCATTCTGCATGACAACACCTTGAAAACGTGGGTTAGTTAAGACAAACCACCGTCAATTAAGTTTATTGGATGATGTCAGTGATGTAGGTGATATATATATACATAATCATGGATTTAGAAAAAGGCCCACTCATCTCTGGATCTGCAAACAGTTTGTCAATAACAGGAGAAAATTTACAGTGACAGTCAGTGTGATTTTGCAATATGCAAAATGGACTTAATTATCAGTATGAGAAATCGCTGCAGGAAGAGAAGGGATTTTGATCTGTTGTTTTTTTCTTAGTTTTGAAAAAACCCATATTCTGCCAATAGCAGAATTATTTTCACAGCCTTTTCCTATGGATGTACTAGAAAGAGAGCCATGCACTGCCCTTCAGCTGGAGCTGGTGGTCCCTAGAAAGGTGCCACGCAGAAGCAGCCATGCCTGGTCCATTGGACTTTAATTATAATCAGACACCAAGTAGTTTAATTTTCCCTGGTGCTATTTTTTGCCAGTGGTAGATGATGCTAACAGCTGGCACTGAATTTTCATAGCATTTTATTTAATTGCAAGCTGTGAGCAGAGACAACGAAGAGTAAGGGAATGAAGACTTCAGACGCTGTCCCAAATTATGTGGATGTGCTGGCTTTGGTAATTCAGTTTTGAATTTCTGAAGGAAATAATTAAATTGTTATCTTCACATTCTGAAAATTATTCTTCTTAGATCTCAGTATGTAATTCCTTCTGCTTTGGACTACAAACGTACTTGTGACTTTTTCACCTCAGGTGTCTTCAGCTCAAATTAAAGCCAAAAGGATTGCACTGGAGTTCTTGTCTTCCACAGCCTTCTGATGGCACCAAAAATCACACTGGCTTTCAAAACACATATGATTCAAACTCCTTCCAAACTCATACAAGGTTAAATAGATATCAGTTTATGGCCAAAACATGTATTAAATATTATAAGGGCAATGTAATAAGTTTAATTAATGACATTTGTAATTGTTAGACTATACATATAATTATTACTAATAGCTAAAATATTAAAAAGCAAGAGCAATGACCTTAGCCCCAGTGCAGGATTTGCAGTGCAAGCCATTAGGTACTGAGGGATGGCTCATCCACTTTCACACTTAGAAATAAGGCATGTGGCTTTCTCACTCAATTGGAGTGGTTGGAGTGCAGGATTTAGCCCTTCAGTTTTCCCTTTCTCATTCCTTCTGTTTTTTCCCCTTGGCAGGGTAGGGGAAAGCAATCTTGGTGTGTTGGGGATTATCTAAGGGCTCAGGCATTGCAGTGAAGAGTGCTCTCTAGGGCTGATTTCATATTTGATCAGTCTCTCAAGATGGGTTTCAAATCCAATATTGATGCATTTTTTTCTCAGGATTGTAAATTGTTTGACAATTCCTGGGAGCGACTCTTGTAAGGGCTTAACCCCCTATTTGTTTATACAAAGTAAACAGTTGCAATAACAACTTCAGTAATTTCCAAATCCCCACTCCTTAGTTTATTAGGTTAATACAAACTGAGCACTGCCCCGTTCTCTTGCAGGCTACTAATGCTGGATTTGTGTGTTGGATTTCGAAGCAGGGTCCATGGTTTTAGTAAGCCTGACCATCTCCCCTTCAGTGTGTTATAATTCCTTTATTATTTGTTTTAATGTTCTCTCCCTCAGCTCGGCTTGCTCAAGTCTGTGCTTGGATCTGGCTAATGGTAATTGATCCAAATGAAATTAAATTGGAGAAAAGCCATTGCTTATAAAGAAAGATCTGTGTGACTTCGGCTGGACTGATGTGTTCTCAAATCCTCGATTTTCCTTGCAACCACTTTTTTCCATAATGTCATCCCAATTTACCAACTCAGATCTTAAATTATCTCCTTTGCTTCTGATCCAATGACTTTTTGAGTTTATTTTTTGTTTTTTTCTGTTCTTTTTCTCCTTGCCTGGCAGTCATGTTCCAGCTATAGCCTTGTTCACGGGGCAGAGGTGCCTGATATGACACACACTGCATGCTTCTTCCATCGGGGCAGATGTAATTTGCACTGATAATTCTTATTTTTGCACAAAGTAATTTGTATTCTCGCAGAGGTTTTGTTGTTTTTTTTTCAATACTGATGAAGAAAGGAGCTACAGCATCTCAGATGCATGTTTTGACATATGTTTTCTTACAAAGTGATCTGTGGTTCAGAAATAGGTTATCCTTGTGGGTCAAGAGCTGTTGCTTTAACTAGTGCTCATGCCTTGTATTCATGAGAGGCTGTAATTGATTCCCATCTCTTTTATGGAATAGTCCTATTTTCTCACTGAATAGATACTTCTGGTTCTTTTAAAGGCAGCATTCATCTCAATCAGCTCACTGTTGCTTTTTCACTACTGTCACCCAAGGAGAAGCCCCCTCAACCTCCTCCTCCCACTTCAAACCATAGCATTCAAATACTAATTTTCTTGTCTGGGTAGATCTCCAGACTCATTGAAGAGCTACTCCCCAACAGCAAGAAAAATACCAAAGGTTTTGAGATTTAAGATAAAATACTAAAAGTCAGTACTTGTGCTTTGAAGTGTATTTGAAACAGGTGCAATTTTTGGGGAGTAAGCTGAAGATGAACTGAGCTGAAGGATTTCCAGAGGCTGTACCTAATTATATGGACTTGAGGCTGCAGCCTCAGAGCTTAACATTGTAAAACTGCAGAATCAAAGGGTTAATAGAAAAAGTTAAGTGCAAATTGGGTAAAATAAGAGAAAATCAATGTTTGTAACCTGCCATGAAGAGGGCATTCAATCCCTTTGTTCTCCTGTTTCATTTTGGAAATCTATAGGTACCTGGGCTTCATGCCCACAGGATGCATGGTGAATAAAGATGCATGTGGGGAATAAAAATTCTGAATTCATATCTAGGAGGTGTCGGTTTTTGACACACTCATTGCAGTATCTCTAAATACTGCAAAAAATAAATAACTTGGAAATGGTTATTTATTTTTGCTGTTTTCTAACCGAGAAGAAATTAAATGTTCTTTGGCCACCCCTCTGCAGTCATCTACTTTTTGGCACCTTCTTTGAAACTTATGGGACAATTTGTTTCATAAAAATTTTCTCAATGGGAATAGATACAGGCACAATGTGTTATTAAAATTAGCTGCTTTTGACAGAGAATGAGAATGTCTTAAGATTTCTGCTTTACTGCTTCATGGCATGTAACTCCATGGTGGAGAAGGCCAGGAGCAATAGGAATGAGAAACCAGAGCCCTGAAAAGTATTTGCTAGGAAACCTGACGTCCTACAGAAAGTGCTGCCTGTTGAAGGCAGCTGTCTAGGCTAAGGTTTGCAAACTTTTTGCACAAATCTAATCTCAATTTCCAGTAAAACCTGTCTTGATTTATCAATTCGAAGATAAATTGGGATCCAGGGGGGAGCCAGGGGGGATTTCATATGATTGCAGGTGAGATCCACTGGCCTCTCAAGGGTTTTGCTCCCTAAGCAGAGCTAATGGAACCCTCTGCCAGACAATGCTGATTTTTTATTTCCATGGGCTCCTGCAAACTGACACTGGCACAGTTTATATGAGGACAAGGTTTTGGTGTGGCTGGAGGGCAAATTTCACCAGAGCAATGTTGTGTGACAGCCGAGCTGATGTTCTCCCACACTGCAGGGCCTCAGCCCCAAAGAGGCTGTGATACCCAGGGCTGGTGTTATAGCCTAGAGTGAAATAATCTGTGAAAGGGCCTTAAATCTGATATAACTGCAATTAAATTCTTCCATAGTGGGCATGCCATAATCCCATCATAATTGCCAGCATGGGTTAATAGCACTGTTCTTATGGCACATAAACAGCAGAAAATGCATGCTCCAATGGATTTCCCTTTCTCCCCTTCATATTGGCCTGATAAAGTAATAGGCAATTAGGAATAGTTGGAAATTCCTTTGGAATTTACCATTTAATTAAGATACTCTTATTAAATAGCCCCAGGCCACCAGCATGTGCACCAAATCCTCAGGCTATCGCTGCCTCCTGTCCCAAGCTCCTCCATTTCCTTGGAGTTTGGCTGGAAGTTTGGACACTGGAGGCCCTGAGCTCTGGTTTTAAGACTTTTTCAAGGGGTTTGTGGCATTTTGTGGTTCTGGTTTTAGTGCAGGGATAAACAAGTTGATCACACACTCCTCTGTTAAAACAGGCTGATGCCCTGTATCATGCTGTTCCCTTAATCACCAGGAGGAAGGGTGGAGAAGGGAAGGGAAGGAGGAAGGGAATGGTTAGGGAGGAGAGAGAGGTGTTGAAGACTCAGGTGAGTTGAATTTCCAGTGAAAATACTTTGACCTGATGGGTCCAATTTATCTTCTGAATAGATTAATCCATGAAGGACCCAATTCCACCTTAATTTTTCTTACAGCTCTCACTGTTCTCATTAAAACACACATTCCTAGGGACAGGCAAGATATATGGGCCAGGATTTAAAAGTCCATAAGGATCATTAAAGAGCAGAGTTAAAATATTCATTTGCCCATGAGTGGCACACAAAGACATTAAGCCTTTGATGCCTGTATGCTTCTCAACAGAGAAACAGGGATTAAAGTAGATTTCCCAAATAAACAAATAAATAATCTCAGTAATGTCTCCACACTAATGTGTTCAGACTCAGTTTTAAGTGTTAACCCTCTTGAGGAAGGTTGATGTTCCAGCAGAAGCTGTGTTGGGGTAAACACTTTTCAAAATATTTATGTAAGAAATGCAATCAATAAATGCCAGGAAAAACCACCTCAGCTTTCCTGCAGTGGGACAGCTACTGTGGACTTCAAACCTCCCTGGCTGCTGGCAGTGGGAATCCACCTGTACCAGACTGTTTGCCCACAGTTTTACGGGGCTGGCTGTCACAAACCTTCCACACACTTCAAAAGGCACAGCTTACCTTGGTACTCTTTGTCCCAGAGAGGGATTACAAGCTGACTTTAGCAAGTTCATGCTATTCCTGGTGTGCTGTCTTAAGGCTGCTCAGACACAATTGAGAGCTGGGTAATTGTTTTATGGGTTACTTAGCAAATCCAGACGTATTTATTTAGCATTAAGGCCCCGATAAGTGAGACCTACAGAGGTGGTACCAGAGTTCTGTGCATCTCCTCAGTTCAGTGCTTTGCCACATAATCTCTGGTAGAATAAGAAGGATCTTGGACATCTTATTGTATGTTTAAACTAGCATCCTGCATCAGCCATTGAATTCCTTAAAAGAATCAGCTGGGGTCAGATAACTGCTTTACTAAATGCACTTGAAATGCCAGTTGTTCTGTAAACAGCACTAAATGATATGACAGAAAATGCAGCAGCTCATTTGCGAGATGGTGCGTGTCTGTCCTCAGCATTTGCTGGGCAGCTAATGCCAGAAAATTGGATGTACCTTTTGTAGACTTTGATAATTCATAAATCTATTGATCAAGGTGTTCTATCATTAACCTTTAATCTTTTAGAAGCAAGTTGGCTGGAATCTATTTACTTTAACTAGCTTGTTCACTGATAATGCATGATTTTTAAATTTCCCCTTGTGCATTCCTTAGCTAAAGAAAAACACAGCTGTGTGTGAGACAAATTCTATTTATTTTCTCGTTAAGAAAAGTACAAGAAGATAGCATCATTTGAAAGCTAATAGTAAAGAACTACTAAAGAACGCCCTTCATCTGTTTGCTCTGCCACTTTACGAAGGCTTTCCAAACAATCTTTTCAGCTGTATTAATAAGGAAAGATATCTTAAAAGTCAAAGGAAGACAGAGTTAATGCATTTATAGAAGTACCATTTCAGATAACATTTTACCTGAGTGTTTAGATTAGTTAAATATTAGAAAGGTAGAGATAATAGCGTTGTTTGTATTCATAAATGTGGAAAGTTGCATTTTCAGGGCAGTGAAGTGTAAGGCATATCAAAGGTTTATCATCCTGGAATGTGTGGGGAGCTGTGTTCCCATCCACACCAGGAGGCTGTGGGGTGCTCCCTCCTGCCAAAACCCCACTGAAAAATGGGAATGCTTTGGTGTAGATTTGTAAATCCCTTTCCCCCCAGTTTTCTATCCACAGTTAAATATTGGGAATTAGGGAAATTACTTGGCACTAGTTAACTACCTGCCTGGACCCAGTGAAACAGTGCTAGCACTGAGGGAGATTCGCTGATTCAGCAGGGAAAACGAGACCAGGCAACAGTCTGGCCATTTGTAAGGCCTTCTGAAAACCTCAAACACATTCTCTGCTGTAAATAAGATAAAAAATGAACATCCGCAGAGCACCCTGGGAACAGCCAGCACACAAACACCTCTCCAGGCATGGGCAGTCACACACATGTGTCACACACGACCCTGCCAGTCCCGCCACAGGGCTGTGTGTTTGGCAGGGGGATGGAGGAGACACGGCCTGCACCCACAGGGGCACAGATGGGCACATCGAGCTCCTCTGGCATTGCCGTCCCGTCTCTGCTCATCCAAACCTGGGGATGAGCCCCCAGCCTTGCAGAGCTGACCAGAGGAAACAGCCCACGTGCAATCTTCTCCCGCAGAGGTGCAGCAGTCCTGCCAGCAACCCCAGCCACTCTTTTTTGTCTCCTTACCATCCTCGCAGTCAAATCTTCAAATATATGTGTTGAAATGATCTGACAATAATGGCCCTGGTTAAAATATGTTGTTGTTTTGACTGAATGTGGTTTAAACTGCCATCTGCTGGCTTGTACTTTTCAGGGCCAATATTAAAAACAATGTTCCCTCTTACAGTAACCCTCATTCATATGAAAATAAAGCAGGCTGAGTAATGCCTTCCCTCCTGCAATGCACAGCTGAAAATCGCACCGAGGAATACAAATGTTGCTGAGTGCAGAGGCAAATCCCAGTGCTTGTAGGTAGATTCCTCAGGGATGTTTTTGTTCAATTTACACCTGGAAGAGAAGTTTAGTTGCAAATACAAGTGTGCAACTTCCCCCGAAGTAAATGAGATGTGCACATACACATGGTGAGTTCAGATAGTTGCTTACGGGTTTCTTTGCTTATAAAAGCAGCTTCCTGGAATATTACCTGGGACTTCTGCCAGAGCAGGAACCAAAGATGGCCTAACTCATTCTATTCAGAGTTACATAATGAAGTTTTGCTTTTTTTCTCCCTTTTCCTAGACTGTGAGAGAAAAGGCCAACTATTCCGCTTGAAATTTGGCAGCTTCTTGTGAAGGAGGAGTTTAATACCTGTATAGCTGCTTTGAATTATTTTCCCACTGGTTTTCTTTTAAAGCTTTTGAAATATCAGGGTGTCACTGTCACTTGTTGCTCAGAGGCATTGGCAAGATCCCTGGAGGGCATGAGTGGTGATGGGGTGATGTGCAGGAACATGACGTGAGCTCCAGCTGACTGTCCCTGCTGGGAACGGAACAGGATGCTTGGCTGGAGGGTGGAGGGACCCAGTGGCAGAGGATGTTACTGCCTTGTGTCTCTCTGCTTGCCAGAAATTAAAAAAAAAAATTAAAAAAAATCCAGAAGCAGAGAAAGAAAAGGGAGAAATTTGGTGTTTCTCATTAAAAAGCAACAGAACTTGTTCTGCAGGGTTAGGGAATATTGTGTATCCTTGAGAGGAATAGCAAGGAGAAGGATGAGCACTGGGCTAAGAGGCAGGATGGGCCAGATCTGCAAACACCAGCAAGGACCTCATTTGCCGAGTCTTCCATCAAGCCCCATGAACCATAAACCTTGCCATGTTTATTGTAGAACCATAAAATGGTTTGGGTTGGAAGGGCCTTTAATGATCATCTTGGTCCAACCCCCTGCCAAGGCAGGGACAGCTTCCACTAGAGGAGGTTGCTCAGAACTCCATCCAGCCTGGCCCTGAACGCTTCTGGGGGTGGGGCAGGCACAGCCTTTCTGAGTAACCTGTGCCAGGGCCTCACTGCCCTCATAGAGAAGAGTTTTTTATTTCTATTTATGGTGGCAAAGTGAACTCGCAGCGCTGTGGGCCAGCACAGGTGCATCCTGCAGCCTGGCTGCTGTTTGACCCTGCTCCACCAGCATATGCAGGGCTGTCCCACACGCCAGCACGTGGCACATGGGCACCTCCAAGGCCACAAGAAAACCCTACAGGTCCAGCACTGCTGGCTTCTCTTGTTGGCTGACACAGGACGATCCAGGAGGGGATTATAAACCACCTTTCACCTGGGCGATCTCAAGGTGCTTTGCAAACATTGAGTCATTAATTCCCCCAAGTGCCCCTTTGAAGCTGGCAGGTATTGGGGGAGCAGAAGAGGGAGCATGGGCAGCTGTGCAGTGGCTGGGGCAGAGGAATGCAGTGACGACATCGATGACATGACTAATTTATTTAGCAAACTGAGTTTAGCATGGTAATGAGGATGTATTTGCCATCATCCCATCACTCATCGGATTTATGAGGCTCTTTAGGCAATGAGCACTGCTGTGACTAAGTTTAGTTTGATTTGTTTAATTAATTCATCTAATTCATTTTGACTGAAGAAAATCCTGTAAGATTATTTTGCAGATTAGAGGGACCCCAGTGCTATAAATGTGCATGTGTATCTACCCATGTGCATCTATTTATCTACAGAGAGACACGTGGCTAGGGGTGCCTATGACTATAAAGTGCATTAAAGTTTTATATTTTACTTTAAATCGAATTACAACATAAACTTCTTGCTTTTGGCTCCATAAATATTAGTGTACATGGTCTAATGTAGACTGTTTCAAGTTAAAGTACAGGTTTTTTGGTAGCATTCCTGTTCTTTTTTGGGGTATTATTCACCATCCATAATGCTCAGCAAAGCAAAACACTCAGGTTTTATGTCCCACGAGGAGCAAATGACAATGTTGTTCCTGGTACCAGGAGCACAATGTGGCAGAGTTGTGGCATCACTGTGTAGCTGAGGCCAAAGGGATCCCTGGAGCCCTGAGGCTCCAAGGACTGGGGGTTGCTCTGGGATCTGCTTCAAAAACATTTTTCTGCCATATCCCTTTTTAAAGTAAATTTAAAAAAAATTCATGTGGTTTATTATTAAATTCATCCTCAGCAAAGGTGGGGGAAAATAAAAGCAAAGTCCTGGTGAAAAGTATCACTTTGACTTCTCTCTGATGCCAAATATTTAAACAGAGACAAGAAGAAAGAATTCCACTTGCAGTCTCGTGTGCTGGTTTAAATCAATCACATGCTTACACACCTTTTGGGTTTGTCTTCTCAGCAACCAACCTCCATCTACAATGTTGAAACATTTTACCTCTTCCAAATCAGACAGACATAACTGGGAAAATGCTTGCCAAAAACTCCTGCCAATGCCTCTCTGCAGCCCATGGATTCACCTGGCCACTGCCTGTGGAAGCAAAGCAGAGGAATGATGCTGGTTTTATAGAAAATCTGTTCATGGGGACTCAAAAAGCAGATTCTGGTCAGGCTGTCACTCAGCACAGAACACTGGTTTTTCCTTCAACAGCAGATTTTTGCCCTGTTCCTAGCCTTTAGCTGAGGCAGCATATGGAGCCTGATGAAGAAATCAGCTCCAAGCCATGCAGGGTGCTCTAGCAGGCAGCCAGCAGTGAGGAGCTGGAGGTATAATTTTCACAGATTTAACCAAGAGCAATGACACTATTTGCAACCAAGGGCCGCAGCCAAAAATTATTTGCCAGAGTGCCAATGTGCATTCCCTAGTGGGTAATTGGAAAATGAGAACAACCTGTCAAAGATTAGCCCAATTTCTAAAGCAAGCACAAGACAGTCTGATTTTGTTTATGCAAAAGAGGCATCTAATTACAACTCAGATTTGAGTTTCAGAGTCAGTCATTTGGAGCTTTTCAGTTGTGTGTACACACTCATTATCAGTGTGGAGTTACAGAGCATGCCAAATTCCAGCCAAGGTGGGTTTAACTCCACCAGAGCCCAGCACAGCTTCTCTCAGGCTGGTGTCTGTCTCCCCTGACATCAACACCAGCTTTACAGAAAGCAGCTGCTAATGCTCATAGGTTTGAGGGCTTCGGTAAAACCGGTTTTCATTACCATGTTTATTTTATGAGATACATAGTATATTCTGATGAGGGCTTCTGGTAGTAAATCTTCAGGATTTGCCTTTTTTCTTTGTCTGCTGTGATAAGGCTCTGGGAGAAAGTGTTTCCCTGGAGCTTGCAGTGGGATGGGGAAAGAGGAGACAGCTCAGGGACAGGGGACAGAGCAGGGGCTGGTCTTCAGCAGTGTTTGCAACTCAAATGTGAGTCTTCCTGAGATGTTAACAGGGATTTGCATCCACAAACTCACATTGGCAGCTGAGTTGTGTGCTTAGGAACTGAGTGAAAATTCAATCCTGCCTTGGAAATACTCCCATGCCTGCTGTGAGTGTCACACGTGCCTGTGGGTGACACGAGCTCCCTGTGATGGGCATCTCTTGGCATCAGTGGTTTTCAGTGGCTGATGGCAACACATCACTTCCAGTAGCAGGCCAGCAGTGAAGGATGATGCTTTTATGACCTACAGAATGAAATGGTGTTATTTTTGTGTTATTTGATACTCCCCTGTACATTTAGGATGGCGTTAGGTGAAGGGTGAATGTCCCTTGGGTGTCTGAAGGGGAACCCTCCCATTTACTGGTGTTACACTTGGGTTTTTGCCTGGTGCCTGTCAGGGTGTAGCTACACAGAGGGGTTGTACACCTGCTGACAGATGTGTTTTCACTAAGTCACTCTTCTATTTTTCTCCTCAAACCCTTGTGGGAAGCAAAAAAGACCTGATGGAGTGACCATGGGGAACACGTCCCTTGCTATGAGGGGACTGACGCCATCAGCAGCAGGGTGATGGCAGCAGTCATCCCTAATGCTCCAAATCCTTCCAGACTCCAAAGATTTTGCGTAAAAAGCAGCTTTTTCTGCAAGACACTTCAGTTTTGTTTATGTTTTGGCATAGGGTGACTCAGGCCCTCAGCAAAGAGATGTTCTGGGGGTGCCAAGTGGATGCTGCTTCTCAGAAGCAATTAGAGACGTTAATAAATCATGTCACAAGCCTAAAAAATGTTGTGAAAAGAAATTGGGGTAACCCTTGCTTGTCGTGAGAACATAGAAATGAGTCTCATTTTCACATCACATTACAAAAAGAAAATTAGTGGAGGTATCTTCTGCTGCTGTATAAACCTTGGGCTCCTCCTCATCTGTATGCATGGTCCAAAACCCTTGGAAAGATTGTGAATGCAGGTGACTGTCCTGGGCAGCAGTTTGTGTGGGAGTGAAAGATTTCCATCACAGTGACAGCCCTGGGAGGGCAGCAATGCCCAAACTTTTGGAAGGTGATAGTTTGGAAACACAATATGACACTCCCTATCATTGGAGGTGGCCATGTCTAAGTGATCTCTGGAAAGAGGGGGAAGTATTAGAGAGGAAGAGCTGAATACAAATTTATGTCTTTCACTTTAGTTATTGTTATAACTATTGTTATAACTCATCCAGCCTCTCCCTTCCCACCAATGCCCTCGGATCACACCAAATTCCAGTGCAAAGTGATGTGAGATTCCACCTTTGCAGGACAAATCGTGCAGTGTGACAGCAGGAAAGTGATTTTGCTTTTACTGCATGATCTACTTCTGCTGTGGCATTTGTGCCCAAGCTGTGATGCCCTCAGCTTGCCAAAGGGATTTTGCTCTGCCCCTTTCAGAGCATCCACTGCCCACAGCTCAGCCCGTGAGGGTGGGAGGACAAGGGATGTCCCATTCCCCCAGCTGTGGGTGGTGGGAGGTTCCTCTGCCAGCATCCCTGTGCTGGGCTAGGACAGCACTGCAGCCAGGCTGCTCTTTGCAAGGCTAAACCTATCATCTCCATGAAACATCTCCTCCTGCCAGAGCCAGCCCAGGCTCTGGAATCTATGTGCTTGTCACCAGAGCTTTTGCACATAACAATACGATGCATTGCAACTGCGTTAGAAGAACCATAAAAAATCCTGGCACACATAACACATTCACTTCATATAAATATTTCCAAAAAAATTCAGTGATTGAAGACTCAAATCATATCGCAGTGCAGTCTTGTTTATTCCATAACATTATTTTTATTGCAAGATGACTTATATATAACCTTGAATTTCAAGTTCAGTAGAACAGACAAAGTATTTGTTTAGAGGGCAGGACGATTAAAAGCATTTTTTTCCCTGTTTGAATTGGATAAAATTGTAATATATCCTTTACGTCACAGTAGCACCCTAGTGGTTATCATATTGCATGAGTTACATGAGTTTTCAGTGAACATTATACAGTATATACTACTTTCAGTAAATAGACCAGTCATGCTCGTAGTTACATGGAAAACTCCAGGAAATTTGTGATGACATTCCCTGCAGGTTAGTAATTCTACCCATTATTTATACTGGTTTGATTTGAGCTTTAAAATAATCTGGTGAAATTAGATAAGGCTCAACATTCTGCAAAACCTTTATTTCAGACAACTCCAAAAATAGTTTAGGCTAAATATTTGGGATTTACTGAATTCTAAGATCAAATGAGTTCTCTTTATACCTTTGGTACAATAGATTGAAAAAAAAAATCCCCCCAAGCTCTTTGAGTAACATAATTGCAAATCTTTAGGTTGATTTTTTTTTTTTTTTCCATCCTTGTGCATCATTAAAAATAGCATGAGTTTGGAGTAGAATTTATTTTCCAAGTGGGTTGGGAAGTGAAGTTCTTCTCTGGGACCAAATCCTTACTAATCCCTCACTGCGTGCTCTGTGCCTCTCCAGCATAACATACAGCAACATTTGTGCTACAGCCCATCCTCAGTGAGCCACCACCTGCCCCAAGCAACCATTACAAATGGTATTAAATAACCCTTGCTCCAGCATGACCAAAGACCACCCAGCATTTTTGCAGCAACTTCTCAGCCTCAGGTTTTACTGCCCACACAGAGCTCCTGGGGGACCCACCTGTGGCACCCACAGGCATCACCCAAAATTGTCCCGGGTCAGAGTTTGTGTGCAGGATCCAGGCACTTTCCATTATTCAGTGAATCCACCAGAAGTTTTGCAGGAGGCAACAGTTAAGGAACTCTGTGCACTTAACACATGTCTGAGCATGTCCATCCTGATTTTGCAGAGCTCTTAAGTGTCTGCTCAAATTGATGCATATACTTAAGCTTATTCCTGTAGAGTTAAGCATGAGAAGTATGTATTTAACCTTAAACATATGCTTAAATGCTTTGCTGAATGAAGACCATAAGGCCTAATCCAGTGATCATTTAAACCAGTATCCCATTATTTCAGTGGCTGCCGTGTGCATCTGTTCACTGAATGAATACTGGAGGCACATGAAGGAAAAAGAGCAGATATATCAGTGTTTTGTTGCTATGGACCCCTTTATATTCAAAACTCTTACAATTTGAAATATTCTTCTCAAGGCATTTTTAAATGGACAGGCAGTGTCAATTTTTTTTCTTTTCTACATTGCTAATATTCCTGCAATTTTTATCAGTTTTTCTGGTGTCTTACTCTGCGTGGCCTCTGCATTTCTACACACAGCATCTCAGCTCTCTTTAATAAAAAAGCCTGTCTTGCTGCGCAAGAAACTATTTGTTAGCCCTGCAGATGTCTCATGGTGTGTGGTTTACTGACAACTCTGGCTGGAGCAGGTGACTTTCCAACTGGAAAAAAAAGGAGAAGAAAACCCTTATGGCCACTTTTGCCTCCACGCAAAGCTGAGCTCCTCCACCTGTCTGGGGTGCATGTGGGGATTTCAGTTTGCCAGGGCACTCCTTGAGTCATATTTGCTGTGACCTGTGGATTTTTTAATGGATAATCTCAGTTATTCCTTTCTGATGGCTGCTTTAGCCTTCCCCATCCCTGCTGCCCTGAGCCTGGGGAGTGGTCCTGTGCCCCAAGGTGTCTCTGCACATCCCTGCCAGGCCGTTGTGCAACCCCAAGCATGTGGAGCCCCTGTACATGGATCCCCTCATCAGCACCAGCAGAAAGGCATAAGAAAAGGCTCAACTCCTGTCCAGCTGAAAACCCATCCATCCCCCCATCCATCCCACATCTCAGGTAACACCAGTAGCAGATCCCAGTGAAAATGCCTTAGGGATTAGGTGAGGTTGGAGTGACCCTCTCTTAGAGATACTATTTTGGTTTCCAGTGATCCAAGACAGAGGTGATACCTTTCATTACAGCCCTGGGTGGACTTTAGGTCCATTAACTTGCCTAATTGTGCCTCTTGGCTGATTCCTACTCAGGCTTCCTGTTGTGCCCTAGTGCACCCCAGAGCTGCAATTCCTAATCCTGATGTATTTGCTGTGGGCAGTGCCAGGTCTGTCACTGTGTCACCACACACCAGCAACCAGGGCAGTGGCACTTATCCCCTTATAAACCTCCTCTTCTCCTCCCATGCAGAGGGTAAAGCAGACTCAAGGGATCTCAACCATCTTGCAAAATAAATGTGCTCATAGATGTGCTCCTTTCTCAAGTGCTTTGGCACTTACAGATAAAAGGAAGCTGCTGTGTGTTATTATTTGTTGATTGAGCTGATTGGTCAATACTCAGCTACCAACACCCTGTGATTCACAGAACTTGGCTGCAAGAGGTAGAATAAGGGAAAAAAAAAGAGCTTTTTTTGGGCTTTTTTTCCTTCTCTCTAATCATCACCAACAGCTGAATGCCTAACTTAGGGACGTTGGCAAAATTTCCCTGATTCATCCAAAATAGCCAAAGGCAGTCATATTTATGTGTGTTTGTAATTTAAATAAATTTTAAAAGAAATTCTCAGCAATTTTTAACTTATATGCTAATGCTATAGAAAATAGGATACGAATATACGGCTTTGTATAAGTAGAAGCTCCTGTAAATTTTCAAACCTCCCAGAGCCTTTTCTTTGCTGAAGAGAGATAAACCACATTTTGTTTAGCTTGACAAAGACGTTCACTCCCAGCCTGGGAAGCTGTACGCCAGCTTTCAGCCTGAAGTGGCTTTTTGTGGCTGAGCTGGAAACCCTTTAAAAAGGTTTGTAATGGAAATGCTGACAAACAGCACGAAAAGTGGCACTAAGCGAGCAGTGCTATGATGTTTCCAACTTTCTAGGAAGTTCATAGACAGCAAGTGGTGAGCTAGGCTGCCTGGAAATAGACTTTTAGCAATCCCGGTTTTCTTTTTCCTCTGGTGCATGAATAGAATTTCAAGTTCAGAGGTAGGAGCTGTGGTCCTGCCCTGGCGTGGGGTCTGGCCCCATCCCCAGCCTGCTGCAGTCACTCCAAGACACGCCACTGCTCCAGTTCACTCCCCAGACCTGTAAATCAGGTTCATATTTCTGTGTCTCTCACAGGACTACCTGTTCCAGCATTTAAACTAGCTCTCTAAAACCTTCCAATGGTGTTTCATTTACTGTTTTCTTTCTTGGCAAGAAGCATTTTCGTGCTCATTTTCCTTGATTGAATACTGTCTTTTTGTTGGATGTATTTTAGCATGTGACATACCTGTTAGTTATTTTATATAGGGATTACCTCTGAGCACAACCTTTTATAAACCAAAAAACCATTATTCTTGGTGAATAATGGTGTTAATCTACATAGACACGTAACTAAATTCTTAGAGGGGAGGATACCAGGTTGCACAGTATGGATATTACTGGTTAAGCTGTGCACAGTGGGATGCTTTTACTGCCACTAAAATCAATATTAGGTCTCACAGGTTTTACTGGGAAGAGACATGAATTTTTAAAATATCCCATTAAGAGCCCAATCCTGCCACCCTTGCTCACATGTGAAATCCTATTGATATCAGGGAGTCTATTTGCCTGATTAAGGACTAATTCTGTGAATAAGGATTTGCAGGAAGTGGCCTTATCTCCTCTGCATACCACAGATCCTGCTCTCTAAAAGTGTTTGCTGTAAGCGCTTATCGTTTATGTAAGTGCCCTTCAATGGACATTTATATAATGGGGTAAATATTTAAAAAGTTGTGCAGTGCTTTAGCTATGCAGGGCTAAAGGACGTGAGTGCTCCTGGCTGGAGCATCAGGCACCTTCTCCCCAAGTGCCAGGAATTATAAAAGGAAAACCTGTGATTGCAGCAATGTTTGGGAAACACTGTGCTGCGCAAGAGGGATCAAGATATTAGCATTTTTTAAAGTGGGATTCACTAGGACATAAAATCCACCTCCGCTGAAAACATGAGTAAAGCCAACTCAGAAATAATGTTGTTGCTCCACAGTAAAAGGTTTGTTGTAACTTGGCTTTCTGGCGAGCTGTCAAGTGAAACTTCAGCCATATAAATAATGGTGTTTCAAAAGGAAATGAAGAGGGCAAAATGTTTTGGGATGGCAAACCCTGAGTAGTGTGTCTTTTCCTTGGATATAGATATGCCATTATTTACAACCATTACGAGAAAAACACATGCAGTGGTTAAGAGGTTTGTTGATTTTTTTAAAAAATTTATTTTGAATAAACTCTTTTTTCTGTTGTTTGTTCATCACCATCAAAAACTACAGTTACCAAATTAATGAAAACCAAGTGATGCCTCTGAAGAATTTTTAAATGAACCTTAACTGCTGCCTATGGTGACTCACTCAAAGTGAAGGAAAAAAATAAATAAATAAAATAAAATTAAGGTGAACTAGCCACTGTTACTAAGAGTCAATTGACAGAAGGCATGGGTCATTAATTTTGTGTCCTTTGTTTTGTCAGTTTGTTTTCGTGAGGCCTGGTAGAGAAAGTAAAACCAGTCAAGCTGAAAATTGTCTGCTCTGTAGCTTATTTCCCCTCCCAGCATGCCCTGACCCAGGGGAGCGGCTGTGGGGCCGTGGCCCTCCCGCCCCTCCTGGCCCACATCCCCATGGCAGGAGGGGTTTGTTAGCAGAATGTTAATTCTGCCCCAGCTCAGCTTTAATCATGTACAGGTTCTGGATGTCGGGAGGAATGAAATGTCCCCTGCACGCAGTAACCTCAGTGAGGGGAAAAAGACCCCGTGGTGCTTTTGGCCTTAGAGTAAACTCTGACCGAAAGTCAGAGGGGAAAAAAAAGCCATGACCAAAGGCAAAAAGAAATGTATTGCTAATTTTCAGACATCCTCACAATATTCTCCAGCCTTTTTCTCCTCTGCTTCTGCGCCCTTCCCACCTGCTTTCCTGGAGTGTCCATGTGGGGCCGGGATACTGCAGATGAGGTGATGCCCCAGCACATGGGTGAGATCTCTTCCTTCACCAATACCCCAGAAAACCCCTGTGAGGCTGAAGCCTTTTATTTGTTCATAAACCCTGAATATCTTCACTGAATAATCGTGGCTAGTCCAGCTTAACTCTCTGATTGCGGTGGGCTCTGAGGTCCTACAGCTGACACAGACTTCACCCCTGCACGGTCCATCCACAGAGCAATGCCTCTCTCTGCAATAGTTTTCTCCTTAAAACACAAGAAAAGTTGGCGGCACTCAAAGAAAGCAAATATGACAGATTTGCAACCAAATCCCGTAAAATTAGCAGTGAAAACACTTTTCTTTCCGTGCTAGAGATGCAGGAGGCGATAGGTGGACATGGGATACACGAGGCAGATGCTCGTTGTTTTGCTTTTCCACACCGAGTGCACCCACGTGAGACCCAGCAGCCCTCCAGCACGACCACTCATTTCCGTGGCCGCCCACACAATCTCTCCTCAAGATGTAAAAGATAAATGGGAACCTTTGGTACATGATTATGCCAAATTAACGTGTTCCCCCGTGCCTTTAAGGTTTAGGTGGATAATTGGATTCCTCTTCGTTTTTGGTTTGAAACAAGCTTTTCTGTCATTAGGCTGGTTGCCAGAAGTGGGTGTTTGTGGCTGGGTGTTATTGCAAGGGCTGAGGGCCAGTGTGCTCATAAACAGAGAAGTGACATAATGTCTTTGGTATAATGAGACAGCTTAATGCAAAGCACTGCAGGAATTAGGGGACATGCTTCAAGAATGGAAATGAAACGTATGGAAAATGTACTGTTAATGCTCTGTCAAAAAGACACTAGAAAAAAACCCCACCTATTTGATTAAACACTCTTGGAACGAGTTGTATTAAGAAAAATTATTGCCTTAGCTCCATTATCTTAACGTTCATTGGAAATAAATTTCCATTAATTGAGTAGCCTTTAAACCAACAGTTAAAATTGATTTTGACACGTGCCAAAACCTCACAGTTTTTGGCATTATCTCCTAGATGCTGGTTGTTGGTAGGAATGTGCTAAAAATGTTTTTCTTCCTGTTGAGAGATGGCTAACTTTATTTTTTTTTGTATAAATTAGCATTGGTGTTGCTTAATATTTGTCTTTAAGAGACCAAAGCAGTTTGCTGAATCACTTTCATGGTTCATTAAAGCAAAAGCTGCAGCTTCTGTTCTGACTGCCCAGATAACATTTTCAGATAAACACAATTTCCTGGAGTTTGTGCTTTTTTTTGTGGGTTTTGTTTTGTTTTGTTTTCTCCTAGGTCAAGCCCACAACCTTTACCTTATGAAACAGATTACACTTTCCAAATATTGTATGTTAAATGTGTGTTGTTGCTTGTTATCTATAAATCAGATGCAGAGTCTTAATGCCTAAGAATGTTCCGTTAACTCTAAAGAGAAACGTTCACTTTTATATAGGAAAAAAAGTCTTGGCAGACAAGTTGGAAGTACCAGATGGAATAGGTTGTGCCACACGGATTATAAGATTTCCCCCCCTCCTCCCTTCTTATTGATGTCTTAAATTGAACATGTTCCATCTGTCTGCTCTCAATAATGAATAGTAACTTTTTTTTTTTATTGTAAAGGTAACAAATTCCATATAGAATAAATTAATTCAAGCATGTAATGAAATGTGCTAGGAGTGTGTGCGTTGGAATTATGTGTAGAAATCTAATATAGTTTGTAAACTGCAGCAGGTAAGACTGGTGGCAGAATTGACAGCTACTCAGGGAAGGGCAGGTAAAAATTGCTGTTAGAAACGATGCCAGGAGAAGTTTGCAGCGAGAACCTCAGGATCTCACAGGATGATAAATTTGGTTGTGCCACCGGAGTTTATTCTGTTTAACAGCGCTTGGATAAGGGGCTTTCAGTCGTGTCAGGTCCTCTTCCAGCATGAAGGGGCTGCAAGTAGGTAGAAATGTGGTGTTTTACCTGTGTTGAGGCCCCTTGGTGCTGCTGGAAGGGAGCAGAACAGTGTCCATTAGGCTCCAGTTCTCCCCGCATCTCCTTAAGAGGTTGAGCATTCCTCTGTTAGACCAAAAGCATTTTTAATTTCTCCTCACTGGAAAAAATCCAAAGGATATAAACTTAAAGCAAACTCAAGTGCTTTGTATACTGAAGCAAAAACAAAGTAACCTTTTAATGCAGTGATGAGCTGTTGGGTTTCAGACTGATATGTTTGGTTTGAGATAAATCCATAAATCCCTACTCCTGCTTGAGACCGAATTTTACTTTCTCTTCTTTACTATGTAGTGGCTTGAGATAAAGGCAGTGTGCCTTTTTTGCATGTTTCTATAAATAGAGAATGAAATACAGAGCTTTAAATACTGAAACAGGCACACTTTTCTGTTAAAAGTTGATTTTATTTTCATCTGAACACACAAATATATGTATTTTTGTTCTTGTATCAATGAATTTTAAAAGGTTGGCTCTCTAAACTTTTGCGAACAGTTGGTTTTGATTTTGGATGTAATAATCTTTTCTTTCTGTGACAGGGGTTTTTATCTGGAATTGGAAATTACTCTTTCTTTACTTACAGATAATTGATGCAGACCGAACTTGTTAAAGTCAAAACAAACAACTCAGTTCTTTATTACATGCTTATGTGCTTAGTCACTGACTTTATATTAGATTCTGCAAATGGTACAATTTATGCAGTGACATGTCGGAGACTTAATGTTGTAATTTTCCTGTTCCTAATGGAGAATTAAGAACCTGGAGAAGCTTGGAGGTTCACATGCGCAGAATCCCTACTGCTCGGGTGCAGAGGTCTCGCAAAAATTTAGTAAGTGAGAAGGAGAACAAAGATCCTTAGTCGGGGGGGAAAAAAAATTGGATAGCCTGTGGCTGAGAAGCTGATTGGGACAGGTAGGCACAGTGGGGCGCGGGATAATGAGGCACATGGCAAATGTGATGCACAGATGTGAAGCCAACTGTAGCTTTGGTTCCAGGAGCCGCGCATGCCACAGCGCTGCGCCTCGGGGCTATGTCTACACCAGAACATTTGGAGCAGTAAACGACGGGCAACATTAGGTTCAAATTAATCTATTACTCCAGAGCTGTGAAATGTTGGTTGCTTGTTGCGGAATTACATTGCCTCTGGGTGAAATGTTTTAGGGAGATTTTAATGCATGCTCATGGCTTGCAGAGCAGATTAAGAGGAGAAAGGGAAATTAGAAGGGTTAGGAGGGCTGTTGAGGTGCACATTTCTGGTTAAAGTATATGAAAAGGGTATTACATATTTCACAAACAGGCCTGCTCTCCTGTTGGCCACCTGCTGGGACTGAAATATCCTATGCCATAATGAAGGCAGGTTTGCAGAAGCCTTGTAAATAGTTTAGAAAGCAGATAAAGGCAATGTTGGCCTTTCCGGAAAATTTGGGAACACGGAAAATTTCTTCTATCCTGCTCCAGGATCTCAAAAACCCATACTGAGACAATGCCAAACTTCGGCTCTTAGCTATTTACCACTTCAATTTTGACCACGATGCTAAATGACAGGTAGTCTCCTAAAGTTTCACAACACGTTATTAGGATTAAGTAATCAGATCCAAGCTGTTTTCCCCTGGTACCTAAGTGGTCCTGGCAGGCCCTTTTAAACAGATCCACGGTCCAAAAGGACGTGTATTCCAAGTCGTAGCATAAGATATTCTAAATCCTCGTCAATTAAATAAGCTTTATTAAATCGGCACAAACTGTTTGGAACTATCTATAAAGAATATATTCTTTTACTATATTGTTGCTTTTCTTATAAAAAAACACTTAATTGAAATGCCTAAGAGCTGCCTGGCACAAAAGTCAATAAAAAGCCTAGAATAGAGTTTATAGGGGTTGTCTATGTACATAATTAAATCCTTCAGGCACTTTAAAACTCTGCAAAATAAATGGTTATGCAAGAATGGCCTGCTGAGAGAAGAAATGCTTGTATCAGCTTTAAGCAGCTGCTCTCTGCTCGGTGTTCCTGTGCTGGAATGAGAAAGCTATTAGAAGAGGGGACGACTGCAAGCCCCATACAAATCATCTTTGTTACTGACACTTCAGGGAGTGCTTTATGGTGGCTGTCAGGCCCAATACAGAACTTGGGCTGTGCCTGCAAAAGTCAACCGGCGTTGTTTGAAAAGGAGACTGTCGTGACAAAACCAACATCTCTGCCCAAATAATGTTGGGGGCCAGGATGGAGGGAGCTGAGGCAGGAGTTAATGCTGGCTGCAGCCAGGCACTGCCGGGCGAGCGTGCGGCTGAGGCCTGGGTCTGATGGAATAACAGAGGTTAATTGCTTGCAATGGTCTATTGCTGTAATAGGAGTAAAAGGGGAGGACTGTACTTAGATTTGATTTCACTGTTCTTTAGGGAATACAGATCGAGGGGGTGGGATTGTTATTAGGGGCAAAGGAAGTGGTGCTAAAAAAAGAAGAGTTTAATGAATGTAACCAATAGAAAAATTGTAGGTTTGTTTCTCCCTCTGGCCCTCAAAGTTATGATAAATGATAGCACAAGGAAAAGATAACCTACCATGAGAGTAGGATCACCAAGGCCAAATACTAAAACTCCCAGCTGACTGCCCCATACACTGCAGCCTCTGTTCGTGTTTATTTTTTCTGCTCACTCTTGGTTTCGTCAATCAGTATGATAGACGATAACTCCTGACTAGAGCAGCCTGTGTCCTGCTCTCTCACGGTGGGTAGCATGTTGTGGTTGGCGCCGTGCAGTCGGAGGATCACCCGCATCAGAAGCATCAGGGGATGAGGTAGGGAGCAGTCTTCCAGCAGCCCCGCTCCTGGGAGAATAGCAGGCAGCGGTGTTATCAGCATGCAGCCACGCTGCCAAGAAAATGACCACACATTAGTAGCTTTGTTTGGGTAGAGTCTAGGGGGGTTGTCGCTCGCAAAAAAAATTGAGACGCTCTCTTTCTGTTAAATCATCCCGGTTGTGAGTGTTAAAAGATAGCTTGTTCAAAAAGAAACCATACGCGGCTGGCCCGAGGCGAGGCCGCGACAAGGCTGCGGGAGCAGCTCGGAATTTGTAGCGCTGCAGTCTCGGGGGCAGACAGACACACACTCGTCTGTCTCAGGAAAGCAACAGGTTTTCCGCTTGCTTCTGCACCCAATCCTCTGCCCTGCCCCGGGGCAGCCTTGCCTTCTTTCCCTGCCATGCCTTTCCCAGCGCCTCGCCCTGCTTTAGCTTTGCCCCTGCCTTGCCTCTCCTGTGCCTTTCCAGGGAACCAGCAAAAAAAGAAAATAGCCTTTGCTGGCCGCTGACATGTGAAGAGCTGCTCGTTAAGCCAACAGCTCATCAGATGGCTGGAATTTCCTGCGCCCGATCTGCGGATGGCTGGCGTTATTTATCTCCTCTCTCAGCACCAATATTTGCCATGTGTGTTGTTGTTGAAGGTTTTGCTCCCATTTTTGCTAATAAAGGAAAGGAGAAGCTGTGTTTACTGTTGCTGAAACCTCAGCTCTTTTGGGGGCTTTGGGTAGGGCCTCTGGGGCCATTTTATTTTCAAGTCGAGCACCCCCTGCCTCCCCTCAGAGAAGGAAGTAGCCAATGTGAAATTCTTTTGATATCTTGTGATGTAGCAGTGGTCAAACATTTCCTGTTCAACATTTTTTCCAGTGAATTTGTGGTTCTCTTCCCAGGAACAAATGTTTTAGGATTCTGGTGGACTGGGCTTTACCAGACACTTTGGGCAAGGCTGACAAACGCATCCAGCTTGGAGCAGGGCAGCTGCTGTGACTGCAGTCACTTGGAGCATCCAAATGGGCTTTTTAGGAAATAACCCCTGTGTGTGCATTCCCACTCGGTGTAAATTTCTTAAATGAAACACATCTTTCCTCATTCTCACCAGTTTCTCCCTAATAAGTGCTGGTCTGTGTTGAGGTGAAATTTAACACTAGAATATTAGTTTTATTCCAGCTAATTATGTTACTGCTCATGAACCCTTGGATTTAGGGTTGGTCTGTTTCTAGTTATCCTGCCAAGTTTTTTACTTGACGGAGGGGGTCTGTTTCATACTACTTGGCCTCCCAACCTTTGTAACCCCTGGTTTCCTCTCTTTTCTGAATCACAAGTTTATGTTCTCCCCTTCTGTGAAAAGATTGAAAGCTTGCTCAAGCACAAACTGACTGAAAAGCAGTAGTAATTTTTAGTAGATTTTTTCTTAGCAAAACATTTTCGCTGAAAAATAAGGTAAATGCAGTTATGACTGCTGATAGAAAGGAATCCAACTATTAATAAAAAGCAGAGAGGGATTTTGAAACAGGGCTTCCACTGTTACAATGGAGACATTTTCTATTACTTTATTTAGTGCAACACCTGTGGCTGCTCACATTGCTCGTGGCTGAAACAGTCCAGGTCTACACAGAAAAAAATATTGCGGTTTCATTAACTTATTTGTACTTTATGTCAGTGTTGTAGCGAGGGCTGGGCTAGCAGGGACCAGGTTTGGGAGGGGGAAGGGGGCCAGCAGCAGAGCCATGTGTGGTGGATAGGACCTGGAAAACAGGGATCCTGTGGAGGATGCGTGGATGATCCCAAATCCCACATGCCATGAGTGGGTGATCACTGGTGTGGCCTACAGCTGGAGCTCTAATCAGAGAGGAAAGTGGAGCTAAAAGCATAGCAGATGATAAAAAGCTGTTAGCTCTCTGTGCACTCAGTTTGTCCCAGGAAATATCCTTGAGTGATTAAACTTCCCTGGCTGAATCACTTTGCGCTCCTGCCTGCTATAAAAGAGATGCTCATTGTTTTCCGAGTCAGATATTGCTGCTTAAATTGAATCAAGAATATGTGATCTGGGTTTTGGCTGCTCCCTGTGTTCACAGACCTCTCCTCCTCCTCCTGCCACCCCTGGTGCCTTCCTCTGCAGTTGGTGTCCACCTGGCTCCTAAGGACAGTCAAGTCACCTCAGTGGGATGTAACCAAATGGATTTTGCTAAATTTCATAGTTATGTTTGACAATCACCATTCCCATTAGGTTTAGTCAATATTTATCCAGACTGTGGCTTTGTGCACTGTGTCTAAAAGCTGTAAATGTCTGTTCTACAGCAAAAACTGCTGCAGAGGATATGAATGGAGCATCTTCAGAGTCAGGCTCTAAAAGGTGTGTGGGAATGTTTGTGCAACACAAGCTGATTCTTTCATTCATACACTGGGAGCAAGAGGAATTCAGGTGTGTATCATAGGTGTTAGGCTCTAATTGCTCTGAGCACAGGAGGACCAGCCAGTGGTGCTTTATTTGAGTTTGGATGAAAGCGGGTTTTGAGCATATTCAGGAAGTTTTAAAAAGGCAAACAGGATTCAGGTGCTTACAGGCTTTAAATGGGCCTCATTGGACTCTCCTCTTGGTTTCCATAAAAGTTAACTGCTGAGATTTATCTTGGAAATAGAGCGATGTGTCTAACAAAATAGTTTACTTTCTGCTTGATAACTATATAGACAGTAAAACACCACTGAGCTGGCCATTGAAATTAGGGGCAGGAAATGGGATTCCAGTCTTTTGACACTGCAGCAAAAGAGCTTCTGAATCCAAAGCGTGGGAAAAAGTTGCTTTGTCTCTTTATTACTGTTTCTGTAGGCAAGATGACTTTTAACAAACAGGTTTAATCACAAGAAAACAACATGGACTTACTTGAGATAAATTAAGGCATGTCAAAAATTATATATATCCAGTACTAAACTCAATTAATTGTCTTGACCGACATAATTCAGTGATACGCTCTTCTTTTAGCTCATATTTCAATATGAGTTTTATTAGCTTTTTATAGCCCTGCTCAATTTAAACCAGAACGTGCTGGGTCTTTCCCAGCCCTGGCTCCTCTGGGTCCAATTCTGTTTTTCTTCTTCAAGATCTGATTCTGCTCCCATTGTATTCAACGACAAAACCCCCAGTAAAGCCAGGAAACCAGCAGCCTTTATTCCCACTGAAGCCGGTGGGAAGAGAGCTGGGTAGGAATTGCCAGGTTCTTCTGTTTTCTTAAACTAAACAATCCAGGCTCCTTTGGTTCCCTCTCCCAGACCAAGTAACCCTATTGTAAACCTGTCCCAGGCTGGATTTTATTCTCCATGGGTGACTCAGTCGCACGCGGTGTCCCTGAGAACACAGCAGAGTGTTGTGTAACACAGTGAATAATCCCTTGGCTTAATTCATGGAGATATGCTTTGGTCCTTATCAAGGTGTGCCTCCTTGATACCACACAGTCATCTCTAATCACCACTCCACGAGCCTTTCTCACTCCTTGAAGGGTGAAGGATGAGTTTCGGTGTTGTAACAGATCACTTGCTATTTCTGTTATTAAATGTCAAACATCTTATACCCTTTTTGTTTACACAGCCCTACTCTCTGATAAAATCACTAATGAAAGGATTTAACAAGCACAGGGGGAAAATTGACCTATAGAAAATTCCATTAATAATCCTCCTTCAACCTGTCCCACTCGCCTTTTCCTTCCAACAACTACTTGATATTTCCAGACAAGCTGAAAGATAACTTAAAATCATGTCACAGAAATCCTGGAATAAATGTAAGTGTTGCCTAGTCTTCAGCATGGATTTGCAGATCCAAGTGTGCAGTAAGATTATAGTGCAGGATTTTATAAGAGAGAAGAGACCCACCAGATCTGACAGTCTTTCTGAGGAAACAAAAAAGCCTAGAGGTTTCTCTAAAGAGGCTAATGAAGATGAGCATATGTTGCATCACTGGAAATGCAACATATATGCTTTATTACTTTGCTAAGTGTTTTTCTGAAAGTTGCACAAAATTGGTTCACCTACAAGTGAGGTGTGCTTCTTTGTCTTACATGACACGCAAAATTTCACCTTAAAGTTCAAAATCTTTTACTATAATTGAAGGAGCACAAAGTTTTGACTGTTCTCTCTGTCCAGTGGCTTTCTCTGCATAGTCTTTCTTCCCATGAATTTAAAATAGTTTGCTTCTAAAATGTAAAATCGCAGTGAATTCAAGTAAAGTGACAGCGTGCGCTGGTTCATTACATTATGTGTCAGAGCAAATCAGAGGTGCCCCAGCTGTTTTTTGTTAGAGAGCTCCTCTGCGATGGCTTGGCAGATTGGCACTGCTCCTGTCTGTCTCCCATGTCACCTTGCTTCCTACTCATGTACAATTACACTCTACATGTGAGCTGCTTTGGCCACTTGCTTGGCTTTAGGTCCTTGCAATATCAAAGAGAAGCTGCTTTGCTCTCAAGGCACCTGACACAGATGCATCCTTAAATTAGAGCCTTCTTTCAATTTCTGTCTTTCCCTCTATCAAGAAGAAAAAGCATGCACTTTGGGGTTTGCTCTGGGTTAGCAGTGTTATAAGTTGTGCCTGCAATATTCATGTTGTATATTTGAGGATTGCTGAAAAGAATTGGACTGTGTGATGAAACAAATTACTGGACCAATAAAATACCTGCACACTTTGAGATTACTTAATGTCTTGAGGTGACTTTATGCCCTAAACCAGGACAATGTGCTGGAAGTTTCTCTGAAGACTTCATCCTTCTGTAAAGCTACCACTGACCCTGAAATTTTACCTTTACTGTTGCTTTTTATAGGAGAATAATTTTTGTTGCAATAAGTTGATAACTTCATTCAGCTGTAATCTTTGCTGCTGTTTCTGCCATCTTCTGCATGCCTTGCTCTGGATTTGGTACAGACAGAGCTGTTCTCAGCTGAGAGCACCATCTCAGCCAGCTGATTTACCAAGAGTTTCCTTATCACTGTCACACCACACTGATGGTTGAACATCACTGCGTTTGGAGCCTTTAGGATTAGCATTGGCAAGGAGGGGAAAAAGGGCTCAGGGGAGATTTGTGGTGAGAATTCAACACCTACAGTGAGAGGCTTCTATTCATTTTGGTGATAATATTTGTTAAGACCCTCCCAGGGCTTTGGGAGTTGGGATATTTGCACAGGTTGGTGGATGAGGCTCATCCTTACAGAGTTGGAGGCTGTGCAATCCCACATCCCTTTCCACTGCCATGACACAACACACGGGCACTGATGTACAGCCATGGCAGTGTGTGATGCGCTTCCCTCTGACAAGATGCCAGTCCTGGCTGGAACAAAGGGACATGTCCAGGGGTGAAGGAGGGGCTGGGCTCCTGCTCCCCAGCCCCTTGGGCTTCATTCGGCGGCAGCGTCTCGCGGAGGCTTTGTTTATTTGTTCCACGATTACGTGTATGAGCTTCCAGAATTTATGAGATCAGAGGTCAAGTGAAAGGTCACAGTTCACAGGTCAAGTGAGAGGCTAAAATTTGTGAAACCAAGGAAATGACAGGACAGTGCCAAGTGAAAGGTCAAAAGTCAAGTGAAAGGTTCAGCGTGGATGAAAGTGAGCAGCCTGAGCGCCGGGCAGACCACACACCCCAGTGGACCCATACTGACATCCTCAGCATCAAAATGCAGCCTAAGTTTAATTCCCTGGCATAAACCAGGGCAAGAGATGGGCTGAGCAGGCACCATGCAGATCAGGCTCCAGCACTGGCTCTGGCAGTGCCATTTGAGGGTAACTGAGGTTGATTCCATCTTAGGGCTCAGATGGATATTGACAGCAATGAATTTTGAGCTTATCTCACAAAATTTTCATCAGGATGGGACAAGTGAGAATTAGATTCTTGTTCTTGCTGTAGTTCTAGATTTATTTCTCCAGGGTGAGTCAGCGTTGGTTTGTCTTCCTCATTCCCTTCACTGTATTTACATGCAAAATCAGTTTTCTGTGTATGTAGACAGATCAATCAAGATCACTGTTCCACATTTAAACCCTGTTGCATCAGAGAACAGTAATTTCCATTAGATTCTCATTTCAGCATGCTTTCCTAACAGCAGCTTGAGTCAGCAGGGCACAGTCTCACTGCAAGCTCCTGGTTTGTCCATTAGGGATCTGTAATTGCATGTGCAAAGGTGTCTTATCTGCTTTTATTTTTTTACTATAAAGCAGAAAAAAATTTAATGCTGGTCAAGACATCAGTTTATCTAAAATAGTTTCTTTTAACCTTACTGCTGTTTTGAGATGACTTTTGTTCTGATAAGTATAAATGAGTGAAGAAATCCTCATGAGCTGAGGAAAAGGAAAAAATACAAGGAAAAATTATGTCACCCTTCCTTTCTTCTAGTCGTCCCTTTGTTCAGAAAGAAGTCAAACAAAAGAGTTTTTTAATGCAGAACATTAACTAATTAGTGCAACATAGTTAATATTGGCACACCTTCTAATGGTGTGAAGGATCATTGCACTAATTAGGCTTCATATTAAAAAAATTGAGAGGCCTTCTTTCCCTTCCTAAACTGCTTTCTTGCTTCATGATAAACCATGGTCCCCAGTGGCACTATTCCTGGAATTTGTCTTCCATTTGTCTTCTGTTAAATTGCACCCCTGAGAAGGGGACTCATCTCCTGGTCAGAAAAAGAGAGGAAACCAACAATTTGGACAGTAGGGGAATGCAAATCAGTGCTTTAGTTCCTCGGGTAGATAGTCCTCAAAATGCTTTATCTTGCGTACACCAGTTGCATCCTTTCTAGATTAAATTTCAGCCTCCCAGTGTTTGTCCAGCTCTCCACCCCCTTCAGAAAAAGTGGGATGTGGAGTGAAACATTGTGTGCTTGATAAGGGAGATGTAGATCTTAATGCCAACACACGTCTACTCGCAGGCTTCCTAGAAAATGGGCATTTGTGCTGAGTAACAGCAACTGCAGAGAGGTTGGATGACCTTTGAAAATCCCTTCCAACCCACGCCAGTCTCTGATTCTATGAAAAAGAGGTTAAAAACTGCAAAAGTCCGCTAGCTGATCTTTGATTTAAACCCAGCTCCTGAGAAGGATTTAGATGCTGCAGTGCTGGGGTCTTCAGCATCTAATCGTTAAGCATCTGGCTCCAGCAATAGCTTTGCTGTAGCTGTGTGGGAGTGGCCCACTCCTCTGAACAGAATCCCACCACCCCAGACCCTCCCAGGTGCCCTCAGCTGGGGTTTGCAAAGCCAACATGCTCTACCCATCCACATTCACCATCAGGGGCTACAATGACATGTGTGACATGTTGAATCCCTCTCCTCTGCCTCCCAAAGTTAAAGGATTAAGTTGCTTTAAAACACTTTGATTGTATTAATTTCACATTTCTTCCACGGGGAACGCAGTCGTCTGCTGTCTGGAGTTCTCCCACTCCAAATTACATGGAATGTTATGTATTCTTAGGAGTCTTGTCTTGTTGGGAACTACAGTGAATCATGACACTGTTCTCATTTGCTGCACATTTGTTATCTGCCTTGCACGGTTCCCAGCAGCGTGGGGACAGTTTGTTGAGTGGCATGTTAATACCATTTATTTTTTTAAGCCTAACTAGGGGTATAAAATTCCTCGTCAAAATTCTGTCACGTTCTCTGGGCACTGGTAAATGAGTATCTCCTTACAACTGTTTTCTTTTTAGCAGAGAAGCCTAAGCTGGTGTATACACGTAGGAGTGTTCAGTGTTCTCTGGGAAATGAGGCTGACAAAGAATCCTCTGAAGTCATCTGAGGCCAAATTCTTTCCACAGAAATCTGTATGTAGGGGACCCACTGAACTTGCATATGCATATGTGAGGGCAGATTTTGACCCTAGGTAAGCAAACAGCTACAACCAGCGAGTTGTTTACTTTTCCTAAGGTTTTGCCTTTCCTGGTTATTAATATTGCTCTCATAAATTTTTTTGAGCTACACTTTCAAAACTCAAGGCACCAGGCCCCAGAGGATGAAATACAGCAGCCCAATTACACACAACCAGAGTCAGGCTCTAAAAGTCAGGAGTTTTTGAAAGACATGAACAATATTTAGAGAGCTGGTTAATATTAATTCCTTTGGGAACTATAAGTCTGGCCATTAATAGGCTTAGAGTGATAAAAATGGCAATATGGTGTGCACGTATAGATGATATTGTCAAAAAGAGGCAATTAGCAGCACAGAAAGCACATGCACATATGGTGAGCAGGTTGAGATGAGAAATACTGCCAGCAACATGATAACAGAGCTAATGGCAAAAGAAGAATGAAACAGTAGCACAATTTGTTCCTCGGCTAAACAGAGTGAAGATTTTTTCATCCAAACCGGTTTTCTTTCTCATTCTCTCTAGCTGTTGCTAAGGTCCCAAGTCAAGACATCAGACAAATGCTTCTTGTCTACCTTCCTACACGTATTTGACTGAGACTAGAGAATGTGATTATTTGGCAGAGGAGCTCTCAGAAATTGGGGTTGAAAGCCATGATCTGAGTCTCTCTGGAGTCAGTGGAAATACTGAAAATGACATCCCAATCTGAAGCCTCCCCCCCACTCAGGTCTAACTCGTGAAATGTTTTAAATTGGCCAAATATTATGTTCCCTACCAACTCTTCTAATCTTGGAGAGGAGTGTTTGAGGCCAGACTCGCAGACTGACAGGCTCTGAGATAATGATTTCAGCGTGTGTCCAGCAGGTACTCAAGGACTGCAGGATGCTGTGCACAGAGCCTGCTCAGATGTTACAGATAATCGACTGGCTTATCTCCCAAGTGCATCCAATACATCCTACAGCTTCATCTTTATCTCATTATGCTCTTTTAGGGTTAAAAATGAGGAGTTTACAGGGCAGCTAAAATGCTCCCTGTATCCTTGGGTGGGGACAGCTATCATAAACACAGCCCCGCCGGCCTTTGAGCTGAGTGAGAGCTTTTGCATTTTGGCTTTGGAAAGGTACACACCTGTCACTCTAAAATGGAGCAGATGGGTTATAATCTTATCTGCTCACCCTAGATTTGTTGTCAGAAGGAAGTGAGGTAAGGGCAAGTGGTAAATGCAGTGAGGTTTATCTGTGCTGCGGGCCATGCTTTTCCCTCAATGCACTGACTAAAGAAATTGGTGAAGGGGAACATTTTGACTTCCCCTGAACAATTGTGTTCTCAATTCTTATCTTATGTTGCTGAATAAATAATTGATATTATAGGAGGAAAAGGCCCCGAAAGCAAACTGCCCCATTTTACAGTTTCTTGTCATTTGATTACTCCTCTTATTCTCACTAGTGTGCTTTGGCCTGTTCACTCCACTGACTGCTACTGAAAACCTCAGCATTTGTGAAATATTTTGGCAAGACCACTGCCTAAGATAGTGCCATTCTCTTCCTTTGTACAAACCTCGTGAGAAAAACCCGTGCCCCCTGTGCCAGTGCTGGTAAATAATGCCTTTTTATTAGTAAGGACTGCTGCTCTGCCCTATTGCATTGCTCTTTCTCTTCTCCCTACTAATTATTAAGAGTTTATTGCACAGACAGTAGAGTTTGAATGGCATTGATATAAATACTCCATAGTAGAAATTTGCTCTTGCTGCTCTGCCTCTGGAATTGTCTGATTGTGCATATGGTGTGTGAGAGCTACTCGTGCTTTCCTTAAGAGTTTGTCTTCTAAAAATTGCACATAACTTTAGAGATCCAGGCCTGATTATAGGGTCAGCAAAGGAAAGGGTAATCACTCAAGCTTCAGTGGGCCTAATCATTCCCTGTGGAGTGATAATTATTGTCCTTCACCACACTTGGAGTGCAGGCAGTGTCTGCTCTGTCACATAGCTTTACTTGCTTCCTGCCCTCTATTAGAATATTAAATCCTCCAACTGGCAAAGCGTTTTGACTCTCTAGGTTAAAAAGAAAAAAAAAAAATTGAGAAAAATGCTGTCCATTGGAGCAGAGCACTGAGTTATTCACGCAATAAAACGTGACACCTTATATATCACACACTGAGAGAAGCATCAGGAAAGTTTCCAGCATGAAAACTACTGAAAGCTATGTCAAATATGGGCATTTATCATTTGTATATAGAAAACAGGAAATTATTTGGCCCATCTCGTCCCAGATGGAATGTGGAAGACAAATCCAGGGCGGCAGAGCATAATTATTTACAACTCAGCAAATGAAAACCTGCACACCACTACTGAAAGCAGGCCAGGAAATAGCTAAAATATCAAAATGATCTGAAAAGGAACAGAAGGTGCCAAAAGGTTGAGAGCTTGTTAAAAATTGACCTGCGCTCATGGGCTTCATAAAAAAATCCAGAAAGGATTGGAATAAGTTTGGGAGAGTTAGAGGAAAATATCAACCCATCTCCCATTTTGGCAATTGGAAAAGATTGGATTAAGCTGGAATTTGTATTTTTTTAATGTACTGGAAGTATTAGATATCCCATTAGTATGTTTTATTTCTAATTCCAGCTGCACAAAAATGCTTGTATTACCCCACAAATGGGAATACTTGCACATTGGAGGTGATGATGCTCACATCCCAAGAATCTGCCATCTCTTCATTTTGGGGCTAATCTAAGGGTCACTGGAGTCAAAAGGAGTCTTTCACAGGGATTTGGATCAAACTCTTTTATTCTATGTTTACATAATTACAAAGCTCTTACAGCAGGAGCAGTTCAATAATGGGAGAGCACAAGCCAAGGTTTCCACAAATTTTTCTACTGCCTATTTAGAGAAGATCTATCCCTCTGCAGTCCCAGCTCTGCTTTTGGCATTTTGTTCCATCCTACAATATTTAGGTTGTCTGATTTCTCCAGATCCTGCAGAATCAGTCTTCCAGCAGTTAAACCTGGCTCCCAAAAAATGCTGGTTGTGGTTTGCTCGTAGCGTTCTTTCAAAAGGGAGAAAATAGCAAAGCTGAGCTGGTGTATTACAAAAATGTCAATGATGCTTTCCAAAAATCTCACAGCTGAGAAGCAGTCTTGACATGGCACGATGGGAGAGGTCTCACCTCACTAAGATGTAAATAAGGTTGCTGAGATGAGCAGATGTGGAGTAATCCTGGAGATTTTCATGCTTGAGTTAGGAACTGAAAACCTATGAAAAGGTTCAGGGTGGGATTCACTTTTCTAAAAAAAAGGCAATGAGAACTGTTAGAAAATGCACCAAAAGTTTTAAGAACAGATGCCTAAAGTCAGGCTCCTAGACCTGTGCTTAGAGCTCTGAAAAAGTTTGTTCTGATTTAAAAGATTGTTGGCACTGGGAATCACATGTCCAGTAAGAACCCTTCCCGCTACATTTTAATGAAAAACTAAGAAGCTGGATGATGTCTTTCACAAAGAGGCTTCCTTAAAAGAAAGACTTACTCAGCAGAGTAACTGCTGGAGCTGCAAAATGACCTTAGGAATCCACATACTGCAAGTAAATATTTATTGCCGTTAAATCGTTGGCCCCGAAAGCGAGCGCTCGCATTCTGGCGAAACCGTGTGGAAACTGAGTTCATGCACATGTTGTCAGCCATGGGCCCTGCACCACATCATCAATCTGAGATAAGTATTTGGGAGGAAGAGGCTGGGTGTGTGGGGAGGCTGCGCGCTCAGCTCCGCGGCGTGAAGGGGAGCATCGTGTAATAGCAGAGAAATAGAGTGGGGGCTGTGGAAAACCAGCCACTGAGCTCCAGCAGTGTGGAAATGCGTAGTAAAGCTTCTCTTCTTTTTCTAGCCACCATGAAAGAGCTGCTGTAACAAAGATGATTTTTTTTTTGGTACAAATATCTGTTTTCATGACACCCACTGTTACACTCCAATGAGCACATCCCCCTCTGAAGGGCCAGAGCAACATCTCCAAAAACCTCAGCTGATTCCTCACCACCTTTTCCCTCATTATTCACACACTTATGAGATATTCTCTTAGTCCTGTTCTTAATTGATAAGCTTCATGTTAGTATTATAGATGTTTTTAAAAGTGTAATAGAGTTTTTGAAGTAATTTCATCTGACTGTAAGACTGCTGATTGCCACCTCTTCATGAGCAGCTGGAAGAACTGATACCACTGTGAAAATCAGCGAGTGCAAGATTTAAAAAAATTTTAAAAAAGGAGACATGGGGAAGAATTGGACTAAGATCACCAAAACTTTTGGAGTTCCTTTATAATTTCTAGGAATTTTACTTAAACCAATTAAATCAGGAGCTGCAGTTTTGTCAAAGCCAAAAAGATATCCCTGAAGTACTAAATTTACCTTTGTTCTGAGCTAAAACAATTTGTTATGTTATCTAGGAAAAAAAAAGCCATTTTGGTGGAAGATTATGTAGAACACACATTTACTGTTTCAGGGGTTTTAAAGATGGTGGCTTTGGGCTGCAGTCTGAGGAAGATGGAAGAGGAGTCTTGTGCTTCCCCACATGTAACACCAGTAATATATTTAGGAATTGCAGCTTACATTTCATGGAAGTGTTAGGGCTGGAGCCAAGTCAAGCACTCCAATCAGAATAAAGATCTGTGCACGCGGGCAGCGCTTTCTGTGTGCAGTTCAAACTTCTTTGATGTTTATGGTGGACTCGACTGAGTGAATGAATGTAACTATATTAAATGAAAGGCTGAGATTTCCTGCACTACTACTGCTGCTTTTTCATTTCTGGCTGGTGTTGTGACCATGTACTAATTTCCATGGGTATGTGTTCTCCATCATTAGTAACTCTTTCTGGTGTTTTAATACCCATTTCCCACCAATTCCTCTTCAAAAGGAATATTTTTAAAACTATTTTTTTTGACAAAAATCACTGTTATTTGCTCATACAAAACCTATTAAGGATTTCTTACATGACAGACCACTGCTAGGAGAAGAAAAGGATTTTTCCTGAGCTACCACAGCAGAAGTATTTGCACAATTGTTCCTAATCTGTTGGGATGTAATCTGCTATTTGCTGCGGCTCTTTCCTCCATCAGCCTGAATTATTAACACCGCCTGTTGGCCAAGGCAAACACTGTTCCAAACATCTCTGGAGGCCTAATTCAGGCTTTTCTAACTTGTCTGTTTTGGACAAGACTTTTAAATAGTTTAATCTAACACAAAAAAAAAGGAGCAAAAGGGTTTGCCCTCAGCTCAGTGAGAACTAAATCTGGCCCTAACCCCATGCAATAATTATTTCCTAGTTTTTCTTAACAAGGGCCTTGCTGGTTGCCCCCCATGATCAATATTTGCAGCAAGGAAGGAGTTCAGGGTTGAAAAGTTGCAATCTGAGACGATGTGTTCATTGCCATTGTGATTGGTTAGGGATAAAAGCTGGTGGAATACAAAACCCTTTTGAGTCTTAACTACAGTGCTGAACGCTATAATTATTTTAAAAAATACATATCCTGGCTCTGCTTAGAAGCCTGTTTGCCATAATTCACCCCTGTGTTAATAGCCTCCTAACATATATGAATGTATGCTAAAATGGGTTTTAAACTACTAGATTTATGGCTTGGCAGACTGGTAAATGCACAATTATAGTTCATAATAGGTAGGTATCTGCTGTCCATTGATTTTTCTCCTGTTCTATTTCCTTCCAGAGTGATGTCATTAGACATTACAGGGATGACTAATATTCCCAAGGAATGACATTCACGTGCCAGAATGCCACATGTCAGCGTTCCCCTACGGGCTCCGGCACCTTCCACCATCAGATGGCAAAAACACCCCAAGAGTTTTTGCTGCAGCAAAGCCTCAGCCTTGCCAGATCTGGGGTGGGTTGGCAGCACAGAGGCAATCCAGCTAGGGGGAAAAAAAAAGAGATGAAACCACAAAAGGCTGTTTAGGAGCTCTGGATATCTTTCTAATCAGATCGCTGGGAGTGCGTTTGGACTTGTATCTATTCATTCTGCGGTGACGGAAGTAAAGGAACTATCCAGTGAGCTATCTGGTTTTCCCAGAATTGTTTGTACTGCTGACCTTTATATCTACTCATTTATCCTAATTGTTTTTAGCTGTTTGAGGAAGAATCTCAGATGAGAAAAGCAACTCAGTATGTATCAGAGATCCTATCTGCTGCAACTTTTGTTTTAATTTAAAGCAGACCCAGCATCATTTTGTGCGTTGGTTGTGTAGTACCAAAAGCAGGAATTTGTTGTGGGATTTTTTAATAAAATCACAGGCCCAAGACAGAGGTCCCTGGACGCAGGAGTGTGAGCTGGGGGTGGAGTTGCTTAGATGTCTCTTGCCCAAACGCATTTCCTGATGTTCCCTGGCTGGAACAATTTTTGATGTGGTACTTTGCTGTGGGAGAGTGGGGAGCACCATTTCAGGGAGGTGGCCCAGCTGGCTCTGTCAGCTTTGCCTGAGTCCAAGACAGGGGAAATGCACTGCCAGACTGTTATAGCGGGAAATCTGGCTCTTGGTATCCATAAAACTCCCTCTCCACGTGGAATTTCCCAGATTAAATGAGGATATTGAGTTTTCTCAGTGTGCCTTGTATGAAATTGAAGTTGGGCATGCTTTACTTCTTCCGGGGGATGTATTAAATCTATAATAGCTGTGTTTTTCTTCCTCCTTCCATCCAATCTCTATCTCTTGGAGGGGAGTGGGAGGCTTGTGACATATACAAAGTGTTTGCTGATGGCTACTAGAAAAGAATCTGGGTTATCCAATAAACATGCCCCAAACTTTCAACTCGTAGGGAGCTTAGGTTCAAACGGTAGCTCTGACTACTGTAGGGTGGTTATGGAGCGAAATAGAGTGATATGCAAAAGCTCACACTAAGTATATCACTTTGCCTCAGAATTCCTGCATTTGCTGCTAATGCAGGGAATAGCCTTTGAACTCTAATCTGGTGTCTCCGGAGTAGTTCATAACCAAAGGCACTTCTTTCATCGTAACAGGGTGACAGTGATCCAGACTTGCAGAGCATTTGGTACAGTCCCAAAGCAAGATAATAAAGCAGATAATGCTGTGGGCTTTGCATTTCTGAGCATACCAGCCCTTCACAGAGATGTTGCAGGGATCCTGCCTTGCAACTTCCTCCTGACACAAAGAGCTATTGGTGTCATTGTCTTGCGTGAAGAAATGTGAGTATCATTGTCTTGTAAGCAAGAAAAAATGAAACATGGCTTTTTTCCCTTGGTTTGTGCAATAAACCATCAGCACAACTATTTCTTCAGCAAGGCAGAGCTGAGATCAAGAGATCAACCAGAGATCAAGGTGTATGTATGCTTCAAAGCCATCACCTGTAAGGAATATTTTACCTGTTAAAACTGCCAGGTTATCCAGTCATTATTGTTCCAAGGGGTGGTCATTAAGATATTTGTCTTACCCTCCTAAGACCTAGGCAAGCTGTATGTTTCTAATACTTAGTTGAATTCACCTTGAAGAATCATAAAATATTATGACACAACCTGTTTTATCTTTCCATATGAAATACACTTCCATCTCCACTTGTAAACCATTTGTTTGCTTTGGTTCAGGTAGAAGAGGTCTCATTTTTCTCTTGGCTAGGACTGGGCTGTCCCCTGGAGCCATTGGCTTCCAGTGCCCAGGGTCTGCAGAGCTCCTGAGAAGCTGCCTAGCTGCACTCTGATGTGACCCTGTGCTCACTCAGCCTGGGGAAAATGCTGAGATTTTAGAGTTCTATGAGATACCTCAGCTTAGTTTTATACACCACCAGCTGTTTTTCCTCATCCCTTTAAAGAGGTGCATCCTTTCTGCTTTCATTAAAAAATATTGCGACCTCGCTGTTTAGTTGAGTAAGACAAAATTCCTCCATAATAATATTAATTTTTTATTCAGTTTTTATGGTCCCTCAACTTGATTATGAAGACAATAATGTAATTTGAAAAACCTTCCTTTTTTATTTCAGCTTCAGCAGAGCTACTAAACATGGGTGTAGATAAATGACCACAGGAAAACTTCACAAAATTACTGTTTACACATAATCTGACAATGAGCCATAATTTGATTGCTAAAAAAATCATTTTGTGTACCTCTGCCCCTATTCTGCTGGATAATGAAAATTTATATCTATGTTTCAGACATCTGGGGAGGATGTGACAGCTTTGGGGCTGAATGAAAGATTATGCCACAGTGACCCCTGTCAGCATTTCCTCATGGACTGGTTACCCGAAACCCAGCAGCATTTAGGCTACTTATTTTTCCTTTTACTCTTCCTTTTCTCATCTCTTTTTCTTTTTGTCCTTTTTAAAAGAATTTAGTTTTTGTCCTTCTCTTTATTTCTCTCTCTCTTTTTTTCCTCTCTTTCTTCTCTTGCTTTTTCTCCTTATCTTTATTTTTCTTTTTTCTCATTCTCTGTCTTTTCCTTATTTTTATTTATTTACGTTCTTTTTTTTTTTTTTTTTTTTTTCACGAGAACAGTCATTTCATTTTGGGAGGTTAATGACACTGTAAATCTAATAGGCCATTTTAGTGCCATCATGTGGGTATTAAAAGTCATGTGACTGGTCAGGATCCCATATGGAGTGTCTTGGGGTTGTCTTGCACAGGAATGGCAAGGCTCTTACATGGCTGTAGGAGCTGGGTATGTTTTCAATTACTTCCTAGGACAGATCTGCTTTGAAATTAATTTAAGTCTTTGCCCATGGTTGTGTTTGCCACCTCTCTCAGATTATCCTTAGTAAATGCTCGTGTATCAAATTCATCTTTGATTCTCTCTAGAGATAATCTGTACTGTTTAATTTATTTTTGCCTCAGGACTAAGAACAAACATTTCTTTGTGCTTGAGGTGAACAAATGGATCAGAAAACGAGGATTTTCACAAAGTCAGTGTATTCCTCTGCCTGTGTCAGCACAGGCTCCTTGTGCTCTATTTGCTGTCCTCAGATCAATGCACATCCCATGTGTCACTATGGGAACACTCCTTAAAGACCCCAGCACTTCCCAGTTGCACTGGTGGAGACATTTAAGGTCTTTTGGGTTGTACACAGGCTCTGAAGATGGGAAGAAAATCACATAGACAGGTGGATAGGTGGGAAACAGGTAGAAAAATGGCAGGTGGAGGGTTCTGAGAGCATCCTGTGGAGAGAGAGGAGGTCTGAAGAGTGTTGGGATCTGCTGTGAGTCCTCATTTGGTGCAGATAATTGTAGACCCAGGTTTGTTCTTATGTGAATAAAATACATCCGGATGTTTCCAAGAACAGATTTTAATGAGGGATTTGGATGCCAAGGCTCACCTTCAAAACTTGTGTTTCCCTCTTCCCAGTGACAAAATATTGAGACTGTAGAGGTTTTAGATGTGTTGTGTTAATTTGATTCACAGACTTGTTCAAAAGTGGGGGCTTTTCTTCATAAATGTCCATTTTGTTACATTGCTCTGTCTGCTGCAAAAGATTTCCACTAAACCCCACCAAAATTTGTTTACTTTGGGAGGAGATTCTCCCAAAGCATCAGGATGATATAGAGTTCAAAAATGTGAATGACGTGGTAACAAAGAGAAGTCCCTCATGCCTCATACATTTGGATATTTCAAAGAGCAGTGACTATCGTTTCCTATGGATGCAGCTCCAGGAAATGAATAATGCTGAGGAATTGTCAGAGATGAGCCTGCAAACATTCACCCACCTCCTTCCCTCCTGGGCTTCTTCCCTTCCACCTTGCACTCATTATTCTAAAATGTGTTTTTCTGTGGGAAAGAGGAGTTGGAGCCTGGGGAGTGGGGTGGTTTCTGATATCATCTGAGCATTCCCACTGTTTCTTCACTCTCTGTTGTTTCCTATTGAACTGGGTGGGTGCACAGTGGATGCACTGCAGGTCCAAAGGAGGGTTAACTCCAGATCTCAAACACTCCTGACCCAAGCTCTTCTGCATCACCTTTCCCCAACAGACCTACCTAACCTATTAGGGAGTTTATCCAGCAAACTTGCTGCTTGGAAGAGACAATTTGTCTGTAACATGTAAAATGTTTTCTCAGTCACTCACAGCCTCCTGTGACCCCAAAGGGAGACAAGCCCAAGCCACCAGCCTGTGCTGGGTGAGTTCATCCATCAGGGAAGCCAGAGTGGATGTCCCGCTGCCCACACAGCTCAAGGTGCCTCCTGAGAGACTGGCTTTAGGTTCAGCCAACATCAATGAGTGGCAAAGGTCCTCATGCTGTGCTTATCAGGCCTCCAGTGGAGTGTCCCATGGCTCCCTGGGGACTGCACAGACGGATTTCCTTTCCAGAAAAAACAAAGAGCGGAGACATGGGATGTGTCCTGTGCCTCCCTGATATACTGCAGGATCACCCTCATCAGACACAGCCAAATAGCTCCTCAGCAAGACACATGCTCCAAAATAAGAGACCTGATGGTTTTTGTGGAAGAAGGGACAACACTGCCTTTGCTGGGTGGCTTTGGCTCAGCATTGCTGTAACAATGCCACCTCTTCTGATTGCTGTCCTCACATCTCCTGAGCAGCTCTTGGCATCTGCTTTTCATGTTCACTCCTCATCACTTGCTTGGAGGCTGCTGCTTCCACCTCCAAAATGTACAAAAATTACAGTGTGTGTGCTCAAAATGAACATGAAGGTCAATGGTGCTCTTTTGCCTTGAACCTACCCCCTACCTACCTTGATCCTGCCCACAACTGGTCCTGAAGAGGCACATATTGCATGGTTGTGGTGGTTCTGCAGTGCAAACACTGCAAATGCTCCAGTCTTTTTTGTGGGGTGTCATGTTTAATCCTTGATCTGACATTTTTTTCTACCAAGTACACTGTATCTGTACTTTTCCATCAGTGAGAGCAATGGAATCTCTTCACTTAGGCTTCCTGAAATCTTTTCAGTGGTTAGAAGTTCTCAGAGAAAGAACAAGTGTCAGCAGTAATCGCTACCTCCCTGCATTTCACACCTGTCACCTGAAAAATTAGCAATATCTATCATAAAACCAGCGTATTCAAATGCTTATTTGTCGTTTTCTTTTAAAGCTTTTATTTCTACAATCTCTGTCAGAATGAATATCCCTCACTTTCACACTCACAGCCTGTGGTATCAAATTTCATCTTAGCATGACTTAAAATATTCACACTATCAGGTCCATAAGCATTACATCCACATTTTTTTGGGAGGAAAAAATATCCAAGTTATAAACCATAGAAAAATAGGGCTTGTAATGAAAATGCTGACAGCACATTAACTGTCACTGGGCACTGCTATAAACAAGTGTTATGTTCATGTGCAGGAGAGAAAATCCATGCAGGTCTGGGCTTTACCAACTTTGGGGACCAGCAGTGCACAGTAACACAACATATTTATTTGTTTTCCATGAAAAGACACAGCACTGCAGCACTGCATGGCAATGTGTTGCTAATTGCGCTCCCCTGGAATGGTTACTGGTTCTGTGGATGCCTCGATTTCCAAACTGGAATCTGGAAAATGAAGGAAAACAAACAAACAAAAAAGGCATATAATTGCTCTCCTAAACTGTGGAACAATTAATTGTTCTGTAAGCAGCGATCCATTCCCCTCTTTCATTTCTAAAGCAGCTCTGACAATGTGTTTTGCACCGGGAGCCTGGCATGTTAGGCAGTACTAAATGTTTTAACAGTGCCTGTAAATTTGAATCTGTCATTTGAAACTTTTCCCATTGCTAATTTTATGATTGAGAAGGGAGTTTCTGCTTCTTTGCCAAGTGCTTGAGCCTAAGAATTGCTGGGGTGCTCTGAGGGCTCTTGAAGTCAGCCCCTTCCAAGGTCAGGTCCACTAACCCCGTAAAAATCCCTCAGTTTTTGGTAAATCTCCTCATGCATCCACCTTCCTGTGGTGGCCAGCAGAAGGTGGGGTTGATGTTGGGCTGAGAGCAGATGTGAGGTTCCCCCAGTCCTGCAGCTGGTTTCACAGCTGGGGCTCTGTGGGATATTTCCAGTGCAGCCAGTACCATCTCCCGGCTGGATATTTCAGGGCAAACATCTCCTGCTGGGAAAGGTGGTGGTTGCCTTTGTGTGTGAGCCTGGCCTGGAGAGCAAAACCATTTACAAACAGGTAATTTCCATTTTGGATTGCCAGAGCTGGCAGGAGGAGGAGGAATTTTAGGGAATCAAACAGCCACTCAGAGGAAAAGCTCATATTAAACAACACAAGGTGCACGGGGCAGTTGAGTAATTCTGTATTTACATGAACGTTGCAGCAAATGCCCTGTAATAACAACTTTTTTTTTTATTTTTTTTTTTTTTTAGCTCTTTAGGTTTTGTGTTATGAGAAAATATGAGACATAAATCACACGGAGCTACTCCTGGCCTTAAGCCTTCAGGATGCATTTGTTTGAAATCAAGAGCCAAATTCCCTGGATCAGAGTAAACTGTTAGGTGCCAACTGGGGCGAAATGCCAGCCTTTGAACTCCTGCACATTATGGCTGATGTGATCCATATGCAGGACTTGAGTCGTGCTCCAAAGTGGTTTCTTTTAATTGATTTAGCAAATTAACAATATTAGGCCTTCTGTAGGATAGAAAGTACATTACTCACCGTGCCCTCATATTACCCTGAAAGGAAATCTATTGTTCTTTTGTAATGAAATGGTATCACAAGGGAAAAAAAAAGGTAGCAGTAGCAGGTAAAAGGAATCACATTCAGCTGTCAAGCATGTTTAATGAGGAATTTTAATTATGAGGCTGGAAATCAATGGGCATAACTTTAGCAATGAAGTCTTACAGGGAAACTAAATTGGTTTCTATCTTGCAAAGTTTACTGAAGCATCTTGAGCGGCTGCCAACCATCATTGTTCTGAGAAAAGGAACTTGAGGAAATTGCAAGTCACACTGTAGCGTTTATTGTAGGCATATTCAACAACAACAAAAAGGGAGGATTTCCATGGATTCATGTTTAATGGGTTCTTCCTAACTGATTCATCTCTGCCCTATGATTCTTTAGAGCCCTTGGTTTCATGTACTGTAAAAAACCTGTTCTTAGGAGAGCACTGAGGTAAAGTTGCACTGAAAACTGAGAGTTGATGATTCATAGAAGATAAAGATCATCTTACTTGATCCTTATTCCTGGAGAACGTGAGGAGCTGGACTTCTCCTGGGCTGTGAGGAGCAGCATGGCATAATACTCCATGCAGGGGCAACCTAAACCTCCAAACCCAGAGCAAACATAAAAAAATGATACTCAGGTCTCTCAAGTGTTTCCTAAGCAGGAGCTGTGCTGTTGTCCTCAGGATGCTCCTGTGAAGTCCTTTTGGTGTTTCCAGGGCAATTGGAACTGCTGTAGTTTTGTAACTGCACTGTGATTTGTTTAAGCTAAGCACACCATCTAGGGCCAGATCCAGTGGCTACTGAAAAATGGACCCCCAGAATATGTCTCAACATCACCTGTGAGGCTGAGCTCAACTTCACAGCACAAAAACAAGCTCAACCCTGCCTCCAGCTCCTTCTGGAGATACTGCAGGCAGAATTAAGCCAAAATGCTTTAGAGCACCACAAGAGGTGGTTTTGGAAAGCCACGTTTCCATCTCTGTTTTAGGCATTCTTTGGTTTCTCATTAAGGGCTGAGAGCTGCAGCTTCTCAGCACTGAGTCCTTGCTGCATTTCTCCCCTCTGTGGTTTCTCAAGGCCCATCTCTGGCTGCCCCACTGTCCCTCTGAGCCCTCCCACCACGAGGGCACCCAGTGTTTTAGTGCCCATGCTTGGGAATTAATGGCCCGAGTTAATATTTGGGTATTGCAGCAGAGGGTGTTCAACAAACCCTTAATGCAGGCAGGGGAGAAGTACTTTTGAAACCAATCTAGTTGCCATTCCATAGGAAATCCAAGTCATAGATCACAGTTATTGGTATTTTAAAAGTGGCAGTGCCTGTTAAAGGCTGGCTATTCCCTAGAATATAGAGATATTTGGGGCTGCAGTGCAGACACATTGGCAGCAGAGTGGAAGCTCTGAGCTCACCTGCCAATGCTCTGCATGGCTTAACTGCTATCAGTCGCTCACTTTCATGAGTCTGAAATTCATGTAGCCCCAAAAGAAAGATAAATAAGAACAAGTCACTTTTCACCCTCCAGACACAGGCTGAGGAAATTATTTCAAATAAAATATATCATCTCAAGCAGGGACAGATGAAATAGTTTTCCACTGAAGTTGTTCTCCCAGTTGACAGAACAAATTACTGAATGTCCTCCATTGGATATGTGAAGTATCTTTTCTAAAATCATAATTACATTCAACTCTTTGGCAAAATACTGAACTCTGTGTTTGTGGTATTTAGTGATGCCTAAAAATCTTCATGGTGAAAGACAAAAGTAGTGTATGAGCTTAGGAGGAGTGTTTTGGTCTGTTCCCTGAGGAATAAGGGGACCTTCTCCCCTCTCATCATCACCAAAAGCACCACTTCCAGCAGTTGTCCAATGAGCTAATTTCCCAAATGAATTGGTTGGTTTAGTCTTGGTGTCCATAGCAGGGGAATAATTTTATTAAGGTCCACAGCATAATATGCAATTCAAGCAACAGAAGGGTTCCTGGGCAGTTCAAAGCTTTCCCCTTTTACTTTAAGGCAATTTAGGGTTGTGTGTTTATGGTGCACATATTTGGCTTTCTCTATCTCTTGTGGGAACCACTCATCTTGACTGCCAGTATATTTTTGATGAAATCGAGGTAGAGATGAAGCAGACTATATTCCACAAGAAATCTCACCCACTGTATCTATAAATTCTCTCTCTCATCTCCTGTGAGTGTTGAATGAGCCTTCAGGTGTCTGCTGCTATTTCTCTTATGGTGCTCCAAGAGGCCACACGAGATGGAGTGGGGGCTGCAAAGCCCAGGAAATTTTACTATGGTCAAAAATAAAGTAAATCCTGCTCACCTCTCCCGTGCCTTCACCCTTCAAAGGCAAGTGTATTTTTTCATCACTGATGCATTTTATACTCCCATATTTATAGTGAATATAGGCATTCATGTCGCTTCAAAGAAAAGATCTTTCCTTTGAAAATGTTGAGATAGGTTGTTTTCAAGTATATGTGTGGTTTTTTTGGTCATATTGGGCGGCAAACCATTGATGTGTACACAGCAGACATCCAAGCGGGACTCAAACATCTACATGTGGAGGAGCTGGGGACCAAGTGAGGAAAGGAAAAGAGGAAAATTCTACTCTTACACTCCTGATGGAGGTTTAAATGTAGAATTGTTTTTTAAACATATTTTAAATTGCTGAAGGAATGTTCGTTGCTAAACATTCACATGCCAAGTGATGTGTAAGTCTGTAAGCTCATTTTAATGTCAGCTGTGGGGCTTGTTACTACATTTTTCCTGCATCATTCCAGTCTCCTGTGCACAGCCAGGGGCTGCTGTGGAAATACCGTGGTCAGTATGGTGCATGTACACAGCCAAATACCAAGTCATTGGGCTGAGGACTGGTTCTCCTAAGGATTTAGGAACTTTGTTGTCTTTTCACAGCATTTCTCAACCTCTCTGTTGCTTGTACTCCTATAGAAATACATATTTTGGATGGATAGACCTTTATTTTCCAGTGTATTCACTTGTTGACGAGTCTGTTCTGTGTCTATTCTGCTCTTCTTGACAATTTTTGCTGAAATCCACAAAATCCATTCCAGCCCATGCCATCGACCAAAATCCCCATCAATTTTTCAATGAATTTCTAATGCTATCAGAGGGTTAATATATGAGATGATCCCAGTGTTGTGTCAGAGGGAAACCTTTTGAGCAGAGGATGGATGTACAGTGCGGAGCGGCGTATAAATCATTTTCAAATTAGTATTCTCTGCATCTGGAGAAGAGTACATTTGTGTGCCTGCATAAATTGCCTATGAACACATTTCAAAACCCTACGCTTAATCTTAGCAATGAACATTTCAAAAAGTAAATTAATATCTTCAAGGCGAAGAAATACAGTATATTAAGCAGAAGCCCACTGGAAACTGTATAGTTAAGAATCTGTCAACCTTTCCATTATAAGCTCTGTTTTTTGAGGGGTTTATAACTCAGTTATAAAATTTCACACTGGGCTAAAGGTTGGCACGTATCGCCTCAGTTTGGCAGGGTGACATTTTATTAGCTCTGAAGGCGTTTTGGATCCCACGTCAATGTGATATTATTTTAAACCACAGAAATGAAGTTTAAATAACTTGGGGTATGGCTGGGCTGCAGGAAGGTGAGACGAGCAGGATTGAAGCCCAAAGTGATGCTGTTGACTCACAGAGAGGTGACACCAGAGGTGCCAGGGCTGAGGTCGGGATCGCGCCTCAGCCCCAAAGCCAAATTTCCTTTCTTTTGTCCCTAACCCTTAATGTGCCTTTAATTCACATATTTATGGTTAAATGTATATTGTGCTGAGGTTACAGGTCTAGTTGGTGGTTTATAAATTAGGTTAATTAACATTACAATAGTACTTTCTGAGCGTGGGAGTATGTTTGTGGGTGGATGTGTGTGTGTGCAGACAAGAGCGCTCCTTGGAAACAGAAACAGGATTAAAGTGTCTGCGGGAATTGTAAATTTATTGTGTAAATAGCTTTATGATTTGTTGTGTGTTTGGACTAATGCAATATATATCCATTTTAAACATTGATCTTTAAGCGAGTAATGTAATAAATCTGAATATTCCTTCAAATTACTGTTTACACTGGCTGTGCTATAGATTAAAAGAGACAGTTGCCTTTATAAATTTAGTTGTAGGCTACACGGGTGTGTATAAATACTTCTGTTTCCAATTATACCAAACAATGATGATAAACTGTTGTGAGTTGTCAGGACAATTGTACACAGCCTGAGTCATGAGAGGGATGATGCCAGGCAGTGACCGATGCACACATGGCACAGGGGGCTGGGGGCAGCTATTGTTTGGGCCAGGAAATGTGTAAATAGGCACCTAGAATAAATTCTATGAATGTATTGAAATGAAGACACAGTTCCTTCCCAGCTGTAATGCTTCTAAAAGGGGCAAATGTGTCAACTCACTAAAATATGGAAACATGGTTGTTTTTTGTTTACAGAAATTTTAATGGTTGTTGAAGGTGTTCAGGAAAATTAATTAGGTACCCGTGGCATTGGGCTGCTTTTGGTTTTCCATATCCAAGGCTGCTGATGGTGCTGGTTTTCATGCTCTGTATTATTGATCAGACTTAATCTGACAGTTGGACAGTACCTCAGAAGGGATAGTGGTTATCACTGTGACCCCTTAAAAATGTATTTGCATCAAACACTGTGGCTTTAAACATAGGGTTAAGACAAGCCAGAGTTCAGAGGCATGGAAGTGCATTTAAGGAAATAAATACATGGGCTTAGTTTTAATTTTGGTCTTCAAAGAGAAATTCTCTGGCCACCAGAAGCTCTCTGAAGAGAAAGCTGGCCCTCAGGCAGTGGCCAGGGTGATCTGTGCTCAATGGGCAAGTCTCTTCCTAGTCAGGTTCTTCCCTTCCTGATTCACTGGGCAGCTGTGCCACAGCTGGGGGATGTGGCTGCCTGGCTTGTCCAGGTTTGGATCAATAAGTTTGGAGTAGTACAACTGAGGGAACCACTTGGTCTTGCTGCAGATGTCCTACAGTGACATCTTAAGTGCTCAAAGTCAGCTTCCAAGTGATCCACAAAAAAACAAATTCCTAAAAATGTTCCTTCTTCAGACACGGCAGGGAACAATTTTGTGATGCCTATAAGAAAAAAATAATTGCTATCTGAAGAGTTTGGTTTTCCACAACTCAGAGGAAGTGTGTTTGGGTTCTCTTACACCAAATCCATGCCTTGTATGAATGCTGGAGAAGAGCTGACCCGTCTGGCAGCACCCTTGTCATACTGATGGGTTCCATTGATGAGAGCTGGCCAGACGTTAAATTAATCAAATGATGCTGTTTTAAAACTCAGGAAGGAGTGATCAATTTGGCCCTCTTCCTTCTTTTTCCTCCTTTGTTATCCCTCCTCTTTCACATTATAATTTCAAAGAGCAACCAAAAAAAAAAGTGATCATGATTAATTATAGGAAGCTGGCAGCAGTGGTAATTAACAGGTAATTATCAATAAACAATTTAACCACAAAAACTTGGATCCCACCTACCACTTGTCAACAATAAAATCATGGAGGCTCCACAGGCCACTGGACAAACAGTCCACGGGGAGCAGGGCCGGCGCTGTTAGTGCAAATAAACAACTCTGTGCCGGGAGGCCAAACAAAAGCACAGCACAGAGTGACCGTGGGGAAGAAAAGGCTCCCTCGGCAGAAAGAAACAACAAAAAACCCAACAGTAGTTACAGCTTGAGGAGCCAGCCTCAAACCGCTCGCAGTTTATTGCAGTCCCAAGTAAGTATCCCATAAACAGCAGTCAAAGCCCAATGTTTGGTGTCTTAAAAAAAAAAAACTCTTTGAAAGTGGGGAAAGAAAAGGCATTTTGGGGGAGGTAAGAAAAAAATGTTGTTATGTCAACTGGTTGACTACAGCAGATGCCTGATTGTGCTGTGTCCAACTCGAATCTCTGTTTTTGTGATACTGAGGTGAGAGGAGATGTGTGGGGCAACGAGGTGTGTGCCAAAAGGGTCCCTCAGATGTGCATGCAGATGTGCTCGGCCAAACGTCCTCCCAGCCTCTGCCTTGGGAATCAGGAGAGGCTTTTTAGGTGACTTCCAATGTGACAAAGCCTTCCCCTTCTTCATGTGCAAGCAGGGTTACTTCTTTCTCTTTTTGTAACTTAAATATGACCACAAGCAGGTTGGAGAAATGACAGCCCTAGTTCGCACCACTCTTTGCTAACGATCTTGCATTCCTGTATTGGGATTAAAGCCAATTTTCTGTTGAAGGGAGTCAGATAAGGACAGCAGAATGAATTGAGAATATATTGAACATGGAGGAAGCTTTTTGTGAGTGACTATAGCATCACAAACTAATGTAATGAAATTCAAGTGCTTGGATTTGGGGGTTTTACAAGTCGATACCAGAACTTTTGGTAGAAATGTGCTACTTATGTGTTAACTTTAATGTTAAACAATTGACATGAGCCAATCTATAAAATTGCACTCAATAAGACATATCCTGGCATCCTCCTGGAATTCATGTATTTAGAGAGTGATGATGGGTTAATGTGGAGCTTTTGTTGTCTTCCACTGCGTGAAAGCCCCCAGTCTCATCACATCTCATCTGTGCTGACAAGCTCCCTATCAGCCCCACCATGCCTACCACATATGATGCCCAGCCTCCTCTGAGCCTGCCTTAGATGCTGCAATGTGTCTGCCTAGTTTTCCTTTAGATTGTCCACTGCCTGCTGTTTTTTCCTCAGGTTCTTCAGTCGCAGCTGCATTTTCTGAGATTTTCTTAGATTTTCTTAATTCCGATTTTTTCTGGACAATCCTAGATCTTCTAACAAACCCTCATGCTGTGTCCCCCGGTAACTTAAAAGTAATTAAGCAAAAAATAACGATTTTGGACATCTATCATTTAATTTGAAATTACATATGGATTTAATAGAGGGGGAGGAAATAGTGCTTTGAGAGATTAGTTCTTAAATTTTGATTTAAGAACTGAGTTATTAGCTGAAATAATATGAAGCGGGGCTGCTTTTTTGACCTTTCTAAAGTCTAGCCTAGTCAATTATTACAGCAGAGCAGGGAACCAGAGAACAGCTTTGAATCAGTCAGACCCAAACTGATTTAAGTTTGCATGGGGTCGAATAAGACATTAGTTAAAAATAACTAATGTATTCTTTGACCTCCATAATGAGAAAGGACATTTACAGGTTTTTCACCATATATCTGATCCTGTTTATTTCATTTTGGGATTTAAAGATGGACTGAATGTACTTATAGGGGTCTAGATAATAAAATTATTATTTTTTTAAAGTTTCCTTCTCCAAGTATTCTTTCAGTTGTGCATTTTGTCCAGCAGTTTATATCATGGTTATATTTTGAGGCAAGATTGACTAAGAAAGACAACCACAGATCACAGTGCTGGAAGGAGCAGGATCACTAGGGCTCCCACCTCCCTACAACCTGCCTTAAAAGAAAAACCCAAGTTAGTGCTGAGAAATCTGATTTATCATTGTTTTCCAGATGGAATTAGGTAGGAACTAGGGCTAGAAAACTCCTTCCCTCTGAGACATTAAATATTTTGCTCTTCTCCTGTCTCTGAGCAGCTTTGTGCTCAGGTGAGAGAGGAACCTAACTCACCACCATGCAAGCTGGGGAGGCAGAGAAAGTCCCTGTCCAGTAGGGAGAAAATTTTTTGCAAAGTATTGGTTGAAAAGGGAAAAAAATTAAGCAAAAAAAAAAAAAAAAAAAAAAAAAAAAAAAAAAAAAAAAAAGAGCAAAGGGTGGAGACAAGTGTGTGGTGAAAGGAGAAGGAAGCAAGAGGGAAAGAAAGGGGAAAGGAACATTGAAGGCAAAACAAACTCAACCCAGAAAGTTTTCCATGAGTTGAAAAGGTCTCAGATTTGGTTAGTTCTTCAGGCTTCAGCTCTTCCTGAGAACAAGAAGATAAAACAAAAGTTGTTTCCATGTTTTAATGTAGATATCTCTAATTTCTGCACCCAAGTAAATCTCACTTTGCTGCCGGACGGTGCTTCTCTGGTTTGGCCCTTTGGTGTGCAAGGCTTGGCAGCCCTGAATTATGCATCTGCCTATTCCTGCTGTATAACCTGAGAAGATGCCTTTATAACTGGTTCCTTCGGTGCTGTAAAGGAAACATTAGTATGTCAAGTTTCCAGAGAGTTTAAAATAGGCCAGCTGGCTGCTTGGAGTGCACAGCTTGAAACGGTCACTTCCATTTTCGGCTGAGCAGCGCTGCCGTCAGGAGGAGCATTGATTAAATTGACCACAGTCCAAGGCTGGTAGGGAGCATAACACGAAGTGACTTCTCCCCAGAGCAAGCAGAAGATTTGTGATGTGCACAGGGATAGAGTATGATCTTTTTTCTCCCCTGTGTACTGCAGTGTTTACTTTAAAATACTATTTTTTCATAACAAAAGAAGCCTGAGCTTTTACTATTAAATTTGCTAAACAATTTAGGTTATATTTCATTGCTTGCACCCAGCTTCACACATAAATGTTTAGCAGTATAGATAGCCCGTGTCCTCCTGAGCTTTCAGTAATACAGTTTTTAGGAATAAAGACTCCTCAAATGAGAAAGGTTTTGCGAGATTAACAAATACCATAGAATGATGGAATATTTTGGGTTGGAAAAGACCTTAGAGATCATCTAATCCCTGTGAGCAAGGACATCTTCCACTAGACCAGATTGCTCAGAGCCCCATCCATCCTGACCCTGAATAGTTCCAGGCTTTGTTTGAGGACAAGGTTCCCACACATATTTCTATTTAGTCAAAATTCTTCCATGTTATTTTCTATCCTTATCTCCAGTGAATCCTTTCAAAGGCATGTATCCTAGACAATGGAAACGAATAGGTAAAGAATGTATCTGCCAAATCTGTTGGTCCCATTGCCTGTGTGCTGCACCTTAGAGCAGCAAGACCCCAAACCAGCTTTAGACCCTTCAGGTCCCATTGAAAATCCCTGAGGAATAGAAGGTTTTTACCACATTTTTAAAAAATCAGAAAGATGTTGAAAAGAAAGAAATAGTGTCAGTGTAACAATACCAAAGGAAGAAGAGGGAACTGTATGGGGTAAATGCCCTTCCATGTGCTTCAGGAGCATCCCTGTGGATGGAGGACACCCACCAAGAGCTGGAGCTCCCTGAAGATCCTTTCCCTTGGGGGTAAAAGATGCTCCCAGGGCTTCCTCCAGCCCTGCAGCAGAGCAAAACTGCTGAGTGAGAGGGGATAGTGGCAACCCTGGCTAACGAGAATGTCTTCATGATTTCCCCCTACTTTACACCTGAAACACTATTTATTATTTCTACTTATCCCCCAAATCCAACTAAATCTCTGTGTTTCTTCCTGGTCCCTCTTTGCACATTGGTTCTTGTTTGGGTTTTATTTTTATTTTCAGTTATGTTTGTAAGGCTCTCGCACAGCCTGGAAACTGGGGGGTGCTTTGGAAGCCCAACACCTTAGCACTTACTGTGGATAGATCAGTAATCTTGTATAATCAGAAATAGGTATAATTGTGTGTCTCTGTAACTGTCAAAGGATTAAGCCACATCCTGATCAATGCAAGTGCCTTCCTAGAAAACAGGCAGGGAAAGATTTCCTGTAGTTAGCAGCAATGAGGGAGAGGAACTTTAAAAACAACTTTCTATTTGATAACTACAGAAATCTAGCTAAGTCTTAGGGATTTAGCCAGTGAACATATTGGTTCCAGCAGACTATGGTAAAGTTAATTAAGGATGATTAATGGAGCATTTTCCTTCCAATGATATCTGTGACAGAACAAAGCTGTCTGAGGCTTGTCAAGCAGAATTTGAGTTGAATGAGTATTTATGTGATCAAATCTGAAGGGCTGCCTCTTGACAGAGCAAGGATTCATCAATCAATTGCGCTGGCTTGCAGTGGTGGGAAATTGGTCTATCAGCATAGCTCTGCTCCCATCCCCCATTTTTTCATTCAATCATCCCTCAGGCTACAATGCATCTTTAGCTTTTACCTCTGACCACCTTAAGGGCTATCAGAGAAAAGTAAAAGCAAGAGCTAAAACATCTATTATAGTGGTTATTTCTCAGCTGTACTCATACAATTGATTTCTTTTAAGTAAAGGCCCGGGCACTGTAAAGCGATACAAGCCTGTTCAATGAATTAATTGGTTTTAATAGAAGTTAAGCTTTGAGCCTGAAGAATATATAGTGCTCTCTTGCTAGAAAGTCTCCTATTAGGGAAACCACCTGCACAAAAGGCCCCAGTTCTCTCTTAATCCCACTGCCCTCATCATAATCACTTCATTTAAAAAGGCAAGATCCTTAATTTAAAAGAAAGGGGCACCACGTGTGCTCCAGTTTCTGTGCATTTGATTGTGCATCAGTTCCTGGGAGGGGAGCACTGCCTGCCTGCACTTGGCTTTGGGTTGCCCTTGCAGCCTTTGGATGCCTGGGATGTAAGACATGCCCGGATTTGGGCAGAGGAATGATACCATTGGGGAAATACCAATATCTTTGCTTAATGAATGCCTCAGTTGCTTTCACTGCTGTAGGGATTGAATGGAACCAACCACAAATGATGTAAAATGATGCATGTCTCATGGAAAACTCAGAGGAAGATAAGCCTTAGCCCTGCTCTGAATAAAATCAGGGCAGGTATCCTATTATTGACAGGAGGCACAGGTTCAGTTTCATTTTCTAATGCAGCTCATAGATGGTTTTTTTTTAACTGCTCAAGCTTTGTTCTTCTGGGCACTCACCAAGCAAAATACACAAGTGGTGTTTAAAACTGAAACACCAGATTGTCATCTCCATCATCAGCCTCATAAAATGCCATCATTAGACATCTGACCTACATTAGCCATCTACTGTTCAGTAATTTAAATTGACCATCGGTTCAAAAAGAGCAGTATCTCCTGGGGGCAATTCACCCATTTTCTAGACATCTAGGGAGGATGATGAGGGTTGCATTCAAGAAGTCTGATCTCTCCCTAAGGGAAACTTGGACTTCATACCCACCTTTGAAATGTGTAAAGCTTCCAGTAAAAATAAAATCCCTGAGAGTGGATTACTTTCTTTGGTGCAGTTGTAAGCTCAGTGGCATGTATCCCTCATTGGATTTGCACACTAATCTTCCTTCTTAAGTTACTGGTCGAAGTAAGATTTCTAGGACTTTTATGAATTGGAAAATTGAAGTTCTGCCTGGTAATAATTTTGAGGTTTGGTACCTGCCTCAGCTAGGCCAGCTATAAATAAGGGAGGTTAAAGACAAGTCTTCACTTTTTCTCCAAGACTTGTGCACTTTGCACGAAGAAACGCAGAGGAGAACTCCAGTGTGCCTTGACCTATGGAAAAATGGCTCAATCATGAGTTGTCTTTACTTTTTCATGCAGGTTTCCATCTAGCACTATTCCCCTGAGTACCAATATCTTCCCTGTGTATACAAATTTCATATAAATCCAAAGGGGTCTCTAAATGCAAATATGTCCTTTAGACCTTATTAGTTGTCCCAGTATGATTATTGTTGAGAGCATTTCTTTCCATCGGTAGAGAATACTATTTCATATGTGCAAGCAAGCTTGGAAACCAAATGTCTAAATATTTAACCAACGTTATTTCAAAGAATTTCATTATTTATCTTCTTTATGATTTATACTATCACATTCTCTGTCTGTAGTTGTGGTTTATCATAAGCAACCCATCTGCTGTAACAGCCAAATTGGAACATTCATATAAGATGCGTTCCGATATCATAAACATGACAAAAGATAGATTACATTTAGTCTTTCTCCATGTTTAACCAGTTTAATTTGTTTCCTATGCAGAAGAGGCTCTAAATTTACTTAATATATGTTAGCACTTAGGAACACAGTTAGGAACATGACTAGGGTCTTAACCTATTCGTAAATAAATGGGAAGCTTCCTGTCTGAGTAAAAGAAAGAGAGAGAATTTATGTCAAACAATCAGGAATTTAATACATAGTGCTCTATTAGGATGTCCAGTTTGTGTACATACTCTTAAGGCATGATTACGAATAACTTCACTTCTTATAAACAATGTGACTGAAGAAATTACTCACAGATACAACAAAAAGGGAAAGAAAGGTAGGAAGTTTTAGCTGCAGCCAATAAAGGAATTACTTTCCCTGAAAAGGTTAAAAACTCAGGCATTTATTTTTGTTGCCATAATATTTGTCTTTGCAGGTTTAGCTTTCTTAAGAATCCCAAAGAAGATGCTGCGTCGGGAAAGATTTTAGTGACCCGGGTTCAAAGTCATATCATAGATCCAACATTTTCTCCGACAGCTTTGGTTTTAAAGTAACCCTAATGCTGGACCAAATCTGTGAAGTGAAGGGACTGTCCGTATTTATATCACTCTGAAGAGAGCTTTTAGTGATTACAGGGTTGATCCAGCAAGTTGTTGAATGCCTTCAACTTCTGTCGGCTCCAGAGGAAGCCAAGGGTGCCCAGCACCCTCAGGACCTAGCCCAACAGGGTTTTTCACATCGAAAGGTCAAGTAGAGGGCTTTGCATTTCAAGCTATAGAGTCACTCATTTTTCTCTCTTAAGGTAAAAACCATGTGATTGGAGAGTGTGTGATTAACTGTTAAGGAAACAATGTCCATAATGATATATAAAGGTGTTGCTTTCAAAAGTTGCGGTTGGATTTCTTCGGAGGTGTTAAATATATGGTGGTCCAACACCATGCAATTCATGAATGCTAAGAATAAATATAAGCTTATTTCTGTGATGGTGATTTACTATGGAGCAATTTTGAGCAAATATATTCACATTATAGGATATGAATACAAATCAAACATAACTGAGCTGGTCTTTATGAGAATGAAGTGTCAGTACATTTGAAAATATGTGTAACGCCAAACTTTAATCATTTTACCAGCACGTTAATATTCCAATTGATTATTCTGTGTTCCTGCTGAATGTTTAAGGTTTTGCTACTGATTTGTCTGCTGCAAGCATTGCACGCCTTCCAGGTCTATCTGGCACTTAGGCTCTGCCAGTTTGGGATACTACTGGTCTGATTCAGTGTGATAAAAGAGCTTATCCTGTTGCAAAGTCCTTGCCTCCAAAGAACATTAGCACTATATAGTATAGAGTAGGGGAAAAATAATGGTGGAACTAACAAGTTCCATGTGGGCCTTCAGCAGCATCATATTGGCTTTCATTGCACCTCTTATCCAGGAAATGTGATTTTCCTGGAATGCAGATCCCAAGGTGAGACTCCATCTTCATGTCTGTGCATGAAGTATTTTATACAATCTCGGCACCAGGAAAAGCAATGGGGTCCTTATTGCAGTGACATTACACTTGCCCAGGTAGGAAGGTGGCCCTGGGCTTGCTTGCATTACTTGAATTCATTAAGGAATCCCTTTTTTCAGTCTTTACTCAAAAATTTTTGGGGCTTCACCGCAAGGTCAGAAAAAGCCAGGGGACCTAGGTGGGGAATAAAGGGCACAGAGATGGTTTCTGCTTTAGGATCTTTCAATCCAAGAGAACATTAATGGATGCCTATAAGAGAGGAGGAAACTCAGAACTTGTCATCTTGACAGCAGCTGCAGCATACCGGGAGATTAATCCTTATGAATTCAAAGAGGAATTTGAAGGAGAGTTGGGAGGAAACTGGTGAAATAACTTTGGGGGTGTTTGCAGGGAAAGCCTCCTCTGTCTGGAGGGCAGGGCTGGAGAAAATGCAGCATTTCAAGGGTTGCCTCTGCAGTCTGTAATTTGAAGGGGAGTTCACATTGTGTCCCTACACAGGTATGGAACACACCAAAGTGCCCTGAAAGTGAAGTTTTTATTTGAGGGGATGCATAGGAGAATGAGGTGATGAAAGAGTTCATAGATAGAAGAGAGACATTACAGGGAAAAGTAGTGGAATAAGGAAAGAGCAGCAATATTTGTCTGTGATCATGGTAGTTCTGGTCAAAATACAGCTATTGATGCTTTTAAAAAATTCTGTATAGCCAAAAAATATTGTATTAGTAATTAAAATTATGGTGACAGTGCTAAAAACAGCTATGGCGTACAGAACTTTTAAAAAGATGGACAGATCAACAGAAACGAAGCAGAAAGAAAGGAGGAACTATCTGGGAAGGCAGGAGTAAATCATGACCACAAACCCCTGGCTGTCTGGTGCTGTTTATCCCAGCCTTGCTCTGCTTCCCTGGCTGATAACACAGCCCACCATACACCCGGGCATTGTTCTGACACTGAAAGATGAAGCGGATTTTTACGAGCCGTAACCCTCCACCACGCTTTCCCTCACAACACCTACTGCCTCACCCTGGTCCCTTGATCCCACTTTCCTTCCCCCAAAACCAGTGTGTTTATTGGGACCAGTGCAATGGAAATTCCACTTACTGTTTATATCTTAGGTTTCTCTTCCCTTCCTATATTTCCCTGGGAATTGGGGCAGTATAGATTCTTGCTCCACACCCATGGCTTTGTCTTTGCCTTTTTTCCCTGAATAATTTTCCCCAACTGCATTTCCATGGAGCAGCTGTTTGTGTTTAAAAACCACCTGCACAAGTAGTTCTGTTTTCAGTGGAAGAAAATGTTGCTTGTAAAAGGAAAAAGCCCTAAGGTGTTGGAGTTTGCTGGAAGTTTTAATTCGATGCGTATTTTTTCCTACTGATTGATGACTGTTCGAAGTGCAACTTTAGCCCTTGATAACTAATGAAACTGGGTGGTACTAACAGTCAACGTCTGGCACAGTGGTGTGTAGTTAAACTGAGCCCCTGTGAGGAAGGAGATTGGGTTTTGACCCAGCAGAAAAATCCTAGATCCCTAACTTTAGTAGAGGAGAGAGTGAGAGATGGTGAAAGAGGAGCAGCATCTTCACAGAGAGTGAAACTGCTGTGCAAAAGGCTGAACTCTTGCATGGTTGGGCAAAGACTAAGAAAATGTGACACATGCAGAACACAAGACCTCCTAGAAAAGGAGGATGGGCACCAGGGAAAATCTCACCTTCGTTTAAAGCTCGTGGGAATTTTGGGGACTTTTTCTCAAGGGCTCCTGAAGTATAATGGGGAGCGATAACATTATTTCCCAGCCATGGCTAATCTCGAGGAGTTGAGGCTTATGTTACACTTGTGTATTGTGCTGGGTGTTTGTGAAGCCATCAAGTGCAGCCAGAAGTGGTCCCGAGCCCAGCTCAGCCCCGGGAAAGCCCTGTTTGCTCTCTCCAGGGGTGCTCCTTGGCCTTTCTCTTGCTGCTCCTAACGCCCTCCCACCTCTTACTCCTCTTCAGTTCTCCTTGCTATGGCATGATTGTACTTTAATTTCTTTCCAAGTGGTATTAATTCTTAAATTTCCAAAGAACCAGCTGGACTGAGTACCCGAATCCTCTCCAGTTTCCCAAAAAGCTCCTGTGTGCTTGGTGCTGCCTCTGCTTGGCAGCATGTGATGCTCGCAGGAGAAGTAACCACTTCAGGCCAACAGTAAATGGCAGCAAATTCTGGCTTTCAGCCCTAGTTGAGGCCATTAGATGATGATTTCTTGCTGCAAAGCTGGCACCAAACCTCTGCTGACCAGGGCTATAGTAGAAGGTCATTTATGTGTCCCATACCAGATGATGGAAACAGTAGCAGTGAGGGTCATAGCAAGCTAAGAAATAAATTGTACCAAGGTTTGAAGAGCTTTACACCATTATTAGCAGACATCTAGGTATATTTATATATATTTTCAGATGTATTTAGGACTTAATGAGTATACTTGTTTATTCTGCCATCAATCCCATGCAAACTGAGGAAATTGCCAGAAGCCAGGCTAGCTGTGTGTGGCAGACAAAAGACTCCTGGAACATAAAAAACTGATTCCTACCTCCACTGCCTCCCAGTCTTCCCTTGTCCCTACCTGCAGCTTTGCTGTCCATAGGCAGCAGTGACTGTCCTCCAGCTGGGGTTTGGGTGGGATGGTGGAGCCTTCTCCATGCCAGCCAGACTCCTTTGCAGTAAACTGGGGAAATTGGAGAGGTCTTGGCTTACCGTGGCTTGTAAAGGTCTTGTAAACGGCTCGTGCAAAAAAAATTTCCAAATGGAAACAGCACTGTGCCTTAAATTTAGAGGAGCTTTGATAGGAAAGAGTGGTAAATATAAGCCTTTCCACCTCTGCGGGTATATTATAAATGCCAGACAGTGGAAAACCAGTAAAGAAAAAAGCATCTGAGAGCAAAGACAGCACTTGGGGAGTTAGACTCGCTTTTTGGCTGTGTATGAGCTGAACCCAGCAGGCATTTCAGACACAACTGGTTTTAGCATAAAGGCCACTGCTGGGTGGTTTTTGGGAAATCACTTGGTGGTGTGCACTGGTGGATGCTGCTCTTGCCATACAAATCCCATGGTGTTTTAGGACGGCTGTCAGTGCAAAAAACCATTCTTTTCCAACTCAGTGCATCTTAGGCCTTAGACACTGAGGAAGAGTTTAGTGGAAAGCATCCTGCTGGGTCCTGGTCACTGTAACAAGATGGAAAACTCCACAAATTATTTTGGCATGAGGGTGGCACGTTTGGGATGTGTGAGAGGGAAGGGATAGCAAGGCAGATGAGACCTGATGGCCAAAGAACAAAGAGATCCCCAGCAGAGGAGTTCTGACTGTGATCACTGTCCTCAGGGGAGGTGGCATCTGTCTCGTGACATGGACACTGTTGTATTTATCTGAAATCACAGAGCTGTAAAACCGGAGCTCAGTGTTTGCAGGGTAAAGAAGTGACTTCACTGGGGAGGGTTCCTCAACAGACTGAAAGAAAAGTGGGCAAATCCATCACTGCTCCTTACTCAGCCTTCGTGTCGGTTATCATTCTGTCAGTATTCTGCTAATCTCAGAGCATCAGAGCTTTGTTTGTGTGGATGCTGGTGCCTAAATAGGTCTGAAAAGAATTTCAAACATTATATTCATCTATAAATGTCACTGCTCACAATCATGTAGCCAAGACAAGCAGTTCTGCAAAACCTGCACGACTAAAATTTAAACGGGTTGCAAGAAACCACAGCAGTGTGGCTGGTTTGCTAAAGGAGTATTATTTGCTGAAGAAATCACCATGTAATGCTTAATAACAACAGCAGAGAGTGTGGTTGCATGCATTTCATGAGAGAAGTGGAGAAAGTGCTCTAGACAACCTTTTCATTGCTATTTTGGAGCACAAATTCAGTTTGTGAGTGCTAGCAAAATATCTGTTGTCATCTGCTCATGCAGAACTTCTCTGCGACACCTCTGCAGGCAGGTGCTTTAAGTGTATATATAAATTCATCTTCGTAGTGGCCACTGGTGCCACAACAAATGTCATTCCAAACAAACTCTCTGCTACAGGCTCTGTTGGAAATCATCATTTAACACATCATTTAGAGTACATCAGAGTGAATCTCACACAACCTGACCGTAATAATTCCCTTCCCAAATTAACTCTTTTTTTTAACATTTTGACATTAAGAATAGAGGCAAAGTCCTTTAAACACGTGTGTACTTCGGTTTGGTACTGAGCATTGGGAAATGAGGGTTTATAGTGCAATGGCTAAATATTATTTGTCATGTGGGTTTCACAAAGTAAATCACTGTGTGTATACAAAAATTACACAGATAGCTCATTTATTAAAATTCAGCTTGCTGTGCCCAAGAGGGCTGCAAGGAGTAATCCTCTCTGCTCTCCCAGCCTGTGTAGGAGAAATCTAGAAGATAGGATCTCAAACCATTTGCCAACTTTCCCCCTGTGGTCAGTGAGGATGCATAACTTTCTTTTTATTAACACAATTAAATTCAGTGGGTCCTTTCAGCTGATTGAATTCATGCATTGCAAGTGGCCATGCAGTTCCACGTAGCCGTTCAGGCGTTGCATGCTGAGCTGGTGTATTTTTGGCAGGGCTCCATGCCTTAGCAGGAAAGTAGAGAGAAGCTTCTTGAGAGACAACCCTCCCACCCTTCATCTTGATTTATAGTGCACATTATGGTTTTGAATAGTATTTTCAATCAGGTAGGATGAGCTGTGACTCTCCTTTGTTTCCAGTCCATGCATTCAAGCTGGCTGTTTTCTATCTTGTCTTGGGCTCTTGCCCACCCCACACAGCTCTCCAAGGTGTAAAACAAGAGAGCAATTACTCTTTGTAGCACCTACTATCCATCTAACCTACATTTTCACTCTTATTTTGGAGTCACTGTTGCCTTAGATATAAATCAGTGCTCTGGGTTCAGTGTGTTCCTGTTCCAGCACTTCTGAAAGGGTGTGAACAGTTACATATTTATTCAGACTTGTGCCTTATAAAGTACATGGTTGCAGAGACAAATTCTTCTTGATTGTTTGTTTTACGGTGCTGTTAAAAAGGGTGACTGACTAATGCCAGCTGATGAGTTCAACTGTAAAATTATGGTAACGTGACAGAAGAAACAGCAAGAAACAACAAAATTCAGGATGCTAAGCCAGGAGAACAGAACTGCCACCATCCTCCAGCCTGTCCTCTTCCATGGCGTTTTTATAATTTTATAAACCCATTTTCCAACCCCACCTTTCCCTGTGACTTTCCCATTGTATGCAGTCTGTGCAAATATCTGTTTTATAACATGTTTATCACAAAGCAATGTGGGCTGTACACCAAGTAATGTTCCTTCTCTGACGGCTAAACAAACACTTGAATTGTTGCCCTCTCTGTCCAAAAGGCAGCCAGGGCTCTTCTATTGCCCTCAGTGGAGTCAGGATTTCATGATGGGAATATTTCACACCTCGCTCTTCACTTTGGGTGTGTTTCTGCTGACTTTACAGCAGATCTCTCTGTATGATCCTGGTTGTTTCCTTTGATCAAGCTGGCATCTTTAATATTGGCACGTCCCCAGATTCTAAGCAGCATCTTCCCCCCTTCCCACAGAGCTCCTGGGGGTCACTGGCACAGGGACAAATTGTCATTCTGAGCCTCTTTGTGACACAGCCATGAGTGTCTCACACGGCGTTTGGGGCAGGGGAACAAAGCTGGTATCAGACTAGCTCTGCAGCCTCCTGGGGACTGCCCAGGAACAGCTAAATATATTTTTCCAATTACATGACTTCACCACACCAGCAGTGAGATACCATCTTGCCCTTTGTGTTGGGGCTGGATGACATTTTCTCCTTTCCCAAGCGGCCCCGTCGCGGCTGGCAGGGAGGAGTGGCACAGCCCTCAGCCACTGCCCGGCAGCCTGCCCAGATCTCCCTGATAAGGGGCAGGGAGCTGGGAAACACCAGGCTGGGTTTCTGTTTCGGTGCTCGAGCTGGTCTCGATGCCATGTTCTGGATTTGAGCTTGGAGAAGAATATTTTTGAGTACTGCTAATGGAATAGCACTTGGCCTTGCTTTCCTTCCCTGGGAGCGTTGGGTAACAGGCATTCATGTCAATACTCATTTTTATTTGTTTTGCCCGTTATTAAATGTGAGCAAACAGTCAGGTCTGTGGAGGTGTGTGGATGTATCCATGTGCTTATCCCCCAACACAGGCTGCTGCTATAATTAGTCGTGCCTGGGAAGAGTGGCAGGAGGAAGGGTGAGCAGCTGGGTGCTGACATGACCTTCCCAGCCCCGCGCTCGGAAAGGGTCTGAGGTCACTCGTGTCCTTCCAAATGCACCTCGCATCACCAGCTGATTTGCAAAGAGGTTAATTTGAAAAGAACCTCACTTTGGGTATTTGCAGGATTTTCATTTTTGAGCCTTCACCCCGAGGTCTGCAGTGAGGTCAGGTCTAGCAGCTGGATTCACATCTGCATAGGCTGGGTCTTCCCAACAGCAGGTTGGGTCTCCCACGTACAACCTGGATGAGAAGTTCCTCTCATCAGAAGATTGCTTAAATACTACATTTGTACAGAAAATATCACAGAATTCAGTCACATGGAGCTGAATCCTTATAACTTGCAGATTTTGCAAGATCAATCACTTATTGATTGGAACTCCAAGCTCCCCAAAGACTCACCATATCTGGCACAATTTTTTTTAGGTGTTGATAATTAATGGAAGTAAACAAATCAGATGCTATCTGAAGCAGTGATATACCCCAGAAAAGAAAGGGCACAAAATTCCCCAAAGCATAAATCATTATTAATTATTAATTTTTACAAATGCATGTGACAGGAATATGGCTGGCACCAGTACAGAGGCACCATTTAAAAGGAAGAGCATCATTTTAGGGTTGGACCAAGTAATTTATTTTCTGGGAAGTCTTTAGCAGAATCTACCCATTTGTGGGATTTAAAGAGTTTGGTTCACTTATTTACTTTGGATTTTCGTGTTCACTTTCATCCCCTTTTGTACTTCCTTGGACAAAATCCAAACAGGCAAAGTAACTAGAGAAAAGCTGTTCTCACCATAGGGAAATAATGTATTATGCTAATTCCAATTAAAGGAAATATCTTAAACTGCAAATATAGCCTTCAAGAGAGAAATGAAAAGTGTGGAAATTAACATTCTTGCCAGATTTTCAGCTCAGTTCTGCTTACTCAGGGGGTTTGGGTCAGGCTCAGATAAGCATCCAAAATTTGGGGATGTTTATCCAAACGTTATTTCTGAACCTTCTAAGTTCACTCCTGACTAATCATAATGGAGTTAGTGGTAGCAGGATATGAATGTACAACATTTAGCTTAGAAATTGGCAGCTCCTCATCGTTTCACAGCTTGGAGCCTTTGACCAAATATCAACTCTGCTAACCAAAACAAAATAAAATAATGCCTTGACTTGGTCCCCAGCCATACCACCTTAGCTACAGCCCTAGAAGACCTTCCAAGCGGGGCTAGGACAAGGCAGGCTTGGCTGGGGGGACCTCCATGGAAAATATTGATGTTACGGGAAGCGTCCCCTGTGATTCAGGAGGTGACACTTTCCCCAGGTCGGTGTTGAACCCACGTAATGGTTCCATGTACAGAGCTGTCCTTTCAGATTGGGAAGTCTCAGAGTGCTGGTGGGTCATTAAAGATCTTTTCTTAAAGGCTCATACATTAACTCCATGTTCACCCGAAATGCCCAGGCAATCACCAACCCCATTACACCACCAGTCAGGTCCTGTGGGATGTGGTTCTCCCTCTTCACTGGCTGCTGCTCCATCCCCAGGCTGTTTGCTTGTTCAGTCATGAGTGACGCAAGTTCCCTGTAGAGTTTACTGTTAGAAGTGTTTGGAATGTCATTAAGAAGCAGGTCTTTTCCTCGGGTTTTGCCATCAAACCCTTGGTCTTAAACACAGGGAAGGGGATCTGCATCCTGCTGCTCTGCTATAGACACCTTACAACTTACCTTGTACCTTTTACCATAATTAGAAAGCCATAATATCAGCTAAGGAGGTGCTGTAGATCTATCCTGCATGGATATCATCCTTCAAAACACCATCAGGCTGCTCCCAAGTCACTCACCCATCTTTTTTCCCCTGTACATTTGATTTTAGTCAAAGGGTGTCACCCTAAGCAGTTGTGTTTAAACATTGAAATTCATGCCAGGAATAAATCCATCCAAGTGCAAATCCTTCCCTAGTAAAAGAACACCAAAATGCTCAGTGAAGCTTTATCAGGACTGAGTTTGACCACATTAACTTGGATTGCAGGTACATAGTCTAGCCCTTAAAATCCCTTCTGATTTGCTCAGACTTCCCTCTGAATCACAGATAGTAAATCTGCAGGGTGGCAATACAAGACATTAGATATTAATATGGAAATAATAGATATTGAAAATTCTAGTTTAAGGGAAGAAAAGTCTGTCATTGAGAGAAATAACAGACGTCAAAAATGTGCAAAATAAATTTGAATATAGTATTTAAGCTACAGGATTTTGTAAAAGTTCAATGATTGCACATTCAAGATATGTTATGAAATACATTTTATAAACTTTGCTGGCATTCTTGCTATTTTCCTTGCATCTTCCTCCTGAAACCAGCAAAGATAATCCTTCACTTTCTTTTTCTTCACCAGACCCTCTATTAACAAGCAGCATAGATGTGCTACTGTGGAAGGTTTTGACAGTTTAAACTAAGCACCTGTTTCCATCTAATGTAGGTTTGGCAGGATGCTGTGTTTGGTGTAGCTCATGCCACTCAGATGTCAATTTTTTCTTCATTAGGCCAATAAATTAGTGAACTACACCATGCTCTAAAACTCGCATCAATCTCCCATCACATTCACTCTTTTTTTTTTTTGTGGTTGCCTTCTCCTTCCAAGGGAAATGAGCAACTTGAATTTGAAGTGGGTGCTTGGAAGTGATTTTTGTGTGTGTGTTTGTGCTGTAGCATCAATGATCACAGCAGCTGCATCAGAAGCATTTCAGCATCCAACTGGATGAAAGTTTGTGGGGGGATCACTGCCCAATAAATTCAGTACTTATCACTGTCGATATCATCAAGATGTAACCAAGGATGTTTAGAAGGAACAGAGAAAATGTCAATAATCTGAATTGCCTGGTGCTTGTAGAAACAGTTCTTGCGAGTCATCGTGGTAGCTGGTTTTGGTTTTAGAAAAAGCAGAAACTGCAGAAAAACTGTTCCAAATGGTCGTGAAGACGTGATAGGCTTCTGTAATTTCAGGGAGAAAAATCAGAAAATCATGTAACATATGACTGTTGATAGCTGCAAGAGGAACAAATGCTTTCCATCCTGAAACACTTCGTACCATCAGTGTTTCAACAGCTCCTATTTAGACATTAAAAAGAAGACATTTTTTATTATGATTTCTTGGGCTCTGATCAGCAATGTAGAAAAAAGCAAGCAGGAGCGTACGGTTGCTTATCCTTCCTTCTTGTTTCCTTTTAAGTTCTCAAAAGGTCGTAAAATAGAGAAATAAAAAAAGCCACTGAAGTGTAGTTTTGTTAACTTTATCTTCTGAACATTAAACATTGTTTCAAATTTCTTATGGCACATAAAATGTTTTGCCTTGCTGTATCATGTGTACAGAACTTCAAAAAGTAAATGCGACAGCTCAGAAAACGTAATGGATGTGTAATAACAGCTCTTTAGATCTCCAGTTTTTAGCATAGCATCTTTTTGTTCCCAAAGGTGCTTTTAACATGATATCTAAAGCTATTTCTGAAGTCATTTATTTTTGCATGGTGATAGGTCTTATTTTGTAATTAGCCCATGCTTCTATCCTGCTGGAGTGTGTGAGCCCCCCTGAAATGTTTAGTCCTCATCAATCCTTTTTTTGTTGTTTCCCTTCCAAAGGCATCCACCCCAATAACTCCCATTTCACGGATGCAGTACATCCCAGCTGCCTTCAGCACCTTCTACCAAAACATTTGGAAATAGTTGCATTGGAACGGAGCTCAGTTCGTTCTGTTGGGCATTTTCAACATAAAGAAGTTTCTCCTGGTTGCCTTAAATTCATTCAGCACATGAATTTCAGCAGATGGTTTTTAACCACATTAGCCCTACATCCTGTCACCACCGGCCACCGCGGTGCTGCGAAAGGGCTGCCAGCAGCAGGAGACCTGGGCTGCCCCACTGAGCTGGGGTTTGGGTAGACACGAGTTGCTAAATCATGATTTAGTCTATTTGGGTGTCTCTTGTGTGTCCAGACATACTTTGTTGTGATGTGAAAGGGTGCGAGCACAGTGGGAATGGTGGCATCGCTGATGCCCGTTAATTTGCTGTCATTTGCATAGATGCAATGCAGTGAGGTTAACAGGATTTCCCTGATGCCCTGTCAGCAGCAGCAACGGGGCTGGTTTCCTCCAGTGTGTCAAGCAGGTTGCTGTTAATCAGTCACCGTCGGGCTTTTTGTGCCAGCTCCTCTGCTCAGTCTGCTGCTCTGCCCACAGAAGCAGCTACAGCAGGGAGGGGCTTCAGGTACCAGCACGGGTCCAAAAAAGCTCCAGGGGTAAAAAGAACAAATTTTAATATTCAGTGCAGTTTTATCCCCCTTGTGTTTTCATAAGCCAGCGCAAAGAGAAGTTTGAAAGCATGAATGGTGCCTTAAGTTTTAGCTTTCAAGGCACTGGGTAAGAAACACGTGGCTGCACTCAGTCCCTTGGGATGGCAAAGCCTCCAGGGGAAGTTGGGGAGGCTCCACATCCAGCAGGGGCAGTTGGGCTATGGAGTTAGCAAAGGAGGTTTATGAACCTCACCCTCATGCATTAACCAACCTGGGTACCCCGTGTCAGCTCTTTGCGTACAAAATTCCTTGGAATGTGACCAAGTGAGTGCCCACTGACAATGGGTGCAGGGGCAAAAGGGGTGGTTGTGGTGGGACCCTCCTCGAGTGGCCTGGAAGTGTCAGGAAGCTTGGAAGCAAAGGCATGGAGAAAAGCTTGATAAATAAGATGATGTGAAACTGAATCACTGCATAGAGATGAATCAAAATTATAAAATCAATAGATATCGATCTGTATATATCACACAAATAACTGTGCCTGAAGAGGTGCCCAGATTTAACATGCTGATTATATGGCAGTCAGTAGGAATAACTTGAGATCTGAAGAGCTGTTATGTTTTAGTTGTTCAGTGCTGCAGCTGAAGCTGACAATATCGTAGCTGAAGTCTCTTTCAAATTTTTTCCTGCTTGAAGTTCTTGGTAACAAGTATATTTAATCAACAAACCAGAAGCGAAGAACAGATTTTTGGCTTACAAAATACTCTTGAGCCATTTAAAGCTGGAGTCCAAACACTACAAATTCTTCTAAAAATATACATCTTTCATTTTAACTTCCATTTGCTTTTACTACTGGCCTCACTCATGCAAGCCAAGGTCACTGCGTTCCAGATGTGTCTGCTGGACACTTGGCTACTGACTGGAGTTGCAATGAATCACCTGGAACAACACCATCCGTGGTCACCACACTCTTCCTATGGCTGGTTGGAAATGAGATCAACAAGGTCTTTGTTATACCCTGTTCATATAAACCCCATTTCTGTTATTCTTTTTGTACCCCTTAAAGTGGTGGAGGTGCACTCTTTCAAGAGCAAAAGGATTTACTGGAGTTTTGGGGGTTTTGGTCCGTCTTTGCCTCTGGCATTGCCTTCCTCCTTCTTTTCCCATCATTGGATGCATTAAGGAAGGAAGGATGTGCTTAACTCAGTGTGAGGAGTAGCTGTCATTATTATTGCTTTCTTCAAGGTTACTGTCATGTTCTTTTTTCCCAAATTTTGTCTCCTAAACTCAGGGTAAATACAAACCTAACAGATGTGTAAAAAGGCTTCAGATCAGTCAGATCAGTTACTTGTCATACATAGGCAGGCACAGGTTGAATCTGCTGCAGAATTACTTCCCATCTTTATTCATAGATTGAGAATGTTCATTTTCCTTTGCTGGATTAGATTTGCTGCGTAGATTTCTGGGCATATAAATGATATTTTGGAATGAAACCCTCACATTTTATAAATCATTCAAACCAATTCAGTTTCTTCTTTTCATAGAAGTATTTCTTGGTCCGTAGCAACCTTGATCTAAACCTACTGTTTTCCATTTGAGACAAAATTCATGGATTAGTTTAGAGAATGAAATAATTAAGTAATTCTGAAATGCTAATGAGCACTCATAACTCCCATTTTTATCTTTTATAGCCCTGTTAAACGCACCTCAAGCTCTAGGGAAAATTGTGGTCATTCATATCGTGACAGATATTCTTGCTTTATCACCCAAGCTGACAGACGTCCTTCGTGCAACACACAACTGGCTTGAGCTTCTGTTCCCAGTGCCTGGCAGGACAGCTTCTAGCTCCCATTTATTTCTGGAGGGCTCACAAATATAGCACTAAAATACTGGAGGGCTCACAAATATAGCACTAAAAATACTGGAGGGCTCACAAATATAGCACTAAAATACTGGAGGGCTCAAATATAGCACTAAAATACTGTGCTCCAGCCCTCAGGATCTGAAGGCAGTGGGAGGATGCAGGACTGACTTTTGTCTGGCGCTGGAGCAGCTCCTCCATCTACAGCCCTGGGACAGCCCAGGACTGGTCTGAGTGTCCTGTCTGACCCCAGGACTGACAGGAATCTTGTGTGGAAATGGGACTCTGTCTGGGCTTGATCAACACTTCTGGCCACCAGTTCAGCCCCCAGGTAGCACTGACAGCATGTCAGTGCTGTGTTCAGGACTTGGAGCTGCTGGTGTTTACCTGAGGAATATGTGACAGCCCTGATCTCACTGTTACTCCTTGAAAAGCCCACAAAGATAAGCACCTTCCTCAGCCAAAATATCCTGCAACAGCTTCTTAACGCAGTGGATCTCCTGGATTGTCCCATGTGAGCACTCTAGCACAGGGAAGCATAAGGAAAGAAATGATCTTTAGCGCTGTATTTACTATACTGGATTCTCAGCAAGACAGATCATGCAGCCTCTGAAATCCTTCCTGGTGGAAAGAGATCTGTTCTTTACACGTTGCCTCATTTTGCTTCTATGGACCCCAAAAACCTGTAACTGAGCACAGGCCCATTCCCTGGTGCTTTTTGCAGCCACTTAGTGAGGTTTAGGAGCACACAGTGGAGTGGTTGAGGCAGTTTCTCCCCCTCTCCCTGGTGGGGATCGTGATCCATCTTATGCTCAGCACTTGCGTGATTGCTGGGGGACTCCTAGCAACAAGACTTGACATCATGAACTCCGTTTCACTTTTCTGCCACAAAAGTCAAAGGCAGAGTTTGACGTATCCTCCTCAAAACTGCTTCTATAGGAGGAGCTTCCATTTATGGCACCAATCAGCACAATGTGCTTACATTTAAAGATCTGTTCCAAAGTATGAACTGCTCATTTCCAAGGCTAAAATATTTTCCTAGCTAAAAAAGGGGAGATAAAGTAGAATTTCTGCTACAGATGAGCCATATTAAAGCATGCAGACCTGTTTTAACTGGCAGTGACCAAGCAGGCTCCCACTATTTATCCATGAGAAGCTGTAAGCACCAGCAGGCAGAAAGTAGTTTCTGTTCATTGCACTCAAAAAAAAGGAATAGAAAACAACTTCTCAATGAATGAAAATTATCTGAAAATAGTGCATGAGAATCTGCCACTGATTTTCTCCATGAGCAGAACTCTGTATTCCATCTGTAAAAATAAAATGGTAATCTTCCCATCTGGCACACTTTTATCCCATCCATGCCAACTCTAAGATTTCAGGACAGAGTCTCATGTTTATTATTTTCCTGCCCACAAAGGGTCCCAGTTTTCACTGGACCTCTATGTGCTGCTGTACTGCTAATAATACTAATACTCATAATTCTGCTAGTGGCAAATTCAGCCCAACATCTTAAATAAATTATATGGAAGAAAATGGTTGTAAAACAGCTTCCAACCTCCTTCAAATTCTGCAGGTCATTTTGCATCTGTAAAACTCAACTTGTGGATTGATATGCATCTTATATGTTGTATCTTGGGAATGTTTTCTCTACGAATCTCACAAAAAATCTGCAGTATGGCTTGTGAATTAAAAAAAAAAAACCAACCTGGAAAAAATGCCTGAAGCTGTGCCATTCAACCCTCTCCTCCTTCACATGCATGCCCAACTGCTGGGGTTTTTTCCCTTCCCCCCTTTGTTTTATCAGTATGGTGCTAAATTACCAAGTTTGAAATTTCTTCAGCAAATAAGGGATGCATGCCAGAACACAAGTGCCCCGAGGGATCTGAGTCTTAGGGGAAAAAGCCCTTAATCTCCAAGTTTATAGGTAGCAGCACTTTCCTGAAATTGGAAAATGTTCAACTCATTTATGAAAGAAATCTGCCACAAGGATATGCTGATGTTCACAGCTATTTCATTAATAACCCATTGTGATCCATGGGTTATAGGACAGGTTTATTTGGACACCTGCATCAAATATATTCTCCCCACTCCCTGCCCTGAATTTTCCCGATGAGCAAAATCTTTTTAGAGCAAACCAGGTAGCTCTCAGGGTAAGATTTTTCCAAATGCATCAGGCACCTTTGCCCATGTGTGACTAATTTATGTGGAGCAGCACTTCTCCTGCACGCCCACCTGGGCTGCTGTGCACGCACGGGGCCAGTTAAGCATTTACTGCTCAGGACCCTGAGCACAGCCAGGGTGGGGGACACAAAGGGCTCTGCCCACCCCAGCTGGGGAGCCTGAGCCACTCACAGGGCACTACTGCCCCAACACTTTATGGCTTAATCCCAGGGAGATTGCCCGAGTACGGGATAAGGATCAGCTTTGCATGTTCCTCCACCAGCTGAATAAATTAACATTCCTGAATTTCAGTCCCTGGATTTGTCTACCAAGCATGACTTGAACCGTTGACGGGGATTTTAGTGTATTTATAGTTTCATCACAAGCCCATAACAAAAATTTCTCCCTCTCCTACCCACACGTAAATAATGTTTAACCCTACCATCAGGGTTTGGCAAGGCAGATGTTTTGGAGGCACGGTGGATCCTCAGCCTGCCTTTAGTTAGGGCATCTCTCTACTTGCAGACAGTGTCTTGCAATAGGAGGAGGATTAATCATCGCTATTAGAGCCTTTGCTTTCCTCCACAACCACCTCTTCCCGGGGATGATGAGTTAATTCAGCTGGAACAATGTTAGTTCATCAAGTTTTGTGGTTTATCTGAAAATCGAATGGCAGTAATTTCACATGGCAACTGACTTAATGCCCATTTAGTCCAGGTTTTAGACAACTCTGGTCGATGATCACAATGGGTTTAATACAAAATGTAGGAGGGATGAAACTGTAACATTGGTGCTTTCAGGCAGGTTTTCTTCCCTGCTGTGGAGCTGGTTGTGTTGGCTGTGTGCACGTGTGTTTCTGTGTGTAGGATGTGTATCCACTTCTTCTGAGCCTCCCCCAGAACCATCCACACATGTGACACTTAAAACAGCAAATGCAAACCTGAAAATTTTAACATGAGTGTTTGACTTTTTATTGGGTGATAAATTGCTTCTTACTCTTATAAAGTCCACAGGTGTTTATGCCCACTCTCGCACGCCTAGTTAAAACTTTGGCTACAACAGGAATGCTTTGAAAATAGCCAGTCACTCCTAAAATTGATTATTAAAATAGAATTACCTGTTATGCATCACATTAATTCTTGTTGTGTAAAGTTCTGTTGTTTAACTCCTTCAGTCTCCTTTGGCCTAGCCTTCTCCTTGCTTCCATATTTTCTTGTTCATCCCTTTGGCTTGCAAATTTTGCTTTCAGATCATGAATAGTGCCTAAACCCAAATGGTTTCCCAGAACTTGCTCCCACACAACCTCCTTGCGTGGCTCTTCATGTGCCATGAGGGCTCTGGGACTGGAAGGAGTCTTCCAAAGGAGGCCCTCAAATTATTTGTCAAATGAGAAGGCTTGAAAATTAAAAAAATTGGAAGAAATGGAGGGTTAATTGAACCTTGTTGAATTCTTATGCACATACAAAGTAAGTCTGCAAAATCCTTATAATGTGCTTCCTCCCTCCTGGATATTATGCCTTCTCAGGGAGTATTTCTTAGGGATCTTCCATTTTTAGGGCAGCTTCTGTAAAAGTTGTGTTTTCAGGCAGAGAAGCAGCAGCAGAATGTGCACACTGGGTGGGAGCTCTGGCCACCCCATTGGACCCTCTGTTGGCTTCACGGGTCCCACTGCTCCATCTCCAGATGAGCATATCATGGGAAGCAGGAGTGGGTACAAACCTGAGGGATTTATTCAGTTGTATTTCAACAAGGATGAATGAGAGAGTGATTAAAAAAACCCCAAACAGGTGCTTTTATGGTCATGTTGGTAGGATTTGGAGGGCTGTGCTCCAGGTCTTTTGCTCTCTGGGTGGTTAAGAAAGAAAAGAGCCTTCCAGGCTGCCCAGCACACGAGGAAATGCAGAACAAGGGCATTGCCAGTGGAATTTCCCAGATTCTCCAGGATTTTGGCATCCTTTCAAAACATGAGAAAGGTGAAGCACAGGAAAACACAGCTTCTGAGTGGACAGGAGGCAAACACCCACATCAGTCAGCCTTGCCTTGCTCTGGCTCTCATAGGTGCTAAGACAAGCTGGCTAATTTCTCCCCAGACTTTTACTGTAGCCAAACTCGTGCCAGACTCATCCAGCAAGGGCTGTCTCACCCTGTGGGTGCAGTAACCTCGAGTGTGAAAATGGCCCTGGCTGGATTTGAGGGCTTCCAGACTCTTCTGTAATGGAAGTAATGAGCACTCCAAAGGAAAACAGCAACAGTCCTCAGCATCCAGCGCCACAGCATGGGCCTTGGCAGGGAGAGCTAGGGAAAGGTTTGGAGGAGGAAAGCATTGCAAGGAGTGTGCTCACAGCAGGGGTGTGGACCAGTAGTACTGCATCTCCCAGCATCAAATTTGGGGTGTGCTGTGAGGGCTGTGGCTTGTTTGCAGTAAGGCAAGCATCTTGTCCTGCCACAAGGAAGGGTGTCTGCAGGATTTCCTCCCCAAGACAGGAGTAAAATCACCCAGGCAGCCGGATACCAGCCACTAACACATTTTTACATCTTCCTGATTGATGAAGTAGGTAAATCTGCTATGATTTCCTTTCTCCTGGTTTCCAGTAACACCCAATACCCAAAAAGTTTCAGGCTCAAAACCCAGTGGCATGGCTCGGTGTCTGCCGGAAAACTCCTTCCCACCAGGCAGCCCCTGCTCGAGGAGGGTGGGTACCACCAACTGTGATGGCACCAGTGCCCACCCTCACCTTTAGAATATGATGGACACCCCTGGCACACTGGGATACAGGACAAAAGGACACTGGTCTGCTGGGATCACTCACACCAGGATGAAAATACAGGGCTGGGCTGTCAGGCTCAGATGGGGATATGAAGAAGCATGCTGTTTTAGAGTCCATGTTTCAATGGGAGAGAAGAAGTAGAGCCTTTTTGCTCAGTACTTGGGTAGGCCTTCTGCCTGCAGCGGCTGTGTGCTGTCACAGACCATAGGAGGGGTTGCAGCAGCTCTTGTGGGAGCACGGGGATGGCTTCACCCACACCTGGACCCCAGCACTACCAGGGACACTCCCGTGTCCCTGGCCTGTATCCCCCCTGCGTGGGCAGCGAGCATTCCTGATGGATTGTGCCCAGCAGTCAGGGAGAGCAGACCAACACACGCTCTGCCTCTGTGCAGGGCTGGGGCTGCGTGTGCACTGCAGCTCCCTGAGCACAGCTCTGTCCCCACAGGCATAGCAGAGGTCCTTCAACTTTTTTATTGCCTGCACATGCACCGCTGTAACTTTTTTGCAAGGATACGGGGTCGTTGATTTTTTTTCCCCGAAGGCAGTAGGTACTTTTCGGGGGGGGGGGGGGGGGGGGGTTTGGTGCAGGGGGGAAATGTGTGTTTTTCTGCACGCCCCTCATTTCACACTGGTAAATGTCCTGCTCTGCCTGGCTATGGCAGGGTGGGGAGGGCAGCTGTGGGGGTCCCTGACTCAGCTGGAGGTTCCAGGCTTCGCTGCCAAAACGAGACCCCCTCCAGTGGCGGGGTGAGCCCCAGGGGTCCCTGGAGCCCTGCGCTGCCCTGGGGAAGGGGGTGCAGGGCACAGCACTGATCCCCCTGCATCCCAGAGCCGGGCTGGGGGGAGGAAACCCACCCTCCAGCAGTGCCGGCAAAGCCAGTCTGACCCGAGCAAATGAAAATAATCAAAAGTAATTAGAAGCGTGCTGGACTGCTCCTCAGAGATCTGTGCGAGAGAATAAACATGCCGGAGCCCTCCGAGCCACTGCAAAGGCCCATGTCTGAGCTGTTAGGTGCCCTGACCTTGTCCACATAAAGACGTGATTTATGAAGTGCAGGGCACAGCAGCAGGGCTTCTGTCTTCTCCAGGAGAACCAAATTACTGAGGTGGAGATTAACATGCTTTCAGTTGGGCCCATTTCCAGACCAAGGGAAATTTCTTATTTACATTTTTTTACCTTTAATTTTCTCCTCCTCTCCCTCACTTGAAAACCGCCTTTTGGCTTGGAGGGATGAGCCAGGCAGAGCGTGAGGGCAGGAGGGGCAGCAGGCACGGGGCACCGATGTGGGAGGCACTGCCATGCCCACCCCATTCCTTCATCAAGTGCTGGAAATTGTCTGACTCTTCCTCCTGAAATCAGCAGCAACACTTGTATTTTCACCTGTTTTTATTTTTATTTCAAGTTGATAAGAGGTGGGAGGAATTGACATGCAGAAACTGTGTTGCCTTTTGTTCTTGTTGCTGTTTCCCAGGTCTGTCCTGGAGCATTTGGATATGTTAGGAAGCCGTTGTTTTCTGCATGTTTGTTTCGCTTTGCTTTTCCTTTCTCTCTCCACATTAATGCACTCAGTGTTTCAAACACTCATCACAGTGTTAGCCAGGATGCTCAGCGTTGTGTTTAGTCACTTTGAGGTATATAATGCTAAACCCCCTCTCAAAAAGGTGGTTGTGAAGCGGCTTGTCTACAAACGAAAGGCTAATACTAAGCATAATATGAACATTTACGGTATTTAAAAAATCACCAGTGACTTGTCTGATTTTCCCCCATTGTCCTCGGCAGCGTTTGGCCCCAGGAAGCCCATTAAACGTGGACAGTGCCGTTATTTCATCTGGCTGTGGCCGAGCTGCTTTGCTTTGCTTTAATGATGTGCTGGAATGCACGATGCCCATAGGGTCTCCATTAGAAGAACTTTTACTTCTGGGACGACCATGAAGTTAAAGGCTTAAAAGAGGCATCAGTTTACAGCCTGGTGGGAATTACTAGCAGACTGGAGTACTAACTCCTGACTGCTCCACTAATAGAGCGACTTGTTTTAAATAAACAATTGCCAACGGGACCCTGTGGAAATATTTGGGCCTCTTGAAGCGCCCACCAAACCGTCTGAGGGGAGAGGGGAAAGGCGGCAAGAGACGTTTAGAAGGTTTTCGCTTGAAAGAAGAAATACATCGCCGCGTGTTGATGTGTGTACCCACATCCAGGAACGGGATGTTGGAGGTCCCGACCGGCGGCGGGGCCAGGCTTGACCCCCCGCGCCTCCCAAGCCGGGGTTGGGCAGCGTGGGGGGGGTCAAGCCTTCCTCCCCCTCGTCATCCTTCTCCTCCTCTGAGCTACAGCCGAACCGCTGGGAGCGCTGCATGAAGTGGAACTATTAAAAAAGGGGGTTTTCCCCCCAGAAAAGGGGGAGCGGCGGCCTAGCTCCCTCTCTGAGGGAGAGCCCCGCGGTGTCCCGGCGGCGAGCGCCACCCAGCGGCGGCGGGCGGGCCCCGGGCGGGCCGGGCCGGGCCGCGCTCCGCCGGTACCGGGAGCCGCTTTTGTTTATCCAGCGGCGCTTCCTCCCTTTGTGGCACGGCCCAGGGGGAGGGGGGGCTCCGGTTCCCTATCGGGGGCTCTGATCAGGCCGATGGGCTCGAGCAATCAGTTTCCCAGATTACTTGTATTTAATACACAATGCATCATAAAGCAAATCCCTCATCCTGACAGGGAGAAAATAGAACAGCTCATAGCGCGAGCCGGGCCAATTTATGGCTAAATTAAAAAAAAAAAAAAAAAAAGAAAAAAAAAAGAAAAAAAAAGGAAAAAAAGGAGAGAGCGAGGGAGGGAAAATAAGAAGGGAAAAAAACACCTCAACAATGGGGAGCGGAGGGAGGGCAGGAACCCACGGCCCCGCACACCGGGCGGGCTCAGGTTCCCAGGCCCGGGCGCTCTGGGAATCTCCCACCGGGTTTTTTGAGGTTATTGACAAAGGATTTTTTTTTCTTTTTTTTTTTCCTGTCCTACCTACCACCACTGCGTGCGGATTTTGGTTTCTATTTTTTTCCCCCGTCTCTCTCCCCTCGGACAATAGCCATTATCTGAGCTAACAGGTCAATGTCACAGATAACGGGCCGCTGAGACGAATCCATCAGCATCTCTTGTCACTCGGCTTCTCGCCCTCCTCCCCGCTCTCCTTCTCCGGCCCCTCTTGGCCCCCCAGGGAAGAAAAAAATCACTTTTAATCTGAAAAATAGATCTGCACTTAAAAAAAAAAAAAAGTGGGTGGCACTTCTGTACGGTGCAATAAAAGATACAGCTCAGCCCTCTTATTTTTTCTTTTTCCCCTGCCCTCTTCCCAAAGCACGTATACGAGGATCTCTCCGTAGTGAGCCCGGGCTGTTCCAAACTTGGCGGACGCTTGCGGCTTTGCGGCACGGTTGGATTTCGGGGCCATTTAAGCCGGGAGAGCCCCGAGCCGGGGGAGCGGCGCTGCCCCGCGGGAGGGAGCGGGCCCGGCCCCGCCGCCCCCGCCGGCAGGTAGAGCCCGGCCTCCCGCCGCTCCATTCATGGGATTCGTTACCAAAGAAATAAAGGGAGAAAAAAATTTAAAAAGTCGTTTAGGAAGCGACGGCAAGCGGGGCGGCGGTTCCGCTGCGCCAAACGGGGTCGTCGCGAAATTGGCCGGGGGGAAAAAAAAATAAAAAAAGAAGAAGTTGCATTTCATTAAATATCGTTATTAATAACCAGAGTGACGCGATGACGGCAACGATTCGGGCAACGCGCCGGGCGCGCCAGCACCCGGAGCGCCGGGAGCAGCCGTCGGGGCGAGCGCGGCGCGGCTCCCGCTCGCCGCAGCCCCCGCTGCGGGGCGGCCGCGACGGCGCTCCGGGTTGCGGGCACCGGGGCGAGCGGCGGCGAATAAATAGAGGCGAGCGGCGAGGGCCCGAGGCACCGCGCACCGCCGGCCCCGGGCGGGGGATGCGTCCGGGGGGGGCTGGCGGGGGCTGCCCCCGCGGGCTGCCGGTGAGCCCCCGCGGCGGGGCCGCTCCTCCGCGACCTGGCGGTGACCCCCGGCCGCGGGGCCGCTGTCGCTTTAAGCGCGCCGGGAGCGCCGCCGCCGCCGCCCCGGACGGGGGGGGGCCGGGGAGGAGGGGGGGGAAAGGCGGCCGGAGCGGCCGGGGCTGCCCCGCTTTAAAGAGACAGTGCCCGAAAGGGGAGCGGCGGGAGGGCACGGCCCGACGGGGTGGGCGGGGAGGGGGGGCGGAGAGGGCCGCGCCGGGCCGGGCCGGGCGCTGCCCGGGGGTGCGGCGGGGAAGCAGCGCCGCGGGCAGGCTGCGGGCGTGGGGAGGGGGAGAGCCGCCCGCCCGCCCGTCCGCCCTCCCACGCGCACTCACTTTTCTCCCATCCCCGGCGGAGAAGTGAAAGAAGTTTGTTTTGTTGAGCGGTGCGCTGTGGGGTTTGTTGTTGTTTTCCTTTTTCCTTTTTTTTTTTTTTTCCCTTTCTCCCCTTCCTTTCCCTGAAGAGGCTTGTGTGGGTTTGGGGTGGTTTTTTTCCATTTTTTTTTTCCTTCCTCCCCCTTCCCCGATAACTTTTCTCGCACAAGCCGCCCCAAAGCCAGCCGATAAGACCAGGAGGGGCCGAAAGGGGACGGTGATGGCGAGCCGGCAGGAACCCGCCGAGCCCCGCCGCCGCTGAGCCCTCCGGGGCCAGCAGCTCCCGCCCGGGCCCCGCCGCCCCCCGCACATGGTGGAGCGCCCCGCGCCGCGCCCGCCGCTCCCCGGACCCCGACGGCCGCGGCCTCCGCCCGCGTTTAACGCCGAGATGTTGCTTCCAGCCGCCTGAAGGATATTTGTCCCTCTCCCCCCGCCCTGCCCCCGCGGGCTCCCGGCGACACAAGGTAAGAGCGGCGAGCGCGGCGGCGGCGCTGCCACGGCCCCGCGGGACGGGGCCGCTTTGCCCCGTCGGTGCCGCCGCGCCGCCGGCCCCGGGGCAGACCCCAGACGCCGGGGAGTGCGGGGTGAGCCCCCCCCTTCCCTCCTTGGGGGTTTCTCCGAAAGGGAAAATTAAACGTCCCGTTCCCGAGAGCAGCCGGAGGTGCGGGCGGCGGGGCAGCGTGCGCGCCCGTGGGGACCGAGCTCGCCTGGCGCGGCCGCGGGGCGCGGGGGGCTGCGGGGCTCGGGGGCCTCCGGGCTGGGGGCGAGGTTTTCCACCTTCTCTTTTGGAGGTGAGGGCAGCGCCCGGTCCGGCGGGGCGATGCTCGGCTGCCCCGCTGGCTGCGCGCACCCCCCACCCCACGGCCCGGCCCGATCGCGGCCCCGGGGGCGCGGGGGGTGACCGCGACAGGTCCCGCGGGGACAGCGCGGGGCTCGATCCGGGACCGCCGAGGGGCCGGGCAGGGACTCCCGTGGGCTCCCGGTACCGGGCAGCGGCAGCGCCGGCTCCGGCCGCGGCTCCAGGCGCTCCCCGGCGGGGCGCAGCCTCCCGCGCCCTTCGCTTTCGTTTGGGGCGTTTGAGGTTGTTTCTTTTATTTTGCTGTTAAAACGGGGTGGCTGCTGCCGGTGGCGAGGCGAAGAAGTTACAATTTAGCAGTCAGCTCCCCGGGAAGCTGTGGGAAGTTTGGGATAGGCCGATGGTGAAGCTTGCAAGTAATGATATTCAGTCCGCTGTAATGATTAGTAATTTGTCATAATATTAGAATAGAACATCGTCTTTAGCTTGTCCACGAGCAGTCTCATTATATTTGTTTATTGTCTGCATAATTGGGACCATTTATTGGTGTGTATTGAATACTGCCATGGTTTGCATGACTGTTTACATTGTTTTTCATTTATTCTCTTTATTTTGACATAAGGAGTTCTGTTATTTGCTTCGATTAAGGGGAGGGATTTAACTGTTGCACAGGACTGTTTGGGAAGTGTAATATTAAAACAAGATAGATAACTCTACCTACCAGATAAAGTTTGGTTCAGAGCAACAAATATAAAAATTCTAAATGAGTGCTGCAATCAATGTAAATCCTGAAACAAAATTGAAACTCAAATGAAGCCAACACCATCTATTTTAATAATTTTTGTTATATTCTTGTCAGAGTCTTATTTAGTTAAAATAATAATTTCAGACACAGTCATTGATGAATGCATAGAAAATCAGGTGCCTCTTAAATTAACATAGTGTTTCATTGCAACAATTAGACAACATTTTGATTACTAGTAAATATTTGCCAAGACATTTTTCAAAACATTTGTTGTCTTTTTATTATTATGTATGTATTCTGACAGTTCCTAAAATAATCTCAGCAGGGAAACATATTTCTGAATAAACACATTTATTACTATTATTATTATTATTATTATTATTATTATTATTATTATTATTATTAATTTTATTATTATCTTCTGCTTGTTTATCTGGAAACTTGTGATTTATCTTTTGATTAGAATACTGAGCCAGCGACAGAAAGATTTACTCTTTCATATTCTTCTTTTTAGATCTTGGATGAGTTTTGCAATGTGAAGTTCTGCATAGATGCCAGTCAACCAGATGTAGGAAACTGGCTCAAATATATCAAGTTTGCTGGATGCTACAATCAGCACAACCTTGTTGCATGTCAAATAAGTGATCAGGTACGTGGTGTTCACTTTCTGGACTTACTTTTTCAAGGAACTTTCAGGTGTCAGTGGAAAAAAAAAACAAACAGCATTTCACAACAGCTTTTGGCCTGTTTGCTGTTATGGCAAAAGATAAGGTACAGATGGAAATGCAGAATGGAATAATTTTTATTAGGGGTGGTAGAAAATATTAATTTTCAGTTTTCCATATTTTTGTTCAATACACTTATGAGGTTTTTTGGTCTTATATCTGATAAAATTCGGGGCTGCTTTCTAAGGGATCCAAAGGCATTATGTGCTGATTTTGAATTAGGAGCATTTTCTGGCTCCTGTTGCAGTCCACTTGGATTGCTGTGTTAAATCGTGGAGTTGGTGGGATGCTGTAACATGAATTTAATGGAAAGAGGGGAGGACACGAAAGTGATAATGTTACCAGTGTACTTGCATGTGTGGGGCTTTGGATTTGAATGCACACATGCATGGATATTATTGTGCCTTCCCATACACTTTGCTGGAACTCGTGGTACTTATGTGCTGAATCAGGGTCTTCGGTGCTTTTCTTTTTTTTTTTTTTCATTTATTGCTCTTAAATCTGCTCTTTGTTGGGTTGAAACATTATTTATCCTTGTGTCTTGGAAAAAAGGCTGGGATAGGCAGAGGAAGAATGCAGTAAAGCAGTAAAGCATTTTGTTTTCATTTATGCTGATGAGTTATTAGGTGTTTCCTAAATCAGGGTTTGCTTTTGTCTGCGGATAACACAGGCCATTATGAAATATTTTAATGGGCAAAGTTAGGCTGAAGAAGCTTTGCTTCTTTAAAGTAAAATACCTAAAACAGCAAAGCAACAGCTGATTGTGAATTTTTGTTTCCAATTTAAACTTACCTGCAACATAGAATTCGATTCATTTAATCAGTGTTTCATTTTTCACCACTTAATTAACTGCATCAGGTGAATGTTAAAGATTATCTTTAGCTGATTTAATTGCCTTGACAGTATTGAAAGAAGAATCACAACCAGACACAAAGCTTCAATTAGAAATCATTCTTTCTAATCAAATTCCATACGTATAGGAAATGAATGTGAGGCAGCCTGCTATTTCCAGCCCAGTGCTACGTATTTCGCTCATGCGAGATAGCTGATTAAAACTGGGTTAAATAACTTGCTCAGGAACTATGAGAGAAGATCTTTTTCATTTCCAACTTTTACAGTTCAGCCCTGAGCACATGTAGCATGGAACGAGCCAGCGGACCGAGAGATAATTTCTTTTTTATACAGCAGCTGGTTTAACTAAAGAAACCATAAAGGTTATTAGTAAAAGCAAGTTATGTTTTCCAAGCTGGAATATGCTTTGTGCTGAAAAACGATAAATTCTGTCCATGCAGAGCGTTTATGGAACAGTGATAGGAAAAGGAAACTATGTAGATTAATTGAAACAGCGAATTCAAGTATTTTACATTGAGCAGGAGCTGGTGTAGGTAGGAAAGATCAGCAGTGAAATCATGTGCATTGATCAACAACTCACTGTCTTTGGGTCGGTGCTGGGGATCTGCAGCTGAAAGTGCAGGCGAGGCTGAGCCATCAGCATCTCCCTCTGAGCGCACACCCGCGCTTTGACGTTTTTGGAAGGAGAGTTATGGCGCTTTTAACTTTCTCTTTTTTGTAGTGTTTACATTTCTGACATTTGGTAATGGTGGCTGTACTGCTGCCAATAATTCCCTTCATTCACTGGAGACTTGTTATTTATTTTGCGCAGTATCGTGCTGTTCATAATTCCATATTTTTATAGCGTTTTGTCGCTGAGATTTGCAAATTAAGATTTGGTTGTCTTTCAAGTAGCTTGTTGTGATCTGGGTGCTGTCAGCAAGAGATTGTTGTTCATTTGGCCCTCTGGAAACGCTGCACATTTACCCACAAAATCGTCCGCGTACTCCAACGTTTTATGACCAGAGCCTAAAAAGTTAATGCTAAAAATGTGCTCTCGAATCTTAAAGCAAGAAAGTCTTTCTAACAGCTCCTCCTTCTGCTTTCTTCTGGCACAAGCTCACCAGAGGTAATATAAAATATAATGGGAAGGCAAACTGGGAAATGGACGTTACATGGCCAAACGTGCGCGTGTACAAGGAGTGACAAATGCAAGTCAGGGCTGAGTGTGCACATAGACCGTGTGGGGCTGCCTGGGGTCACTCAGCCTTGGTAGCTCCTGGAAAATAAAAGGGGCAGAAGAAGAAAAAGAAGGGAATAAAAAGGGGAAATAAAAATAAGGTGAAGCTGGGTATGTATGTCAGTGGTTGTGGCTGGAGCTGGAGGGCAGAGACGATGCAGCCCAGCTGGTACAGGAGTCCCCAGCTCAGCTGGAGCCACAGCCAGTGCTGGGTGCAGGCATGGGGGGACACCCCAGTTCTTCCTGCCTCCCCCACGGACACAAAGCAGCTCAGCTGCCCTGGTTGCACGGGGAGCATCCCCAGTCTCCGCTCCTCCCGAGCCACAGACACACGATCAGCAGTAATTGTTCACCTCTAATTGCTTCAACTCATCTGTAAAATTCACAAGCAAACATTGGGCTGTACCTGAGAAGGTAAAAGATCCTTCTAGTGCTCCCAGCCTCATGCTGCCCACAAGTTTATGCTACTAAATTCAAGCTTGACTGATAGGTATGGTTCCCAGACTGCTCGAGGCAGGATTGAGATGAACTCAGGGCGGTGTGTAATCTGGTTGCTCTGCTGTGTTCTACCTCCTGTATTTAACAAAAAGAGGGAAAGAAAAACATTTTTTTGTCATTTTCTCTCTTAGAGTTTTTTCAGAGACATACCACCCCACCCCCTGACTCACGTCTGAGGTTAGGTTTCATCACTTAGGATCAACTTTACAAAAGGCCTGGGCTCTTTCTTATGACTGTATAAATGAGCTTTGCTGAGATGAACAGCTCGATAATGGTGGGATGCAGTCAAAACATGCACGCTGGATACAACTCATGTTTCATTTGATTGCAGCTGGAGTAGGGCTTAAAAGCTGCATTTTTGTACTTATTTTTTTTTTTAATTTCAAATGAGGTCGATCTAGGATTTCTTTTTGCTGTCTTGCCATTATCTCCTGTCACACCCAATCTAACCTGAACATATGTAATTTTAGGTGTATATCAATAATGAAATTCCACAAGCTGGGCACTCAGTTTTTTTCTTTTCCCCAAAGAGACTACAGTGTGTGCAGAGCTGCAGAGAGTCTTGTCACTGTTCTTGCCCTGGAATGTGTTTTTTCAGCTCAGAGTCAGTTTAGGATTCTAGAGCAGTTTCTGCTAACTTGGACGACTCCTCTCTGTTATCGTTAAATATCTATTAGTTCAACTTTTTAATGACTTCAGAATGATTTGCTCTGTTAGGCTTTCTGGCAGTGCTGTCAGCACAACAAAAACATTATTTTTAAAGATATATGTTAATGGAAGTGCAGTTGCAAATCAAGCAGTGGCATGGCAGTGTCTGTCACACGTTCCAGGCTGAGATCACGGTCACCTTCAAACTACAATTTTTTTTTTTTTTAACTTTTTATTTTTAGAAAGACTGTTGGTAGCTGTTGAAGTTAAAACCCCAGAATATTGTTTTTATCTTGCCCATTGCTTGCAAAGTTCAGACAGTGATACAGACACATAGTGCTGTGAAACTGCCCTGGGCTTCCAGGTCTCTTTCCCTCAACAAAGCAGCTCCTGATGAGCTGAACAGTCCCCTTGGTTTATCCATGGAAAACTCAAAATGACTCAAGATCACTTTACTGAGGTTTTAGATTGCTGTGCGTGCTGAAATAGGTTTTTAGTGGGTTTTTGTGTGTGTGTTTTGTTTCCTTGCCTTATACTCAAGTACGTGCCACTGCAAAGAGAGCAAAACCAGTAGTATCACACTCTTAACAGCATGCCCGATGTCAGTAATATAAACTTACAGGAGTGAACCTACTGCTGTAGGTTCCACCAGATCTGATCCCACCTTACACGTTTTACAAACTTTTTTAATCTGCAGGCACAGCTTCATGTTTCAGGTTTTACGGCCGCGGCCCCCTGTCCGTGGCGGGCAGGGGCTCCTTGCACAGCCACCTGCAAAAGTTGTGTATTTAAGGAATAGTTTTGAGGCTTTGTTGTCAGAGAGTGAAATTAAGGTTTTGGCTGTTGTGGGTCAGGAGGGCATGCACACACTGAGCTCATACAGGGCTCTGTTCTGCCATGATTCTTCCTATGAGTTGTTGGTTATTAAGCAAATAAAGCTTAATCCAACTCCCACTGAAAATCTGTCTCCAGTGGAGCAGGGATGTTTTAGCTTGGGTCTGGTGGAATGAAGAGCTGCTCAGTGGTGATTTTCCACTTGCTGCAGTTAGAGCTGAGGCTGTGGGTGAAATTCCTGCCTGGGCTTTATGACTGCCTGTGTTATCTGGAATTTGATGCACTGGTGGTGTTACCGCTCTCAGCACTGGACTGTCCTGATGTGACCTAAAGTAAACTGTTTAGAACCAAACCTAGCAACTTGTTGTTGCTGTTTCTGCAAAGTGATGAGGTTTTCCTTGATTATTCATGTTTCATAAAACTGATAAATGATTTTCTGTGATGATGGCAGTCAAATCCTACTCATCTGCTCATTAAAGCATAGGTAATTATGGGCAACCACAGAGCCAGGACAAGACTGCACCTTGCTTGATATTGGTGTGGTTCATTACTGGAGGTTTGTGGGTGTTAGAGGACAATAGATTGTTTAGATCAGCCCAGGAGAGCAGCTGGGTGACAGAAGTTGGGATCTGGTGTCAGTGGATAGTGATCCCTAAGGAACAGGTTCTGCAGAACCAGAGCAGCTTGGAGGAACCAAGGCTTTCACAGAAGCTAAAATTCACTGACAGTGGAAGACCTGAGTGGTACTGGGGAGAGAGGTGGCCTGCAGCCCCTCAAGATGCCAAAAAGGGTGCCCTGCAGAGAGGTATCCTGCAGTTCCCTTCTTGTTTTGGGGAGCAGGAGGTGGAATATTGCGGATTCCTGGAGCATCCTTCCTTCAGTCCTTCCTGCATAGAGATTTTGGGAAATTTTGGGAACAAAGAAGGAAAAGATTCACAGCCCTGGTGCTGAGGCACTGTGGTGCTCCCCTGCCCTCTCTGCAGGGGGAAGGTGAGGCTCCTTTCTCCCCACTGGGCTCCCACTTGTGCCCCCGCAGCCCCTTGCATGCAGAGACTTGCTGACTTTTGCCTCTGGATTTTTGCTGAAGTTTTCTTTGGGCCCAGTACAGCTCTCAGGCAGGACTTCTCTACCTTGGCCCTTGAAGAAACTCCAGTTTGTTTCAATTTATCATTTGCCTGAGTATAGCAAAAAGAACCTGGCTCGGGTTTCATCACACAGCTCTCCAGCTGCACAAGTTGTTCATCACAGGAGCTAAAATTGAAGCTCTTCTATTTGGACCTTTTTCTTTCTTTTTTTTTCACTTCAAACTCCTAATTATGGCTTGTTTTGAAGCTGTGTGTCTGTTCATCCTTCTCATTTATCTGGTGGTTGTAATTCCTGATTTTGATGGAGCTCCTTGGACATAATGCTCATTAGTAGTTTTGGACATTTAATTTGTTTTACTTTTCAAGCAAATTCCACTCTTGCTCTGAAGCACTGTGGAGGTGGATGCCAGTTGGCAGCACGCACGCTGCCTCTTGGGGCACATTCCCCAAGGGAGCTGGGAGATGGGGCTGCCTTGCTTGGGATGGGTGTACCCATGGGATGTGGTCCAGTGAGTGCTGGTGGAGCTCACCAGGGAGCAATCCACTTTTGGGGTCTTCTGTTCCATCCCACAATTGCAAGCTGGGTCCTCCTGTTTGCACCAGTGCAGGACAGGATCCCTGGGTGCCTCCCCTGTGGTGGGAGCTGTGAGTTCAGCACGTGGCCTGGGGGTTAAAGGACAAACTGCATCCACTTGGAGTGGCATCTCTAGCCTGCCCTAAAATCTGAATTTCCCAGGCAGCTCTGGAGCATGTGCAATGTTCTCCAAAGCTGTAGGCAGGAATAAAGGGTTTAGTTGGATGCACCAGAGCACAGCTCCTCTTTGGGGCACCACAAATGTGTGCACAGCACACTTCGCCTGCACTCAGTGACCGAGTTGCTGCTTTTCCTCCCAAAACCTTATCTTCAATTAGCCCCTCCTGGTTCTGGGGGATGCTGATGGCAGCAGAGGGGGGTCCAGGCAGGGCGGTGTGGGGCTGGCAGGGGCAGGGGGATGGCTGGGGTGCTTCAAAGCACATGGGCTCAGCGGCCGAGCGTGGCCCCAGCCGAGCTCGCGGGGAGCGCGTTTCGCTATTATTTCAATTATTACAACTTCCTGAATAGGTCGAAGGTCGTTCATAATTCACGCTTCTGTCATCTTTACACATGCCAAATGCAGTCTATTAAGCATAAATAAAATTTCAAGTGCCTGACCAGGAAAAGTAAACTGGGATTCATAACAATGAGGCCTTATTCATCCATTTAAAAGTGAATTGTATGCGTTCCTTTTTTCTCCCCCCCCCCCACTCCTCTTTCCCTTTATGGCTTTGCAGTTTGGGAGCTTTTATTTCTGCTCGGTAGCACAGATCTCTGACCTGCGGTGTGGGCAGGCACAGAGCACTGATGAGCCAGGCCTCCCCCAGCTTCTCCCCATCTCAGACCCCCTGAACTTTGAAAGTGTTTCCAGACCTGAATCCGATTTTGCTCTTCCTATATAAACTGTAGTCACACACAGTTGATCCCAGGGCATGTGAAATGAGCATCTGGACTTTGCTTTTATTTCCCCCCCCGAATTGTTCCTCTCCTGTGCAGAAGCTCTTCCTATACTTGTTCTCAAGCAGACCAGTGCAGGTTAACCCAAAAAAAGTTGGTTAATGGAGCAGAATCAGTCAGCTGGAGAAATGATAGCCGGCAAATTGAAACCTTTCATTAATTACAGTAGAGTCAGGACTATGTGCCAGAAATCTTCAAGCTTTGCAATTGAAAAATCCATTTACTTTACGATAGCATTTCCTAATACAAAAAATACTGCCCGTGGTGGAGGTGCTGTTGCTGCAAGACACAGGCAGCCCAAGGGGTGCCTGTGGAGCTGGGGGGAGTTTGTGAGGTTCCCCATCTGGGGGCTGCAGGATTTCCCCCCTCCCTGCCTGCCCTGGGTCATCTGCTGCTGCCTCAAAATTCAGGCAATGTGGTCCATTTCAACAGTTGGCTTCTCACTTTTTCCCAGATAGGGTAATTCCAGGAGTTTTTAGGTGGGAAGAGTGAGAAAAAAAAAAGCTATTCATGTGGAGTAATAAGGACAGCTCTTAAAATCAGAATAAATTTACCTGCATGATCGTTTTGGTTTAAACTTTAGTATGTTTTATTTTAGATTCTCACTGCAATGCAAATTGATGTATAAAGGGTTAGTACAGGTGAAATTTTTCTGTATATACAGAAATATTTAAAGGTATTTTTAATAATAATTTAATAGTCTAATGATGTGAAAATGTCAGAGCTGGAAATCTGTCACTCAGCCTTTTTTTTTGGAGAATGCTAGGTGCTAGGTCTGAGATGCAAAACAAACAAACATTACTCAACTTAAAAAATTGAGTTTTTTGAAACACTCATCTTGTTTCCCTGCTGAGGGACAGAGAGGCTGGCCAGGCAGTTTCTGATAGGTAGCTGGATCATTTTTGGATTTTTAAATACCAATGCAGACAAGACAGCTGGCTGCAGAGGCTGCTCCCTGCTCGGGGATGTGTCCCACAGCTGCAGGAAAGATGCTGCATTGTCCTGGGCTGCCCCAAGAGACGCGGTGCTCCCCAGCACAGCGCCGGTGAACAAGACCCTCTTTATGCCCCAGTCCACGTGTCCTCCCTCTGTGATGAGAGGTGAAAAGGTCTGTCCAGATACCTTTGATGGGACAGGGAAAATACGGGAGAAGGCTCCTCTGTGGTTTTTGTTCGCTTCTAGTTATGGGTGCAAACCAACCCAGGAGGAGCAGTGGTGTTTACCTGACTGGGAAACAAAACCTGGGAGAAGAAGCAAGTCCTGGGCAGAGCAGAAGCTTTGGCACAGTCCCTCTGGGATGGTGGAAGTCCTTCTGAGTCCTGGCTGTGTGCTCCTCCTTCTGTGTCTTGTCCTTCTGCTTCCACCCCAAGACGGGGGTCTCCAGAAGTTTCTTCAGTCAGTGTGCACATATCATTGTTTCACACATTATTTTCAACCCAAACCAGCCAGCAACTGGGCCTATCTTCCACAGATCTGACTGCAGCTTACCTTTCAGATATGCAGAGGCCATTACACTTCTGGAATTAAAAATCCACTTTTCAACAAGTCCATTGTAGTAAATGGAAACCCAAGCATTGCTTGCAGCAAATATTCACTGTATGTGGCACTGTCACCGGGTTTATTTGCAGGAGGTAGAAGCTGGCTCCATTTAAATGTGGTTTGGCCTTTGATGGGATGAGCTGTGTTGCCTCAGTGCAGCCCCAGCATGCTGAAGCCCCAAGAAGCCCTGTATCCTTTGGCACTGACAGCAGCATTGGTTCCACAGGGGGTTGTGGTACCAGATACTTGCCTGGCTGCATGAAGGGATGTTCACAGGACACTGCCAGGCTCTCTTGGCCTCCAAAATACTCTGTGGAGTTTGAAGTCCCCTCGACAAGAGATATGATCGGGAAGCCCAAACAGCCCAGGCTGGTGGTTCGATGAGGGTGGTGTGGATGAGGAGGGAGGGTGGATCACACTGCCCATAAACCCCTTCTCCTGGTTTTTATGGGGAAAACTGGCCACAAGCAGGGGGTTGTGGCACTGGTACCTTGTGCCTGATGTGTTTTGCCAGCACTTCTGTCACCTGGTGAGGGGTGAGCCCTGGGGTTTGGGACGAGCTGCCCCAGCAGCCTCCACTGCCACTCCCTGCACTGTTCTCTGGAGTGGCTTTTGGGACAAACTGCAGGAAAAAACCCCTCCAAATCTGAGGAAATGCATCCCAATTCGATATTTTTAGGTGTTTAGCCCATTTAGTGGGCCTGGCTTGTGCAGGCAGAAAGGATTAGGCTGTACGGCCACCTCCTGGAGGACACCGGTATGTGCTGGCTGCCGGTGAGCGATGCTCTGCGTGTGCCTGGGCAGGGAAAGTGCCACCGAGGGTGACAGTCCTGGTGTGACCCGGCAGGGAAGGTACCCACGAACCTCCAGACACCTGTCCCTACCTGTGGCAAACTCACCTGTGGGACTTTGATCACTGGAGGTGATTTGCTGCCTCTCTCCCCATGCACTGCAATGAGCGTTGAGAGTTAAGAATTTGGGAGCAAACCTTTTAAAAATACTGAGAAAAAGCAAAGGCATCATTTTTTAGTGTAGGAAACATAGCTGTCATGTGGTTTTGTTTAACAAGGCCTGAGGAAGTTACTAATATTTATTTGAGCTGCTTCATGGAGCTTTTTAGTGCTCTTCACATTTCCTGCTGAGACAGAAAGCAGCCAGATGGATTTTGGGAATTTCCTTTCGGCAGAGTCTGGTGGTGCTGGCGTGTGCTTCCTCTGGTATGGACCCAAGGGAGGGTGTCCCCCTTGCCCTCCCCCACAGCCTCCTGTCACCCCAAAGGGCTCCTTCCCACAGCCCAGCACCACCTGTATGAGGGGACACAGTGTCACCAGCCAGGGCCACCACTAGTAGCTTTGGCTGCTCATAGTGTTTCTTCATCCAGGACTGATTTTTCCCTTGGTTTCCATTTGAAGCTTAGGAATAGCCAGGTGCACTGGTTCTTACAAGCTTCTCACCTCACAGTTTTTTGGACTGTGTAGATGGTTGGGACAGGGGGCTGGATGCCTATGGCTTAACCAGCAGCATCTCCTCATGTCTGCTTTAGAATTATAGAAACATCAAGGTTGGAAAAGATGTCTAAGGTAATCGAGTCCAAGCATTAAAGTTACTTTAGTCCCTTTTCCCAGTGCAACAGGAGTTTCTTCTCTTACCAGGATCACTCAGGGATGTGTTTTATGACTGCTCTGTACTTTGGTTTGGTATAACTCAGCAGACAAGTTGCTGGTGATATCTGCAGTCATCACACAGCTCATTTTGCAGCAGAGGCTGTTGAAAGCAGTCCTTTTTATCCTCACAGAGCCCAAAACACAATGGCTTTGGGGCTGGAAGGAGCAGATTTGCCATGGTCAATCAGCCCCTCTCCATCATCACATCATGAGTGGAAAGGCTCTGGCCACAAGGTCTGGCACACTCACCAGCAGGGGTTAGTGCTTCTTTGCCTGTTGTGGTGCTTACCTTGCTTTTTCTTTCTATTTTTTCCCCAGATATTCTACAGAGTGGTAGCAGATATTGAACCAGGAGAGGAGCTCTTACTGTTCATGAAGAGTGAAGATTATTCACATGAAACAATGGCTCCGGACATCCACGGTTAGCTCTTCTTACTGTTTCATCTGACAGAAAGTACCACTGAAATTAACCCTGAATTTAGGAAGATTTTTGCCTCTGTTGAGATCTGGGATGGCTTCACTGCAGCCAGAGACGAGAGCTGGACTGTGGTTGCATTTGTCCATCTTCTGCCCTTCTGTTTCTGATTGAAACCTGATTTTTGTGTGGGGTTGCAAAAGAAGAACAACAGTCCATGTCCTTATCTCAAGACTGTGCTGCTCCTGCAGGACACTTGTGGGCCCTGGTTATAGATTATCTCTTGTCATTTAGCCAAACAACTGTGACCTTGAAAAGAAGAGATTGTCATTGTTGCTGTCACTTATGAGGACATCTCAGCCATTCTTACTCCTCACACTTGTCCTTTCCTCATCCCACACACAGGTTCTTTGTCTGAAACTCCTGAGTTGTTGCTCAGATTTGTTTCCCTATCTCCAAAATCTCCTTTAGCTGTGCTGCCTGTTGGGCAGTGGGTTATCAGCCACAGTGGGACCAGGGTGTGGAATATCTGCTTAATGCCCAGCATGTTGCAGTTTGTGCCCAGAGGGACATTTTACAAATTTTCAGGGATTTGGGGACAATGCACAGGGCAGGAATTATCAAGGTCTCCACTTTCTTGTAACTGCTTGTACATTTTAATTCTCTTAAGAAAAAAGTGTGTGCTATACATTCATTCCCATTAGGTTTTGTGTTTGGGTATTTTCCCCCAGTGGTAACTTTGTTTAAGTGTTGCTGAAGGTGTCCTCCTGTCCAGCACACTCTTCTCCCTGCCTAGTCCCCATGGTCAAGTAGCCATTGTATAAATGGCACAGAGGAAATCTCTGCAGTCACATGCAGGATCATGTCCCACAGGGCTAATTTAGAAGCAGACTGAGCCAAAGTGTTGCTCGTGGACAGCCAAGAACAGAGCCCCATGACACTTTCTCTGGATCAGCTCAACTGTCAAGTAGCTACCAAGAACATTCACTGGGGATTCCAGCCAGTGCCTTTCTGACTCAGAGCCTCAGGGCATTTATATCTGGAACCAAACCAGGGTGTCTGACTCCTTGTATGGACCAGTACTAGAAAATACAGCAGAAAAAAGGCTCATTGTGGGATGCTCTTCTCCAAGTTAGTTTTGTTGGGATTTTCTTCAGCTAATCTATTCTTTTGCAGGAATTACTAGTTAAGGGAATGCAGTACTCACTCCAAAGTAACAATTTGCTGATATTCTACACTTTCCAGCAAGAAATTTTGACCAATTTTTTGGAATTCAAAGCAAAGAATTTAACTTCATGAGTCTCTGGCTTACTTTGAATGGGGCTGGGTGCTGCAGACTGTGATGAAAATGAAGAGGCTTTTAAAAGCTCTAAACACTCTGTTGGCTATTTTAGATGCTGGTGTTTGTGTCTGAGTCAGTCCCTTTCATTGAGAGACTGGCAGCCTGTGCTGGCTATCCATGTTAGACCCTATAATTCCATTTAGGATGGTATTTAAACACTTGTCCTTGGTATTTAAACTTTTGTCCTAAGCCAGTCTTAGGGGTTCCTGTTGGATGTCACCCGGGCAGTTAACAGGGAATCAACGCCTTATTATAAAGCATTCTTAGGAATCATTCTTTCTTATGAGGTTCTTCTCTTTCTTTTTAATTGAGGAGCAATTCGTTAACCACACCATCATCCGACTTCTGATGGGGTGGTGGTTAAAGGTGAGTGAAAACTGAGGTGTGTCCCTGTGCCCAACCCCTGTGTGTTGCAGAGGAGCGCCAGTACCGCTGCGAGGACTGTGACCAGCTCTTTGAGTCCAAGGCTGAGCTGGTGGACCACCAGAAGTTCCCCTGCAGCACACCTCACTCCGCCTTCTCCATGGTGGAGGAGGACTTCCAGAAGAAGCTCGAGAACGAGAATGACCTTCAGGACGTGCATGAAATCCAGGAGTGTAAAGAGTGTGACCAAGTCTTCCCAGACTTGCAAAGGTAGGAGAAGGTGCTTAAAACGTGATTGAACGGGACAGATTCTTGTTCATTGGCTGATGTTGGGCAGTGTGTGTTCCATGTGTCTGATTTTCAGTCTGAGGGATTGTTTCCAAGGGGCTGATGGAGGCAGATCAAGTCAGAAGAATTGCCTGGGTGAGGCAGGACTCTGGTCTGTAAAGTTTTTGCATGTTGGGAGTTATTCAGTGTTAAAGTTCTTTTCTCCCTGCAAGTGAGAGGACGATATCTAACATATGGGAATCATTGAGGAAATGTAAATTTAGCTTAAAATATTAAATATTGAAGAGAAAAGGCAGAAAACAAAGAAGGAGTCATCATAAATAGATGGGCAGTACTGTGAGAAAGAGTGAAAAATGAGAGTGAATGCAGCCTTTCTCTGAACTGCTGAATTATTGAAAGGCTCATACACCACACAGACAGTTCACTGCAAAAAAGGGCCAAAGTGTGCTATATCCAGATTACATAAAACAAAGAGCAGCCCAAATGAGCCGTGCTTGAGGGTGTGAGTAATTACATGGAGAAATAGCTGAGCAGGACGATGGGGCTGTTTGGTCCAGGAGAGCCCAGTGCTGATGGCCAGTTACAGAGTCTGGGAGCTGGTGCCACAGCTAGGGACAAGAATCTCTCTGGGTCTTATGGCAGATTTGTTTACATGATGGAAAGTCAGTTGTTATAAAAGTATTAGGAGGAGAAGCCAGAATTATTATTCCCTGTCCTAAAAAGAAGAGGGGTAGAAGTAAGAGCATCTGCAGAGTGAAATTGTTTCCATTTCCCATGGCTGAGAAGGGAGGTTGCTGTCTGGGCTACACAACCCAAACGAGGCTGTAACCCCAGGTTTGGTCACTGATTCAGCAGAGATCAGTGGGACTTTCATGTGAAAACAGTTTGGGCATCCCAGGCTAAAATTCCCACTTTCCAGTGGGTTTTCTGTGAATCCACTCTTGCATTATGTAGTGGCCTTCCCTCAAGCAGTGGTGTGAGTTATGACTCTGTATGCGAGCAACCAATACAGTGTTTAAAAATACATATTTGCTACAAATGAATGGTAAAAATTCAGAGACAAAATTTAATTTAAAGATGTGCAACAGAATTTAGGTGGACATTGAATATCCTCATAATAGAAAGAATAAACTACTAATGACTAAACAACCACAAAATTGCACACAGTTAATAATAATCATCAAGAATAACTTCAGTTGTGGTGTACCTTATCTAGAGGCTTCTTAAACTCATCCTGTCCTACTCCAGAGGAGTTATTCCTCATCTATTCCTGCTGTAAGAAAAATTGACTCCCATCAAAGGAGTGGATTTATAGCAGGTGGTGGTATCCAAGGTGTGTTTAGAGGGAAAGTCATAAGGCAGAAATAATTCAGACTGCAGGGAAGAATTACCAGAGTGAAATAGTGAGAGGTGTATGAAAGAATCTCCTTGGGGAGCGATGGCCGCAGCATCTCCTGCAGCATTTGCAAGTGGCCTGGCAAAACATGAGAGGATGTGTTATTCTGGTGGGGAGAAGGAGGTTCTGCCTCCTGGCTGGGGTGAGCCTGGAACTCACAGGACTTATTTCTGTCAGGACTGGGCCTTTGGGGCTTTTTAATTTTCTTTCTTTTGGCTGTAACTATGTTCTCTGCTCTCTCCTCTTCCTATAAACCCACATCTCACTGAGCCCTGTTCCTGTTTCCACAGCCTGGAGAAGCACATGCTGTCACACAGTGAGGAGAGGGAGTACAAGTGTGACCAGTGCCCCAAAGCTTTTAACTGGAAGTCCAACTTGATACGTCACCAAATGTCACACGACAGCGGGAAGCACTACGAGTGTGAGAACTGTGCCAAGGTACAGTGAATTTTTAGGCTGCCTGGCACTTCTTGTGCTGCTGGATGCAGGGGAGCCTGGAAGTGGGGGTGCCCCAGGCTGGGATGCAGGAGGGCATAGGGCTTCTGCTGTGCTCCAGATGGTTTCTCAAGGGTTTTCACTTCTACTTTGAAAATATGTTCTTTTTCTTTCCCTTTTGATTTGGAAATGGCTGTGGAGTCTGAAATGGGCACTGATGCAGCATGCTGAGAATTCTTGAGCTCAGGGCTTGGCTCCTTGAAAAGTTTGGTGGGGTGTAAGAGGGTCAATGAGGGGCAAGAGCCCCCAGGGAAACACAGGGCAGAGGATCCCCTAGGCTGTGTGCCAGCTGCTGGGGCCAGAAACTTCAGGACACTGCTGCAATATAAATCAAAAATAAGCAATAGCAATGCACTGAGGTTGCACTGAGTACAACTCTCATCTCTAAAGCATCTCCATCACTTCCCAGCACTGGGCTTGCTGTGGGGATTATTTGTATAGCATGTGGTACTCTGCATTTCCTTTTTATCAGATTTCCAAAGCTTGGCCCTTTTGCATGAGGACTTAATTGGTTTTAGGTAGATTTGCTGCAATAATGGGAATTTAATATTGAGCTGACACTTAGAAGATGTAACCAAGCCCTGGTTTCTAGCTCTGAGTTGTGTACAGGATTATTTGTCACACACTCAGGTATCAGTATAAAGTATTTCTATTGCAGTAACACTTAGAGGTTTCAAGCAATTTTCACTCATTTCCCATGAAATCCATGACCTCAAATGTGCAATTTATAAGAGCAAAGTCAAATGTTTCTGCTGCAAAGTGGTGAACAGAGCCACACAATACTTGGGTGATCCTGGGAAACTGAGGCCCCTTCGTGCAGGCACAGCTCCAACTGCTGGCCATTAGCAAGGGTTTTCACCTTAGAATACTCCCAAAAATAGCTCCAGGGTTTGAATTTTAAAGGACTCGTGTAATAACTGGCTTCTTCCACAGTCAAGTTTCTTGGTTAATCAGTACTCATTTCCTAGCAGGTTTTCACGGACCCCAGCAACCTTCAGAGGCACATTCGTTCCCAGCATGTGGGGGCTCGTGCTCACGCTTGTCCAGAGTGTGGCAAAACCTTTGCCACTTCTTCAGGCCTCAAACAGCATAAACACATCCACAGCAGTGTCAAACCTTTTATATGTAAGTCTTCAACTAAACGTCTTTGATTAAGTGTTGTTTCTGTTGCCGTAAAGCAGCGCAGCCTGGAAGCAGGAGGTTGTGTTCTGCTCCCTTTGAATTCCCCACCCGTGTCACAAGGGCTGGGAGTTACTGAATGAGCTCTGGGTAATTTGTGGTCCAATGCAAGGAGTTATTTTCGTGTGATTTTCCTTTTCAGACAGACTGTGTGCTGTATAAATGTACCTGTTGTCTCGGGGATGTTTTTCCAGGCGCAGATGCAAAGTGAGGGATTTAGCCATGCCAGGCTTGGTGGCTGCAGCCTCGTTACTCTGCTCCTGCTTTAGGAGCAGATTTTGGGCTGCAGAGTCTCCACAGCAGATGCCATGGTTTTTGCTGGATTTGGAAAACAAATCTCAGAGGCAGTGAGATTCATCTTGCCACCTTCCTCGAGCATGCCCCAAGTTTAAGGACTGAGATGAGCTGTTAGATCTTCACTAAAGGCTTCTCCAGCAATAAAACTGTCCCTGGATGTGAGCCCGGCTTTATACTGGGCTTAAATGGGATCCTCAGCACCTCACAAATTGCATTTGCTGCTGAGCCAGACCCTGCTTGGGAAGGGTGCAGGTTCTTTTCCCTCCCTTTCACCAGGGAATCAGAGGCAGAAAATATTTTAAAATATTGTTGTTAGTGCTACTCTCCACCACAGCCTTTTCAGGCACCTGCTGTGACTTGAAAGGTACCTTGACCATCTCCCCTACTTGTCTGCTAAACCTCTCAATCTTTTGCTGCCCTCAACAATAATTTACCAGAATATCTGCACCACACCTGTGAAAAGCATTGACCACAAACTAGTATATTTCCTCAAGAGGAGGAGTATTGGCTTAAGCAACTCATTTGTGCAAAATCTGTAACCTGCCATTGGATTAGTAATACTTTTGGTTTGGACTCCTTCAATGAGAAAATGTATAATTGATCCAGTATTAAATATCACTAATAATTTTTAAAGCTGATTGCAGATTAAATGGTTAAGCTTAATTAGGAAACTAACTTCTGGTGAAGTAGGGACTCCTCAGGTCAACCTATTGCAACGTCCTACATAGAAGTCTCTAAGTGGAAACCCTCATGAATGAAATAATCTCTCAAATGCTTTTTTGTTGCTGTTTTTCCTGATAAATCAAAACAACAACTGGTGTCCTTCACATGTGGTGTGAGGGATGAAACCCCATGGAGCAGCCTACGGATAACAGCCGTGTAATTGCAGAACAAAAAGGTTTGGAGACCACATGTTTGGTCGGCTTTGCTGAGCTGTGAGAGTGAGGTAGGGTCACCTAGAGCAGATATCTGCTTTCCACCAGAAGGCCACACACCATGATTTCCTCGTACCAGTCTGTTTATGGCAACTGTCTCTTATTACAGTGTGCTGCCCAAGCTTGAGTGAAAACTCACCAACACTAAGGTAATTACTCACTGCCTTCGCAGAATCTCCAGCCTCCCCAAATAGAAACCACATGCCATAATAGGCTGAACATATTCTAAATAGTACTTACAGTAATTTTTTTAATAAGCAGAAAATATGCAAACTTAACTGCTGGCTAATTTGGGGTTCAGAGACAATCACCGTACAGAGTGCGTAGCCATGAGATTAATTTTTTGCAATTTTGGGGGTTTGTGTTGAAGCTGGGGTCTGTAGAGCAGTAAAAGCTGCAAGGAGGGGAGCTTCTCTTACAAGTTAGTTGCTTAAAAGTATGGCAGTGAGATTTAAAGGGTGTAATAAGGTGTAACAGCAGAAATCAAACCCAGCTTCTGTTGCTTTCATACATGGAAACAATTAGAGTTGATAACCACCCCCATCTACCAAAGTTTAGGTCATGTGATGAAAAGGAGGCAGATCCTATAATGCAAATTTATATGAGGAGTCCTTGGGAATATCCATGGAGGTGTCACAGTCAGTTTAGACTCAGAGTCTCCTCTGGAGTCCCTGTGTCATTGGATGTGCCTGTCGCTGATGCTGTGACACACCCAGGCTTCAGGTGACAGTCCCCAAGAGGAGCAGTACTCCAGGGGGCAAGGGCTGCCACCTGGGCACAAAATTTCTTTTCCAGCCCTAAAAATAAAATAGAATGCCTGTTGAATGCAAGAGGCACCTTGAGCAAGCAGCACCTCATTAAATAGTTTTAAATAATTTCAATGCTCAAAAAGGTAAATTGTTGGTACAGCTGTTAATTGTTTGCTGAGATTGTAATAATAAATATTTATGTATTTTAATGGCATTGCCATTATCGATTAAATTTAGTTTAAAAACTGATATAAAATGCATTCAGTCAAATTATTAATTCGCATCTCTCTTAATAGCCTGTAAGGATATCTTAAAATTTTAAGTGCACATTTTTGCTGTTCTCCAGAGTAGAATATTTCTTGATTCTGTTGACTTTGGAATATATTAATGGAGAATAATAGTTTAATAATGTACCACTGTTCTTTAAGGGAGAACTTCCCAGATTTTAGGAAGACCTAGTCTGTGCCAATACCCCTCTTTTCTGTCCTTTGCCACTCCAACCAACCTGATCAAAGCCTTATCTTTAACAAAGTCATGTGAATAAGAAACAGGACCTCAATGCAACCTGGTAGAAGATCAAAAGTTCATAAAACATGATTTCTTTTTAATTCTACAATGGCCTATCATTAGAAATGCATGCATTTGAGATATTTCTTTTTCTGGAAAAATGCATATGGTCTATCCTGCTTCAGACATGGGAGAGGAGTAAATTCATAATATCCAGCTTGTGTGAACCTATGGATGCAACACTCGAGTCACCATTTGGGTCAGTTTAATTTTGGTTTCTGTGATCAATGTGGTGGGAGCTGGGGAAATTACTGTGTAAAGCCTCAACAGTGAAGGCAAGGGGCCTGATTCTGTACCCTGGAGTGTGGAACAGAAATCTTATGCCTGCAATTAAGTTAAAAATAGGAGAAAAATGCAGAGAAATCAGAGCAAAAAAGAATGATAAATAACTCTATATTAAATAAAAATATATCTACGTTAAACAAGCAAATAAATTATTTTTAGAGGGACAAAAACTACTTAACAAGAGAAAACCAAGCATTTTCAAGAAACTATATTAATCTCTTCTCATTCTTCTTGTTTCATTTCTTTCTCTTCTATTTTTTTTCCTATTTTTTGCTTGATTTTTGATTTTCTCTCTCTTCTGTCTTGCCTTTCCTTGTGAATGAAGATTTCCAGCAGGAACAGTAACTGATACACAGAAACAAACCTCCTTCCTGAATTACCACACTGCAAATTTCCTGTGTTTGGGCCTGATCCTGCAGCGTTTACCCCACGAATTGTCCCGGGGATGTCAGTGTGGGATGTGAACAGGGGAAAATCGGGTGGATGGGGCAGGATCAGGCCCGGGAACAATGGGAGCATTGTTGGTGAGATATGGAGCAGGCTGCTGAAGAGGTAAACAGTGAGGAGATGACAACAAGTGGTGGAGTTTCTCAAGGGCAGGGATTTGGAGGAGCAGGAAGGTTAGCGCGGGCCCCGCTGCAGTGGAAGTTAAGAGGACGTGATTGCAGTTCATGGGAACCAAGAGTGCAGGATGGGATACATTCAATTCAGTTTCCTCTGCAGGCTTAAAATAGAGCCATTGTAAATTATGTCAGACTGTCTCGAGTCATGAAAATGATTGTTAAAAAGGCCTCGGAATACACAATGCGTATTGTTGTGCGGCTTTGATGTGTGAAAGATGAGAGTTTATGATAGAACAGAAATTAAATAAAAAATAAAGTGGCCACATGCTTTTTCCTGGGAAAAAAAAGAAAAAGGAAAAAAAGGATTTATTTCAGAGGGATAACAGTGCTTGCTGATAGTGGTGCTGCCTTGTTTTCAAACAAGTCTGGAGATGATACTCTTAGAAGCAAGGTAGGGCAGAGGTACAAACAAATTTTGGCATAATGAAAAGCACAAGGCACAGCACAGCCTTGGGGCTTGCCTGATATTCCTGCTCATCCAAAAGATGCCAAGAAGGGGCATAAAAGCTCATTGGGGAACTAAGCATTGCCCTCTTCCAAAACCCACTTCTTACAGACTCTTAACTTGGTTGCTGCCCCAATTTCCTCTCTAAGGTTTGTAGCAGACAGAAAACCAGGAGGCTGTGAAATCCTGCTTGCCTCAGTGACATGATTGACTCTGTAGTGTCTCACTCTGCACCACTGGGACCACCTCCAGCCTCCTGCCACTGTGGAAGGTTGCTGGAAGCTGAGCTCCAACGTGCAGAGTGTCACAGGCTAGATCAGACCCTGACCTCAAGGCAGATCTGGTCCCCTGTGTGTTCCCAGGCTTTCTCCCAAATGCTGCATTTGTGAGACTGAAATCATTCTCATCCCAGAGGTGCTGGGAAGAAATTCATCAGGCTCTTACTGAGCATCAGACATGCAAATAAAGAGAGTTTCGTTCCTAAAGGAAATTGTTGTTTAAATATGGTCTATCTTGTCATGTGCAAGAGGCAAATAAGCAATATTAAGACTAGGAAAGTTAAGGTGTGGAATTTAGAGTTACAGGCACCAGTGGGCACTTATGCATTGCATGAATAGAAATGCATTGGACATCTGAGAGTACTGAGGTTTTCCAGGTTCCAGCCTGGACTTCCATGAGATTAAATTTTTCATTGTAAGTGGAAAAAAAAAGTTTGTTACATTTGTACTTGGAAATAGGAAATACCTGGTTGTCTCCTCCTTCACCTCTTTCCTATTCTCACAGAGTGAAAGCTCTGTGAGGCAACTTCATCTCTGTCTGGTCCTGCAAATATTTATTTTAATGATTCATTTCCACGTGGGAACGGTGACATAAATGGATGCCATTTGAAGACACCTGTGCTCTCACACAGGAGCACCGTGGGTTCGTGTGGGTTCACAGGATGGGGTCGTGGCTCGTGGGGGGCTCTGGGGGCTAACACAACATGGAACAATGGAACGTGCAGCACTGTGCAGTGCAAAGAGCAAACGAGGAGAGTGTGTCTTTTAGTGATTCCAGACCTTTTCTGCTTGGTTGGAGTGGGTTTTGATGCTGTCTTGTGACATTTGTCTGCCCAGATGCCTTGCTTTGGACAGTACGGTTGCTTTTATACATTTGTGCACCTAGACGTCTGCCCGTGGCTTCCTCATTGACATTTGGCGGGTAAAAATGGTATTATTTGCACAACTTTGAGGGTGGGGGCAATTACCACAAAGCCTGAGATGTGTTGTTGTTGTTGTTTACATACAGGTGAGGTCTGCCATAAATCCTATACTCAGTTTTCAAACCTTTGTCGTCATAAGCGCATGCATGCTGATTGCAGAACCCAAATCAAGTGCAAAGACTGTGGACAAATGTTCAGCACTACGTCTTCCTTAAATAAACACAGGAGATTTTGTGAGGGCAAGAACCATTTTGCAGCAGGAGGATTTTTTGGCCAAGGCATTTCTCTTCCTGGAACCCCAGCTATGGATAAAACGTCCATGGTTAATATGAATCATGCAAATCCGGGCCTTGCTGACTATTTTGGAGCCAATAGGCATCCTGCTGGTCTTACCTTTCCAACAGCTCCTGGATTTTCTTTTAGCTTCCCCGGTCTGTTTCCTTCAGGCTTGTACCACAGGCCACCTTTGCTACCTACTAGTTCTCCTGTTAAAGGACTTCCGAGCACAGATCAGACAAACAAAAGCCAAAGTCCCCTCATGACAAATCCTCAGATACTGCCAGCCACCCAGGATATTTTGAAGGCACTAAATAAACAACCATCAGTAGGGGAGAATAAGCCAGTGGAGCTTCAACCAGAAGGGTCCTCTGAAGAGAGGCCACATGAGAAACTCAGTGACCAGTCAGAGAGTAGTGACCTTGACCTTGACGATGTCAGTACCCCCAGTGGCAGTGACCTGGAAACCACCTCGGGCTCTGATCTGGAAAGTGACATTGAAAGTGAGAAAGAGAAATTTAAAGAAAATGGTAAAATGTTCAAAGACAAAGTAAGCTCTCTGCAGAGCCTGGCGTCAATAAATAATAAGAAAGACCACAGCAATCATTCCATTTTCTCACCATCCTTAGAGGAGCAGACTGCGGTGTCAGGAGCGGTGAATGATTCTATAAAGGCTATTGCTTCTATTGCTGAAAAGTACTTTGGTTCAACAGGACTTGTGGGGCTGCAAGACAAAAAAGTCGGAGCCTTACCTTACCCTTCCATGTTTCCCCTCCCGTTTTTTCCAGCATTCTCTCAATCAATGTATCCATTTCCTGATAGAGACTTGAGACCGTTACCCTTGAAAGTGGAGCCCCAATCACCCAGTGAAATTAAGAAGATCCCAAAGGGAAGCTCTGAGTCTCCCTTTGACCTCACCATAAAACGTAAGGAGGAGAAGCCACTTACTCCCATCCCCTCAAAGCCAGCAGCCCCCTCTGCATCCAGCCAGGACCAGCCTCTGGATCTCAGCATGGGCAGCCGAAGCCGAGCCAGCAGCACGAGGCAAGCTGAGCCTCGGAAAAACCACGTCTTTGGAGAGAAGAAAGGAGGAGACCTCGAGCAGAGGAAAGCTTCGGAGTCCTCTTTGCAGCACGCCAGGCCCACCCCGTTCTTTATGGATCCCATATACAGGTAAAGGACTCTCTGCTGCCTTTCAGCATCCTTTGGTGCAGGCAGCCAGGCCTGCCAGGGCTGCCACCCTGTCCCCCTCCCAGTGTCCCTGGAGGTGCCATTGCACTGCCAGGGCGTGGGGGGCCCAGGCCACATGCTGGCCTGTACATGCCTCCTCCCATCCCAGCTGCTCCAAGTGAGCCACGGGGCTGGCAGTGCTGCAATTAGCAAGCCCTCGTTGCCATGAGTCATTTATCTAACCTGCACAGCTTCACATGCAGAGGTTGAATATATTCTCTGAGTTGGCATCAGTACTGAATGTTTGTTTGTTTGATCTGTATTTGATGTCACTGGTTTGCCTGAAGTTCATTTTCCTCCAAAACTCTGCCTCTTCTGGCTTCCCCTGGAGATGACAGTGCCCCTTGTACTCTACTTTGCCATCTCCTCTTGAATTCAAGAGGAGTTTCTCACAAGTACAACAAAGAAACTCATTGGCCCTAAGATGTGTTAAAAGTGAGGAAATTGAGAATGGTTTCTGCCCTTTTTTACCATTATTTGAGTACTGGGTTGATTTCTTCAGGCATTTCATTCATAGAAATGAAGGCACAGCATCCTTGTGTGTACAAAGCCTCACCAGTGGGCTCCTTAGTCATAGAATCATCACAGAAAAGCTTGGGTTGGAAGGGGCTGTAAAGCTCATCTCATTCCATCCCTCTGCCATGGGCAGGGACACCTTCCACTCCACCAGGCTGTGCAGGTCCCCATCCATGGTCTACCTTGTGAAATCAGTGGGAGCACTGTTGGCTTTGAAAGGTGCACTCTGTCAGTGAGCTGAGATTTTAAAAACCAGTGGTAAAATACAGGCCTTCTGGTGTTTCCCAGCAGAACTGAGACGGATCTCACTGGGATGTGACTTTCACCTGCATCCTGTGTGTGGCAGCCCCCCTTTGCCCTTTCTCCACTTATATCTCTAACAAGTCAAAGTCATGCATCTAAATTAGTTTAGAGAAATATTGGCCATAAAAATATTTGTCTGTAATATAAATGACTGATTTTACAGCTCTTGTTAAAAAAAAAAAAAGAAAGGATAGTGCCAAGTAAATTATGCTAATTTATTACTTTAGCTGAAAAAGAAATGCTGTGAGCAAAGTTTTTGGAGAGTGCTGGTGCATAAGACAAGAAGTCTGCATTATGAAGAAACAGGATGTGATGCTATTTAGTGAGATGGTTTTCTTCATGCCAGATTGATATCTGTGTTAGACCATAAGTTTTCTTTGCATCATATTCACTGAAAATGCCTGCAGCAGCGGAAATAATGACCCGTGTTTTATGGCCCTGTGTTACCAACTAATTAAATTGCATTGCAAACTCCCCTGCCCAGGGCAGAGGGGGTTGGAGCAAGATGATCTTTAGAGTCCTTTCCAACCCAAGCCATTCTGTGAGCCTACGTTTCCATGATTTTGATGAAATCTATACAAATTCTGGCAGTTATTACTGAGCCTTCCTTTGCCATGAGTTACCTCTACACATGGACAACACGATTCATCCATAAAACCATGCACATCAGTAACAGGAAAACCAAAATCCTCCAATTTTCACGCTGTTTCTGAATTGTCCACGCTGGGTTTTGCTGCCATGAGTGAATTGCAGGATTTGTTGCTGGCACCTCAGATTCAATGTGTTCCTACAAGCCCATCTTTCTTGTTCTGCTTGACCTTGGCTGTGCACAGGGGAGGTTTCCAGGGTGGTGGCTGTGATGTTATGTCTGGACAGATGGCAAGGGACCCATTGCTCGAGGAACCCCTGAATTCCTCTCCTTTTAGTGCTGAACGTGTTCAGTTGTCTTATTTCTTTATAAAAGTGCTTGGTAGTTAGTCATTGGTTCCTATTATAATGGTTATCAACCTTTTGAAATGGGATTATTCCCTATATAAATGGTATAATCTACTTTAAAGGTGATTCCCAGCCCCACCCTGGCATTATTGAGCTGTGTGTGGGAATCAAGACTTGAGCTCCTCCCTTATCTTTCACTGTTATCTCCTAGAAACAAATTGCTTGATGTGTAATTGCCTGTTTTAAACCTGAGTAGCTGTATGATTATTAATATCTGAGACTGATTCATCTCAAGCAAATCTAATTTTAACATTTACAGAGTAGAAAAAAGAAAGCTAACTGACCCACTGGAAGCTTTAAAAGAGAAATACTTGAGACCTTCCCCGGGATTCTTGTTTCATCCACAAGTAAGTATTTTGGGAATTTTGATGTTGTAAACAAGCCTGTTGATGCTTCAAAGCAGGTGCAGAGAAATGAATGCAGTCTTAGTCATTTTTGGATTTCCTAAAACACACAGTTTTTGCTGGACCATTGTGGTGGAAAAGCATAAGCATTGTTCTGAGCTTCTTGATGTTTTGCAGATGAAACAACATGTTTTGATTATAGAGGAAGCCAGATTCGAACTGAGTGTGTCTTTTAGAACTATTTTCCTCCAAAACCATAACGTAGCTACCAACATTTGCAGCCACTCGTGTCTTCAGCCCTCTCCTGTGCTCTGAGCAAGGAGGGTCAGTATTGACTACGAGGAGTTGGTGCAGATTCACAGTAAGGCCAGAAAAGCTGAACATCCCACTTTAAAAGGGATTTTATTCTATTTAAGGACTCTCATAAAAGAGAGAAAAGTTTCCACCTGTTGTTTCCAAGCCTCATAGTGCAATTGCTCCACGGTTTCTTTGGTAGCTGCTGTGGGCTGCAACGTGTGCAGTGTGTGTAGGATCCCTGCTCCTCCAGTCCTGAGGACAGACTTTATGAGGGTTGCTTGCTTCTTCACAGACCACAGTCCTGGATGAAAAACATTTAGGAGGGTGTCCCAAAACAGTTTAACAACTGTGATGTGTATGTGCCATAGGAAGAGGATCTGCGTGCAAACTGTATGTTGCTTTTCTTCACCAGCACTGCACCCTCATTTCGTTTTCCTCCTCCTTGCTCAAGGAGATTTTGCTAAAAATCTCGGTTAAATTTTACACCTGGAATAAAATCCTCTGTGGTATTTAGAGATTTGAACACCTTGCTGACTGTGGGCTGTTTCATCTTAGTAATGAAACCCTCTGCACGTCCTTTATTTCAAGCACATGAGCTGCTGTCTCTGGTTCAGGTTCCTCTGAATTCCTGGGCAAAACAACCCAATTACCACTTGGTTTTTTTTTTTTTCCTAATTAAGTCCTAAGTTATTATGTCCTAACTTGCATGGAATATGTTCTGAAACATGGCACTTCTGCAGAGCTGGGAAGAGCAGCTGATAGCATGTATGGTTGCAGATGCACAACACCCCTTTCCAATTCCAATGTCTGAACAAAGTGTTGGATTTTGCATTGGAGTATTTAGTAGTATTTACATGGCATAAGTATTTATGACATTATGTAAGTATTTATAAGCATTAAATAAGAATTTAAGATGTATTAAAATAATGGAGAATTTATGTGCAAGGTTTAATAGCAGCTTAACACCTCGTGCTGAGTTACCTTAAATAAGGTAAATCTGCCCAATTGGCAAAGCAAGTGAAAATTCCCGTTTAGTAGCAGATAGTGCTAATACACAAAGGACCTCAATCTGCTTTTTGTCCCTGCTGTGAAACAGGCTGGTTCCTCCCCATCAAGTCAATGATTCTGTTAGAGCAGCTAAGCAGCTGTAAATTATGAGGAAATTATTTAAATGAGGGCATTTTAGATACTGCATTGATGGAAAAAGCAGGATTATTTTGCTTAGTGCTCTCTAGCTGTTCAGAAGCTGAAACTCAGAGTGGTTCAGTGATGTTGAATTTGGAGGATCTGAAGGTGTTGCTGCAGGTTGGACTGATGCCAGTGGTAGGTGGGGTGGTCAGTGTGTGGGAAAGGGGCTGCTGGGGTAAAATTCACTGTTTGGAGTTTGGCTGTGGTGGGCAGGAAAGGAGTGAACATTCTTTTATGTGTTCTTTCATCTAGTTGGATATTCTTTTGTGTGACTGAGTTACCTGGGGAGCTGGGAGTCAGGCAAGGATGTGTGGGTGAAATGGAGACATGGGGCATTTCCCTGTTAACGGGAATGATGTCAGGCTTCCACCCTCTGTGTTATGTCCCAGGGAGTTGTTGAATCTCTGGTTGGTGCCCGAGGAAGGTCCCAGTGCTGTCACCAAGGCTGTCAGTGTGAGGAGGAGGTGCCAGGTGCCACCTCCCCATGGCAGAGCCAGCCCAGGTGGGGCAGAGCCAGCCCCCAGGGGCAGGAGGGAGGCTGGCTCTGCAGAACCCCCTCCTCCACATTTCTCACTGTGCAACAGAACAAAAAGCCCATGTAAAGCCTGGCTTTGGTTTTATCACTTACCTGAGTGAGAGGGATGATGTCTGTAGTTTGGTGTGAGCTGGATGGATGCAGAGGTCAGGAGTGTAATGGGCACTAAGGAACCTTGTAAAAGAAAACCAAACCACCAGCACATGTCCTGTCAAAAAAGTAAATGTCAAAATGCTTTCTTGCAAACTTTAATAGAACAGAAAGGAGCCTTCTGTTTGCAAAGGCAGAATCTGGCTTGGTATTTATGGAGGGCTGGGGAATGGCTTCCAGAAAAGCCGTTTTTCCTTTATAGTCCTGTTCACCCCTGTAAAAGTACAGGTGGGGAGTGCTCCTCGAGTTTTCATTTTCTGCTGGCAGGATTTAAAATATTTACAAACTTATTGTTCATGTCCTAAAAGCTTGTGGTTTTGTTGTTGAATTTAGTCCTGAAAATTTCCATCTCAGGGACCTAAATTTGTTGTTTCTTAACTGGATAATTTGACAGCAAACAGATGGATCTTTCAAATAGGTTTCTGAAATAGAACTTACAGACATAAACCCTGAAGTCTCTATCCTATCCCTGGCTGGGCAAAATTACTCCCTGTGCCCAAAAACTATGAAAATTGGATAATTTAATGGCGTTCCACAATAATTTGCCATTACAAGGATTGTAATTTTTAGGAAGACAACACCCCAATGTCCAATAAATGTCCAATAAATCATTCATAAAACCATTTTAATTAGTATATTTAAATAAAATCTTAATAAGTACATTGATTGCAATAAGGATTCCAATGCAGGAATAATGTGTTGTTTTTGTTTCAATTTTGCTCCCAGTTCCAATTGCCTGATCAAAGAATTTGGGTAAGTTCATTGCTTATACTTTTAATTTAATCACTGTGAAATAAATTGCATAAGAAAAATATAATATGAGAGATAACTTACCACTCAGTTATGGAGCATGCCACTCTTTCCTACAGGGTCTTACAGCTGAGCAGATAAATATGCTCTTATGAAAAATTGGCTTTATTTTAATGTACCTGATCCTGCTGGTTTTGTTTGGTGAAGGCAATGGGAGCTTTACCTGAGTGAGGGTTGCAGAATGCAGTCTTTTGTTTATATGTGACTAAAATTGTTCCAAGCCATTTTCCTTCAGAGATTGCAGTGAAATTTTCAGGCTGAAATCTTGTTAGATAGCAGTAGATAATAAATATTTAATCTGCATTAAAATACAGAGTCTCAGAGGATTTTATGTTTTTCTCTCACTTGACTTCGGTGGGAGTTAGTCGCTTTAATAGTCACTTTAATAGCTTTGAAAATTTGAGCCTAATTGCTCATTACAGTGCTTAAAGCAGAAATAAAACACCCATTTATTTGCTGTGTTTAGCTCAAATTTGTCCTCTGTGTATTCTTACATCATCCTCCTAACGCGAACAGGAATTGTGCTTTAAATGCACTATGGGATAAATTTGGACTTTCTCTTCTATTTTTATAAAACCTTGCTTTTAATACATCTAAATTGTACATGAGAAGGACAAAAACCAAAAAGAACCACGGCGACTGCTTTTGCAGATGCAGCTCCAAAAACGCCGTGTTCTGATCTCGCGCTGCTGGCTCCTCAGCTGCAGCGCCGAACCCATAAATGCTTGTCCCAGATTTTCCCAACCTTTGGGCTTTGGAGGGGAGAGCTGGAGCCAGGAGGCAGGGCTGGGGTCCTGACTCACTGCTGCTCCTGGCTCTCGCTGCCACCTGGACTCATTTCACCAGGCAAAGCCAGAACTCTGCAGAGCCGGCGCTGGGATCTTCTCCTGCTCCTCTGCTCGTGTGTCCCTGCTGCAGGAGCTGCTGCCCCTGGGCTCTGAGCCCTGCCCTCTGCTCCGTGCCCTCCGTGGCACACTGCTAGAGCAGGGCTGGACCTTTGCTTTGTGTGAGTTTAATCCCACTTTCTTCTGGGAATGCTGTTTCATGCAGCTGCAGAGATGCTCTGAAAGGAGCTGAGCAGGCACCAAAGAACTCCTGAGAGCACCCAGAGGTGCTGCAGGGGCTCCGCAAGCAGGAGGTGGGGTTAGATGCCAGACTTAGAGAGCACAGGAGGTTGTTCCCAAGTATTTTCTTTGGGAAATTCGTTGTAGGACATGAAGGAGCCATAGTAGGATTTGTGATTTGGCCCAGGCACCGTTAATCCTCTGCTCTGAGAAAAGTGGCTCTGCTACAGCAGGTTTGGGAAGTGGAAAAACCCAGTGCAGTCTGTTTCTTCTGTCTGATTTCCTTGACTTTGGCTTAGTCCTCAAATTTCCATCATTCTGCTCCTTTTGTGAGTGTATGTCTCCTGGCTGTGCTCACACTTTGAGCAGCTCCAGCAGAAATAGGTGTTTAAAACATGAAGGGACTGAGCAGGATGCTGATTCATGGATGAATCTCCATCTTGAGAGATTTGGTTATGTCACACAAGCCTTTCCATCTCAATTCCCAGTTGCATGTGCCACATATTTCAAGATTATTTGAGATTGGTTTTTCATTGTTTGGCAGGAGCCCTATAGTGCAAATCAATGGACATCTGTTTTGAATGGATCAGGATTAATTGGATCTATTTGTGCCATTTTGGTCCCATCAGGAGAAGGTTGCTCTAAGGAGGTTCTGCAATTTTAGGCAGACAGTATTTGCTTAAGGAAGAACCATTGTAAATAATTAAAACAATTTTACAAATAAATGGAAAAGAATTTGGTGAGTGCCTTAACAAGGCTTTTGTTTTACTGGGCTTAGCTTTAGGGCATGATCCATTCTGTTAACTGAGCTTAATCCCCACCAACTGCATTAATACAAATCCAGTTATTCTGGAGGCATACTGCTGATCAGAAGGAGTTTCTTGCTACTGCTTCATAAAGTTCAGCCGCTGTGATAGGTCTCTTGAACGTGAATATAACTGAGCCAAGTTCCAGGGCTGGCTGTCCAAATACACTCAGTTTCAAGACAACACGATTCACAAATTGCAGATTTTAGAGGCAACGTTATAACTTCAGCTGGGGGAGGGAGAAATGCTGAGCTTTAGCAGTTGGATTTTGAAGAGTTCCCCAAATAACAGTAGTAAAAATAGAAAGCAAACACTTGAACAGTTTTTTTTCCCATGAGGTCTGGCCATAAAGTCAGTTGTTTTTGTGATAGTAGCAATGAAGCAGTCACGTTTGTCAGGCAGGAGGTCATGTAATTCATGACATTGTCTGCGAGATTATTGCATATCATCAGGTTATTCTTAAAAAGCAGCAACAGCAAACCTTCACTTTATTTATGCCACTTTTTCTTGGGTTGGTTAATAAATTTCAAGACAAATGTTCAAGACCCCTGCTGATGATATCTTGCCCGCTGAAATGTTTATAAATACTTGTTTTAGCCGATTATGGTAATGTCTGCATTTTTGAGTCGGAGCTGGGGAATTGTGACTGCACATTAGTTTGCGTCAGTCGGAGGTTAATAGCCTCTCAGGGAGGTGGGGGAAAGCTGCTTCCTTTTCCAGACATCTGGACACAGATAGAATCAACAACTCTTATATATGTAAATCAAAAGTTACTGTTCTGTATAAAACGCTGTCATTCACTGATCGCAGATTAGGAGCGCACGTGACCTGTCCGTGAGGCAATAGCTGTATGTAAAATATGTAACAGGATCTTCTCCCTCTCCTGCCTCCTCAGAGAGCTTTCTCCATGGGCATGGCAATCCCACTAACCCAATCCTTGGAGTCAAGCAGTGCTCCCCCACTCCGTGCCCCGTTTGGGGATCACCCTTGCATGTTGCTTTGGGGTGCAGAACCCCTTAAAAGCACAGCTGGTGGCTTTAGCCACACACCTGCCTCTCTGGTGGTCCCAGGGACCATCCCTGGAGATGGGGGTGACCCATCTGAGCACCCACCCAACCTCCAGGACAGGCGCTCTCACCAACACCTCTCTGCAGGAGTTGGGTGGATTGAGTAGCACCTCCATGGCCAGCACAGCTCCTGTGGAGGCAGGTCTTGCTTTGCCATCAGTACTAACAGTGTTTGGAAGGAAGAGCAGCTACTTCAGATGTGTTTCAGCTGGAAGAGGGAGGTCCATTATGGACGAAGGAAAGTCATGTCCTGGGTTAACATTTAGTCATTAAAAAAAGAGGGAAAGAAAAGGGGAAGAACAAAATAGTGATTTTTACAATCATTGAAGATTACCAGTGGTTCCACCATGGTGTGTCACTGGGCTGAACTGTGGCGTATGTCTGTAAATGCCATAGGAAGAAGGGTGAGCAGGCAGAGAGTTTGTGACTGTTCACTGTGAGTACCCAAATCCAGAACTGACTGTGAAGATTCTGCAGAGATTCGGAGAAAGCTGAATCACCAGGATTAAAACAGTGATAAAAGCCAGTGTCAGTAAATACCCACTAATACCATGGGGAAAGTGTGACTTTTAACTCCTGTCATTCAGGAAAAAGATCTTGAAGTTGGTAGTCTTATGAAAATATCACCGGAATGCTTAGCAGAAAGGAGTTGAAAACATCATTATGTTATACTGCCTTCAGGTCTTGAATACAGCTGATGTTCCTCTTGAAAAGGCTGTAGCAGAATTAGAAAAGACACAGAAAAGGGCAACAATGATGACCACAGGTAGGGAACAGCTTCCATTCAAAAAGAGGCTAAGTAGATTTTGATTTTTTCAGCTGGGAAAAAAAATGCCTGAGGGAGCTGTGCCCCAGCTCCGTGATCCCATGAATGGTGAGCAGAACCTGAATGAGCAATGGTTAGTCATTAGTGATAACAATACCAAAAAAAAAAAAAAAAAAAAATAAACCCACAAAAAATATCAGGCAAAAGGCTTAGGAGGAACAAAAGCCAGTATCTTTTCATATGCTCCTAATTAAATTGGTGAACTCTCCTTGACAGAAATGTAAATGTGTTTGAAAAGGTTTAGCCAAGTGAGTGGGAGCAGCAGCCAATGGCTGTTCAATGTTGAAACGAAGATGAAGCTTCCAATTAATGGAAGCTTGCACCTCCCTGTGCTGGTGTGTGGCAGTGGGGAGATCTGTCCCTTGCCCACCCTCCTGCATGTCCCCTGGAGCCTCTGCTTGGCACCAAGAACCTGCCAAAAGCTCACGTGGCAGGTTTAGAATTCCCGCTTGGTTTTGGTGTCTGAATTAGCCCTCAATGCAAACCCCCTGGATTTCTTACTGCTCAGCTGGTGTTTTGCAAGTAGACTGGTGAGCAGGGGCTGTCTGCCTGCACTGAAGGTGATGGACAGCATGCTGGGGATCAGGGCTGCAGGGTTTCATGAGCTGTAAAATGCCCCCACAGCCCAGGGACCCATCTCACGAAAGGGATTTGCATCCTGAAGGCTCTGAGCACCAACACACTGCAGGACTTCTTGAGAAAATGCACCAATTTTGGTTCTTGGGAGCCCTAACTCCAGCAGATAGTACCAGCTATAATTATCCTGATAGCAGTGGAGTGACAGTGCCTTGGATCAGCAAAGCCGTGGGGCCAAACACTTCCCACTGGTGCCGGTGCAGTTCTTGAAAAACATAAATCATACCAGGTCACCACATAAGTCAGGCTTTAAACAAAAAAAAAAAAAAAAGAAAACCCAAAAAACAACTAAACAGCAAAACAGCAAGCACAATAGTCATTCCTATGGTGAGAAACATATTTTTAGAAAGCGAGTAATACTTTAAAATAATTGGAAGTGCTCGTGTTTCCTGTGGATGAGGGATTTAAGATTAGGTGCTGATTTCATACCTATTTTGGGACTGATGTAATCCTGGAGGCAGTGTTGGAGGTAGAGCTGGTCTGTGTTGCTGTGCATGAAACGAGAGTCTCTCTCAGTTTCTACTCTGCAAAATCCTGGAAATAAGAACTAAAACAAAAATCAGCATGACTAAGCCATTTTAAATGTAAAGGGGAGAATAGTTGCTTTAATATATTACTGGCGGGCACCATGTGCATGAGAAATTGTGATCCAAAAATGATTTAAACCCACTAGATAATGAAATGGACTTGAATATTAAATATACATAAATAAAACATTTATTATACTTCTCAGTAGCCTTATTATTCTTCACCATAAATATGTGATATCATAACCCGTGCACTGTCTGGTCATTGCTAATCAGCCCCAAGGCCAAAGGGCATTTTTCATTCAAACCATTTTTTTCATCAGTTGTAAAATAGATGAGTGAATTTTTGTGGGGAACAATTAGGAGGAATTAAAGGCAGTGGAATGATTATTTTAAAAGCTTTAAGAATCAATTCCAACTAAAGGAGAATATGAAGTCGTATAAAAAGAAATATATGGTAATGTTGAGGTGTATGGGTTGATAATGACATCTGGGTCCTGAGATAGAATTACCTCCTCTCCCAGCAGCATCATCATTACATATCTCATGCCTGTGATCAGTACATGTCAAAATCCTTCATATTGACAAATGTGCTGTCCACTTGCATCTGTGGAGAATGTTTTAGCAGCTGAGTGATTATGAATCAAACCCCAGAGCTTACAGCTCTTACTGCCTTGCAATGCTTTCACATTTGTTGCCTGACAAGTAAATGTATCTTGACTTCCCTCTGAGATTTTTTATTTTTTTCCACTGTGTTTGATGAAAGACATTTGGCAAATTGGCAGTGGTACCCTGTACGTTGCAATTTGTACTCAGCATTAGGAATCTGAGCATGAAATGAGAGGGCAGGCTACAGGCTAAAGGGAAAATACAACCCAGCCCAAAGGCAGAGCTAACCATCATGGAAACAGTCATGCCAGGAGACAACCGTGTAATTCTGCCAATGAAAATAAAATTAAATAAACCTGCAAAAATTCCTAGTTCCTCCAATTAAAATTTCAGTTTTCCAACAATCAGAGGAGCCTTTTATGGACTCTGAAGAACAGTCTGTGGAGGTGTTCCAGCTGAGAAGGGTTCAACATCTTGTCTTTCATATAATTTCCTTCTTTGTTACAAGCAAGATCTTGCCCAGGGCTCATGCTGTGGGTTTTGTGCTCTGTAGGTGAGAGCTTGACTTTTTTTTTCATTTGTTTATGGTGTTATGGAGAGGTGGATGGTTATTCTCACCTGTCAGTAGGCTCAGCAGCATTCTTGAACTCTTCAAGTGGCAATGTTTGAGGTTTTGGAGGAGCTTTTCGTGGTCAGTTCCAGACAGTTTAAAGGAAGCTGTTCTCCAGATATTATTTAATCCCTACTCCTTGCAAATTGCAGACAGCTAATCAGGAGTGGAGCCATCCCAAAGCACATAGGAGTTAAAAGCAACTAAAGGTAGAACAAGAATATTAAGAGGTGGAAAAATAACATAGGCATCTAACAGGGAATGTGAATACAGAGCACCAAAACCACCAAAGCTTCATTTCTTCTGTGTTTATCTAATGGTCTTTGGCTATGATGGGCTAGAACACTGGACTGGATGCTTGGATGTGGCTGGGAGATTGATGGAGTCTTTTTGGATCTGGATTGTTGCAGCCCTTCGTTGAGATAGAGTGTTCATAAGGTTTCCCCTGCAATATGTGTCCTCTCCAAGTCCTTAAAAAATGAATTGGAAGTTCAGTTACTATTTCTGTTCATTTGATAATAAATATTCAATGATGTCTATAGATGGGATGCATAGACTTGTAGGCACACAACCACAGAGCATGACTGCAAAACCAGGAATTTTGTAGGAGCTGGGGCTTAAAAATAAGAAGACATAAACTCTGGCTGATTATTACCCTCATGACCCGTAATTTTTGAGACTGCAACTCTACACTGTGTTTTTCCCCCTTTTCTTCTTTCACTTGTCAGTTGATGTTCTCTGCATTTTGGGTGCCCGGTTGGGGCAGAAATACCAGGGGGTTATTTACCGTGGCGGGCTCTGTGCTCTCTCCTGCTGCAGGTGTCAGCTATAGAAAACATGGCCGAGAAGCTGGAGAGCTTCAGCGCCCTGAAGCCGGAGGCCAGCGAGCTGATCCAGTCGGTGCCATCCATGTTCAACTTCCGCGCGCCGCCCAGCGCCCTCCCCGAGACGCTGCTGCGCAAGGGCAAGGAGCGCTACACCTGCAGGTAGCCCCGGGGCCACCCCAGTTCCCCTGCTCTGACATCCAACAGCGAGGCTCTCAGGCCTCTCCGTGCCCAGCATGGAAGGCGTTTCCCTTTGGGGATCCTGGCCTGGATCAGGAATGGTGTGGCCAGCAGGAGCTGGGAGGTTGTTCTTCCCCTGGACTGGGTGGTGGTGAGGGCACACCTGGAGTGCTGTGTCCGGTTCTGGCCCCTCAGTTTGGGAAGGACTTTGAGATGCTTGAGCACATACAGATGAGGCAACGAGGCTGATGAGGGGCTGGGAACACAAACTCTGTGAGGAACCACTGAGGGAGCTGGGGGTGTTCAGCCTGGAGAAAAGGAGACTCAGGGCTGCCCTCATCACTCTCCCAGCTCCTGAAAGGTGCCTGTGCTCAGCTGGGCTGGGCTCTGTCTCCAGGCAGCACTGACACAACCAGAGCACACAGCCTCAAGCTGGGCCAAGGGAAATACAGGTTGGATATCAGGAAAAAGTTTTTTACTGAAAGAGTGATAAAGTTCTGGAATGTTCTGCCCGGGGAGGTGGTGGAGTCCCCATCCCTGGGTGTGTTTAACAAAGCCTGGATGTGGCACTGGGTGCCAGGGTTCAGTTGAGGTGTTGGGGCTGGGTTGGACTCGATGATCTTGAAGGTCTCTTCCAACCCAGTGATTCTGTGATTCTCTTTATTAAATTATTGGTGGTACAAAACAAAGAGCTCTCCCTTTATGCCTTGGAGTGGCTGCCTAGAACAGAGGCTGGACAAGATTAAGAGAATAAAAGCAGGTATTTATTAAAGGCCCTCAGTAGGTACACCTTGGGCTGTCAGAAGCCTCCCAGAGGCTACACCCAAGATGGACAATGGTCACGAGTTTTTCAGCCAATTACAGGTTTGACCCATTTACATAGCAGAAGTTATCCTCCAATTACACTTTCAGGTAATGAAGTCATTTACTCCAACTTTGTCCCTTCCAATTCACCGTTGTTTACATCTCTCCTTGAGTTTCAGGCCCAGAGAGGAATTGTTTTGTCAGTAGAAGACAGTAGCTAACACTGTATATGGTGTTTTAGAGTTATACACTAAAGCAGTATGGGATTTATAAAATATAAAAGCTAAATCCTAAGGCATCACCCTGTATCACAGCAGTTTGATAAATGAGGTGGAAACCGTTATATAAACAATTCTTTTTTCCCCAAATGTTCTCATCACTTTCATATATAAAAGTGTGCTTTCATAATTGATTTTTTTGATCGTAAACTACAGACGTGTTTTCTCTCTGGCTTCTGGTTTTAATATCCAAAGGGATCAGTGATAAAATACATGACTTATTAGGACTTGTGTGTATGGACTTAAAAAAAAAAAAAATCCCACAATGAAGATAGTTATTGAATGTGCACCCAAAATGAATGGGAGCTTTGTCCAAGAGAGTGGAATTAGCTGTGTGGGTATTTTGAAGGCTTATACATCACGTTGTGAAAAAATAAATGGGATGTTAAAAGTGAAGGGATGCAATCTTCAAAGTCATTGCATGGAGCAGCCACCACCTTCATTCACTTAAGAGAGTGCTGTGTGTGCTCTGCCCCCATGCAAAAATGGGCTCAATGTCCTCAACAGAATGGGCCAATTACGAACTGAATATTAATATGCTACTTGAGTGAAAGGGGAGAACTCATGATAATTTTATTTTTTTTGCCATTATTTTTCCTGTGACATATTATCGAGTTTGGAGAATGGTTTTTAAATTGCACTGCTTAGGTCTCTATATCATCTCCAGAATGTGCAGGCGTTTGACACTGGCATATCGGTTTATCTGATCTTTTTGAAAACATGTCACCTTCTTTCAAGATATGTTGTTATAGAAACATACCTTGATGGATTAGGTCTTTGAGTCTTGTCTGCTCTGATCCTATTCAATGCACAGAACGGTGTCACGTTTGCTGACACGTAGAATTGGTTGAAAGGTTTGAAATTTGCTTGCACAGAGGCAGAAATCCAAGGCTTCAATAACAGATTCTCTTGATTCCAAATCTGAATGAGGCTGATAATCACCCAGTGGGCTTAGAACCTTGGGGTGATCTTTAAAACAGGTTTTTCATATAACCCTTGCTTCTGAACAAGCGAAGCTGGTTGGTGCCAGCAGTTCCAGTCCCACTCTTGTGTGTGTTGATCCCTTACATCTGCTGAATGCTTTTATTGAGATGTTGCTGCACCAAAGCAATGCCAATAGGAACATACCATGATGATTCCATTTGGGCTGCGCATCCAGTGCAGCTCAAACTGAGCCGAAGCCACTGAAGGTTGTGTTGTCTTATCAAACATTTTCTTATCACAGATACTGTGGCAAGATCTTCCCGAGATCTGCAAACCTGACCCGTCACCTGAGGACGCACACTGGAGAGCAGCCCTATAGGTACCACACCCCTCACCCCTGTCTGTGCCGTGGCCAAGCTTTGGGGTCCCTTCCAATGCAGACATTTTCTCTGAATAAAGCCAGGGAATTCAACATCCTCACTGGACCAGCTCCAGCCCTTCCTCCTTAGCTTTGGACCCCCCCATTGCATTTTGGTGTCAGAGTTCTGTGCTGATCCTTGGTGTTGGAGCTGCAGAAAGGGGGAGAGTTTTGGTCTTAGGGAAATTCTTTTGGCTGGGGCAGCTTCCCAACACAATCCCCAAGTCCTGCCTTTGCTGGCAGGGTGGCTGGCACTGCTGAACCAGTGTGATTGAAGTGATGTTCAGTAGGGCTCATGGATGTATTTTCCCTTGCAAAAATGTTTTTTACTGGAGTTCTGCAGAGTTATTTGCAGCCTAAATTTGGGTGATTTGTCAGTCATCTGATTTCTGAAAGGTCCTGGTTGCAAAAGCATTACTGTATTTATTTGTTTCCTGCCTAATCTGGATCATTTCTGAGGTCTGCTTAACCAAAACCCATGTGGGTGTACTCTCCTGTTGATAAGAATATGTGTGTGATACTGAATCCAGGAGGGTCACATGCAGAAATGTGTATAAAGCTTCACCTTATTGAAAATGAAAGGCTAATTTAAACTGGAAAGAGGCCAGTTCATGTTCCAGTAAAACAAATGCACAGATTTCTGCATTTTATGAGCTGTAAAGAGCAGAGTAAGCTCGTTGTTTGTGAGGAAACAATATGTTTTTTGCATCTAGTCTCTTTGGGAAATGAGATTCACATCTAATTTTATTGAAGGAAGGTCTTGATGCATGTTATACCCCTCCACTGCATAAAAGCCACAAGCAATTAGTAGCCTAATGGGTGATTTCAGCACTAAAAAAATTTTACATCCTTGACAAGTGTAAGAGAGGCACGGGAGAAGTAAAAGATTGAAAAACTGAAGTGGTGAAGACTCTTGGCTAGTTGCCAGCCAGAGAATTTGGAATAGTTATAGTATGACTTAGTAATGGCTTAAAGAGCAATACAGTAAAGGCTTTGGGGACTCCAAATCGCTACAGAGTATGAAAATTGATGCCTCTGGTACCAGAGTGATAGACTAAACTACTCACATTGGCACAGTATTAAAGGTTGGGATTGTTTATTGCTGGGTTTTGCAAGATAACCGAATTTCCTCTGGGATTAGCAATCAAGCAAGCTAATTCCTCAAGAAAAGATTTAATCACACAGTATAATTTAGAATAGGAAAAGAAATAGCCCTTTTTACCTTATTTGAGCATTAGAAGAGATCTGTTTCATGTTTTTTCCAAAAGTGTTTAATTGTATTGTATTGGCAGCACATGAAACAATAGAGTTATTGCTCTACTGTTTTCAAACTTCCCAACTTTGCGTGCAACAGTTTTAAAAACATGGAACTCAATTACCATAGCTAATTTGATGCCATTAGATCAGAAATATTATGCTCATTCCTAGAGGCAGTATTTAAAATATAAAGTCTAATGTGAATTAAAGCTGAAAACCCCACCATAGAAGTTATGTCTCCATTCCAAGAACACAGCTCTCTAGTTAGCCAAAATTTGTCTTTATGTCAGGGAGGATTGAGCCTCAGTAGGGAGCAAGGAACTGTGGTTGGGTGCTGAGCCTGAGCCCAGAAGGCTCTTCATGTATCTTAGGACACATCTTACGTTTCCAGCTACTAACAAACTCTTTCCTACCCACTTGTTTTGTTGGTTTTTTTAGATGCAAATACTGTGACAGATCCTTCAGCATATCCTCTAACCTGCAGAGACATGTGCGTAACATCCACAATAAAGAGAAGCCATTCAAGTGTCACTTGTGTGACAGGTGTTTTGGTCAACAAACCAATCTTGACAGACATCTAAAAAAGCACGAGAACGGGAACATGTCTGGTATGTTCTGTCTTTTTCCTTCTGTCTCTTCCCTCCCCAGCCTGTCCCATGTGCAGGGACTGCCCCTTCCCTGTCAGAGCTGCCGAGTGTCCACAGGCACACGCTGCTCCAACGGGTGGGGGGTAGCAAAATATGTAAGTGCCTAAGCTCTGCTGACATTTAAAGTGCTTTGAAAATCCCAGCATAAACTCTACCCTTGTATAATTTAAGACCGCTGGATGATGTCTTTTCTTTTGATTTTAATTAAGCCAACCCATAGCGTTTTGAGAACAGACTGGGAAAATTGGTTTAATCCCATCTCTGCAATCACTTGGCTCTCAATAGGAGTCCTAGATTTAGAGTCTCAGGGGGCACTCTAAAAGATTTTCCTGGCACCTTCTGAAATATTCCCACTGTCAGGAGCTGAAAAGAGCTGGCTATTATGGAGCTTATGGTGCCTCTCAAGCCCCAAAGCAAATTGGTCACTGCACAGCAGCAACACAGGCAGTGGCAGGAGGGGATGTCATCGGGCTGGTTTGGGTGTCTGCAGGGTTTAATGAAAACCCTCTTTGCAGTCCTTTCAGTCTGCATTTTGCCTCAATGGAGACAACCAGGGGCATGCAGTGAATGCAGAGCTGTCCCTTCCAGTGCTCAGAGAAAGGTGTCTGACACTGGTCTCTCAGTGCTCAGTGACTATGCCAATGGCTGCTCCATATTTTGAACAAATCTGCATAATTTATAGATAAAAATTAAGTTCCATTTGCTCAGCTGAGCCGTTGGTCTAAGAAGGACAGTTATCAATGGACAGTCTTGGAATCACAAGGAGCAGGAGGGAGATGTTGAAATAGGGATATGGCAAAAGTGATGATAAATCATGGAAATGGTACCAGCATGCAACCAAGTCATTTTGGCTGTAAATCACCTTTGCTCATGAATAATTACTAATTACTGGTTTTATGGCCAAAAGCTGATAGATCACACTGACCAATTTTTGGCTCTCACCCACTTTAACTGAAGTTTCAATTTCATTTTGATTTCAATGGTTAAATGTAGAAAATGTAAAGAGGCAGCAATAGACATCGTATGTTTTACTTTAAGGTACTGCAACGTCTTCACCTCACTCAGAACTGGAAAGCACAGGGGCAATCCTAGATGACAAGGAGGACTCTTACTTCACAGAAATTAGGAATTTTATTGGAAACAGCAACCACAACAATCAATCCCCCCGAAACTCAGAGGAGAGGTGAGTTGTGTCTGATCTGCCTTCAGAAGGTGCCCACCGCTCCTTTTCCAGGTCTGCAGACCTGGTTGTTCCCTTATGATGATGTCTGGAGCCAGAGTTATTTCAGAATCTGGTTGCTTCAGTGGCCACCTTGGTGTCTCAGGAAAAGAAATGTGTTGATTCCCTCCCCACTGTGTATGAAGATGTTCCAAGTGGCAGATGCTGGACAAGAGATTCCATCTGTGAACACATTTCTCCTTGTATCTGGAGCTCTCAGTTTCAGGCTCCTGCCATTGATTTAAGTCTGCTGAAAAATTCCTTCTCTTTACATTCCCGGCAGAACAGGTGAATTCTACATCCTGTGGCTAAATGCATGGAGCCTTAGGATTTAAGTGCAATTTAAATGTGTAATTAATAAAGTAGACCAGGCTAAATTCTTGGATCAGATGAAAGATTGTAGCTGGAAGTCCTTTCCCGTAAGTAACTCAATCCCAAGAAAGATGCTGAGTAGCCAAAAGCCCGTGAGGCTGCGGGTGGGCGCTGGGAGTCCACAGTGCTCCAGCATGTGAGAGAGCTTTTTCTACTAAGATTTATTAAGTATATGGGTGTTTGAATTCTTCTGAACTAACAGAAGAGAGACCACTTCTAAATATTTTCAGTTAATAAAAGTACAGCTAAGCAGAAAAGGCTGTGGGATGGAGCCCCACATATTTCTTTGGGATTGGTGTTGCATTATGCATTATTTTCCCTTTTGAATTGGCATTACATTATCAACATCAAAAAATTCTTACTGTTGCTGACAAACTTTTGTGTCTCCTCAATTTCTAGATGCCTTTGTGAAGGGATAAAAAGGATGGACACAACACAATTTCCACTATAGTATTGGATTAAGTGATTACATGCATATTCAAATTTCATTCCATCTTGATTGGCAATGAGGGCTTGGGATTTTTTTCCCTTGCACATCTGGTCTCAACATGTCCTCCGACAGGAAGTCAGCAAAGTGGAAAGGTTGCTGGGTTGTGCAGTGTTTCCTTTCTAAATTTGGCACTTCAGACTGCTCTTGACGGATATTTTATCCCTGGCAAATTGCTGCATTTGAAAGCATAATTAGAGAATCTGTTTTCTTAATCACATGGCTTTTGTTACTTTGGTTGTAGTCCATCTCCCTTTCATTTCTAGCAGCCTCAATTGAGCATAACAAGCAAGTTGGCAGCCCAAACTGAGCTCAACAATTTCTTATTTCTGCCTATTTAAATAAAAGATGATAAAGAGATATTTCTCTGATGATCTTAGAGGGAGGTGGCTGCTTCAGCTCTCCCTGTTCTGCTCAACCTCAGATTTTTTTGATACTGTTGTAAAGACAGACTGTTCCCTAGAGCTTTTTTCAATGCAATACTGAACTCATGGCAGTCAGCTGGAATTTGCTCGGAAAATAGATGAAACTCTCATATATTCAGGAAAATGGTGCTATTATTGTGGCAGAGACCAGCTTTGCTCCTCAGAAAGTCAAATGTTAAGCACCAACAAGGCTGCGAGGGTTCATCTTATCTTGCTCCAACGTTGGGTCTATCCCATATTGTCCCGCACAGTTTGAAGCACACGGAGTCTGAAGCAAACTGCGTGCGGACAATAAGGTTTCCATTTTTGTAACTGTATTCCTGGAAGAGTTAAGGACCTTTTGCACAATGAGAACAATAGATGAATCAAGGCCTCTGTGCTGCATGACGTGGTGGGGGCAGATACAGTGGTAGCACGAATTTTGGGGGGGCTCCACTGGGTGCAGCTCATTCACATCTGTGCCTCTGTTTGGGTGTTCGTTGAGGCCGTGGCGCCGAATTTCTTTAGTTCTCATTTGATGTGATGGACACAATGCAGTCTGAATCCTACAGGGTTGAGACCATTACCAAACGAGCCCCTGCTTCAGCGTGGGTATTATGTCCTTGATAAAAATCCCGTAGGAAGTAGTTAAGAGAAGTCATTGTCTGAGAGCAAAGGGCAGCGCAATAACAGTTTGTAGACCAAATGGTTTTCCATGTGTGTATTGCTGTAATTACTCATTTAATAGGAATAAATGCACTTAAATTGCTGTATGACCTTTCTTTTCATTGCTTTTTACCCTTCAAATCAGTCAATAACCTAGTTCAGCACGGCGGTGATATTGCAGACCGCTCTTCAGGTCTCCAGCTGAAGTCCCTTAGGTTCCCGTGTATGAAATCCATACATTCAGTGAAGCAGTATGGCTTCCATAGGGGTGGTAGTGGGCAAAATTAATTATGCATGTAATTTTGACTTTAAAACTCTGAATGCAATTTTGGATGTAATTTTTTGTTGAAAATGCCAGAGCCGATTTTCAAAGTTTCTTGGCCCCTACAGCTTCTGTTAAAAGGCAGTGAGTTGTTTTGCCCAGACTACATGTATGATTGGAAACTTGAGATGAAATAATGCATGAGAAAATTTGGAATGGTTATCTGAACTTGCCTCTGTTAGAACAGTAGTTTTAGCAGGATAACAGGAAAATCCCATGCTGATGGTGCTGTAACGTCCCACCGATTTCTGAGACGAATTTTCTCCAATGCTGCCTGAATGTCTGAAGCTAAGCAAGATATAAAATCCAGAAATCACTTTATTCTGCTGGGACAGATGCTTTTCAGATCTGCCTCCAAGAGTCTGCCCATGAGGAGCTTTCATATCTGATCTGTGTTTATAGCTTGCATTTGTTTTGGTCCTTTCAGAATGAATGGCAGCCACTTTAAGGATGAAAAAGCCATGGTAGCCAGCCAGAACTCGGATCTGCTGGATGACGAGGAGGCAGAAGATGAAGTAATGATGGATGAAGAGGATGAAGAGAGTGAAATGGCAGGGAAAGCAGTCAAGGAGCCCGTGACAAGTGACATGCATGAGGGCACTCCCGAGGAGGATTATGAGGAAACGAGTACTTTGGACATGAACTGCAAAGCTTCCCCTGGCAGGTTGGTTCCTTCCGAGTATTGGTGTGCCCGATAGGCGGAATGAAAACAATAAACCATACGAGAGTGCCAGCACCAAACCGGCTGCCGTGGGAACCGCTCCGGAGCAGCCGCTTCCCACTCACAATAGCAACGTGCATCTGTGTTTGGGTCAACACCAGCCCTGCTTTCAGCCTCCTCATGCAGTCTGGAGCCCTTGTTAGGAAAATTGACTCTGCTTGGGGAGCTATTGTGAGGTTCTGGGTGAGACAGGAAGCAGGGTGAGACAGTTCCATGGGAGAGACGTTATCTGCTCCGTGAACCATCCTGGATCTCACGTAATGGCCTTGTGAAAGGCTGTGGAGACACCATGAGAGAGACAAACTCTCCCTCCCCCACTCAACTGCCCTTTAGAGCAGAAAAGGGGATTCCTTTTACTTCAGGATCACCATTCCATGAGGCAAGGTGGTTTATGAATGTGAAAAAGGGGGAAATTGCTCAGATGTGTAAATCTGAGAAGATGAGGGCACGCAGAGAGGATCATTTAATTGACATTTAAAACCTCCGTGGTGTTTTTGTAGGTATAAAGAAGAGGAGTTCAATAAGACTGGACTTTCAGCTTTGGACCACATAAGGCACTTCACAGATAGCCTCAAAATGAGGAAAATGGAAGAAAATCAATACAGTGAAGCTGAATTGGCAGCTTTCAATGCTTCCCAGCTGCCAGAGGACCTCAAGCAACCATTGTACAGGAAATCCAAATCCCAGGTAAAAGCTTAACTCAGTTAAAATATTACTGTCACCAAATACCTGCAGGATTAAGCTGTTAGTGTGTGGCGGGCAGGGTTGTTCCAGCTTTGTCAGACAGGGCTGTGCTCCATGTCCACAAACCTCAGGCTCACCCAACATCCCACTGCACCCCAGAGACATGGCAGGGCACTCTGGTCCCTGAGAACAGAGGATTTCCGTACTTTTTTCTTATTTTTTTTACTATTTTTGTTCTGCCTGCTGCCCCCAGAAGTGCCACGATAAGAACTAGTCCCTCTCTGCTGACACTGATGCTGCAGAGTTTAGCTGGAGCCTCACAGGGATGTGACTTGATCTTCTGGCTGGCTTGGCTTTTTTTTTTTTTTTTTTTTTTTTTGTATTTTTTTATAGCCTGATGGATGGTACCACCTCTAGGTCCTCAGCATGTTTTACAAACAGCAATAACTGAAATGGTATCCTTGTGCTATTTTTTGCCATTTTCTAAACATTAACTAATTAAAATGGGGTTTTTTAGCCCCTTTGAAAGATTCCTGTTTTAAAAACTGCAGAATATGCATGCAGGAAAGGTCAGCAAAGGAGACTGTTACATTTGGTGAAATACAGGACGAGACAAGGGATAATGTGATTCCTCAGCCTCTTGAAAAGAGACTCCCGTGCCAAGAATCTGAAGGCAAAGGAGACTTTGGGACCTTGTCAGCTATTAAAGGTTTCTCTGAGCTTTGTGAAACCAGATGAAAGCAGAAAATATTATTACTATTAGTGAGTCAAAAGTGTCGGTGAAAGGGTTGACAGTGGTTTTACCTAAAGCATTTTGTTGGGGGTTTTTTCCTAGCTAAGCTGAGCCCAGTGGCTGTAGCCTGCCTGCTGCCCTGGCCGCGCACGGGTGGCACAGGTCCAAGCTCAGATCCCTGCCGCAGGAGCGTGACCTCTTTGTCCTTCTTCTGTCCCCACCCAGGCCTATGCCATGATGCTCTCTCTCTCCGACAAGGACTCCCTTCATTCTGCATCCCACAGTTCTCCCAACATGTGGCACAGTATGGCGAGAGCCGCCGCGGAATCCAGCGCCATCCAGTCCATCAGCCACGTATGACAGTGCGGAGTCGTTCCGAGGATGGGACCAAGTCCAAACCAGTAGCATGGCTCTTTCATATATGACTATTTAAAAGACTGCTGAGCAGAATGCCTTATAAATCTGCAGGGTCACTCATTTAAAGTCCGGTGACCTTAAACTGAATAATTTTAAGGAAAAAAAAAAAAAAGAAAGAAACTATTTATTCTCAATATTTTGTTTTGCACAGCAAAGGCAGCTGCTGACTTCTGGAGGATCAATACGACGTTAAAAAAAAAATAGTTAAAAATTGTTTCAGTGGATTATGTAAACGGGGCCGGGGAAAAGTGTCTTCCAATTCACCCGGCTTTGAGGGGCAGGGGCAGAAGGGTTAAGACTGCATTGATACACACATGGGCACTCCTTTAAAGTAGGAACTGAATTGATTTTCTTTTTGTATAAGATAGTTTGACACAGGATTGGGAACAGTTGCTTTTATGTACAAATCTCTTCATTAAAGCTTTATGCATTTTAGCCCTTCAAAGAAAGAAAATAGTTCTATCAAATGCACACTATCCATCGTAAATGTAGAAAGAAGTAACAGGGAATATTTTGTTCTCTCCGTAATTCTTTTACCTTCTCAACTGCATTGTTTAAAAGAAAAAGAAAAACGAGGAGAAAAAAAAAAACTACAGAAAAAGAAAGAACTCTGAGAAACAATACATAAGAGGCTTGTGTATATTGTAAACTATGAATGTTCACTACTCCGAGAAGCTAAATCATCCAGATAATTCCGTGAAAGCACCGCGTTCATCGACAGCACCACTAGTTCGAATCATTGTAAGGAGATTTTTTAATTTTCGACAATCATGTCACTATTTTGTTGTATTGTTTCCTTTCCCCCTACCCTCTTAATTTCTCCTTTGTGTTGTGTGTACCGTGTATTTATTTGTTGGCAAACGATTGTTTGTTGATTACAATAGCACTGTTCCTGTAACAAACAGCACTGCTCCAGTCCCCCACTGCGTTACCATGTAAGGCACCCATGTACTTCCAAAAAAGTGAGGTGAACTGATCTGTGTATATGGGAGTGCAAAACAGTGTTTGAAATTTTCTTACATTCCTCTTTTATGTTTTTTTTTGCCTTTTAATGAACTAAATAACTAATAGATGCGACTTAGTTTTGTTCTGTTTTTTTTTTAATACAGTAAATTGATTCGATTGTATAAACAGTTATAATTTCTTCATGAAAGCATGATTCTTCTGATTAAAAAAAACTGTACCCAATATTTTATGCTGGTTGTCTGCGAGCTTGTGTGATGTTATGTTCATGTTAATCCTATTTGTAAGATGAAGTGTTCCAAATTTATGTTTTAAAAAAATAAATAAATAACGAAAGGTATTCAGTTATTTTTGGGGGTTTTTTTGGCCTTTAGTGAGGGACCAGATTTATTTTTCCTTTTGTTTATAATCTCATTTTGAAATAATCGGCAAGTTGAGGTACTTTCTTTAAATGCTTTGTACAATGTAACTGTTACGCATTTCAGTACATTACTATGGGAGGATCAACTTAAAAAAATAATAAAGGACTACAAAACTGAAGGGATCTATTTCCTTTTTGTCTTGGTTTTGTCTGAGTTGGGGCAAAAAAAAGGGAGCATTTCCTCTGCAGCCAAGATGGATCTGTGGGGTCATGAGGGCAACCAGAGGATGGGGCACTGGGAGGTGTCTTGGATTTGGCCATGAAATGTGGGACACGAGCCAGAGCCTCTCAATAGACTGACTGTTGGAGGGGTTTAGTAAAGTCCTTTAAGTTTCAAAACACTACCTTGGAAAGGAGGGATATTTAGGTCATTTCACAGACGAGGTTGGTGCAATGTCACTTTCAAAGATGCTTGTGGAGTCCTGCCTTTGAGTTTTGCCTGCCTGCTGCTTGTTGGAAAGAAGTGGCTTGGCTGGTGCATAGTGAAATATTCACTCACCAGAGTGATCAAAATCCATGGCTGAGAAGCTAAATGAGCCTCCAACTGCATAAAATGAGCTTTCTAGAGTCTAAAGGGAAAAAAAAAAAAAGAGAGCATTTTCATTTGTGCTCCCTTTGAAATCAGATCCCAATCCCTGCTTCTGGGCAACCTGTGGAAGAGGGATGTAAGAAAAGCCAGCATTTTCTCAGGGAATGCCCATCTTGCTGACCTTCTCATCAGCAGATATGGAAAGGCTGAGATGCTCCTCTCTCAGCCTGTGTCAGTGCCCAAAGACCTCTCATAGCTCATAAGATATTTAAGTTATATTTCAGAATAACCTGTACGTGTCATTCTTGTCTTCAGCCCAGGTGTGGGCTTGTTTGGTTTGCTCCTTCAGCTTGAGAGCCTTCTGCATGAGTTGGTGGCAAGCTGAGAACCTACAATGGAATGGTTTTCATGCAGGAAGCTTAAATCTCACCTGGAAAAAAAGTAAATAGATGAAAAAAAAAAAAAAATCTCGTGTGCATATTCTTGTACTGCACTGGCCTGAGGCAATGGCCACGTACATGTAGATAATTGCATAAATAGGCCATTATTTTTAGTGCAGTTAAAGTTACTGTGAAACTTGGTTTTAGGTTTCTGCCAAATACAGAGAACAAATAAATTAATCAAGTCAAATTTTATCTGCAAACAGCTTTCCAGATCGTTTTCCCCTTTCATTTGATGCAACGACAGTTCTTATCAGCTCTGCCCTCACCTGCCCTAGATGAAAGAGGGTTTGGGAGGCGGAGAAAGGGTGGGACAGTGTCCCCTGGGTTTAATGTTCTGGGTTACAGTAGCACACGTATTTTAGACCTGTCAGGAAAAGCACGCCTTGAGCTGAGCTCAGGGTTAGTTCAACCTGCCCATAACCAGGTCTGGTGACCATTAGGGAGTGACTGCCACCAATCCCTGGGCTGATTTTCCCACTGGTTGTCTGGAACTTGGTATTTTCTTGTCACAGTGTCCCACCCAGCAGGACTGCCCATGGGGTGTGATGGGCAGAGGGGACAAAGCATGTTTCTGTAACATCAACAAATCCTTCAACTCCATGTAGATCCCTTACCATGACCTTGATTTTCACTGCCTGTATCAGTACCAGAGTTGTTCACCCAGAGGAATAGCTGAAAAGCAAACTCAGGTTTAATTACTCATCTCATCCCCCAATAAACAAAGAAAACTGGATAATTTTTGTCTTTGTGTCATACCCTCCCCAATGGACCACACGGGTGCAATTCTCCAGATGCAAACCGATGCTGAGTGAGGATTGATGATTCTGGCTTTCTGCTACAGAGATTTAATTTTTTCTAAGGAAAAAAAAAAAAAAGTCAATACTTTTCAAAAATCCCTTCAGCTTATTTCAGCATCATCCTACTGTTCACCCCACTGTAGTACTTTTCTGTAAGTCAACAAATCATTCCCATGTGATCCAGCAGCCTTCCTAGATGGAGGAGCTGCACATTACCCTCTCAATTCCTATCTACAGAACTGAGCAAAGCCCCAGCATGACAAGATGATTAATCAATATTTTACCCTGGCCCAGCTCCTCAATCCCCCTGTGGGTCTCAGTCGCTGTTCCCGTGTCAGCTGCTGTTTCCAAGGGTACATTTGTGGAGTAATGGGAGGGGAAGTTATTATAAAAGCATTTGCAGGGCTGCTTTTGCTCAGCTATTCAGTTTGGCCCATTGCTCCGTGCATGTTTTGAACTTTAAAAGTTTCTGTCAGGTCTCTCACATGTAGAGACTCACTGTGAGCTCCTGGATGGCTCCTCTGTGCTCTCTGCCTTCCAGCTATATTTAGTCCCACTTGTGGTTTTGTTGCTCTCTCTCATAGAGTGGTGTGGAAAAGTCAGTCTTAAAGATGCTTCCAGTAATGATTTAAACAAAACAAAGGTATCCAGCAGCAAACAGAAACCCCTTTTTCCATGTCAAAGCCCATGTTTCTTGCCAGGACTCCAGTGAGCAGGAAAATGTTTTCTGCAGCCTGGCCAAAACCAGCCTTACTCCCATCCATTGACTGGCTCTGTAGGTCTGTGAGTACACCTAGCCTGGGGCTGGCAAGAGCCAAATTAATTCAACTTCTGTTTCTGTACAGAAAATGCTGCCAGCTTAAGGAAAGGCTCAACTCAAGTTCAGAGTAATCTAGGGAAGTCTGGGGAGATGGTGAACATCAAATAAAAAGTAAAAAACAAGTACTGTGTACACCTTCTTTTCCATTACTTTTTTCTCTGGTTCAGACTTATTTGGGCTAGAGGAAAACAATTTTCAGTGAAATTACCTCAGAATTTAGATTTTAACAAGACTAACATGTAGATAATCCCTGGAAAGAGGCCCCACTGCCACACAGTGATCCAGGAACTCACGGAACATCTTGCCAGCCTTTATCCCAAAACCACTGCCTAAACTTTGCTTGGGACTGGTTGCACCCCTAGGTATGAACAGAAACCAGACTGAACACAGATCCTTCTGAATGATGGAAGCAAAGCCTGCTTTCTTTGATCCAAGAGGGTGCACATTTCAAAGGCAATTGAAGCTATTTATATCTATAAATCCATTTGGGGAAGTTTGGGGAACTTTTTATTATGAAAGGTGCTGTGTAAATAGGAAAGTGTTGTGGTACAATGAGCTTTAGCAGTCTGAGCGGGGGGTCTGAGAGGAGGCACCTCCAGCAGGCACTCGCCTTTTCCCTGCTTTATTTTAATACTAATTAATTCCAGAAAAGCTGAAGAAATTTGATGAAATGCTACACTTCTAAGAAAAAGTTTTGCCCAAGAGTCTTCAAGCAGGCCTCCCAGCTTGGGAGGGTCTAGTGGGAGAAGAGGGTTAGTGGTGATTTTGATGCTTAAATTATCAGTAATTAAGAAGTTGATTTTCGGGGATTGAAGAAAATTTTAAACAGCTGCTTCTTGTGGGCCTTTTACTCCTCATTTTCATTAGCATGTGCTAAGGCAATCTGGAAAATATATGTAGATCTATATTATGCTATGTCAAGACCTCAGCATCTGTACCTTGGGGCAGATACATGTGAGATAGCCGAGGGTGGATGTGCCAGCACGCACATGTGGAAGCGTTCAATTTGTAATATGATTACAGCCCCAGCACAAAGCCCGCTTGATACCTGTGGCAGGCTTGTTTCATGGTAAGCTCAGAAAATTCTCCAAGATCATGTCATGTTTCACATCAGCAGCCAACTCAAACCAGAGGAGTAGCGCTCTAATTCCTGGGGAATCTCTTTCAGCAGGCGCGTGTCAGGCCCAATTAAGGTCCAGGCTAATTGGGGAGAGGTATGCAGCGGTGTAAGGTGGTCCTGCAGCAAAGCAGCCCCTTTGTCCAGGCCACACCAGCCTGTCTGCCTTCCCAAGGGTGGCCACTGGAGGAACTCCTGCTAGAAAAGCTCCTGGAAAAGTTCACAAGTGGAGGGAGAGATTTTAGCGTGGATAAGAGAGCTCAGGGTGCTCAGCAGCAGCTCACTGTGGGGTCTCCTGCTTTAAAGTTGCCATCAAGGGGGAGAAAGCTGCCTTCTCCACACACAAAGTGCAAACCGGACATCAGCATCCTCCAAGGGTCCTCTCTCATCCTATCCACACATCTTTCTCTTCTCCTAAAGTAACAAAAGTTTTTTTGACATCTGAAGTGCTGATACATTAGGGAAAAAAATTAAAATTCAGGCATGAGCTAGATTAAAATTAATTTAAACATTCAATCTCTCCTGAATTTCAGAGGGATTTATGTGAAAATCCCAGCAGACTCAGTATCAGGTCATCCATAATCCAAATGAAAGTAAAACATTGGAGGACAAAACCTAATGATCTAATTTAAAACTGATTCCTACAAATATTTGAAGGATTTTGATCTTCCTAATTAAGGAAGCAAGTGTTTTACTGTACCCAACTGTTTCATAGAGTCATACAGTACTTTGGACTAGAGGGGACCTTTGAAGGCCATCCAGTTCCAACCCCTCTGCCATGGGCTGGGACACCTTCCACAACCTGTCCTTGGACACTTCCAGGGCCAGGGCAGCCACAGCTTTTCTGGGCAACCAGAGGAACTCACCACCCACGTTGTAAAAATATTCTTCTTTAGTCTAAATAGATCTTCTTTTAGCTTATAACAAACCATCACTCCTTGTCCAGTTGAGCAAGCCCCATTAGAATCTGTCCCCTGCACCCTGTGGCCTGTTGGGCACCAGTCTGGTGGATCTTCTCTTGAATTCCTCTCTCATCTGAGCATGGCCAGGAATATTTTATAGCACCCAGCCTCAGGCTCGGGTCTTAAGGGAGGAAAATCTTTGCCACTCTCGGACTAATGAGAGGCTGACACTGGATTTACCCTTCCTCGGGAGACACTCCCAGAGGTGTGAGGTCCAGTCAGCTGCACTCACACTGGTGTAGTAAAAGTTTGGTTCAGAAGGACCCACAGCCCCTCTGCTCTGTGCAACCACAAGCCACAAAACACTTTGCAATCCACCGTAACGAAGGAGAGACCTTTATTACATTTAGACTTGATTCCCTGGTACTCCCTGGAAGCAGTTCTGCTGTTTTTATTACTTAAGAGCTATTAAAACCTTAACCACTGCACGGAGCAACTTGCTCCAGCTTTACACTCATCCATAAAAACTTTGAATGGGAGATCAAGAACTGCTTTTTGGACCGAACACCCCATCAGCTGAGGAGTGCAAGAGTCAGGTCTGAATTTGTCCCTGCTCTGGCTGAGCATAGAGACCAGGCTGAGAGGTGCTGAAGGGCAGGAGTGTGGCTTGTAGCTGAGTTTTTCCCCATGCTTTTCTTTGCTGCCTGTAAGGATGGACAGGGAGTGGGATGCCAGTGACCTCTCCTTCCCCTCGTGCCAGCCATAAGCCAAGCTCTGAACATGCCACCCTCTGAGCTTAGGAAACAGCAAAGCTGGACAGAAGGCCACTGTGTGAAGAATAAGGTAAAGCAGGAACAGGGACTGGGGTAAACCCCACCCAAAAAAAAAAACCCAACAAAAATCTTGAACCATCCTAAACTTGTCACGGTGCCGGAGGAAAAGAAGTAGGTGTGTTTAACCAGCAGGATGGCACAGAGGCATTGATCACTTCAGTCATCTCTCCAAAAAAATCCTTCTGAAGCACAAGTGCAAGACCAAAACAACCTGACATGGTGTAAGGGAAATGGCAGCAGCCAGAACCTGCTATGAGGGAACTCCCTATTTGCTCTTTATGCTGCCCAGATACTGGTGGGGTGTAACACAGAAGTCAGCTCAAAACCTTTCATTATATTCAGGGGGTTTTATTACAGGGTTGAAAAATCTGGCTTTCTCAGCTCACTGCTATTGCAAAGTATAACTTACTCCTCCTCCTCCACTCTGCCACTGAATTTTTAATATTTCCTCTTTGGAAAATGTCAGGAGTCTCAGCAGGGTGTGGGTTTCTGCTCCAATACAGCTCTGCCAGGGGTGAGTGAGGCTGAGGTGCCTTAGGGCAACACTTTGCCCTTGGAAAATAAATTCTAGCTACTGTCCCCACAGAACAACAAGGGAAAAAAACAAAAAAAAAGCATTTTCCCAAAACCTGAGGAACCAGCCTCATAAATTATCCATTTGTAATGTTTCTTCATTTCAGCTGAAACAATGATCCCAGTACATTTTCTTTTCAACTTTGTATCCCAGTCCAAGTGGCCACCTACTTTGTTGTCCAAATTTCTCGTGCAGTTCGGATCTTACAATGTGTAATCTCAGTAGGGTTATCAGTTATGTCATGCATTATACAGCCTCCAATCAGCGTAGTGGGAAACAACATTTTCATTTAATACCAGGAGAAACAGTGGAAGTCAGCGATTGATACCAACACAATGATGGGAAAAAGTGTCCAGAGGTGCTACTCACATAATCTCACTTTACAACATCTTGAAAATTCAATAGAAAGGACTTTGCTAACAATACCAGAATGACATACCACTGATTATTGTTCCTAAAGCTCTTAACAATAAGAAAGCTCTCTAAATATATCTCAACAAAAAACATATAACAGTTTGTTTCTTCTCTTTTTTTTTTTTTCTTTGCAAAGCACATAGTATTAGTCAACAATTGTTGTGTGGCGTGAGCCCATTAGGGCTGTTGGCTGGTAATGTTCTGGGAAACGAGCTCTTGAAAGATCTTTTTTTCTTTTTAAAACATGCCTAACAATTGTATCTTAAAACAATCCTGGATCAGCAAACTGCAAGGACCCACTCTAACTTATTTTCTTAAGGATGACAAAAGAACTAACACCGCTTGCACTTTATTCACTGGCTTCAAACTGCCGTGAGAAGTAAATTGGAACTCAGAGCAGAAATGGGAACCTCTTTAAGGACCAGCTTCTTGGTCTCTCTTTCCCCAGCAGCCCATCCTCAGCGTAAAGAGACTTTCAGAAATGCAGTTAAATTGAACCTTAAATACACTATAGTATTTCCCTCAGAAAGAAACTGGAAATAAGCATATTTATTTCTAAACTCACACATTAGGGGGTGAACTAGAAACCCTCTAGGAGTCAGTGCCTGCTACAGAAGAGCCCTGAAAGTAACTCATTGCTCAGCATGTTCCAAGAGCAGTTCCCACCTTTGGGGCCATTCCTGCTGACCCCAAAACACACAGATGAAGACAGATATGGGAATAAAACCCTTATTTTGCATTGCAGCATCGAGCCCACTGCGATGTTTCATCACTGTGTCACTGTACAATGCTTTCAGGGTGTATGGTTTTCCAGAAACTTGTTAGCGAAGATTAAATCATAATTTAAATTCCTTTTATATGGTTTACATTTCAAAACCAAACTGAACCCTTACATGTCTCGCAGATCTTCACTGCATTTATAGCCCCAAAAGGCCAATGAAAGATCCCTAAAAATCATTAGGTGAAGCAAACATTGAATCACATTACAGAGTCAACAACAAAGAAATTTTGAATGAAATAAATGTGTCGTGCTTGAGGATATTGAGTGAAATATCCACTGGATTTTCTTTTATTGCATGCCCTTAGTCTCTCTGTTTATTATTGAAGTGGTTAATAAGCAATTCCTAAAACTGATCCAGAAGGTGTCTTTAGCAGCCTGACTGTCAGCCCATGCCATCCAATACATTTTCCACCAGCCTTTCGCAACCCCAGCTTGATTTCACCTTAAACACACTTTGGAATGATTATTTTTTTTCACTGAACTTAGACATCAGTCGCAGAGATTCAGTTAAGATTTGTTTGCGGTCAATATAAACAACATTTTCTGGCTACAATATATCTCAGGAGAAAAAATTCAACTTCTGAAAATATTTTAGGAGGATCAAATGAAGGGAATTGAGAAAACTTTGTGAATATTTAACTTGAGCACTGGCTGCTTGGCATTACTTTTTCTGTGGTACCACCTGCTACTGCCTGTCAGTAACCCCAAATTCATTTAGAGGAATAGATACATTATGTACTTCACTTGGAGGATTTTTTTAGTTCCCCACCAAACACTATGAGTGTCCTTCAAAGCACCTTCTACTACATTTCATAGCACCTGGTTATTGAACCAGCTGTCTGATCTCTTTAGCTGAGCATATTGACATAAACCTTTCCACAAAGTACTAAATACAAAGTGTTTATTAAGTATAAAGCAAGATTTTGTTTTCTTACCATTTCTGTGATATTTAAGTGCAGACTTAATTAGTGGTATTCCTGCAACAGGGTAACTTGAATGAAGCCTCTGCTGCTTTAGGCTGATTCTCCCTAAGGCAGGGCTGGAAATATCCCTGGAGTTAAAGTGGTTTCAGACTCATTTTGCTGCTTTTGACTCCTTCCCGATTTTATGTACTTACAATACTCATATATTGCATATAGTAATGGGTACTTACATGTAAGTATTGCATTTAATTGCATATACATTAATATAATTTGGAGAAAGTGCTCACCGAAGGGACAGAGGCAGCCGCAATGGCTGTGACTGAGGAGGTGACTTCAAACTCCCCTGGCTGAAAGGTGAGGGGGTTCACCCACCTGTCCTGGGGGGGCTTTGTGTGTTCTGTCCCAGGGCTGGTGCAGGTCAGTGATGGCAGAGCTGCTGGTTCTTGGTGGTGCTGCTTGGTTTTGAAGTCAAGTGATAGGAAACTGCTTGAATGGCTGGAGCCACAGCGTCTCTGCAAGGGGCTGCCAAAGAGAAAAAAACACACAGGGCTGTAATGCTGGTTGATTACTTTGTTGTTTTCTAACTTTAATTTTTTGTTTATTGTTAGGGGTTTTTTTTATTTATTTCTGTTGTATGTTTTATGTTTTTTTATTTATTTCTGTTGTTTATTTATTTCTGTTTTTATTTATTTCTGTTGTATGTTTTCAACTTGGCATTACCTGGGAGTGGGCTGGTGCTGCAGGGGTTCCTTGCTGGGAGCTCAGTGCCTTTGAGGATGTGGGGCAAAGCACTAAAATCTCTTTGAAGACTCCTCAGCCTAAGGCCCGCTGTCCCTCCTTCTCCTCCTCTTCCTCCTTCTCCCAAGAGAAAGTCCTGGGAGCAGAGTATCTCCCCAGGTGATGGACCCCCATCTCAGGGACACCCCACAGCTGAACCCAAAGGGCCAAAGCCCCTTTGCTGGGGCTCCTCACTGCGCCACGCAGGGCACTGCCCCAGCCTGGCTCAAGCACAGCCAGGCCATGTCTGGAGGTGTGCAAGGCTCTGGCAGTGGGATGGGATTGAGCCTTGGACATCCCAGCTCTGGGCTGGGCACGCTGCCCCGGACTCGTGCCCGGGAGCTGCTGTTACATGCCTGTGGAAATATGTACCCCAGGAACCACACAAGTAAACATGTGCCTCGTGAACGACATGATTCATGTGTGATCTGAGGTTTCAGGGGATTTCTGCATTTTTAAAATACTATCAGTGTTTGGAAGTATTGTCCGGGATCATTAATAACTTTCTATTATTTATAATATTTGTTTTCCTTTCTTGATAGCTCACCCCAAACCTCACTGTAAAAACTGGCATAAGCTCTTTGAAAAAAGAGTTTATAACCAAGAGTTTAATATATTCTGGGAGTGCAGCAGTTCTTCACAGGAGCATCAGGAATGGATGGCTCGATGATTTCAGAGGTCTTTTCCAACCTAAATGATTCTATGTTTCAGCAGAATGTGCCCTGGCGGGGACAGCAGCAGGCAAGAGACCCCCACAGACCCCCTCCCTGTGCCTGCTTGTCCACACAACATTTCTTGCCTCTATCATTGTATCTAACATGTGAGAAATAAAGTGTAGAATACTTATTTCAGCTGCGTCTCGCGGGGCAGGCGCTTTGATCAGCCAATGCCTGAGTTTATTATTCAGCACGCAGGAAAATGGACCACTTCACTTTCAGACTTTTAGGTACAGAGCTGCCGCCGTGAAAGGGCAGTCGAAGCTGCCAGCAGTCATTTGGCAGCGTTTGGCTTTGAACAAGAATATCCTGAGCCAGGGGACAAACTCCCCCATCCCCTGTCCCGGGGCAGCATCCACAGATTTCCCCCCATCCCTGCGCCACCACCCCACGGCCAAACCTCGCAGCGACTCAAAACAAGTAGCGCGGGTTTAGTTAACCCCGGCTTGACTCAAATTTTGTCTGAAGAGCTCAAGGCGAGGAGGGAAGTGCGAGCGGGGCTTTTTCCCGGAGCGCTGCGGGTGATGGGTGTCCTCCCCTCGCTGCCGCAGCCCTCCAGCCCTAATTGCCGGGTGCTCTCTCGTGGCTGCGCGGGGAAGTGCTGACGGTCCCTCCGCTCACCAACTGCAAATCAGGCTGGATGTCTGCAAAGTCCCCTGTAAGAGGACTTTTTACAGCCCAGTACCTCAGCGCCGGGCCACCACAGCTCCTTTCTGCGAAGCAAATTGAGCTTTTTTACTTATTTTTGCCTGTTTGAGAAGCTGAGAAACATCCAGGAGATAAACTTAGCTGGTAGGTACTGCTAGGATTTTGGAATTCAGCTGCACCTTTCTTTTTTCTTTTTTTTTTCTTTTTCTTTTTTTTTTTTTTAATATATGTTAGTCTGTGGAGCGGAACGCACGAGCCAGACCTGAGCAGTGCGGAAAGGCTGTCTTGATTCATTGCACTCATATGATTTTGGCTGCAGTAAATTCACTCTCCTGCTACAGCATGCAATTTGAGGGTTTATTGAATGCTGGCACAACCAGAGGGGAATCATCAAAGTGGAGATAATTGCAGGGCTCTCGTTGCTTCCGCTGTCATTGCTTTACCAGCTATTGTCTCACTGCTCGGGAGAGCATGGCCAAAGACCTCTCAAAAGAAATGAAATAGTAAAAAAGTCGATTTTATCCCCTCTTCTATTTCTTTTCCTTGTGGTAGGACTTACTCTTATATGTGATTCTTTACAGTCTCCAGGAAGTTTTTGGTTTCTTCTCCTATTTCACTATCCCTTTATTCAGCGCTGTCTCTGAAAAGCATTATACAAGATCCTGTCCTTTTTTGTGTTGTTAGCACCCAAAATCTTGGCCCCTTTCTGTTTGAGGTGGAAACCTAACACGTCTTCTCCAGCAGCAGGAGTTTGGCCTGTGGAATCCCAGGAGGAGCTTTCTGTTCACCTCAGCAAGCACCAGACCAACAGGGAGAGCGTCTTGTCCCCGCAGCCTTCCCCTGCTATTTGTCTTCCCGGCTCTCCCTCCTCTTCAATTCCCCTAAAAATCGCCTGGAGATCATTGGCCAGTTCAGCAAAGACAACTGCTCCATCACAGCTGAAATCTGAGCTTGCACATATGGTTGAAGTTAAGCTAAGGTCTTCTTCCCAGAAATGCTTTGTGAAGTTCTTCTCCAGGCAAGTCTTTTCCAGTAAGATAGTGTCTCCTCGCCTGCTATTTTGCTTAGTCTCGCTTTCTTTTATCTTCCTTGTCGGACTTAAATGTCGCCATTCACTGCTAGCAGATGTGGTTTGGGATTCCTACATTCTTTTATGCCTTTATTTCAGTGCTTTCATCACATCTTCTCTTTCAGCTAGGTGAATCAAAGGCCTTTCCATAGTCCAGTCAATGCGAGCTATACATGATGGCTTGTTTTATTTGGCAATCTTCTCCAGAATGTGATTCATTGTCTGCAGGTGATTCATAGTTAGGAAATTACTTCTGAACCCTGCCAGTGCTTGTGGTTGATTAAAGTTCAGAAGTCCCTGTAGTCTGTTCACCAGCGCTTTTTTGTCAACTCAAATATTTGTGTGCAGTAAAGAACAGTAAAAAGTGGATGTGCTACTGACATGAGCAATTTACTTGAATGTTTGCATCTTTAGAAAGTTCTACCAAAATATCTAGAACTGGCATGAAACTGTTTCACAATGTCTGACTAAATGAATCACGTTTTACAAATAAATATCTGTCAAATCGCTCAATTACTCGAGATTCAGTCATTAAGCAATAAAATAAAGCAGTAAATAGGAGACATCTGCTGCAAAGTGCTACAGAAACATAAGCATCTTTCTCAAGTTACCTTCTTTGCATTTTGGTATAATGATTCACCAAAAATGTCTTACCCAGGGCAATCAAACATCAGAAAATTGTCCACCCCAAAACAATATTGGCATAGCATGGTAACTTACCCAAATACATCTCGGTGGAGGCTGCCTAGGAACTGATCAGCTGAAATGGTCACCATTAATTGGGTGAGCTCAGATGGTTCAGGGTACTGAAAACTTGAAAGAAAAATAGAATTGGAAGTCATTGCTTCTGATCTTGAATTGATTTTTTAAAGATGTAAATGCTGCCCTTCTTTTGAAAGATAATATTTCCCATAATGGCCAAGAGAGAACCCAACTTTCTCTTTACATCAAAGGTGCTTTATGTCAGAGGTGCTTGTAGGAATAATATTAAAACTCAAGGCATGGAAGGTCAAGGGGCTTGAAAACTGACTCTCTAAGGACCTCCTGCTCAAATCCATTACAGCAGGAACTGAATCTCAAAGGTTGGCTACTTCTAGGGAGCTGCAGCCAGACAAAAGTGGGGATAACAGCTCATGACAGTCAGGCACATCCACATCTGAACTGCCACTTTCCCCAGAAGAATGAGGGGCTTTTTGGCAGCATCATCCTACAGTGTTGACACAGAAAATGGTATTTCCAAGATCACAAATCAATTCAAGTACCTTTTGGAAAGGCACTCAGATAACAGCAAATTTATGGACTTGTAGCCTCTTCACTTTGCTTTTGGGCAGCTCGGGCTCATTGCTTCATCAAGAGTGTCAGTTTGCAGAGCAGTGCTTGATCTGCAGTTCTTTGAGAAAGAAAATATTTTTAAAACTTATCTTGATAGTTATAGAATTTCATATGAAAGATACATTTTTCCTGCCAAAAGATTCCTACAATTCTCAAGGAGCACTTCAAAACTGGTAGAGCTGGACTGACATTGCATATTTTACTGGTAATGGAGCATAGTAAAAACAGAAATGGAAAGAATAATCAAGTACCCAAAGCTGCATTATCACAGAAGTATCAGCTCCTTTCAGACTTTTTCCTGGATAACATTTCAGCACCAGCAGCTCTACCTAAAATTTGGCTCATGGATTATGTTTAAAACTGAAATTGTGTGTATTAAACCCATACACAGGCAGGTTTCTGTGTTTAATTCAAAATTCTTCTCTAAATAAACTCTGTAACTTCTCCATGCTTCAGGTCACAGCAGTTTCTCTGTACATATCTCCAGATGGAGATGGTTTTTGCCAAAATTGAGGTTTTAAATATCTATTTAGTGACTTTAATTACTTTTCACAGTTTTCACAAGCATAAGATGCTCCAGCAAGTGCAGCGTCTTCTAAAACTTCTCCCACTGTGCTTCAGACAAATATTTCTGCTGAGTTCAACTCCTCCCAGGGTAATTTACTTTGGAGAAGGAATGGTTAAAAAAATTCCTCCAGGATTTGACTGTGTCAGCAATTTAGTAAGAACATTGGGACATTGAGAAGTTTAAAATCGGATTTAAAAAAATCTGTAAAACGGGAGGTTAAGACTTCAGTTTTCCATCTCATCCAAGAAACTGGATCTAGTATGATTTAAAGAAAGTTGTTCAACGAGTAGGAGCTGAATGCTTGACTTAGAAGACATAGAAATGCTCCTGCTCAGGGGAGGTTTTCCAAAAGCCATCAGCTGCCACATGCACTTGCAGGTCCCACTGGCTCAGCAACGCTCCAGGTTAGATTTGCCTGCTGAGATCAGCCAACAACGCTCCTCTTTTATTAAAAAAACTACAAGCAATGACAATGAATTTGGCATTTCCTTCATCAACAGTGCTCAGCATTGAATTCTTGCCTCATTTAGCCAAAGATATTTGGCTTGGTGGCTGCTCCTCTTTGACAGTTTAGATATCCGTGCACTTCGCCTTCGTGCAAACATGTGCTTTTTATTTTAGGCTATGCAAAACTATGTCAAAATGGTTGGGAAAATATATCCTCCTGCATCCCAGGATAAAAAGGATGTCAGTCGATTCAAATTCGTGTCCACTCTTCCATGACAAGTGCATGCACATCTAGCTGATAAATGTGTTTATTTCCAGTGTTCCTCTATGGTTCAGATGTCAAGAGAAGGACAAACTCCACCATGAGGGGCAGAAGGACCTCCAGGAGGAGCCATGCCTCTGGCTGATCTATTCCTGGACAATATTTTTAATTAACTTGAAAATGTCCAAAACAACAAATGTGTCTTTCAAGCAGAACTCAAATGACAAAGAACACAAAGCAATGAAATACAAACCTAACGTGTTTTGCTCCTCTTCCTGAAAGAAAAAGCAGTGCTTTTATAAAACTCCAGTGCTCCCAGTTATGATGTAGAGACTCAACATACATTGGGGACAGAGAGGAGGTGGAATGGTGCATTTCTGAAATAAACCTCCCTGACTGTCACACTCGATTCCACTCAAGGAGAAGACAAATGCTGCTGGATCCAGTGTCCACACACATTCCTGGCTGTCCAGTCACCAGAAAATGTGGGGAGGGAGGCTGTAACATCATCAGGAGTTGGCTGGTTCCATGGGAGGTTTTTAGGACATATAAAACAAATTTAAACAAACAATGAGCACCAAGCACTAACATGGTGAGAGCCCTTCTTGAAAGCCTGAAGAGGCTTCTTGGAAACAACAGCTCTTTGGAATAATTTACAAATGCTGCCCCATCTGTAAACACAAGAAACATCCTTAATGTAAACAGTGTCCCTCACTCTGGAAGTGTGAGGAGAAATGAACAGGAAGCAGGGCAGCAGAAGGAGGAATAAATCAGTGACAGACTTTTATGAAATAAGACATCTTGGTCCTTGCCCTCATACTCACACACCAAAATCGCTTATTAAGTCCACATGGATCCACAGAGCTCTTTGGAAAAGACAGCCTAAAGAGATGAGGAACATGAAAGGAGCATCCAGAAACAGATGGGACATGAGGTTTTCAATAAACCTGAACATAGAAGGGGATCTCATGTAGCAGCAGCTAAACGGCCTCGTGCTGTGAGCCCATCAAGTTTCACAAGCTTAACAACACTGGGCTGACTCTGTTCATGGGGATGAGAACTTGCAGAGGATAAATCCAGCCAGTCGTGTGGGGCTGGTGAGCTGTGTGGTTCAGCTGTGAGGATGCTTCCTCCAGGAGAATGCGAGGTCCCCTTGTAGCTCATTGCTGGAACCAGCAGCTTCTCAGTGGGATTTGCTAACGTATCTTGCCTGGTCCATGGTTAATGAAAGGATCATACAATTCCCTTTCCTGTTCTATGCCCATGCCAGAAATTCTTGTTCAAAGCCTGGACCTGGATCTCACTTTGAAATGAAATTTTTAAAGAATCCCCAGTGTCTGGTAGATTTCCATAGTTATTATTTGTGTTATAGGAAGATCAACAAATCCAAAAATAGATGAGAGCCAATATGGTCACCTCTGTACCAATATAGAGTAATACTTCTTATCTTGGAGAACTTACAGAAATAGGCAGAAATGGACAGAACTTCAAACGCAGGTAATTAGCATTGCAAGAGAATAAACTCTTGATTCCTTGATATCCCCCATACTGTCCTGTCCATCTGCCCATTCATGCTAGACCTCCTAGCACCTCCTCATGACCACCTGAAGATTGGTTTTTTTCATCAAGAGCTGCTGTGGTACTGATGAAGTATTTCCTGGATAGAGAAGAATGGCTGCAGACAGAAGTTGCCCCAGGTGAGATCAGACTTCCCATTAAAAAGCTTTATGTGTCTTCAGTCCTGACATGACACCAAGAGCCACCAATTAAATGTGACACAGCAGATAAGACAAATCTATAGTTATCTCTAATATGTAACAGGAACTGAAATATAATTACCTGAATCACATTCACCCTCACTCTGAGGCTGGAGGTTCACAACCCATCAAGAGTTTGAAAAAAGGCACCTTTGAAGAAAAGTTGAATTTTACAAGAACACTCAATTAGACTACAGGTTAAGACAGGAAATTGGCACCTAGGGTCAAATCCTTTTGGTACTATTTACATTGGAAAGGGGCTCCCTGATTTATATCTCCACAAATATTACCTGCTCACCAGGTGCCAGCTGGGGGCAGGGCTGGACTGTGGAGGGTGTAAATCAGGACAGGACATGGTGCATCCTCTGCATCTGATGACCTCCCTGGGGATGTGGGTGGAGGCATGGGCTGCAAGACAGGATCCTTCATTTTGGGCTCCAGGGAATTCAGGGCAGAAATATGAGCCCAGAAATGAGCATCAAGGGCAAAGAAGGTGGGGCACACATATACACACGTAAATAGATGTTTCTCTCCCATTTAGATCCACAGTGCACATGAATTAAGGGGCATCCCAGTAATTTGCGTGCATTCCTTTAAGCAGAATCAGCAGCCACCTTCCTGACTTGGGCAGGAGAAAGGTGGACTTTCTCCTGACTTTATCAGTCATTATCAGGCCTTACCATGAAGTCCTGGCTCACAGACTGCATTGGTCCTGCTTTTCCATCTCTTTCTGTGCCATGAAGCCAGTCCCTTGGGATGAACAAGGGATGAGCACAGTGCTGGGCATCTCCTTCTCCAAAAGCTCTTCAAGACCCACCTCATCATCCCATGTCATTTTGGGACACAAAGTGATGTCAGTGGTTCCATCACTGCTTTTTGCTGTAATTTTGGGCAGTCCTGACCCATCTGGAAGGGAAAAAGTGATAATAAAGCAAATTTCCTGACATGCAAACCAGAGCTAAGGTCCTGCCACGGGGAAATCCCTACAGAGCTGGAGCTTTGGTCACCAAGTCACCTTTAAGGACTCAGTTTGTGAAGTGCCTTGGGTGAGTCAGACTCAGCATTGCCCTGCCACTTGCAGCAGGCATTTGGCAGAATGAACAGAAATTGCTTGCTTTACACTTCTGAAAAGGTCTGTGCTGGTAAAGCTCAAGAATATTTTAAACAAAAGATGGCACTGCAGAAATATTTCAGACAGGAATTCTGTATCATTTAATATGGAGCTACTTTTCAAGTCTGAGTGTGAGCAGGATTTATGGCAAGATTGTGCCTTCAACTATTGCTACCACAACTGCTGGTCCTACCCAGTCATTAAATACTGGGTTTTTGGAAGCACTAAGAGCCTTTCATGGTAAATAAATATAAGTATCCTCAATTTACGATTGGAGAAACAAAAGCAGAAAGTAAAGACTTTAGATCTTCCTGAGATCCCAGTCTGTGAAATGTCCATGCTGGAAAACCACAACGCTTAGGAAAAAAGTGATACAGGATCTAAGAAAGCTTCAACTGTTTTATAGAAACATTTACACACATCAAAACATTTCATCCCAGGCCACTGCCACTGCAGGTAGCTGCTAATTAAGATCTGCTGTGCTGTGGCTACTGTCTCTAAAACTCTGGCCAGCATATGTTTTATTTCTCTTCTTTTTTATGTTTCTATGTTGTTTGTTTAGCTTCTGAGCTTGTCTGATGATATTTTCAAAATTCAGTTTTATGTTTGAAGATTAAGGTTAATAAGCTTGTACAATATATAAAAAGATTATAATTTATTATTCAAAAAGTTTCCTGACAAGATGTCTACAAGAAACATGACCCAAACCACACCGCCTTGTAATAATACCTCTTAAAAATTCCTGACCTCCCACTAAACACTCCTGCAGACTTCCCTGCCTCAGTCCTTGCTGAATATCTCATATATGTCCCCTGTAACATTACACAGGAGGAAATGAAACGGGAAAGTCATCAGCCCAGACTGACAAACGAGGGCAATTATTACCACTAGGTTTTTTTCTCCTAGTATTGACAAAAAAACATTTTTGCTGGCAGTGAAGGGTCTGGAGGTTCATGAAAACCCTTTCGTATTCCAGGTGGCACTTGGCATCTTCTCATTTCTTAGAAATGGGCCACTGAGAATATGGTGCACTGGAAAAGGAGAGAGGGCGTGGGCTGTGCTTAGGGGGCAAAGGGAGTACAGGTGTGAGGAACACAGGTGTGAGAAGCCCAGGTGTGAGAAGTAAAAGCAAAACCATGAAGAACACAGTTTCTCTGTAGTCAGCCCCTTCCGACAGGGGTTTGGAGCTCACATAAGCATTCTCAGGCTCAGCCCAGGGGTGGTGCTGCCTCTGCCTGCCCCCAGAATCACTTCTCAGGACCAGCCACCAGCAGGTGACACTCCAGCCTGGCAGCAGTGTGTCCTCTCCCAGTGGTTTCCATGTGCCCACTGGCCTGGCTCTCTCCTTTCCCTGCACTATACTACAAGGATGAACACCTTTTTGCCGTCACCACTGTCCCTGTGTCCCCACGACTGCAGGTGACAGCCAGGCTGGGCATGGGGTTGGTAATTCATTGACACAGCTCTTTGACAATTTGCGATTTGCATCATTAAAGATTTCATATTTGCTAAAAGTAGCTTGCTTTTCTACCTGAAGAATGCTTTTCCCCCCCTAATTTTGTTCTTTCTGGGTGTTTTTTTATTCCTTGTGATAGGGTTTGGGAGCACTACTATAAGAGGGCTTTGTGTGAGCTTGGTCCACATGCCAACAGCTACTCACCACCACTAATGGGTAAAACTACTGGGGGATTTTAAAGCTTTTAACAAGGCCTTGTCTAGACTGGTATTTAGTGGCAATACAATTAAATCATATTGCAGAAGAAAAAAAGGAAAAAGAGATGAAATTATTTTAATTACCTTTTGAAGCCACTTTTTCCCCGTAGAGGTCAAACCTTGATCTAAATTGGTGCATGTCAGGTGCTGGTGCACTGATGGAGCAGCAGTGTGAAGGTGAAAGGGATCTTGTGTTTGTCTATAAGACAGGCTAAAGCCTGGCCTATAACACAGCTATATTTGCAATTAATCTGTTCTTGTTTTTTTCCTTGCTACAAACTTTGTCAAAGGAGTCCCTCGGCATGGGGCTGTCACTCAGGATTCATGTGAAATGTCCAGGATGTAGATACTGGGCATAAGTTTTCCTGGGATGCATGGATGGGTTTTCCATGCCTGTTCCCCATGGGCACCTCTCCCTTTTGTGCCACCCTGCCCTGTAGACCCCTCAGTACGGGGTGAACACCAACCATGTCCAGAGTGGGCAAGGGCTATATTATTTATTTATCCATAGCAATTTCTCCCACATTGTCCCATTTATTGTTTCTCCACCATGCTTGTGTGGATGGCATTGCTTTGCTCCTTGGGCTTTTCCAGCCCTCCCTCCTCATCAGAGGCATCTCCAGTGCTGATAATCTTTCCCTAAACAATTAAACCTTCATTTGTTGCTTCCTTGCAACTCCAGATTTTAAAACTATACACTTTTTTTTTTTTTCTGTTAGGTTAGGATTGCTTCCAACTTCCAATCCCCAATTTAGATTACACGCTCAGAAACTAACTCCAAACATTTACTGCGTTTGAAGGTCACAGTGCTATTGATTGATTTCCAGTTATAATGTATGTTGTCCTAACATGAGTTAAAAACATTCTGGGCTAAATCCAAAAATGCTGGGATCAAAGCATCTGGACTTGTTGCTTTCATGTTTGGCACATAAAGGGGCTGGCAGTCACCAATGTGGTCTTGGCTGGGCTATAGTTGTTTTCATTCTCTGATGTGAAACAGTTGGGAATCACAGACCCTCCAACAGTTATAGTGGACTAAATAAAAATTGGCTTAAAAACCTGCCAAGCATTTGAAAGTGCCAGTCTCCAGAGTTTTTCACAACTTATTGGCTATGGCATGTTTTTCTTTTCATTTCTCTTGTGGTTTTTTTTTTTTTCTTCCTCTCTCTTTTTTTTAAAGAAAGAATTTTCTGCAAAATTAGACTTCCAGTTGGGTATTTGAAATAGGTAAAGTCTTCATCTCATCAGACTAAATTTATCATCTTTGATCTGACTTCACTCATTCCTTTGGCTGCTCCATCTGATTTGATAATTAAAAAAAATACATTTTTGCTATCAAACTTATCACATAAGAAAATAAACAAGGGCCAATTTCTTGGCTAGCCCGTCTTAAAGATATCCCAGCACTGCATCTGCATGTCAGCTTTTCACTTTCAAACTCACTTTAAACAGATTATTCCCAAAGTTTTTTCATTAGTCTCCCCTAAAAGTCTTCTATTTATATTTGCTGTTTATAAAATCGCATCCAGAGGCCGTTGTGCAACGCGCTGCACAGAGTCAAAAGCCATCAAGCCCTTGAGACAAACAATGGAAACACTTTACAGATGGGAGCTGTTGTACAGATGGAGGATGGGGGCAGGAGGGACATGGAGGTTGGGGAGAGGAAGAATTATGGATGTTGGCCATGTTTGCGAAAGAAGCCAGTGGCAGAGCCAGCCACTTAACCCACATTCCCATCCAATGGCTTCCCTGCTAATTAATTTTCCTCTCTCATCCTTTTAGAAGGCACATTATAATTTTTACCCCCTTCTCTCGCGTTTCTGAAAATATAAAGTGCTGGCAATTGAAAAAAACCAGATTCTTCACCGGCGTAACGCATTTTTTCAGTCACTTTGGCTAATTTCTAGGAACTTTGTGCTGGCCTTGGGAGCAATGCTTAGGATCAGGCACAGGGGCTGCCCCTGGAGAGGGCAGCACCAGGAATGTCACTGCTGCCAAAGTTAAAGAGCTGCCCCTGTTATTTCCAGCCAGACAATGGCACCTTGCTGCACACTGGGTTGAGGTTTCTGCTCAGACAAGTTTTAGTGCAGTCTATCGGTCAGAGAGAGCAATGCTGCTCCTCCTGCTTCCCACTCTTGACAGCTAATCCACAGGAAAAGGGAATTTATTGTGGCCCCATCAGTGGTTCAGCCCTGCACTACACCTCGGCCTCCAAGATTGATGCTGTCAATGTTCTTTGCCCATCCCTCCGTGCCTTCAGCAAACCTCCCCCAAGGGACCACGTGCTGCAAATCCCCTTTCTGCTGCCCAAACTGAGCTGAGATTCCTTGGATTCAGGGAAGCGATATCAGAGCAAAAAGTGGGAGGAGGAAAAGGACTACATGATCCTTAACCTCTGCATGAGAAGCAGGGTCTTCTCTGACTGATTTTTAAACAGACCATTTTCAACATCTCCAAGAGGCTTCCAATCAGTTCTGGGACAGCAAAACTTGGATTGAAGAGAGGCTGAAACCAGCTAAAAGTAGTGTTTTAGAGACAGTCAGGACATGAGGGATGAAGTGTTAAAGCAAAGAGATGATTTCAGTTCTGGCACCTTTGGCAAGACTAAATATCTCTTCAGGACTCATAGTAATGAAAAAATGAATGTTCCACTAAGAAAACCAAAACTCAGCATAAAACACACATTTAGCATTAATATGTAGTCTAGAGCCATCTAAAAGTAAGATTACCTTATAGTAAAATGAATATAAATTTGGCTTGCTAAAGGATTTCGAGGACATTTTTGTGTTCAGGTGAAACATTATCAATTGCTGCTGTGTGTGCCTGTTTGCTTTTCATATTGCCATTAGAAAAACCCGTGCACATTCTTTCCATGTAAAATAATTTTGTAAAATAACTTAGTCCAACAATTACACCTAGTCTGAGTATCAAAGATTTTTTTCTTTATTTTTAATGTTTTGATTATAAGTGAGTAAATGAGCATATGTGCAATTATATTTTGGGTGCAATAGCTTCAGCCGCCACATTTTGGCATTTTATTTTATTAGCTAAAAGCTCACATATGGTTTCCATGTTTCCAATCTGGCTTTAAGGATGCAATGGCTGAATTAAGCAATGTTTCTCCTCACTCCAATTCCCTTAGATATACTTAAAAAGTCCATTCAGATTATAAAAAAAGTAAATTAAGGTTTATAATATTCAGAAGGTGGCCCATGGTAGTGAATAATACAGTGCTATCTTGTAAGTCCCCTTGCACCCTGCAGAAACTGTTAAAGGCCAAGTTTCATAGCTTGAAATATTAAATCACTCTGTGATCCTGTGGGGCAGAGTCATGCCTGAATCCCAGCATTTTTCTTTTACTAACAACAATACCATTATATCAGCGTGAGAACCCCCAGATAATGGGTCACCCCTCACGGCCACTGGGATTTGCAGGTCCTCCAGCACTTTCCCACCTTGGACCTGGAGGATTTGGGGAGGATTTTGAGAGTCCCTGCTCGACACAGTCTGACAAAGTTTAGAAAAATGGCCTGGAGGAAAGAGCTCAGGGTCACTCGATGTGCAGCTGTGAGAGTGGTCAACAGGAATTGTTGGGTCTGGGAGAGGGGCACAGCTCCAGGGGGGTTATGGAAAGGGCATGAACAGCTCTGTATCCCTCAGGGTTTGTGGCTGAGGTGGTGTGGCTCTGACATCAGGCAGTGCTTCCCAACCACAGACGCTGTGAATCCCTAAATGCAAAGAGGGAAGTCAGCGAGTCCCTTGGGAAGGGGTTTGCAATAACTGCAGGCAAACACACGTCAGGGATGGTCTTGGCCTCAGTGCAGCAGCTTGGCTGAGTGACCTCCCAGGTCCCAGCCAACCCTGCATTTCTGTGAGCTCATCAAAACACGTCCAGCACGTCTGGGAGCATGGGAACGTGGGGCTTCTCTGCTGAAGTGGTGCAAAAGTAAATCACATCCAGGATATCCCTCTTTTATCACAGAATCCTGGAATGGTTTGAATTGCAGAGGGGCCTTTAAAGACCATCTCATTCCAACCCCCCACCATAGGCAGGGACACCTTCCACCACCCCAGATGGCTCCAAGCCCTGTCCAACCTGGCCTTGAACATTCCCAGGGATGGGGCAGCCACAGTTTCTCTGGGCAGCCTGTGCCAGTGCCTCACCAGCCATCCTAATACAGACTTACTTCTCCAGATCTTCAATTTTCCATCTAAATCCATCCAAATCCAGCAAAACATGCAAATTTGAACAGAACCCATATCCATAGGTACACTTAAGCATGGGATTAAACAGTTTTCTGAATGGGGTCCCTATGTTGCTAAGGATTTGCTGTTAGTCTTGGCTCTTTTTTTCAGCTAAATCAAGATGGGAAAAGGTTTCCACACTAGGAGGAAGCCAAGGGCTTTTTCTCTCCATTTCTCACTCTTTTTTTCCACCTTTTTTTCTCCAATAGAACAAGATAGATGACTGAAACCTTCTTCTATCTTACTAATATCCAGGAATTTGGGTCTTTGGGTGTGGGAAATTCAATACTTAATCGCTGCTCTGACACATTCCGAAGATTGTTATCCCAGTTCTCACATGCATGAGCTCTCCTGACCATTGGGATGTTTAAACCAGCAGAGTTCTTATGATTTGAGTAAATCACAGAGTAAGAAGGGGAGACAGTGTAAGGGATGGTCTAAATTAATTGGATTTTTCACAGGTGATTTTTTGGTTTTGACAAATAATTTTCTAAATATTTGTTTTAATTGAAGTATCCTAATCAACTCAAAACATTTGACTGATATTTTAAAGGATGACTATTATTTTTTCAGTTCTTTGGAGTCATCAAACTACCATAACTTTGCCTGAAGTCATGGAGAAGGAGATGACCTCAGCTTTTCTGAAAATCAGCTGTACATATACCATGTTTGTGAACAGAATTGCTGTCTGCAATCACCTTTAAAAACTTAGACCTTGGATGTTCTCCCTTTTTAGAACCAGTGAAATGAACTAATCAAAACATCGAGAGCTCAGAGAACAAGTGAATATTGTGCTGGAAATTCCACATAGTGCCTGGACTGGTCCACACGGACACACAATCTGAAAGATCAAGAGATGCTTCAGCCCTTCTGCCGACACTTGAAAAAAAAAACCACTGTAAGGTTTAAGGAGGGAAGCAAATTAATGGAAACATCCGCTTAAAAGGACCGTTTCCAATCACTGGTACTCCATTCATTACAGGCCTGAGTGGTTCCAGAGACAACAGAAAACTATGCATTGTTGCAATGCCAAGAACAAGAGACGCAATATGGATGTTGTGTTGCTTCTCACTCATGGCAATCTGAATCTTTTCATGCCCTTCCCATCTCGCCTGGCGCGTTCATCAGCCAGAAAATTACTGCCACTGTCTCCCTTGTGACCAAATGGGAGGCAGGGCTAGAGTTTCAGGGCCCTTCCAGCCAGACACAGTTGGGCTGGGGTGCTGGCACTGCGGCTGTGTTGCTTGCACAGCCCCAGCAGCAATATAAGGCAGACACTGGGCAGGAGTTCTGCCTGATGCATCATCAAGCTAAAAACCTTTTATGGGAGGCAAAGTTTTTTTATGGGAGGTAAAGCACAGCAGTCATTTAATTGCAATACCTCAAAGTCTTCAGAGAACCACAGGGCTGAAGTTTTCCCAGGGCCACTGTGATAACTTGTTAGAATTTGGCCAATGCAATTTAGTCTTTGCTCCACCAGCCATTTCCCCAGCATCCCTGCAGCGTGGCAGTGACATTATGGCACGGACTCTCCTGCGTGGTGAGGATTTGAAAATGTCACCATATGCTACAAATATCTCAACAGAACATGGAAAAACTTCATCTCGAGGCCTGGCAAGGCACACAGAGTAACACTGGGTTTTTCAGGAAGTGAAGCAGCAGCCTTTCAGCAGGGCTTGTTTCCAATCCACGTCTAGCAGAGGGCAGGGTGCACCATTTCTGATTAGTACCTAATGAATCTCAAAATATTCACCAGGTAAGGCAGAAATAACCCTACAATGTCCAATATTATCTGATTGATGTCAGCAAGCCATAACTAGGAGCAGGACATCAGCTGCCACAGCCCAGTGTGAAGTCCGTCACAGTCTGCTGGAGTCACCAACTTCTGCTGAGTTTGATGAAGCCAGAATGGGTTAAGAAATGGGTATGTGTGGTGAAATTGTGCAACTTGTATTGTTTTGGCACTACATATATTCTAAACTAACAATCTTAGCCAAGTTAGGCTTTTTTTTTTTTTTTTAATCTTTCCTTTTAGGCCTCTTGTAATTTAATCTTACCCCAAATTTATGGAAAGAATACATACCCGCTCAATGCCAATCAGTGGGGATTACTCTTTGCAAAGACTGTTTCTTCCGTGCTATTTTGCATCTTGGTGCAGTTTTCTAGATCTCTTAAATGCAAAAATAAACAAACATCCATACATCTGGGAGCAGATTTCCAAGAGGAGCCCAGCGCCAGCTTTTTTTTCCCCATTCTGAGTGCTCAGCACCCACGACGGGGCCAGTTCAGCTAAACCAGGCCAGGTTTCCATAGGAACACGGCGATCTGGAGGCTCCCATGGTGACAAATATGCACAGATTCATCGTTTAACTCATCCTCCCACCCAGGAACGATAAAATGACTCAGTGCTGCAGCAGCAACAACATCAGCTATCGATAACAGCAGCAGCGACCCCGTGACGGACACATAAACAGCTGGGAGGAATTTTGGCCATGCAGGGAGATTGCTCAAGTCCCCAGTGCAGACCTGAGTGTTTGCTTATGTTCCTGCTTGGCAAGATACAGCACTGTGGAGATACTGGTCAGTACTTGGGTAAGAGAATCATTTCTGACATGCCACTGATTCCTCAGAACGTAACAAAACCGCGCGGAAGGGAGATACAGCGCTGGTAACTGCTCTTCCTTGCTGATTTACTGGGCCTGATTTATGAGGTGCAACTCTGGACAGGATGTTGCCAGTTGAGGCTGTGTGTTGCATGTCAGCTGCAGGATTTAGGGATGACCCATGTCCTGCAGGGAAATGGCTCTACAGTGGGCAGGGGATGGTCTGAGCAGGTGTTTTCCATCTCCAGCTTCTGTGGTGAGTCGAGTTATTCGGTCTGACAGCTGCCAAGTGCACATTTAATTGGGGAGGAGAGAGAGTTGGGTGAGCAAAGCAGGGAAGCCTTGCCCTTGCTCATACAAACAGCCTGATGGATTTCTTTCTGCTACACTCCCTCCTTATTTTGGGTTTCCTTTCCACAAACGTTTGAATGAACCAAACTCACGGAAAAGCAACTCCAGGGTCTCATGCGAAAGAGTCACTGGAAATCATTTCTGCACACAAAGATACTCGGGCTTGTAACCAGGGGACAGTAACCTTGTGTGCCAGAGAAGCCACATGATGTTGAGTGTCTGACCTATGTCTGAACATGCACAGAATCAGAGAATCATTTTGGCTGGAAAACCCTCCAAGACCATCAAGCCATGCCCCTAAGCACCACACACATAAGTTATTTGAACGATTCCAGGTGTGGTGATTCCACCACTGCCCTGCATAGCCTCTTCCAATGCCTGACCACCCTTCCAGAGGAGATGTTTTCCCTAATATCCAACCAAAACCTCTCCTGGGCACAACTGTAAGCCATTTCCTCTTGCCATATCCCTTGTTACCTGGAAGAAAATACCACTCCTCACTAGGGCTCAACCTCCTGTCAGGGAGTTGTAGAAAGTGATAAAGTCCCCCTGATCCTCCTTTTCTCCATCCTAAACAACCCTTGCAGGCAGATTCAGCTGTCAAACACAGGAGTGGTGAACAGCCACACACAAAAGAGATTTGTTGAGAAATTGGTCAGAAAAAAAAAAATTAGAGAATAACAATTGCATAGATCATCTTCCTTGCAAGAAATCACACAGCATGTTGGGAACAACTTTCAACGTGTGTGACTGTTTTGCATCTCATGCCTTTTCCATAGGAGTTTTTCCCCAACATTGTAAAAAAACCCCCAAACATCCAAACCCCCACAGTTATTTGCTCACTGTTTGTAACACTCTGCAACTTTAAAAATTCTTCCTCCCCAGTGCAAACATACTTCCTCAGAGAGGCAGCAGCAGAGCTCCGCTAAGATGCTTAAGAGGAGGTCAAGAGAAAAGCCATTTACCAGGGGAATCTCTCTCAGCCCTTAACACATTTTTATTGCTACCTATGCACACAGTGTTCTCTCAGAGGCTAGATGAATAAATATGCCTCTTTTGAGCAAACATTTACAATGCTATTTGAACACGGGGGAAAAACAGTTTCAGCTTAAAAATGATACTCACACCATGTTTACATTTTTTTTCCCAAGCTGCAGTTAAAATGAAACTGTCCAGACAGACATTCAGCATGAGGCTCGGGAAAGCATGTTTCTTTTGGCCCCTTTCACTACAGAATTTCACCTAAAAATGAAATACAAAAGACTGGGGTTTGGGGGGGAGAAATACAAAAGAAAGATTTGTTTGTAGATGACTTACTCAGTGGAAATTCATCCAAGAACATCAGTGTAATTGCTCATTAATGAGGGAGTTGGAAGATACTTAAAAATGTTTCTCTTCCTTTGAACTTTCTGCAGCCAGAGTCCTTGAGCTGGCGATGTACTTGTGCATGGACTTCACTTGGAATGAGGGGGTGCCCCTTTCCTCCTCCTCCTCCTCCACCCCCCAAAACCCAGCAGATAATCCTCTGATCTGCTTTGGGGCACTCTGAGCTCAGCCCTCAGTGGCAGATCTGCCCCTGGGCAAGGAACTTTCTCATTTTCACCTCTTCACCACCAAATTTAAAATTCCCAAGGCTGGGGAGCAGGTCTCATTTTATCAGATGATGGAGGAATGAGCTGGACCTCTGGACACTGTCCCAGCAGCGTTCCTGATGCCAGTTTTAAGAGGACTCCTCACACACTAAAAGTTAAGGAGCTCTGAGCTCTGAAGGGCTTTCCTGGCTGGGACTGGAGGAGAGTAATTAGCCCCTGTAAGGATCCCTGTTCTCTGAGCTGTGAGAAACTTCAAATCCCACTGACTTCACTGGCACTTCAGGGCACTCAGCACCTCCCAAGATTAATTCCTCAAGCAGGGAGAGGTCTAGAAACATATATATTAGAGCACTTTACGTCTTCAGCTGCAGTAGGGGTCTTTCTGGTGAGCTTGACAAAGGACAGATTATATATTATGCCATGCCATAAACTTCAGCAATCTAAGAATTCTGAAAATACCCCGTTCTATTACTCTCCTCGCTTTGACATGAAATATTAAACACCGCTTACCAAAGTGATGTTATTGAACACAGATGTCCACTATCACATTCAAATTGTTCAAGTCAATCTAGGTTTATATATTTTCTTTACTTAAGCGTTTGTATAAACCCAAGTGTGCCCTGACAGTAATGATTTCACAATATACTATATTCAATTAAGGAGACAAATATGCATTTACATTTTTACTGAACTTGTTTCACACACACACACTCACAGGCTCCAGCTCCAACTTATTTTTGACATCTGGTGGAAAATAAAGGAATAGAAAGGGTGCCACCTACTGAGTCGCTCAAACATTTTTGGAGGCCAAAAAAAATTCGTGCAAATTACCAATATGCTCATTCCAGTTAAAAATAAACAAGCTATATTTGTAAGCCTGTGGGAAGATAGCCATAGAGAATGTTCTGGTTATCAAATCACTCAGTGACTGGAGTTCTTACCAGGGTGTAGGAAACTCCAGTCCAGCTCCCCCTTGACTCCCAGCAGGTTTGAATCCACCTATTCCTCTGGAAAACCCAAGCAAAATGAGTCAGTCTGTGTTGTGGCAGTCCATGAACATATTTTGCAAGCAATGGATGTCCCAACAAGTGAGAATCCAGCAGTGCTGCACCCAACAGGAGCTGCTCTTTGGGACCCACATCAGTGATCAGCCCAACAGGAACTGGGAAGGTCTGCTGTCAAGTAGCCCCTAAACTCTATCAGGCAGATGAAATGTAGGCAGATATCTAAATTTACAAGCTGAAAAGGTGTATCAAGGCTCAAGAATGAAGACAGGCTCTCAGCACCACTTCAAAAGCCAACGTCCCTTTCTGACATCCATCAAGGCACAGCCTTGTCTTTAAGATCCTGCAGAGTGAGGCAGAAATATTGAAGGTGCTGTGCCAGTGCTGCAGTTTCCTCATCTGGGGAGGATAAACTATCAAAATAAGCTGCAATATTGCCTTGATATCAGGCAGAGAAGCTGCAATTTGTGGTTTTTTTCAGTTGTAAAAGTCAGCCTCATCAGCTTTGGCATCCACAAGGGGAAGCCAAGCAAGAACTGTGTAAATACACCTTGAGGCAGGAAGATCACACCTGTGGTAAATCATGAGTTTGTATTTGGTCTGCAGCCAGTGACAAAGCAACACCTTCATGGGGATGGGGAGTTAGAAACCATCCCTCCTGACTGGCCACCAACACTACTCTCCTTCATTCCCGAGCAGCCTCTGTGCAGAAAAGTTGGGATGTGCCTGCCATGAGTAATTTGTGGTTTAGCTTCCATCCACAAAAGACAAAAATCATGTTGATTTTCTTTGGAAAAGTTGCAGCTATGGCTGAGAGAGCCCCAGATTTTTATTCATCTTGATTGCACGCAGAGTCCTCACCAGACCTGCAGATGTGCAGCTGTATCTTGGTCTTGGCACATGCAGACATGTGTTAAGGGCTGAGAGAGGTTTCCACAGTTATTGTGTACTTAATATCCGCCAGTTTCTTGTTGTTGGGGACTGGTGCAGCAATTAAATACTTGGGAAAATAATTGTGAAACATTAACAGGTCCTTATTGTTAACAGGTATTTCTGGCAGAGATTCCTTCAGGGAACTTGGACAAGGCACTCTGGTGGAGTTGGCAATGGCATTTTTTCCCAGAGGGACCTTCAAACCCTCTTGTGTGGGGCTTTGTTTTGCTGGCAGTAGAAACCCAGGAAGAAACCCAGTTCTCAACATCCTCCTTCATGCCCACTCAAAGTAAAACATTAATTTATTGGCCATGATGCTTTTCACATCTCCCCTGCCTTGGCACGTGATGCTGCAGCGCATTTATATCGAGATAACAAGGGATGCAGACCTATCCCTTCTCTAGCTCCCCAAGGATCCAGGAGCTTTCTGCTTGCACAAGCCCTCACTGAGACATGCACCAAAATGGATTTCTACTGCTGAAATAATCCTGCCCCAAGTGCTTACAGGCATTTTTGGGATTTTTCTCAAAGGAGGCAGCCCTCTCTCTCTAGAGGACCCTTGTGTGGTGGTTGGGGTTCTTCACATATTTTCTAAAAAGGCAAAAAAAGCCAAGGCTTCTTCTTTTCTTTTAAGCTAGAAATCAAAAATAAGAAGAAATCCACTGCAAATTCAAATACTTTTGCACCAAATCACACATCTTGTTATCCCTTGTAGAGAGCACATTATCAGAGCAGTGACACTGAATTACCTAATCAATCCTAAAAGCTTTCCAAGGGGAGGAAACACCCAGATAACACCCCACAGCAAAAGAGTTTGCAACAAGAAACCAAACCCGTGCAGCCCCTACCAATGCTCTTTTCAAAGACATAAAAGTTTCCAGGTGCTTGACATCCATGTTAACTTTTTAAGTAATAAAACTTGAGGAGAGGATTCCCGTTGGATCAGAGGGGAGACTTTGCTACAACAATAGCTCTGCTGGCAAACTGACTCCTTTCAACACATTCTTGAGTTTGTATTTTAAGTGGTTTTGCCACATTGGCAGCCAAAAATAACTATTTTCTGATCAAATTCACTGGTTCTTGTAAAATATTTTAACACGCTAACTATGACTGTGAGCAGTTCTAATAGTCTTTCAAGCTGCCTGTTCAGACCTCTTACTTTTGAGAGGGTGAAGGGCTCCACAAAAGGCTCCAGAATTGTGATGCCATCCATGGCTGCTGCTCCTGCAGCATTCCCACCCCTCATTACCCAGAAATACAGCCCTTATTTAATGTGATGCTATTTGCTGCTTTGTATTTCATACCTACCCTTAACGTAAAGTAATAATTAAGAGCAGCCTTCCACTGTGCCTGGTAGTGCAAGGCCAAGATCCACAACAGCTACCACAGCTGAAATGTCAGGGAAAAGGGAAAGAAGCAAATGGACAGGCAGGAATTACTCCACAGTCCCTACTTGCACCAATCTTGCTCTTTGATGATGATGTACAGCAAGAAATCTTAATGTGGTTCTTAGAGGAGAAATAAATAATTTAAAAACTGGATTTCTGGTTGAAAAAAGCCTCTTCCAGCTGCAAGAATCTGAAAATTTTCATTAAGTCACTTTGTAAGTAATTTATGGCACTTTAAGACTTACCAAAGAAATGACAGGCTGGTTTGAATGGGAACAGGGCAGAACCAGTGGGACATGGGGCATTTCCACCCCAAACGAGGCCCCAGCCAACACGAGCCCAGTTCACAGTGCTGCTCCCACTGGGAAGCCTCCACGGCCACCTCCACAGCAGGGGACAGAGCTGAGACAGCCCCTGGATTTCAGGATGAACCAAGGGCTTGTAGGCAGAAAGAAAACACAAAGTACAGAACCTGCTCCAAATGGCAAAGCTGCAACTTCTGCACTACTTCAGGCAGGAGGTCAGTGAGGACACCTGAGCAGGTGGATCTCAGTTACCATGGACCAACATGGTGGTCTCGGATAACAGATCTTAATTAATAATTAATTATCATTAGGCTCTTGGAATCACTAGAGGGAGAAGCAGCCTTAAATCAGGATGTTACATCTGGATGGGAAGAAACACCCAGTAGACGATGGCATGAAGGATTTAAGCATTAACTGTAATATCTACACCACATGCAGCTTCTCAAGATGTTTTGCTGTCATCAGCTTAGTAAAAGATAAAGATTTATTGGGCTATTACTGAAAAGGAAGCTAGATACTGCCAAATGGCACGGACAGTTAGATGACTACTTGCTGACATCTTTATTCATATATAAAACAACACAACTGAGTTGTGGTTTTTTTTTTAACTACCATGCTTGAAGGAATCAACAAAGAAGTGCCTTATCATACAGCACTTTTAAGTCATTTTTAAACCATTCACGGGGTTTGGATGGTTGTTTTTATTGCGTGCATACAGAATATTCAATGAGCACCCCGTCAACCTCTAGTGCTGACTAAAAGAAGAGATAAGCAGTGCTGGCTGCAGATTGGGGTGACGATTTCTGAAGGTGCTGAGGGACATTTCCATGGAACAGGGCTCCCTGGACACAGTCACAAGGTAACTCTGGTCCCACATATCTCAGAAAAAAAATCTTTACTGTGAGCATGGTGAGGCACTGGCAAAGGGTGCACAGAGAAGTAGTGGCTGCCCCACATTTAGCTGGAAATAAATGGTCCTTTCCAACCCAAACCATTCCATGATTTATGGACATCTGAACTGCTGCAGAGGCATGGCTTTTTGAAGGTTTAAAACACAGATCAATGCTAGCTCTGCAGAGGTTGAGAATATTCTGGTTTAATATTCCATGTCTAGTTTTTGATCAGCTTTTAACAGCAATCTGAGAGGTTAAAATCAACATGATATGTTGATATTATAGGAAAACATCAACAGCTTCTTAGAATAGTATGAATATGGCTTCTAATAAGGAAATTACTGGATAAATTGCAAGGATTATAGAATTATTTTTAGAACATATGTCAAAAAGATGACAAACCAAATGAACTTAATTATTCTGTTCCTTGTTGAAAACTGCAGGAAGAGTGAAGTAAATCACACAAGACAGAACCCCGCAGTATTACACAGCTCAATTCAAAATGTTTGCCCTGAAATTTCAAAAGGAATCCAAGCCTGCTCTCCCAGAAAGCAGCAAGCCAGAGCTGCCCACTTTTTCTCTGACAGCTTGATCTACCGTCCCCCCTTTGTTACACGTTTTGAATTCAATTTAGCCTGCTACTTCCAATTAACCAGCACACTCTTACTGCATTATTTGGCATTAAGCAGGCACACATGTTCCTTCAGCTCCTGCCAATGTGAGAAGACAATACCCTGAAGGTGAACCAGGCGATTTGTTGGCAGAACTGGGCTCTGGGAAGTGCCCAAACAGGCTGATGGGAGGCTGCAGGTGTGTGGTTTCAAGTGCCTTCAAAGTGCTCCGTGCCCAAGTCTTTCCAAAATGTTACACTTCACAACCATCCTCTTCCAGCAAGATTTATGCTGTGTTTTGAATGTTTCCAATACTCTGGAGTGCCAGAAAGCTCCATTTGTCAGGCTCAGTCACTGGCCAGGTTGCCCTGGTCAGGGATCACATACAAACCCACTCGGGCACAGGCCATTATTTATTCTACACAAACTACCAGAAGCAGGTGTGATTTCAGGCTGTTTGCTCTGAATGTCAATTAGTTCAGTAGACTAAAGTCTCATCCACAACATAAACCTGTTGCTTCAAAAGTAGCAATGAGAGAAAATCAAGACCAAGTTTTAATGACATGTTTATATAAAAAAAAATCAGCATCCTTCCACTACATGTCTACAACAGAAAGTACAGTACAAACCCGAGATACATCCCACACATTTCTTGAAGAGGGATTACAAATTCACAGAGACATAATATTACTATGCAAGTGCTTATTAAAAGCAATAAAAATAACAGAACGAACAATTTATGCTCTACAAGGCTGAGATTTGGTGTTTACTGCTGGAAATGGCTTTGCACAGTGTCAGAATTTAAAGCTGTGACCTTGCAAAAGAATTACTGGGCACAGTTGCAGGTCAACTCAGTCAGCCACAGGTCAACCTGAAGGAAAAGTCCTTCAAAAGCTGGGGGCTGAGAAGGTTTCTAGCCTAAATATAGAAATATTAACACAAGGATGGGAGGATGGAAGCTTCTTGGTCCACCAGCACTCTCAAAGATTGTTCCTGAGCTCTACTTTGCTGTGATAAGAAGCTAAATTCTAAGAGTCACTGTTTGATCTGCACAATGAAGCCACGATGGCTCCCAAATGTGTCTTTGCCTCTTCTGGGAAGGACATGAAGGTATTATTTCCATGTTTGTCCCGTTGGCAACTCCTGACACTATGCTGGTTATTACTTACACAAACAGAAACCTGCAGCCAATCAAAATAATATGGTTGGCAAGGAATCTGGGCAAACTTTAATAGCTATGGTTCTTCAACATAAAAAGGATAAAAGTAGAATAATAATTTTTGGCAGGGGAAGCGGGGAATTTTTTAAATTCTGATTGTTTTCCTATGAGGATAGTGTTAGTGAAGTCTAACTTAAAACATGTTGTTCTGGTTGCATGAATTCACAGCGAGCGAGGTTCTGCTGGGCCCACTGAGTTACACTCAGCTCCTTCCCACTGCAGCTGAAGTTATCTGGAGCACACAAGGTAAGAGAGGGGGATTTGGCACAGGAGCTGCATGGCTGAAATAATTCCAATGTCCTTCTGAAAGGAGTTATCTGCACGTGCAAGTGTGCTACAGAGGAATAGACAGAGCTCTCTCTTCAAGGAAATGTAATTAACTTCAGCCTCCTGGGAAACAGGGAGCCAGCAAAGGCCTTCACCAAGAGGAAGATGGACATCACTTTAACTATAAACCCCATTTTCAATGAATTTTTCACTTCCATTTTCATCAAGCCCCAGTGCTGTGCTCAGGACTGCATCAGCCTGACACTCTTTCACTGGAATCTGAGGAAGCAAATAAGCAGAGTTGTGTTAATTTAGTAGCAACTACACTCACTTGCCACAAAGTTAATCTCTGGAAAAGCTGATTTAGTCAGTTTTCCATTAAAAAATGCCATCCTGTCTAAGAAAGACTACTTTGTAGGCAAAGAATTAGGTAAATGTGTTAAACAGTAGTAAGGAGCAGAATCAGAACAATAATATCAGAAGCAAGTAAACTTCCTTAATTAGTAGTTAATAATGTAAAGTTGTGGCTCTTCTAGAAAACAAAATCCTGTAAACATTTTGTCTGCCTTATGAAAAAATAAGAACCAAGATAAGACATTTCAACTATCTCCATCAAAATTCCTCTTTTAATGTTTCTGAAATCTTTAATTCTGATTTTTACCTGTATATGACTGTACTTTGTTTTGGAAAAAAAAGCCATGCAGAGCCACAAATCAGAATGGTCTGTTTGATGGCACTGAAGTGAACTTCTTTTCCAAAGGCAACAACATAAAGAAGCTAAGAAGAATTTTGAATAAAAAAGTCTATTGCACATGGAGTGGTTTGTATGGACTGACATTTTTTTGATTTAAAAATAGTTTGCTGAAATATTTCTCAAAGCAGATCTACTTGGGCCTCAATTCATTGGCACAGGCTCAGTATCAGTCACTTAAAATATGTGTTTCATCATGTACCTAAAATCGTGACATCCTTTAAAAACACGCAATACAAAAATCTTTTATTTCCTTATACTACATATTTACAATTCTATTATCAAGGTACTGCGGAAAATGTAAACAAGTATACACGGGTGTAAATAATATGGCTTGAGAAAGGTTTCCCCTTTGATTAGCTGCTCAAATCACACATCAATCTACAAAAACAAGAGAATAACACTACATTTGATACACTCTGCTGTCTGACAGCAGTGTAAAGGCTTTTATGCTGCTGAGTAACCACACCAGGCTCTGGGCAGCTGGAAGGAACTGGAATGTCTGAGGTGCTGGAATGTGGCCAGTGGACGGGCTGTCTTCAGAAGAGGCTGTACCCAACTGCCCCATGGGTGCTGTGGGGGGAGAGGAAGCCAAAGGGTCCTCAGAGATCCACACTGAAAGGATGAGAAGCAGTGGAACAAAGATGAAACTGAAGAAATTCTGATTAGAAACCAGAAAAAAAGAAAAGCAAAAGAGGATGAAAATGAAATCTCCAATAGGACAGGTTCAAAGAGGTGGTGGGATCTCCATCCTTGGAGATATCCAAAACTAGGTGGGATGAATCTCTGAAATCTGACTTGAATGATGAATCTCTGACCCATTTGACTCTGAAGTTGATCAGGCTTTAAAGGGAAGCTCAGACCTTCAGAGGTTTTCTACAGCTTTACTCAATGATTCTACAAAAAAAAAATCTTAACTACAGTGTGGCACTTGCACTATTGCTGTAGTTTGGCTCTGCAGCAAATACAGGGCTAAGGCCAAAACATGTCAACTGCTAAACTTGAATTGCTCTTCTCCAGCAGTTGCTAAGATTGTATCTCACTGTCTCACAGGAGATTTATCTTGCAGGTTCCTGTTCAGTGAAACTGCCCCAAATTCACACAATTGTAGGATCAGACCCAGGCCATCACACCTCCAAAAGAACATTTAAAATATCACTTCTTTGCTGAGAGTCACACACTTCTGGGACCATAATTTTCCCACCTTTATATTGAATGAACTTTCCAGTGACATTCAGTGAGCTCTACAGAAGAAATTAAAAGGGATCAGCATCAGCCCCAGTGATTTTCTGGCTGAAAGAACAATTAGTTAATTAATTTTGACACATTCACAAATACCTTTACTTTCAATACCTACAAAGTGATGAATAACAACAATAACACTTCCATGAAGCTTGGAAGCTCCACACCTCCTAAAACTGTATTGCCTCCCATAGATCACAATTTGAAATGAACTCTCAGGGGAGCAAGTGCCACTTGCTTTGGCCTGGACAGTCATTGACTGCAGATGTGTTTAAGACCTGGGGTGAACCATGGGGGAAAGTTGTTACCTCACCTTCCCATCCAACCTCCTGGATTCTGCTTCACCAACTCATCACCTACCCAACCACAACAACAAACTTTCTCAAAAATCCCAAGTTACCATCAATTATTGTCATTTTGTCTCCTGCAAAACAAAACCCTGCTCTTGCAGAGCTGCATTTTGTTCTGGTGGTGAATGGAGTGTCAGCACAAGAGCTGGAACTGCCCGTACTCTGTGTCTGCCAGGGTCCCAATGTCCCTTCTTAAGTGCACTTTTGAAACAGTCAAATTCAAGTGGAAACTACACGGATTTTGTAACTCCTAACCTAAAGAGAGGGATAGAGAGGCACTCTGAAATGTTTTAGTCTGGTTAACAGAATATTAAAATACAGAACATAAATTTCTTTATAATGACATAGTTCTATATCAAAGGAAAACCTGTCTAAACAGACAAAATAGCACCAAAATGTCTCTGGTATCAGGACTGTTGTGAGATGACTTGATTAAAAAAAACCCAAATTGCTCAATAAAAGCACAAACCCCAAAGATAGTATCTTTAAGTGTCTCTCCTTGCTTACTATCTGCTTTCTTCATTCCAGGTAAAACCTTTTCTGCATTAGCAGATACTGTTTGATGAGCAGTGCTGCACAGTTTGGCTTGACAACCCACTGAGAAATTCGTCTGGTAAGATGTGAGAACACAGGATGCCAGGAGAGTCTGGCAGATGACACCACTCTCTTTGGAAGACAGATTCAGACAGAGACCTTCCAGTCAGTCAAACCACACCAGAAATGCAGAAGATGCTCTTAAATAAATTAACAATGTATTGAGGACTCTTGTTGGATTGTGGTGGATTCTTCTTCAGCTGCAAGTTCAAAATTAGACTGCATGCTTCTCTACCATACAGCACTTTATTCAAAGAGGAATTAACTTGATAAATCCCTCTAGTTTCTGTGCAATGTGATTTTGAGAATTTGTAGAGAAATAATCTGTGGAATACTCTTCAAACTTGGTGCTGGTTGTCAAGTGGGTTTAGAAAGCCCCTGATAGAGGGAGCGTGGCTCATTCCATGGTGATGTGTTACATGCTGCTTATCCTGATACTCTTTGGAGCTGCTCTGATTAAAAACATGTCCAGGCTTTCAAGAAATGAATTATATTAATACCAGAAAGAATGTCCAGAGTAGATTAATGGAGGGGCAAGAGGCTAGGAATGAGCACATGAAACAGATTCAACTCTTTAAAAGGATCCAGCTACTAAATGGCCTCTGTAGTCTTCCATAAGAAGTGTGAATACTTCAGTACAATTCAAGCTGAATTGAATAACTGTTTTCATATCCAAATTCAAATTCCGTCTGTGCATATAAAACAGTTCATTTATTAGTCCAAATGTTACTGTTGTAGAGCTCTTGGAAAAATACTCCCTCTTTCTTGAGCTTGTTCTTCATAAAAAGGAAGCTTTGGAGGGCCACCTAGAGAATTAAGCAGAAACACGGTTTCAGGTCCATATAACCTAATACTGAAATATTATATAGATTATACAATTTACACTTAAATAATTCAATAAATGGTAGCCTTGAAAAGAAGGTAGAGGAGGGAGCTACAGTGGCCTCCTCACAGCGGCAAAACTATAAAACACCTCCAAATCAGAAGGTTCCCAAAGTTTTTCCTAAACTAAAGGAGGAATTGTGATTATAAGTGAGAGGAAACTTTCCCTCCGTACTCAATTTCATTAAGAAGAGAAATTATCCAAACGTTCCAACAGGTTGACCCTCCCATCCAACCCGACCACCAGCATGGGACAGAGGTGTTTTACCCCACCAGGAAAGGTTGCACCCCAGGCTGGTTACCTTCTCTGCAGGTTGGCCCCATCCAGGAGCTGGGGCAGGCGCAGTTCCCGTTGTGGGCGTTGCAGCGGGATCGGCCGGCGCACTGGCACCGCAGGGAGCAGCCGGGGCCGTACCTGTCTGCCCTGCACCCTGCAAGGACAGGAGGGTTTGGGACAGGGTGGACACTCCTGGCAGCCTCCCCCTTCTGTGGGATCAGGAAGCTGCTCAGACACCTACATCTGCTCACATTCAAACATGACATTTGGGAAAGCGCGGCAGTCGTCGAGTTTCGTCTGCCACACGCTCTGCCCAAGCTGCAGCCCAGCTGTCCTGAAGAGTTCCCAGAATGGAAATCATTGCTGCTGTAAAAACAGGGGTTGACAGCCCAACACAGAACATCTTGGGATCTGCTCAGGAAAGTTGCTGTCAGCATCCTGGATCCACACTATCTCCCGTCCCTCCTGCATGGCTGGGCTGTCAGTACGTGCTGGGCAAGAGCCTTCCTTCACAGAATGTGACACCGAGAATTAATCCATTTTGTAGATACTCATGTCTTGCTCTGGTTGCACAATTCTGCTGCATTCTGGCAAATTAAACTCACACACACACACAAAAATATCTCACTTCCAAATGCAAATACATTTCATACCTAGGCTGGTAAATCTTCACTGCAGTTTTTTAAGCACCAGAGGACAGGCAGGAAAGGAAAGTGAGCAGCAGGGTCACAAGGCAGGGTGTGAAACACACAGCAAACAATGGCCCTCTCTCCCTCACCTCGCTCAAAATCCTGTAACCAGGGAATTTGCCTTCTCCCATGAGTGCCCTAGGGTAAAGCAAGTCCTGCTGAGCCCAGCATCAGCTGCAGCCCCAGCACGTGGGAGAACTCGCCCTCGTGCTCCGAGCTTGGCCTTTTCAATTAGGAAATGTTATGAGAAAAGGGCTCCTCAAACACCTCTGGACCTGATTTTAATTTATGTAATACCACATTTTCATGTTAATAACAATGTGTATTTAAGACATCTGTTTGAAAGTCTGCAATGTTAATTTACTACAGAAAAAGAACGCCCATAAAAGTCTGTTATATTCTCTCCCTCTTTTTTTTTTTTTTTTAATTAACATTTTGCCTGTTTAATGGGTGCTTTACCAGAGTTCAAATTAAAATCAGGCCTTTTATCTTTATGGCTGCTGCACAGTCACAGCTGCTCACAGTTATATCACAGATGAACTGAGCCTAATTGAAAATAAAAATGCAAATAAAACCTACCCCATAACAGCTTTTCATGGATGGGGGCTACCCTAGCTGATTTAGGAAAAATAAAAATGACTCGCAGAGTTTGTGAGGAAGAAAACCTCAATTCCCATTTTTGGTGCTGAACTTCCCCCTTGCGTTCCACCTCTGCCTAAAGTTTTACTGGGAAGGCCCAGGGACAGCCAGTGCTGTGTGGGCACTGAGGGTGGCTCATGTTCCCACTGGAACAGTGCTGCAGACTGGGAGCTTCATTTCCTGACCACAGGACACTGCCCAGAGGGAGCCAAATGCTTTTCCATTTTAGTTCTGCAAGTTGCACTAATGCTTAAGCTCACAGCAATTTGTATTAATAACAGCCTGCTTAAATCTATTTCTGCCCCATCCTAGAGCAAAAGGAGAAATAATTTTCCCCCTCTGCTCCAGGAGCTCAGGAGGATTTTGGTTCCTGGTGAAGCTCCACAGTAGCACATGGATGTTCACTCCTTTTATCTTGTTTGTCACAGCACTGGGATCACAAATGTTTTCTGACACTCAGTTAAACCACTGCAATTCCTTTTACTCCAGTGTCCTAAAACTGCTCCACCAATCACAGAATCCTAGAACAGCTTGGGTTAGAAGGGACCTTTAAACTCCTCTGGTTCCAGCCACAGGCATGGGACACTTTTCACCAGACCAGGTTGCTCCAAGCCCTGTCCAACCTGGCCCTGAGCTCTGAGCAGAGTCACAGCTGTGACCAGAGAATGGCTCAGGAATCTGCCACTGCTGCCTCTCAACCCTGCACCCAACCCCACCAGGGTACAGCAGCGGGGCTGGTTTTACCTACAGGAAAAATTTCTCACCTATTTTTATATCCCTGTTAGAGAAGAATTCTGCTCCTGTGGGCCAACACACAGCCCAAGGGCAGCCTGTGCTGCAAAGGAGGGAATTGCATTTGGATTGAAAGTCCCTGGGCTGCTGCTGAAGGCCAGGGGCAAGCACAGCTGCTGCAGCTCCACACCCTCATCTGTGGGGATTCCATCCTGCTTCCAGGGGAAGCAAATCCAGAGCTGGACATACTTCTGCATTGGTCTGAAAAGGGTCACAAATGTCAGTGTGACAAAGCACACAGAAATTGGAGCCCTTGCTGCCCAGCTGCACCCTCTGGAGTCTTCCCCACTATATTTGCAAAATTTCTTGGTCTATTCTTCCCCAGCCTGTGTTCTCCAAAACTCAAGGCAAATGACATTTTACAGCTGACCCATGAACAGTTTTCCTATCAGGATATCAATTTAAATATTGATTAAATCAAGAGGTACAAACCTGCTGATAAAGGTGTTGATAACCACAAAGAGCAATTTTCTACAAACAATGTGATCTTGAACACCAGCAAATGTCCTTTCACAGTTATTCTGAAACCAACAGGTCAGCATGGTTTCACAACACACAGTCCAGCCCTTAAAAATATTGCCCTTACCAATGTCACACTTGTCTCCAGTCTTCCCAGGTGGGCAAAGGCACTTCCCAGTCTCTGGATCACAAGGAGCATCTCCACAGTCACACTGATGCTGGCACCCCTCACCAAACCAGCCCCTGGCACAGCCTGACAGCAAGAGAACAATTCAGATGCACGTCTGAGTGGCAAGATGTACATTAAACCCAGAGCTTTCCCAGGATGTCTCAGGGGAAAGCTCATAAATGAAATCAGTGTAAATGCCAAGCTTAACGAAGAAATCAAACACAGTGGAATGGGAACATTATTTATATGAGCTCTCCTTCTGTTGGGGTTGTCTAATCTAACTTCTCAAAGGTATCTGTAAATCTGTCCCAGAAATGTAGCTGGCACTTATTTTTATTTTTAATTAGAACTCTCTAGAAGACCCCTCCGAAACACTCAACAGGTTTGACATGCACCTATTTAATAATCTTATTTGGAGTTTTAGAAGCAAATTTAGAATCAGTAAAAGGGACTTATTTTTAATAAATGGCATGTGGAACTCATTGCTGCAAGACATCACGGAGACCAGGACTTTCACTGTATTAATTGGAACCAGATTAGTTAATTTATAAGGGAATGGGAACACCCAGCTGTAGAACAGGAAATCTGTCCTAAACTCAGTATTTCAGGATATTCATTAAGTTCAAAACATGGAAGTGGCTCTCAACAAATATTTCAGTAATTGTATGAGGTTTTTTGAATTCTGCTTTTGGGCTTTTTTTTGGTGTTTGTTTGGGGTTTTTTCTGGTTTTTTTGGTTTTTTTTTTCCCTTTTTCTTTTTTCTTTCCCATTAGAGGTGCACCAGTACCTTTTTCACAGTGGACACCGTGATAACCCAAAGGACAAAGGCACTGTCCTGTCACTGCATCACAGCTCGCTCCATTTTTACAGGCACAGGCCTGAAGACAGCCCAGCCCATAAAATCCCGGGGGGCACCCTGAAAAATTAAAATGAAGAAGGTTCATGGAGAAAATCATACACACCATTAAAACCCTCTGCATTCTTGGTGACATTTGCTGGCAGCCACCCAAAAATGGTATTTATCCTTAACTCTGCTACTGCCATGGGCTTTTAAACTTGTACCACCCAGCATCAGAGACATGCAAGATCTGGAAGGAGCTGGATGATCTGGGACATCCCCAGAATTTTAATTGAACCAGTGAGGTGTTTCTTGACTCCTCTGAAGCCCTAAACCTGTGACAATTACCCCGAGTGCCTCCACTTACTGTGCTCACAGGAGTGGCCGTAGAAACCCTCGGGGCACCTGCAGCAGCCTGTGAACCTGTCACAGGTGCCATTGTGCTGGCACAGGCAGTCCAGGGAGCAGCCAGCCCCATACTTTCCTGGGAGGCACTCTGCTGGCAGGACACGGACAGAAAAACAGACAAACAATCAAACAAACAATCACTGCCCTCACCCAGAAAAGCTCGTATGTGATAGATTGCATTGCCAAGAGATGATACCCAGAGAATAATTTGCAGACCAATGAATATTTGTTATGAAGACACAGGATTTCTGCACAACCACGATGCATTTACATACTTTGGTGGGAAATCTTTTATGTTATATAGATGTTTGAACAGCAATTTCCTCAGTTTTAACAGTCTGCCTTTTACAATTTCTCTCTTCACAGACTCGATGCTGAACCCACACCATGTGTTGGAAAGCCTTGTAGTGAATAGCAAAAATTGGATTTTCTTTTTTCTTTCTTTATCTACAGCAATATTTTCTTTTAGGCACTTAAAAAGTGTGAAAGAAAACATGAAGCTTTTCCTCCTCTGTGTTATCATTGGAGTTCACACTATTCAAATTCCTAATAAAACCAGGAGGATCTTTTTCACACATAGCAACAGTCTGTCCATATATAATGAGCTATCTGCTTTTACAGAGCTAAACACGTCTCAAATTACTGAAAGCTAAGTCATGCAGAAGGGACTGTGCCAATATAATTAACCTCAGCATCATCTCTGAATAAGTTAACTTCCCACTGCTGGGATAATTTGAATCTGGGCAGACGAACTTAAACAAGCACGGCCGTCCAAATAATCAGATTGAGGACCCTGCAAATGCCAGACAGGATCTTCCAGGAACATCATCTCTAATCTCTATTAAAAGGATGCCTGATTAGCTGTCTTTGATTTCCAGTCACAACACACTCAAACCCACACTGCCGTGGAGATCAAGACTCAATTTTCCAATAATTTCACTCGCTCTGTCAAAAGATAAATAGCGAAGCTCTCTCTAGTGATACAACACACAGTTCCTTATACAGTGTGGGCATGTCTGCCCCCTGTGCTCCACTCCAGAGATGTTTTATCTATGAGATACACCCACAATCCTCTACTCCATGTGGGGACACCTGCACCACCCTGATGAGCCTTGGCAGCCCCAGCTCATCCTGTGGGTGATGACAGAGCTCTCCAGGAACAGGCCAATGGAGATGGCCACAGGTGGCCTTTGCTAGGTCACCCAGACACTGGTTAACTGCAAATGCTTTAGAGCCTGTGCCCAGAGAACAGTCACTGCCCACTGAATCCTCACAGCACTCACACTGTGAGCAGCTGCATCTTTCCTGCCCTCCCTGCTCCTCCTCTGCACACAGATGCACGGAGCCCCGCAGATGCAGAGTGGTACAACTGCATCTCAGAATGCTGCTAAAAAATGTCATTTCTAGATGACACTTTTATATAGGGACTCTCCCCTGTAACAACCAGTTCTTGCTATAAATACCTATGGAGTTTGAGGTGAATATTTGAGGTGTCAGGGACAGAAGTGCTGTTAATGAGAATCTGGGAGGGTGTTGGGGAGATTGAGCCATGGCAGTTATGATTTAATGATGACATTTGTCTTGAATGTGTACTTAGAGCTATTTACTTTTATTTCATACCAGTAAACTTGTAGTTTCCTGAACATTCAAGTCCATAACTATACACATATCTCTTACCAACAGAGAAAAATAGGAACACAGAAATGCAGAGTGTTTTTTGGGAGATGAACAGGACAGTTGTGGGAAGACTGGGCTGATAGGAGAAACTCTGGAGTAGGATATGAGCTTATTCTGTTAGTGTTCTTTGTCTTGCACAAGGGACAGGCGTCATGGAGAATGTGAGGGAGCAGGACAATCTCAATTGCTTTGGAAAGAGGTCAGAACATCTGGGCAGTCTACACATGGGAAGCTCAACTCCAGTCCAGAGTCAAATGAAAGAGAACACAACCAGTGAGGAGGAAGACATAGGCTTCTCCTGCTCTGAGGATCACACAGAAGAAGACAAAACCCAACATTCCTGTGGACTAAAGCACACAAAAGTTGGACTGGAGAAGAAATAACGGAGTGAAGAAGAAGTAAGGAGTGTGCAAGGGAATTCATGAGCGAGACTCAGGAGCAAACTGTCTTTGAAAAAAGATCTGAAGTTCTAACTAGGGGAAGTTTTGAAACTGTCCTTGTCTGTGGGTGTCTGGGGACACTGCAAACCCCAGCTAGAGTGTACAAATCCTCTGCCATTGAAGCAGGAAATCACCTTCCTCACAGGATCTTCCTGTCCAGCCGAGCCCGCAGGTGCAGTTGCCATCCACGTGGTCACAGATGCCACCATTCTGACAGGTACACGTCAGGTGGCAGTTGGGGCCATATTGTCCCTGGGGACACACTACAGAGAATTAACAAAGTTTGAAAAAACCCAAAAATTAGCACCCCAAGGAAAGGATGAAGATGACAGGGAATAAATGCAAACACATGTATCCCAAGTGATTAGGGTCTCCCGAGGGTGGTGGGACACTACTCCATGATTATTATCAGTTTCACCCAAACACTCTGTCCTGACGTAGCCCCTCAGCTTCCTGGAGAGCCCAGTGCCCCAGAGGGTGGCAGGGAGGTGTGGGCAGGATTAGGCTGGGTGATGGAGTGGGGAGGGACAGAGGCTGAGCGCCCCAAACCTCAGCCTTATCAGCAAAGGCCCTGGGGAACGTGGCTGTGAACAATGTCTGGCACTGAGTTTATTTGCTGGCTATTTTAAGTGTGTCACCCACTGGCGAGGTGACCTGGCCCTGCTTTGTTACCTTGCTGACAGGCAGGTCCTGTGTGGCCGGGGACACAGGTGCACTCGCCGGTCCGTGGGTCACACTGGCCTTTGCCACAGGCACAGAGCTGGGCACAGTCCTTCCCATACCAGCTCTCAGGGCAGGCTGAAGGGAACACAGGATTTGTTAAACACCCACAGGATCCAATGGCAGTTTTCATTTTTAACACAGCCACAATCCTAGGGGAAGAGCTAGCTTTGCTTTTATTCCCCTTAATGCACTTCAAAGCATCAACCACGAAGCCAAAACCCACCCAAAGACACGACTGCTTTACCTTCTGAGACTACTTGTGATTATGAATGTAACCCATGATTTCACATGGAATATTTACTGTCTTTCCTATCAGAAGAGTGAATGTACAACTGAAACACCAGCTGCTCATCCTTCCAGCTTAAAACATCTTTCCTTCCTTAATACTGATGCTGCCCAGCAATGAGGAGCAGAGCTATGGGCAGCCAAACATTCAAACATTGCCTCTCTGTGAATAAGCTGAAGAGAACTTCACAGAGACCAGAGTTTTGGAAGCAGCACAGAAATTCAGCCACAGCATTTAGCTGTGGAACAGAGAAGTAACAGTAGGGTTGCCATGGAGTCTTTACCAGTTTTGCCATGACAAAACTTGATCTTTTTCCCATTTATTGAAACTAATGGCACCATAGTGTGAAGCAAAATATTGAGATAATTTCTCAACCTCAAAATTTTGGACAGGAAGAAGGAACTTGAGCAATTCATGCTGAGCTGGCTCTAGAAATAAACTTGGGCAAGCAGGTTGCAATCCTGGGGTAAGTGTCCTTGCTTCTATGCATGCAGGAGTGAGGGAAAATATTTTGCAAGAGATTTTTTACAAAGCTGGAATCCTGATTTACAATTCAAGGAAGAGGTAGCTGGGATCTGTCTGTTTTTCTTCAGACAAGCTCCTATGCAAATGACTCTCTTTGCTGTGTTTTGACAGAAGCACAACATGAATGTTGGCTTACTTTTGCTGCAGTTGGCTCCGATGAAACCGGGAGCGCAGTCACAAGTTCCTGACGCGGGGTCACAGTGGCCTCCGTTCATGCATTTACAGGGATTTTGGCAGTTTGAACCATAAGTACCTTCTGGACACCCTGTTTTAAAAGAAAAAATACCCAGCAATTAGGTCAGGCTGCTACTGGGCCAGTTGCATTTCATGTCTTATGCACTTCGTTGTTTTCAATCAAAGTTTGATTTTCATTTTCTAATGTTATTTACTTCCAGAGGGCTGGCAGTAGGCATTGAGGAGCAGATTACTCCTCTGGACAAAGTGCCCTTGGGACAGCACTGATTGCAATGTCAAATGCTGGAGAGCTGGACTGAGTGCTGCTGCTCCTGGCTCCCTGCTCTCCCATTCCCCTTATGTGACAGTAGCAAGAAAAGCAAGCCCTGTTCTTGGGATTTCTGTTCCAAGTGAATGTACTCCCTCTTTCCCTCCTACACAGGAAAGATGGGGTCATTCTCCTTCTTCCTTTGGGCAGCAGTCACCCGGCTTGTCCAGGTCAGTGAGAAGCTGTGAGCCATTTCTGCCTCTTTTAGCAGCTGTTTCATGGATATGGGGTAGGTCACGTCTTCTTAAGTTGGATAAGTTGGAGAAAGTTTGTTTCCTCTATAATCTACTCCTTCCCTGCAAACTGGAGCTGGCATTGTTAGTGAGGTTGTGCATTCCCCGTCCCTGGAAATGTCCAAGGCCAGGCTGGACAGGGCTTGGAGCAACCTGAGATAGTGGAAGGTGACCCTGCCCATGGAAGGGGTGGCACTGGATGGGCTTTAAGCTCCCTTCCAACCCTGTGGATGGAAGACCATGAAAATGTGCACATGAGAGCAACTCAGAATTTCAGAAGACAGCTCCTCAGAAGATATGGGAGGAACATTATTTAAATGAAAAGCCAGAAAATTTTCTGAGGAAAAAAAAGAGAACAGCTGTATTTTGTAAGAACCACAAGAATCATTGTACCTGGATGGATTGCTGAGCCAGTGTTAGATGGTAACAGTTGATGGAGAGGTTTTCCAGGGGTAGTGAGGATTTCTGGTTACTTTTAGGACAACTAATGTTCAAGTAGAATCAAAGATCAGGAAGGTGTAAATGCATTTGCCACACTTAGTTTACATTTTCTGGATGATCTTTAGTGATGGAGGCTGGAACTGAGGGGAAGAGCTGGGCAGAGCTGCTGGGCATGGGCACCAGAGAACCTCCAGTGTGCCACTTCTGAACTCTGGAAATGCAGGTTATTCTCCTAATTTTCCAGTGTAGTGGAAGAAGGAGAAGCTGGTGCTTGAGCAGTATGATCATCATCCAACAGTTCCACTTGTGCTACTACCTCCAAGTGTCATTTCTCTGCTCACCCCTTCCTTCTCTTCCCTGGCAGAAGGAAAGTCTGTGGCTACTTTAGAAACCTGGTTGAAAATATATTTGCTCACGTCTCCAAGCAACAGATCCCTTGCAATCTCTGCATAAATAACTTCATGTATTCTGTCTTTCCTAAAGGCACGAAAGCAGGGCCTGAGTGGCTGGAGAAATCTCTGGCTTTTCTGAACTATTCAATACTGAGGGAGAGCTTATGGGGAAGCTTTGAAGGGGTGCCTTTTAAAATAAAACTGAACGCTGGCTTCTGCTCAAACCAGGATAGCAGATCATCAGGACTAAGCAGATACACGCTTTTATAATGTGCAGATACTCTCCCCAGCCCTTCCCAAACACAAATTCTTCTCAATGAATACTCTGTCATCAGTGCTTCCATCTGCCAGGATGCAAAATCTGTTCAGGGTGCAAGTCCTGGCATCAAGGAGTGAGCCCTGCAACACCTCCTTCATTCCCACCAAGACTTGAAGTTAAGGACTCATCCAGATTCAATGATTTAATTACCCTATGTGAGTTTCTTTTTTCCTCCTTCTTTTCCTTTTGGTCATCACTTGGATTTTCTCCTGTTTTTTAAAATTCTGTCTCCCAGACCTCTAAAAATGCTGCTTCTCCCTGACAAAGCTTTCAGCGCTATTCCTTAGCTCAAGGCCAGCAGTAGCTGCTCCATGATTGAGTGGGATGCAGTAATTCCCTCCTTCCCAAATTCTTTGTCCTTGCAGTGTTTCCTGTATTTTGGCTCGAGAAGGAGCAGCACATGCAGGGCATGTTCAGCTGCAGCACCGTGCACATGCTCAATAACAAGGCCACTCATCTGTTTGTACTTTGCAGAAGAATTTTGATGCAGATAACAAGGGCAATTTGCACCACATCCCCACCATTTCAGTGGGCTCTGCCTTTGCAAAGAGGGCTATTCTTGTACCACCAGTTATCTCATAAAGACATTTTCTAATTTAACAGTTTCCTGTGCTTCTGACTTACATTTTTTTCTGCAAACAAAAGAGTGGCAGCCAGATTTCCACCTCATTTCCTGATTTTCCTTCTGCTTTGAGTGGGTTTGTCATGACCAAGAGCCCCTAAATCTTTCCATAGCAATTGCACACACTGAGGCTTTTCTGACCAACGCTATTAAATCACATTGTCAAATAATCCCTTCTGACACATCCTGTCACCTTCAGCTTGAGGGTAAAGCTGGTGAGATCTTTCTGGCTCTGGGTGCTCCCAGCTCAATGTCACAGAAACATACCATGCCTTTTTTTGTGCTTTTTTTTAAAAAAGTAATTTCACCACTACTTACTGCTTTTTACTCCTTTTTACAAGTAGATCTGCCCATCCACCAAGTTATGGACAAGTGATGGGAACCTTATTGCTGGTTTGTCTGCTTCCTCTGCACCGTGCCAAGAGACTTTTTCAGCTCCTCACTCCAAAATTTGTGAACATGAAAGCCCCATTGCTCTTGGCTCCTGGAAATTTGACTTCCCAGCCAACTACACCTTTTATAGATACTTTCTTGAACCTTTTTTCATAAATACAGCAACAGTTGCCAGAAACTGTTTCCAGCAGCATCCAACCACATGTTGACTGGACCAGAGCCCGTTTGGGAGCGGCTCCCTGCACTGGTTTAATATTCCATCGAGAGCTTCTTCACCCTGGAGCAGCCCCAGCTTTCCCTGCAGGGAGGACAGCAGGAACTTGGAGTATTCCCACCAAAGTCACGCAAGCCATCCTTGGTTTTCAGTCAGTCTCTTCAGAATCAGGCCCACAATCTCTCCCTCCACTGACCTGAACTTAACCCACAATTAACTGTTTTCCTTCTTATTTTTGTGTCTGTCTACAAGTGGCACAGGGGACAACAGCAGCAACACCAACATAGATGAGTATTTTTCTATGAACTTTCATCATTTCATTATTTCTCCAATAAATATCTAACAAATGCATGTTTAAGAGCTTGCTGTACATTTTTGGAACCTCAGAGTACAAAACAACATGCAATCTCAAATCTCACACGCTTTAGGTTTAATCCCAGCTACACAGAAATCCGTGGCAAACATCCCTCCTGAATGCAGCAAAACACATTTTATTTTGCAATGAGTCTTTTTATATCTTTACTATCACAACTTCACTGTAATTGTTTAAGCATGAAATTTTAAAATTCTGAAATAAAACCTGGAGTATCTAAGTAAGTTTGGGGACGTTTACTGTAATGAGAGATTTAGTGCTACACGCACAGGTAATGACTGCTGAGAAATTGCTACATAAAGGCTGACCATGATTAAGTATTTTAAAATGATCCTGTTAAATAGTTGATCTCCACTACTGCTTTACTGCAACATTTATTATAAACTAATGTATAATGGATCCAGATGGCTCCAGCCCCAGTGTTGAAGGCCAGGTTTCGATCTCACTTACAGCAAAAACTGATGCACAGAGGAGGACAGAATCAATCCTTTGTATTTTATTTATAATTTATATTTTAAAGAATAACTTGTGATGATGTGATGGCAATACAAAGGCTCATCTCTAAAGCAAGTCTTTCTCCTCTTTCTGCTCAAGGAATAAAAGAGTGGTTTAACCCTTACTAGAGCTGGTTTTTATATCCAAACTGTCACTCCAAAAGACAATTAAGCCAAACAGAGCTGCGCTGGATTCCCAAGAAAGGGAAATCAGCACTCACCAAAGAGAGAAAAACTGAGCAAGAAAGACAACAGCTTTTTTTTTCTTTTTCCCTTTTTTTCCTCCTCTAAATGAGACTATTACAGGCCGTGGAGTAGAACCAAAATTAAAGTTGTAAATAAAAAGGTAATTAACTGTCTCCTTTATTGGCTGCTTTGGTATATGTTTCTTATCAGTTGCCACATTCCACCAAAAACAACTTTACAGATGTCCTAAAATACCGGCATGAGCCATGTGGATCTGGGAATATTTTTTTTATGATGGAGCATTGGGCCAGTTGGCATTTTGTCCTCTACACTAGTCACCATTTTTCAATCCAGAGTAACAGTTGGTTTAATTTGATTGTTCCTCAGAAGGCTCTGTAACCGAAAGGACTTTATGAATCACTTGGATTTATTGCCAATTTCAGCTTGTTGTTTTCTCATAACCATTTGTCCTTACTTGAGCATGCAGAGATTTCGGGAAGTATTTTGGACTTAGCATTTGGAAATGAGAGAGCTGCACAAAATCCAGGTATAGCTGAGAGATGCAATGCAGAGAATGATCTTTACATTCTTTAGCGTGGCATGAGATTGGGAAGAACTTAGCTGGTAAATCTGGTGGGTTTAAAAATTAATTTGAAGGATTGAATTAATTACATTTTTGAACTAACATAATTAATTTATTTTTCTAGAACTTTTAATTAAAAAAAAAACTCCTTGCAATAATACAACTGCATTTCTTTAGAGTAAATTAACCCACCCTATGCTTACTTCCTATACTATAATTTATTTGTAATACTGTAACTTTTGTACTATAATTAGCCTCTACTTCTCTCGGTCACCACTGTACTGACACAGATGAACCCAAAGCTCCAGCAGATGCTCCTGCAAGACCCAGTTCTCTGTCAGAAAGGCAGAAACCCCCAAAAATACTCACGGAGGTGGCACTGGGCCCCATGGTAGCCCGGGCTGCAGGAGCAGTGGCCAGTGACAGGGTGACATTCCTGATTCTCAGCAGAGCACTGGCACACCCCGTGACAGTCCTGCCCGTACGTGCCCGCTGGACAAGCTTTGGGAAGAAGAAATGCAAACCAATAAATTAAATTTGTCTTGGTAAATACAGAGCGCAAACAAAGAGCAGGCTGAAATTTATTAAATAAAATCCCTGCCTATGGAATGACGCTCTCCTCCGGGACTTGGGATTTATTACATTTACTTGGGGGTTACTTGAATGCTTGATTTTGTTTTGTTCAGTCAATTTGTGCACAACTGTCAAGGGCCAGATACAATTTTCTTGTCACTAGAAAAAAAATCATAGGGAAATGTCAGGTGAAATTGACTAAAATAACAGTATAATTCCGAAGGGACCAGGCGTGTGGATAAAGACATTCTACCTTTTGCAGAGAGTTTAAACTTGCAAAGCTGCTGAAACATCAACATCAACAGGTTTCATTCTGCCTGCTGACAGCCACATTGCCTACAGGTTTTGGACTTTCCACATTTAATTCTTACTTCTCATTTCCATTAAGCTGCCCTGGTTGTGGGTCAGCATTTAGATTCCTCTGGTGGAGGATAATGGACACCGATGTCAGTCCTTTCAATTCTTATTTATTGCTGGCTCTTCTTTGGCTAAAACAGGGCTCAGGGAAACTTTTGTAGGGAGGAACAAAATCAGAGCGTTGCAGCTGGGGTCAAAGCAGGAGTCTGATTCCAAATACAGCTCTGAGGGACCAAACTCCATGCTAAGAAAGCAAAAAATGTCCTTTCCATGAGCTCTGAGAGCAGGAATAGATAGCCTAGCACAGGGACAAGGCCAACAGAAGCTGAGCTGCTGCTTTACTGGCTGTGGGCAGGGCAGGGCTCCACTGGCACATCCTCAGCCTATTTGGGGCCAGTTCAGCCCCTGGCTGCTCCCTGCCAGCCCCACAGATGCAAACACAGAGAGGACAAACCCTGTGGCATTCACATTCTAAATAAAATCCCTTTGCTCAGGATTTTTCTCCTGGGAAGCTGAGAAGCCTCAGAGAAAAGGAAAACAATTCTTATCTCATTTGCTTCTCCTGTGTTTTGCTCCTTTGGAATGTGTTTGGAGATTGTTTACCCACAGGTGATTGTTTCACTGGACTCCAGTGTGAGTTGTTTTGACTCATTGGCCAACTGGGGCCAAGATCTGTCGAGACTCTGGAAAGAGCCACGAGTTTTTCATTATTATCCTTTTGGCATTCAGTAAGTATCTTTTCTGTATTCTTTAGTATAGTATAGTATTCTTTAATATAATATAATATTATAAAGCAATAAATTAGCCTTCTGAGAACATGGAGTCAAATGCATCGTTCCTGCCTTCATCAGGGCATTCGTTGCAAATACAATACAAACCCCAGCAGCCCAAACAGGGCTCAGAGCTGGCCAAACCACCTAGGCAAGGGACAAGCACCCTTGACCATCTTCCCTCCCATCAGGTTGCTGTCTCCTCCCTCTTCAGGCACCGCATCACCACGTCCTGATTCAGCAAACCAATTTACGAAGGAACTGACAAGGGAAGCATTTTTGCTGTGGTGAGGAACTCACTCTTGTGGCAGCCGTGGCCGGTGAATCCCGGGGGACATCCGCAGGCGCCCGTCAGGTGGTGGCAGGGCCTCCCCGCGGGGCAGCGGCACCGCCGCGCGCACCCCGCGCCGTAGCGGCCCGGCAGGCAGGCTGCGGGGGACACCAACCCCGTCAGGGCCAGCAGGGGGGACAAAGACACCTGCTGGAACCCTGATCACTGAGAATCTGACACTTTCTGTGCTGGCAGGCACTGACTGCCAAGAGAATGCTGTGTTTGACCCGAAGGCTTCCAAAATTGAATGACAGAACCGGGATTATGACTGAGTAATTTCAATAGAAGTGTGTTGTATCACGAGGTGAAAAACATAAAGTTTTAAGATATAAAGTTTTAGAATACAGTAATATATAGTATCGAATATATTTAGAATATAGTTTATATACAATATATATTTTTATATACATATCTATATATAAAATCTATATATTTAGAATATAGTTGTGGTATTTACGTTCTCTGAACATGATCTTTTTGCTCAGGGTTTTTCTCTTGGGAAGCTGAAAGGCAGAGAGAAGCCTCAGAGAAAAGGAAAACAATCCTTATCACATTTGCTTCTCCTGTGTTTTGCTCATGTGGAATGTGTTTGGAGACTGTTTTACCCAAGGTGATTGCTTGATTGGACTCCAATATGAGTTGTTTTAACTCATTGGCCAATTAGGGCCAAGCTGTGTGGGGACTCTGGAAAGAGTCACGAGTTTTCATTATTATTATCTTTTTAGCATTCAGTAAGTACCTTTTCTGTATTCTTTGGTATAGTATAGTATAATATTCTTTAATACAATACAGTATAATAAAGTAATAAATTAGCCTTCTAATAAGATAGAGTCAGATACATCATTCTCTCCCCTTGTCAGTGGACCTAAATTTTCAATATATAGTAATATATATAAAGCAAGACAGAGGTTTTAGGGCAGAAGCTAGTCCTTCTTCTTCACCTCCTTCTTCATGGGTTTGGGTGGTATTATGTAATTAGAAAAAAAAATGTACATTACAAACCACAAGAAGTTAGTTATTAAGTTAAAAATAAAAATAATTTAAGTATAATTTCTTAATTAGACAGTTTATCCTTAAAAAAACTTACTAAAAAATACAAGCCCATTTTAAACTTATTAAAATAAAATACTATAAAACTCACGGCTTGTAAAACTATAATATAAATAAAAACCCAACAAACACCTAAATCCAAATCCAAACAAGAAATACCATCTCACACATTTAATCCCACCCACCCTTAACAAAAAAAACCCACAAGAACTCCACAGCCACCCCCTCCATGCACCCATCCCTGCGAGCACCTCCGGCCCAACCCCGCGGAACGAGGGTGTGAAAATACCCAGCCACGGCTGAGAGGTCTGGGGGGACGTGCACCCCAAACCCAGCTGCTCCCCTCACTCACGTTTGTCACAGTGCCTCCCTCGCCACCCCCTCTGGCAGTGACACGCTCCTGTCTGGGGGTGGCAGGACCAGCTGTGGGCGCAGTCACACCGCTCCTCGCAGCGCTCGCCGAAAAATCCCGGGGGGCAGCCTGGGGGTGAGCAGAGAGAGCAACCTTCTACCTGCTGCGGCAACGTATCTGCAAGGTTCAGGCCACACTGTGCAGCAGCCAGGCTGCTTCTAGTTATTCTTATCAGCACCCTCAGGAATTCGTCAAGGTTACCTGCGGTATTCACATTTTCTGGAAAAATCCCTTCGCCCAGGATTTTTCCCCTGGGAAGCTGAGAAGCCTCAGAGAAAAAGGCAAACAACAATTTTCTGATTCGCTTCTCCTGTGTTTTGCTCCTTTGGAATGTGTTTGGAGATTGTTTAGTGATTGTTTTATTTTCTGTTTCTACCGCAGGTTGTTTTCACTCTTTGGCCAATCAGTGCCAGGCTGTGTCAAGACTCTGGAGAGAGTCACGAGTTTTCATTATTATCTTGTTAGCCTTCTGTAAGTATCCTTTCTGTGTTCTTTAGTATAGTTTAGTATAGCATTCTTTAATATAACAGAGCATCATAAAATAATAAATTAGCATTCTGAGAACATGGGGTCAGATTTATCACTCCTCCCTTCGCTGGGGCACCCCGCAAATACAATAGTTACCAAGACATAAACTGTGCTAAATTAAGAAAGAAGAGGCTGAGAAACAGAATACCAAGACTGCAAGAACTAGATAACAGAGGGCTGTGAACCACCTGGACTGTATATACATGCAGAACACACGGACAAGATAGAAGCACCAATCAAAAAGTGTGTAATTAGCACGTGCAGTAGTTTGTAGAATATATAGATAGAGTATAATCTAAAGAATAAATGGCTTCTGCTTAATCATACTGGTTAGTTGTAAAGGAGTCCTGCTTCTCACAACCTGCTGCCTGGGGAGCAGCCTCCACTGGCCACCAGCTAGGATCCTCCCTGCCTGAGCTCAGGAGGATATTTAGCAGACAGCGTGGCCAGAAAATATCACTGAAGATATTAAAAATATTAGAAGCATTTAATGCTGGCTGCTAGTGAGTGTGCACAGGAAAGTTTACAAAGACTGAGTCACAGCCTGGAGTGTAAATCCAGGAGAGGGAGATGGATCCCTGGAGAGGGTGATGCTGTTTGCTTTGACACAACTATGCACACAGGGACAGCTGTTTGAGCAGTGGGAACTGTGCCCATGAACTGCTTCCACCTCCCAGGACCCTGCAAAGTGACCACAGAGAAAGGGAGGTGGGCACTGAGAAGGCTTTACAGGTCGTTCTGGTGGATGAGGCTTTGCGAGTCCTCAGCACCTCAGGAGACCCCAGAAAGCTGCTTGTGGCTTGCTAAAAGCACAGCACCTCTGTGGCTGAGCTGAAAGCATGTTTTAAGTCACCTGTGTATGAGATTTAATCCCTACTTCAGGGATTCAGATGGCTCTAAGCGTGCCAAACAGCTGTGTCAAATCCGGGTCGTGTGCCAGATCAGAACTGTCTGAACCATCACAGTCCAGTTTGCTGAGCTTCCACCAATGACCCACAGAGACTCAGCAGCAGGTGGCTGATCTGGCAAATTCTCCTTAAAACTCCCTCCCTTTCATGTGTTCTTCCTTGTGTATGTGAGACAGAGAAATATCTTCATTTTCTTAGCAGGCAGGGAACAGGGGTAGGAGATAAAATTATTCGGACAAGAGCATGGCTGGGCAGAGACCTGCCTGTGGGTCTGAGATGGGGTGAGAGTGCATAAATCCTAACTGGCCCGCAGAATACTGGAAATTTAAGATAAAAACTAGAAAACTGGCAGAAATGGCTGACGGTTCAAATGAAGGATTTGCAGAAGGAGCTGCCCTTACCAACATCACAGCGGTCCCCGGTCCAGCCAGCGTGGCAGAGGCACTTCCCTGAGGGCTGGTCACACACGCCGTGGTGGCAGCTGCAGTTCTGCTCACAGCCCTCTCCAAACTGCTCGTCCCCACACTCTGAAATTGGATGGGGAGGCTGATGGGGGGGTCAGGCTGGAGCAACCCCAGCAGGAACTCCCTCATGCTTCTGCAATATGATGAGCCACCTAAACTGGGCTTAAAAACCTTCAGTGAAGGAAATTTTGAAGCCTCCTTTAGAAAAAAATCTCTCAAAATTCACCCTTTCCCTCTTTGAGCATTTCTTTCTTTGTGTTTAAAAGGAGCTCACTAGCTATCCTCCCTGTTCCCAAGGGACAAAGAACAGCTTATTCCTCTCCTCTGCCCAGCAAGTTTCCAGCATCATGGAAATGTTCAAGTACCAATATCTTATCTCCCCTTGGCCTTCTCATTTTTGACTAAACAACCCCATTTTTTATTTTTTAACTTCTTCCCACCTGGTGCTTTCCATCCTTTTTCCTCTCGGTTGTCTCAAACCTGACCCCAGCACAACTGAACTTCCTTCCAGAGTGACTGGACCGAGGTACTGGAGGGGTGGTGGGGGTGGTGGGACTCACCCAGCTCACAGGCTGTCCCCGTCCAGCCCTGGGGACACTGGCACTCGCCGCTCACAGGGTCACAGGTGGCCTGGCCGTGGCAGAGGCAGCGCTGCAGGCAGTTTGCTCCGTACCACCCTGGGGGACAGGCTGCGAAGGGAGGCAGGGAAAACCTTCCATGAGGAGGTGCAGGAGGACACAGGTTCAACACCTTACAGCCCTTCTGGAAGATGCTGTGGGAGGTACAACCAAGCAGAAATGGGGATGCAACCAGTAAGGAATTACTGTGACCATTGTAAAGCTGGTCTTGGAACAAAGTAGGTGATAAAGAGAATTAGTGACTCACCAAATAACCTTGAGACTTTCTGTTTGTACCTACAAAACCCATTATTTTGTTCCTTCCAGCTTTCTCAACACTGGGGAGTGCAGTTCTTGATTTCCCTGTTCTCAGAATTTCTTTGTACAGTCCTCTTAAAATCACAGCTCCTTCTCTAACTGATCCTGCTGCTCACAGCTGGCTGATGAAATTTCACCATTTTCCTAATTTTAATTAGGGAAGTCTATTAATTCCTACCACAACCAGCTTCTATGAATAGAGCCTAACTTTTTGGCAAAAAACCACACACCTCTGCCATGTGCCAGAGTGACACCTTTTTAAGATGGAAACAAGGGCAAGCTGTCACTTGGAAAAGCACAGGCACCAGAGGGTGGCTCCCCAAGCCTCACATAGTTATCCTACCTCCTCACTTCAAAGAGAAAAGAAATCCCCAAACATGTATTTAAATAGAAAAGGTGTGTTTGAAACAGCTTTTGTAACTTTCATTTTGGATTTGTATTTGTGGCCTTCGGACAAAACAAAAATTTAGGTACATATCATCAAGAACAGTTTGGTGTCTTCCCAATTTTTAAATCCTTCATGGAAAGGCCTCTTCATATCAAGTTTTAAAAGGGGAATGTGCTAAATTTAAATATCACTCTACCCATTCCAGCTTTCACCCCCTTTCCCTAGCAATCCTCTTGGGATGCTGAAGGGCAGAGTCTGAGTGGAGGGGCTGATTCCAAATCCCTGCTTACCCAGGAGCACCCATAGCAGCATTCCCAGCTCCACGGTACTGCTGCCACCCCAGAGACCTCGTGGGGAAGGCACAGAGCAAGGAGCTTCTGCAATGGGGATGGGCAGGCTTTTCCTACTGCCTGGGATGCATGGAATAGGGTGTGCAGTGCTAGCCACAGTGCAGCCTTTCTTTGCCAGCCTCTTCTTACGGCTCTGTGGAGCTGGACTTGTGCTTAAGCCTCATGTATGGGTCTGATTGCCAAGGCTGGAAGGCTCAATACCTTTCACATGTTCTGGATTTAGGCTCTGTCTGGAACAGCACAAGGTAATGCCGAGGATCAGTCTGGTGCATGGGACAGTAAAGCAGCCCACAGAAAAGAAACAGAGCTTCATTTCAGCATCATAATTGGGAGTTTTATGGACTTTTTTGCCCTTCATCAGCCTTCAAAATCAGCTCTCTTTCCAGTTTATGGCTGTTTCAACCCTCTGCCCTGTGCACTCTGGGATCCTACAACACAGTGCCACGGATTAATTTAATGGACCAATTCACGTCACTGCAGATCCAAACCCAACAGCAACACAGGGCAACGAGCTGAGAGCTAAAATACCAGTGAGCTTTCCCCAAACACAGGTTTTATTTTTCCCCCCTAAAATCCACAGGGCAGGGGTTTGAATTTCCAACTGTACCTTCTTGGCAGGTGGCTCCTTTCCAGCCCGGGCTACAGAGGCACATCCCGGTTACGTGGTGACAGAGAGCTCCGTTGTGACAGTGACAACTGCTCCTGCAGCCCGGCCCATAGCTGTTCTCCGGGCAGGCTGCAATGACAGAATTCCATAAAACCCCATCAGGAAGTGTCCAAGGAAGCACAGAGCACAACGCAGTGCCAGGGAAATCAGGTTGGAGCTGTGCTCCAGTGACACTTTTCACTTCATAAAGGTGCCTAAGTCCATATAAAATCATGGAATATTGAGGTTGGAAAGAATCTTCAAGATCATCAGTCCAACCTCTGGCCAAATATCATCATGATCCTTAAACCAAATCACAAAGTGCTGGGTCTACTTGCTTTTTGAACACTTCAAGAAATGGTGACTTTACCATGCCTGGAAATATATATTTATATATAAAACCCCATATATTAACCATGTCTGACTCTAGAAACAGTAATAGCATCATTTAGGTTTGAAAAGACCTTTAAGATCATCAAGTTCAACTGTTAACTCAGCACTGCAAAGTCCACAATAGCAGCCAACACATAAACTGCAAAAGGCATTTAAAATATTCTGCAAATTAAGATACATAAACCAAAACTGCTCTGCAACACTCTGCAGCTTAGAGATAATGTGTCTTATGAAGGCCTAACCCAATAATGTGGGTTAAAAATATGTATCACAGCCCATTCTGAAGAGGTTTCTATCGAGGGGCTGGATCACTGGGGGTGATGGATCAGCTGTCATCCCCTGCTCTGCAGAATGTCTTTGTGCTGAACTAATGGTCCAGCAGAACTGCCAGCCTGACAGAGCCGGTATTTATTTGCATCCTGGTAAGAGAACTGACAACTTCATTGTTTTCAGTGTTCATTTTTCACAGCTGGGTGCCTCTGCTCACCCAGACTCTCATTCTTTGGTCAGAGAGGGGTGATATTTTCAATGAGTTTGGTTAAGCAGCTGGCTCCCAGGTGAAAACTTAACGCAGTCATCTGGTAAGCAAACGCTCCGCTTTCAGTGCTGCTGCCTGTGAAAAATGGCAGTGACAAAATTCCTGCAGTCTCCATTGCACTGTAGATTTGGATAGCTTTGGATGGTGGAGAACAGACAGTTCTGCTACCCTGTTTTCTTCAGATATCACCCAAAATAATACAAAGGGGTTGATGGAACTGGATCGCCACCTTGCATGGTTTTTGTTCTGCATTGCAGAGGCTCCTGTCAGAGCCTCTCATCCCTGCAGCACCTCTGGCATGCATTGGAGTGGCAAAAAGAAGCCTGGATCCCTGATCCAGGAGAGTGTCCTGCGCTTGCTGAATGTGACATCTTCCAGGTTTCTCAGCTAAACAGTAAATTTTCACCCAAACTTCTATGCCTTTCAGTGTGTCAGTGACCATGATGCAGTGCTGTGGGAGAGCAAGTCCCTGGGGACAGAAGGGAGGTGTGAAACCACCTTGATCTTGGAGGTCAACTTGGCTGACAGTCTCCGACCCATTGTCAGCCCTTTTCTCCCCATCTGAGAAAGGCTTCCAGCTTCCCAGCCTGGTTCTCAGACACCATTTCTCCCTGGACTTCTTTTCTACACTGCTCGTTCTTGTCATCTCTTGGACCCCATCCATGTTGAAACCACAAGAAAGAGCAGGAGCTCAATCCCATCACAGCTAAAAGTTTGTTCTGCAAATGAAGCTTGGTTGCCAAGTGAAAAGTTCAGCACATCTACAGAGCTCTGGCTCAGGTTTTGGGAGCAGAACTAAATATTTCCACAATACAGACCAGAACTATAGCACAACCAAGCCAAAGGAAAAACCAGCTCATCACCAGATCCCCTGACTGGTTACCAGTGGTTTGTGGGAGGTTTTTGGAGTATGTGTGCAAAGCTCTTGTTACACTTACCAAAAAGACAATAGGGTGTTTCTGTGAAAATTCTGGTAAGAACACAGAAATTTGTGGAGAAGAAAATTTTAACTATTCTACTGGGTAGACACAAATGTTGTTTTGCTTCCTGGTTGTACAATTCTGATTTTCAAAGTACTTTTCTGAAGATTTAGGGAAAAAGTGATATACTGAAGCTATTTCATGGAGTTCCACAACTCAATGTACAAATATCCCTGGGCCTTTTCTTTCTTCACAATGAGAGAAAAGAGATAACTTAATCCAAAGGTTAAATTAATAGATTTCCTCCTGGTTCAAAATTTTCCTCTTAGTGTCTTTCCTCTGCAAGAGGAGGATTTATTTGTTTGCAGTCTTTAAAATCCCTTTTTGCATGCAGAATAAGTAACACATGAAACTGCAGACTTTTCTTCCAGACTAGAAGTCCACAGCCATCAAAACTGCCCAGGAGAAAAGGAAAATGATGGGCTCTAATGTTCTATAGGGTGTCCAGTAGCTTTGATTTCAAGTGACTTTAATGGATTATTCTCCACAAAATGAAGCTTTAGCTTTAAAAGAACAAGGAATCTGAAAATTCAAGTGCTCACACACCATGAAATGTCAAACCCCCGTTATCAGTGCCTCTGGCTGAGCAAATTTTTCTGTAGTTATTTATTTTCCAAACCAGTGTGGTCTCTTTTCACCACAAGAAGCCACTTCAGTCAAGATTCTGCTGAGCTCTAACAGCTCCAGAAAGAGGCATGTTTAGTACTGACAGAATTAAGGCTAAATTCAGATGTTGAGTTGTGTACATCTGCTACAGACCAGATGCAGCATGACATTTTTGGAGGGTTTGGTTGGCTTTTTTCAAGTTTGCAAACTTTGGATGAATTTGCAGTGAATCAGAATGGTTTGTGTTGGAAGGGGCCCTAAAAATCATCAATTTCCAACCCCCCTGTCATGAACAGGGATGCCCTGTCATGATCAGGTTGCTCTTTCCATCCAACCTGGCCTTGAACGCTTCCAGGGATGGGGTATTCAGAAAGGAAGGTTACATCTCTACCAAAAAGAAATGCCAAATGTCAGGTCCTCACTTCTGTATCACTGAGGTATCACAGCACTCAGTGAAACAGTTCATTAAAACAACACAACAACAACAACAAAAAACAAAAAAACCAAAACAAACAAAAAACCAAACCAAACAAAACAAAACAAAAAAAGAAACAAACAAACAAAAAAAGACAGAGAGAATAGGCAACATACTTTTCATAAGCCTCTTTCTTGGAAACCTAAAATACCTCAGGTGGACACTCAAAAAAATCCCCAAATAAAATCTCTGAGCACAAACTGAAGCTGAGGCAGAGCTTGCTTGGCAGATTTCAGCCCAGATTAACATAATTCATTTTCAAACACCTGAAACCCAGGGTCTGGTAATGGAAAGCATTAGGCAGCTTCAACAAAAGGCATCACTGTCCATACTGCCTGTAATTAGATAGCAGAGTATAAAACTCACTGCATGGCTGGCTTAGGATCAATTCAAATCCCATGATGCCAAAATTATTCCTCAATATCCTCCAGCACATTGCCTGCAATCTGATTACTTCCACACGAGTGCTGTCCTTCCAGCTGCTGGAGCTGGTGGGTCCCAGGAACAGGCAAGGTGAATATTAAACACCCTGGCAGGATGGGGAGTGCTGAGCTCCCTCCCACCCTGAGCTGCCTTGCTCTGAGCAGCTCTGGAGCAGTGTGGACGAGGCCCAGGTGTAAAATCAAAATGAAGATCCCTCACTTAGCCAAGAGGGAAGGAGGGGACACTCTGCACTGTTAGCTGACCTCTCTCTCTCACTCATGGAGGCCTCGGGGGCTTTGGCACCTTCACCAGCAGGAGGAATAAATCAACCCAGCACAAATCTCTAATGGCTCTGGCACGAGACAATAAATAGGGTTTCTTCCCTAATGTGAGCAGAGCAGGGCACCAGAGGCCGTGGAGAAGGAAATGCATCTCTTAATTGAATTTAATTAAATATACAGCAAAGCTTCCCATCCCTAATGCTAAGGACTGGGGAAGGGGCAAGGTGACACATTGCCAATGCTGTGGACAGGAAAAATGGGCTGTGACCAAGGACCAAATATTGCACCTGTTCAGCAGGACCTCTTTGACCTGTGGGATGGGAAAATCACTCTGGGCTGCTTCTCTTCTGTGCTCACTCCACTAATCTACACTCAAGGGCTGTGCTACCACCAGCATCTTCAGGTGGTGGGAGGTGGAGAGCCAAGTGTTCCTCTGGGAGGGCATGAGGAGGCAAAAAACTGCACTGGTGGGAGGTAAGGAAAAGTGTCTAAAATGGGGAAGATTCAGCAGAAGTGACCCACCTGTAAACAAAAGAGCAGGGGGTTTGCAGGAGAAGCCTTCTCAGAAGATGGGCTGTGTTGAGTGGTGGGGGAAAATATTATGAAGAGCAAGCACTGCCCTCAAACAGGGCTGATGATAAAATAGTGTATGGCTGAAGAGCAGCATTGCCTCAATACAATATTGCTCTCTATTTTCTAAATTAAATCACATTTCTATTGCAGAAAGCCATGACCTATGGATTAAAGAAGTGTTCCCTCACAGAGCTGGCTCGCTGTGGAGCTGCCCTGGAGCCCAGCTCTACACCCCAGTCCTGCAGACAGCGCTCATATTTTCAAAAGGAAGCTTAGACCATGACATCATCCTAAAGGAAAACAAGGAAGCTGAGAAGCTAAACCCTGAAAATCTTAAAAAAAGCCCAATTATTTGCTAAACTTTGCAAATAGGCTCAGTGATCTCCATAGGTAATGCCATGCAGCTAAAGAAAATGACCTAATTTCCCATGAAATGCAATGAAAAATTTCTCAGAATAGCCAATTTGATATATGTATACATACAAGAACTTTGTTAGCTTAAAAATTGTGGGATAATTCCCATTTGTGAACATCTGGAAGCTGAAATTTCTTTTAAAACAAATAACTTCCCTAGTAATTAATAAAGAACCTATTTTGTCACACTCAAACCACAAAACAGTCCCAGGTCTGATTTTTCCACTTTGCACATTTGTAATCTGACACTTCATAATTGATAATTAGATGAGATACACCAGAAACAGATACACAACATTTCATCTCCTAATGTCACACAAAAATAAAAAGCAGGGAGCTGTCATATGGCAGGAGACAGCTCTGCTATTTAAAACCTGATGCTTATCATGTTTGATGAGTTAAAAAATAAACCAAAACGTTAAAAAGAGCTGGTGATTTTACACAACCACCAAAAAATTGTTCCTTTTTTTGGCATATTTGGGAAGGAAGGTGATTTATCTGAAGGGTGCCCTGGCAGGGCAGTATCCCATTGCCAGAGGAGGTTTGGGGTGTGGGAGCAGGGTGTACGTACGCTGCTCGCAGCTCTCCCCCAGCCAGCCTGGCAGGCAGTGGCACGAGCCCAGCACTTGGTCACAGCCAGCAGCATTCTTGCACTTGCACACCTGGTGGCAGTCAATCCCAAAGAATCCGTCTGGACAAGCTGGAAATGGAAAAAATTCTTTTTTTAGCACAGCTCCTGCTTCTTTTTTTCTGCACAAACTCCATCTCGTCTTTTCATGGATGCTTAAGAACTGAAGTTGCATCAAGGGTTAAGCCAGCCCAGTTCTGCATCTTGGAAAAATGTGACCCTTTTACACAAGCAACAGATTCCTGCACAGGAAAAAAAAACAGGGCTGAGAATATTGAAAAGACATAAAACAAGTGAGAGAACGGAGCTGGGTTCACACAAGCAGTTCCTTGTGCCTCTGCAATGGACAGAGGAAATAATTCAACACAATACCAGGCTCCAGGGCCATCCCTGTTGACCTCTCTCCCTCTGGAAATGCAAAACTTCTGCTCCCATTTACTGTCCCGACACTTTTCTAAAGATTCTTTAACAGTGAACCTGAGCCACAGAGGTGCAGTTCAGTGGTGGAGTGAAAAACTGGCAAAGTGAACGAGCAGAGAAAACCAAGACAAATTAATCATAGCAAAACAACCCCAGGGAGCTGAAGGAGCTCTGCACCTACATCTGGAACTGAACCTGGACTAAGGAAGAGCAGTCCCATGGATTCAATTTTTATCTGTGCCAGTGCTGACAGCAGTGAAAAATAAGGATCAGTGCTTATCATACCCCAAATGGGCCACATCATACCCCACATGCTGCATTACAATAACACTAAAGCTGCTATGCAGATTTTAAAAATATATCCTCCATGTAGCCTTAATTTAACCTCTGTGTGTGTGTTTAGATTATGTAAGTGCACATATTATGTCACACAGTACAGTATCTTGTGTTACACTAAGTAATAACAGATCTACAGATAAATAACTGTACATCATCCTTTCCACAGAATCCCTGAATCAGCCTCAGGAGGGATGGTGCTCAGAAAATAAGCAGTAAATTCAGTAAAATAAGCAGTAGTTCAGTAAAACTTATCTCTTTGTCCTCCTTGTTCAATATAAACTCTTATTTAAAATCCAATCCTCACACTTCTACCATGAAATCAGAATGACTGGATTCCCAAGAGAATCTTACAGTGATTACCACCATCTACACTGACCAACAACTCTCCACACTAATTCACATTCTGCTCTCTACCAGGTCAGAGTAACACTGGTGTCATCCAAGAATGGTTTAGGTTGAAAGGGACCTTAAAGATCACCTGCCATCAACGTCCCTGCCATGGGCAGGGACACCTTCCACTGCTGCTCCAGGCCCCATCCAACCTGGCCTTGCACATTCCCGGCGAGTTCACCGTGTACATCTTCCACTGTTGGAATCTTCTGTCCCTTTTTTTGCCACTCACGTATGGAAGCTGGCTGGTGGCACTGCTAGCAGCATCCACCAAAAATTATTCAATTTCTTTTGGTAATGCGAGACCTTGTGAAGAAACAGACATTATTTCATCAGCGTTCTGCTTGTATCACTTGCTGCTTTCAAGAAAATTCAAAGGAGGCCTTTCCTAGATTGCTGTCACAGACTGAAATAATTTCTTTGTAGATTATTTTGTTTTCAGCCTTATTTGCAATCGTTACCTACTCTGCAAGTGAAACAGTTTTGCTGCTTTTGAAACTCCTTTGAAAGAGTCACAAGATTCACAAGGTTCATTTTCACAAAGCACTGAGCAGGGCTGAAAGATGGAGCAGGCATGTAGCACCTTCAGAAACATCTAATTTTCTTTCAGAGAGTGTCTTGATAGCTTTATTCTTCCCCATCATTATTACATGTGACCACAGCACAACTGCAGAGGCAGCAGCACCACTGAGTGGTACCAGACGAAGAGCAGCTGATCAAAGGTGACTCAGGGCAGAGCAGAACTGAGATGCTGATGGACAGACAAAAGTACTTTGATGGGTGTGAGGTCTTTTGTCAGCATCCCGTGGCTCAGAGCACAGAAGTTCAGTCAGCTCCTGAATAATTCACAGCAAGGTCTCATGAAACAGCAGCCCTGGAGCAAAAGTGTCTCCTGCTATGAGTGAGTTGGAAACTGTCCTGTGCTGCTGGGTGATGATGATGATGATGATGGTGTGGGTTTGGCTGTTATCTGTATTATTGACGGATGATGTAGATAGATGCAGGCTCAGCAAGGACTAAGATTATGTTAAAAATTCTAATAAATATTAATAAGACATTATGGAAATTTGTGGCAAATAAGCTTGGAAATGGTCACTGAAGTGGTGTTTTGCAACAGGGGCTGGTACCTACACCTATGAAGCCTTAATTCATACTGAGTGCAGCAAATCAATGGAAAGAAACAGCAGCTTCCCACCAAAATGGGAAGAAACTTTCCCCAAATGAAAACCAAAAATCCGAAGGCAAATTCTGGGATTTCTGCAGTCTCAGCTTGAATCCAGATCCCGTGCTGCCACAGTGCAAATATCCAAAAGCATTAATATCAATCAAAATCCCATTTTGTAAGGGACTGTCTTCTCCCAGGACTTTAAACTCAGAAGGGTGCAAAAGTCTCAGTTTCAACACTCCTGTGATGACGGAGCAGTCCTTCCCAGCCACGGGCTGAGGCATCAGCAGGATGTCTGAAGTCCGAGGCAGCCAGGGCTCGATGTGAATTGCTGCCTGCAAGGCACAGAGCCTGGCCAACGTGGGTGGATTGCCAAGAGGACGGCAAAAAGCACATTCCTGCCAGAAGGAAACCCTGCCAGTCTCCCAGTCACTCCAAACAGAAGCGCTGCAGCTCCTCCGAGAGAAGGTGCCAAGAAGGTTCTACCAAGGGCAAACCACCCACATGTTCTCCTCCCTCGGCGTCTTTTGGAAGCTGCCAAACTGTTCTGGTTGAAACTTCCTAAGTTAAGAGGTAACCCCAGTCAGCTGAGAGCAAACACTCTGCCTTCCTGAGAGAAAACATGTGGAATACGGTGTTTTACAGAGCCCTAAATTTCCCTCTCCCCTCCACAATCTTCTTTCAGGGATTAAAAAAAAAAGATAAAAATGTCCAACATGACTGATTTGGAAGCTGAAATTTGGTCTTTTTTTTTTTTCCACCAACAGAATCGCCCAGTCTTCATACTCCTCACACCTATTCTGGCAAAAGGATGTTTAGCCTCTTTGTTCCCATTATAATTCCTGCTGGAATGAAGAGATTTACACAACAACACAGATAACTGCCTCAGTTTTTTTCCAATAAAAAGACAATAATTTAAAAAAAACCCCAGTAGATTTAGGAAAACAGATTTAAGCTAAATTGTATTAAAAAGGGACATAGTGGAGATACCATGAATTACGAGGTGCAATTTGCAGCAGAACCTTGGAAAGAATTTTTATTTTGTATCATAGTGCCTAGTAAGAAAGAGAGGGAAACAACAACAAGGAATATCAACTCCAACCTGTGGGTGCCTTGCCACACTCCTGGTCAGGCTGTGGAGCATCTTCCTTCCCATGAGAGGGCAGCAGCTGCCTGCGAGTGCTGTCACTTCCCTCCATCCTCGCTGCTGAAACTGGCTGCTAAAGCTGCTTTCCATGCAAAATAGTTGTGACTTTGGTTCGAGTACCATAATTTGCAGAATCTTCAATCACCTACACTTGACTTTCACAGTGCCTGAATGGCCCTGTGTTGTTTTTCTTGTATTTTTTTTTACAAAAAATCTGCAAAATGATGCAGCACGACAGCAACCTCCTGTGATAATGCCACAGACTGACTCACCATAATGTAGCTAAAGAATCCAGTCCAACCTTTCCAACACTTTAACAAATGACTAGGTGATAGAAGATTAGATAGAATAGAATTGGATTTATTTAAGTTAGAAGTGAATCTCTTCTTGAAGAGTTCCACAGGGATGATGCACACATCCATGTTTTTCTTGAAATCACTTCAGGAAGGCACTGGAAACAAGGAAGCATAAGGCTGAACAAGCTTCTCCCTGCTCAGTGCTCAAGTAGTGGGACTCTGCTTGAAAAGAGTCTTCATAAAGATGTGATACAGCAGAAGCCTTGAGCATGTATCTAATTTTAACCATGTGAAAACACGTGCCCAACATTTGGCACCCAGCAGGATGCTCTGCTGAGCTAGGAGGGGAGTTCACATTTCAGGATCAGCTTCCAATAAAGTTCAGTGGTTCATTTAGATCCAATGCTGTCAATTGTAAAACCTGCTCTCTGAATAAAAACCAAGACAAATTCTCCATGAATCCTAGAGGGACCAGGGGGAGCAGCAGTACCTTTTTCACAGAAGGTTCCTGTCCAGCCCGCCGTGCAGGTGCAGGCTCCACTGACGTGGTCGCAGGCGGCTCCGTTCTGGCACTGACAGCTGGACTCACAACCCGGGCCAAAGCTCCCCTCGGGGCACCCTGCAGCACAGGAACCACAACCAGATGATGGGTTAGTGCCAGAGCAGATCAGGGATCAATGGGGAATTTTTACATGCATGGGAAATCTCACTATTTCCAAAATAATCAAGGCGCAAAGTTAACGGCTTAAAACTAAGATTTGAGGGTTCCCCTCGAGGTTCAGGCCAGTTGGGCCACATTTAAGATCTATTTTAGAAAAATTCCAGAGTGCTGGGAGACTAAATTCTGCACAGAAAATGGACACCTTCTATTGCAGAGCCTGAGACTTCACAGGTTCTGCATGATGACACTTTGCCCACTGGTCTGGAGCTGCTTATGCGCACATCTCCTCTGGGACTTCATCAGCTGGGAGGGAAGACGCTCCTCTGTTTTCCTGCAAATCCTCTTTCCCCAGAAAGCTGGAGAAAATATGAAATGTGTTGCTTGCCTTCACAAAGCTCCAAATTGAATGTTGCACACTTTACTTTCATGCTCTGCTTTGAAAGATTCAAGTGAAAACATTACATCTGGGGGACAGATTAACAATTACATTTCCACAGCAGTTAATGTGAGGAGTTTTTAAAGATTTGCATGGTATTTGCTATCAGCAGAAAGAAAACATTTGAGAATGAAAATAATTTCTTCCAGGATTATAGGAAAATCAATTAAGACCAGGGCCAGTTGCCTGATTCACATTGGAAATCTTGGACAGGCTGAAACACAGAGATAGACTTGGCTAAATACAATATTACAGGGCCTCTACTCATGTTTGAAGGTCTTGTGAACATCCCTTTAAATGAGTTATGGAGATTATTGCCAGATCTCTTCTAGAAGTCTATGATTTTAGTATTTACAGCAAAAAGTGATTTTCAGGCAATCTGGAAGGAATCAGAGAGAACAGAAAACAAGAGTCCTCAAAGACAGCTCCATGTCTGGAACAGGGGGGTGGGTTTGGTGCTGTTTGGTGCCATGGGTGGGCAGTGATTGGAACTGGCAGGAATTCAGCTGCTCCTGCAGCTCAGTGACTCTGCCAACTGTGTGTCTTACAGAGGAGCTGGGAGAAGAGCAAGGTACCTTAAGTATTTCTTTGCTTTCAAAGAGTCAAAAAATGGGACGTTGTTTAAATGTATGTTAGAATCTATTTTTTTTGCACTTGCAGGTGAAATCCCTTCCTCTTCCCAAAGCTGCACATCACTGTTTAACAAATAAATGCATAAAGGTGAACTCGTGCCTTAAAAGCTTGATCTTTCTCCATGTTTCCTTTTCGGCTGAATTTTCAGTCAGAGAATCTGTGCAAGGGAAACGGTGCTGCAGTGCAGCAAGAGGTGTGGGGCTCTCAGCAGAGCTCCCTTCAGGTGTTTAGCCCAGAGCTGAGGCTTTTCAAGGTGATGGCAAAGGGTCAGAGCACTTCACAAATGATTTCACAGTCCACAGCACAGAGAATCTGCCCCTGCTCCAGCAGGCACAGGCTGCTGTGATGCGTGTCAGGATCCAGCCACCCCGACAGAGAACCTGAGCTCCTGCCAGGGGAAGAAGCCCAACCTGCAGGGAGAAGGAAGGGATGCCTGGGGAGCAGAGGAAATACCCAGGGATAGTGAAGATTTCACCTCCAAAGCAGCATAAAATTATGGGAAGAACAATGATTTTCATAATCTTGCATGCGCACGCACATATATATGTGCAATTTTAAACATACATACATACATACATACATATATATATATATATATATATATATATATATATATATATATATATACACATTCACACACACAAAAAGGGGTAAAAAGCAGACTAAATAGAACAGAAAGCCCACAGAAAGAACTTTAAGGACTGCCTGATGTTTTGTCAGTGGTGATGGTTTCACTGGTTCCCTTCCCAGCGAGGATTACAAGCAGCTATTTGGCCACTCTCTCTCTGCTGAGATGCTATTTTGAGAGAGATCAAGAATGGAAGAGAAGCAGAGCTGGCAGCTCCTTCTCTGGGAGCTGATCCTCCCCACACACTGTCCTTCCATTCCCTCTGTGCCAACAGCAACAAGGGCTGCAAGATCAACTTTCCAGGCTTTCTTGTCTTAGGTCACGGTTCCAGATTAATTGTTTTGACATTTCTGTGTGACACCAGCAGTTAATCCTGCCCACGCTACTGAGACTCTGGTAGCTACATCTGTGCTACTGTAAGATTGTTAAACTAGTAGATAAAATGTTTGTTTTATTTAACAACATCAATATAATCAATAATAATAGTAATAGCAGCTTAACTATGCAACTTACTGCCACAAGATGAAGTGGATTCCAAATGCTTGCATGAAATGAAAAAGAAAATAGGCACATTAATTGGAAAAAAAAAAATCAAGCGGTATTAAATATAGAGATATTGCTTCTGTCTCATGAAGCTCCTGAATGAGAAATTGATGGTACCTGGGGAGACATACGAGAAATTGACTATGAGCCTGTTTTCTTATGCTTGAAGCATCTGCTACTGACCTCAGTTAGAGGTGAATGTTAAGGTGAGGGTCATGGGCCTCTGATAAGACCATTGCACGTTTTTGTTGTTAATAAATACAGGTCTCCAAAAATTCCAGGTTTTCCTTCTGTTATGTACATGTGAAGTATTTCTACATGCCTGACCTGAAATAGAGACTTACGAAGGGTAAGCGCTGCCCTAAAACTGAATAAATAAAACCAGTACGGAAACTCTTATGCCACAACCCAAATGCACATCAATCCTATCCCTCTCAAGAGATCCTAACACTAAAAATAGCTGCTGGGTCCAAAACAAGGCTGAAAATACCTTTTCTGGAAATCCAATTAGGGAAAGTGCCTAACCCCGGTGAAACGCGAGAGCGCAGCGCGCGGAGAGCGGGGGCGGAACAGCCTGGGAGCGTTCCTGCGGGGAACGACCAGGAAAACACAACTTCCAGGGATTTGGGGTTTGGGAGCTCCACATGCTGGGGAGGCAGGCACTTACTGAGCTGGCAGTGCTGCCCGGTGAATCCCGGCTGGCAGGAGCAGGTGCCCGTGGCGGGGTCGCAGTCGCCGCCGTCGCAGGCGCAGGAGTTGGCGCAGCCCTGGCCCCAGCGGCCGCTGCTGCAGGCTGCCAAGGGAAAGGGGGTCACATCCAGCACCACCCCCAAACCCTGCTGCACTTCCACGTGAGAGAATACAGAGTACACAAAATGCTGTGGGACTGAACTCCCAGCTGCAGCACAGGCACAGATTGTGGAAATAAAGACCATTTTGGTCAGCCTGTTTTAGCTGGACACAGGCAGATATTGTGCCATCCATGTAAAACTAATCATTTGTAGTCATAAAACTAATCATTCATAAGCTGGGCCAAGGGAAATTTAGGTTAGATGTTAGGAAAAAGTATTTTACTGAAAGAGTGTGTCCTGGTTTAGGACGAGTTTGGGAGAGAACCTTTGAACGAGTTTCTCTACAAATCAGACTCAAGCGGCACATTCTAGTGGCTGAAGAGTGATAAAGATATCACTCTTATCTTTATCCAGAGTGATAAAGTTCTGGAATCATCTGCCCAGGGAGGTGGTGGAATCATCATCCCTAGGTGTGTTTAAAAAAATGCTGGATGTGGCACTTGGTGCTATGGTTTAGTTGAGTTGGTGCTAAGGCATGGGCTGGCCTCGTTGATCTTAAAGGTTTCTTCCAACCTGGTGATGCTGTGAATCCACACTCATCAGCCACAAATCTATAATTTCATGGAAATAAAATATCAGCTATTGACTCACTCAATGAAAATCTGCGTAACCAGAATTAGTTAATGGGTTTAACCAGACAGACTTGGGAGCACTCTCCATGCTTTCCCCAAAATACTGGGAAATGCAGCATGGACACAAAGGAATATCACAATGTTTGTTAAAGCAAGTTACTGCTTTCATCCTAAAATTCCATAGCACTGACACAATTGCACCAATGTACCACAGCATGTCCTTTCTTTCGAGTAAAGGATGAAGATGAAAGTGCCAATTAGGGCAACAGAAACCTGATTCTGGAGCTGGGAATCTATTTAATGCCTGGTCTGCAATAGCTGGAAGAGCTGCCATACCAAGATACCACTGAAAAATAATTTTTCTCAGACCTTATCCTGAATAGAAATAAAAGCTTTCCTTTGTCATGGTCTCTCAATTCTCTAGACAGCCCAGGGAGTCGTGAAAAGCCATCTCAGTGGCTCTACACACTACCAACTGGCTTGATTTTTAAAATATGCATATGGGTAGAAACTTCAGATTTTCCCAGCATTTTCTTCAGTACAGAGCCTGAGAAGTCAGGTGCAAAACTTGCTGCTGTCAACACTGCCAATTAAATGACTTTATGTGTTTAAGACCAAGTTTAGAAAGAGGTTTGTCTCTGTTGGCTTTTTGCAAGAGGCATCACAATGATTCAAGCAGAAGAGATGTGTCACAGGAAAAGGGAGGATGGCTTCACATTTATATGGCGCCATCCAAAAAGGGCAAATCTACTCTCTCACACAGCCACCAATATGGAGAGCGATGCTAAAGTCAACAGAAGGATGCTCTGCTCTTCCAGAGAACAGAATTTTTCACAGCATTTATATTCCCGAGTTAAAAAGTGACCTTTAGACACACGACTGTACATGCCACTCACTTGTTGAATAAATCTCCCCCAAACTAAATGAGAAATGGAGAATTAATCTCAAAACTAATCTGCACTGAAAATGAAAAACAAAACTGTCTGTCAGTCAAAATGCTGACAGGACAGATGGTATTGGGCAAAGGGATCCATAGTGTTGAAATAAGAGCTTATATCAATACTTTGCGCTTCATCAGCCATCTATTTCAATGCTTTGAACCTGGATAATGAAGGATTATAACCACCCAGGCTGTGCAAACCCACAAACACACCATTTCACAAGCAGTAAGATTAGCAAAACTATATTAAAAAACTGTAATAAACTAAGAGCAAACAGAGCAAATGTGCAGTCCCCAGGAGGTCCCGTGTGCCCTGACTTACGGTGTTTGCAGTCGTGGCCAGTCCAGCCCGGGGGACAGGAGCACTCCCCAGTGACGTGGTGACACTGAGCACTGCTGCCACAGCTGCACAGCCACAGGCAGCTCTGTCCATAGTGCCCATCGGGGCAGGCTGCAAGCAGAGGCAGGCTGTGACTTCACCTGGCTCACACCCCGGCCACAGACCCATCTTCCCAAACAGACAGCCACAGCTCACTCCCCAAAACAGGCTTCAGCTGAATCCAGGAATCAAAACAGCAGCACAGAAATATCTGGGATCTGCACCCTGGCTGTCTGGGGCTGAGTCCAGGAATGTGGGATTAGCCTGAGTGACTTTTGGGCACTCCTGTGCATCAAGCTGTTTCCTCAGAGGAGGAAAACCTTCCTCAGAAGCCATTTTATGACTAACAAGAATTAAAAATGTGCCACCACCAAGGTCTTGTGCAAAGCAGAGCTGTCCTGAGAGCCTCTGTGCAGCTCAACAGCCACACTCAGGCAGCCTTTTAACACCCAGAGGCTGAAGAGCAGCACAGAACAGGGCCCTGAACATATTCCCTGAACATATTCCCTGAACATATTCCGGCTGCACAGATAGCACTGATACTGCTCCCTCATCTTCAGTATTATTTAATCCTAAGTGATCTACACCAAGGAGTGCTGACTCAAGAATGATGCCATATGGGCCAGCTGGTCACTCCTCTTGCCAAACAGCCAGGATTACACCACCAGTGGCGTGGCTGTTAAACGCTGTATTTCCAAGTACAGCTTGCCATAAATTAGGTCTAGTGATAACATCCATTTGGGATGCAGCTTAGCTGATCACGCACATTTATCTGCAATCTGCCTCCCACAAATAATGTCAAATCCAACCTGGGGAATTCCTGGAGATGAAGGGCACTTAATCTCAGATCAGTGTGCTTTGTCTCACAAAAGAGTAAGAAGGCAGAAATCAGACCATAACCTGAATTTTCAATCTGTCTTTCTTTTCCTGGGGAAGGGCTGAGGCAAGGACTTACTGGCAGAGCAGGACGGCCCAGTGTAGCCAGGGGGACAGTCACAGGCTCCAGTTTCCCTGTTGCACTGTCCCCCATTGGCACAGGGCTCGCAGGAGTTCTGGCAGTCTGGTCCCCACTGGCCATCTGGGCAATCTGGAGAAAAAGCACATGAGGTGTAACCAGTGCCATTTTCTGTTTCAGGACAGTTGTAGGTTTCTGCTGTTACCCTGAAGAATTTAAAATAATAGTAAAACTGAGCTGGATTGTGATATTATATTGTTATACATCCCTGTCAGCCCAGTCATTAAACTGCAGCAAGGAAGTACACAGCTAAAGAGAGACCAAAGGATCTCTCCCAATTTCCACCACAGCTTTTCTGTTTATTGGTTTGGGAAACAGCCAATTCTACTTCCCATCACGTCTTCCAAAGCCAGGCACTCCCTACCTTGGTCCAGCAGCTCACACACCTTGCTCACACGTAGCACCAGTCTTCCCAGCTGGGCAAACACACTGCCCTGTCTTTGGATCACACGGGGCTCCTCCACAGCTGCACTTCTGCCTGCAGCCCATCCCGAAGCTGCCAGGCTGACAAGCTGGACAAAAAGCCCCAAAGTCATGGTTAGGAACATTTTGAAGACATTAGGAGGCACCACAGCCACCAATTTTAAACTGAGCTGTGCTGGTAGAAGTGATCAGTGTTAGCAGTAGCGTCTGAGCAACTGGTGGTCTGAAATGAACTGCAGCAGAGCCCTGCAAAATCTGTGCCTGAAGCTTTAAAAGCAACTATTGTTACCTGGATAAATGTTAGTTTGGGTAACTGGCCTCAGCCTTGTGCCTCGACCTTTGCAGGGAGAATGAGAGAGAGAAAGAGAGACAGCATTTGCCAGGCTCCAAATATCAGTCTGGTTTCAGTGGGGAGCTGCCAGCTAGTATCAACAACAAATGTGCCTGTTTATCTGCAACTTCTATATCTGAACCTAAGTTCTCTGAATAAGCTTTCCCATCCCCAGTGTATCTCCCAAGGAAACATGCAGTGAGTACCTACACAAATGGCATTTTTCTCCATGAAACCCAGCTGGACACGGGTGTCTGCAGGCTCCTGTCTCAGGATCACACAGAACATCAGGAGGACAGCTGCACCTCAGTTTGCAACCAGCCCCATAAAACCCTGGGGTGCACTCTGGAAATAGAAGCAGATACAGAACATGCATAAGAAAAAAGGAAAAGTTAAGAGAAGTGAACAAAAATCAGAAAATAATTTGGCAGAAACTTGCAGAGAATATATTATAATGTACATTTTAGAGGTGTTGTTAAGTGTAAATACTTAATAAATGCTTACATTTCAAAGAGGTTACTACTTAAATGTAACCCAGAAACAGAGTGGCAGAATGCTTAAAGATTTATTCAATTAGAATACTTGAGGATGTATTCAATTAAATACATTATGGAATTCTCTTCTTTGATGTCCAAGTTCTGCTGCTCTCTGCCTTGGTACACAGCCAGTGCTGGGCAAGGCATGCTCCCTGTCAGAACTCAGCCCATCAACAAGAATGATAAAAATATTAAATATTGTCATTATTGTTCTCCACCAAACCCACCAGAATTACTGCCATAAATCCAACACAGTCCTGCCTGGCCAGAGAAAAATCTGAAGGGAGAATCTTTATTGTGCTACTCCAGTGCTGTCTGGAAAGGGCTACTGAGACATGCAAACATGAATTCGGGATACAATTCTCTTTGAACTATCCCCAAAAACTACAAAGAGTAAGTTTAATTCAAAGAGCTGCAAATCTGAAGGAAAAGCAGCATTACTGAACCTGTTTACAAATCACCTCACTGCCATAAAACACAGATTTTGCCACTTATTTACTGACTGTGTCAAAAAAGCACAGAAATGAAAACTCACACCATCTTCATTACTTAAGGTTGTATTAGGATTTAGATTCTGGATTTCTGTCGTCATTTGACCAGGCTAAAACTCCTCCAATTCCTGAGCTCTTTTCCTCTCAATGCCCTGCAACCCTAGCAGGGTTAAAACCCCAAAAAGCCATTAGTAGGATACCAATACATGAGTAGCAGCAGCCAAACAAAGCAGATGGGTGGAAGAATGAGAAGTTACTGGACTAAAGGAGCAAGCAGATGTGGGGAACCTGGCTGTGGCTGGTACCTTTGTGACACCTCTTGCCGTGATACCCAGGCTGGCAGGTGCAGGAGCCGTTCCTGGGGCTGCACTCCAGCGTGTGCTCCTTCACACACTGACACTCCTCCGAGCAGCCCGCGCCAAAGGCCCACCTGGGACAGGCTGCAGGCAGAAGAAAAGGAAGCATCAGCTCTGTAATTATGCAGGAGCTGGCTGAAATTGCACACTGCTGCAGAATGCAACTGCTGCAAGAAGCAAAATCTCGCTTTTGCTTTCAGCCAGTACACCCCCGTTCCCACAGCAGCACCTGTTCATGTGTGGGTGGGTAAAAGAAGAGTTTACATGATCCCTGTGCTGGGTCATTCATTTCATGTCAAGCAATATGTGGTGAATGCAAGAACCAGAAACATTTCAAAGCAAACTCTGCTGATTTTCCGAAGGAAAAAAAACTTGGGTGCACTCCAAGACAAAAGCTTTCATAATAAAACCCAAAACAAAATTAAACAAAAGATTTTTGATCTTGCACCGATTTTACAAACAAAACCTCTAAGAACAAAGAAATTTGATCATCTATTTTGCAAAGTTTTTGTTTTAAATTCTTTTTTTCCATCTAATGTCTGATCCTCATCCTGTCCCAGCCAGCCCTGCTCCCCAGCTCCCACTCCAACTCATCAGCAGTCACCAACCAGCTCCAACCACATTCCAACCTCAGCAATAACCCTTATTTTAACCTGTCCACCCCACCTATAATCCGCACCTTTGTGCATCAGTAAATCTCAGTCCTTATGGCAAAGAATAATGACTAGAGGAAAAGATTATTGAAGCTTCTGGGGCTTCCTGGCATCTCAAAAGTCCTGTCCTGCTACTCCCAGATTAATGCAGAACCCAAAGTCTTGATCATTTTACCGCAGAAGGGTTTGGGTTGGAAGGTCCCATAAAGCCCATCTTGTTCCACCCCCTTCCAAGGGCAGGGACACCTTCCACTGTCCCAGGCTGCTCCAAGCCCTGTCCAACCTGGCCTTGGACACTGCCAGGGATCCAGGGGCAGCCACAGCTTCTCTGGGCACCCTGTGCCAGGGCCTGCCCACCCTCACAGCAAAGAACATTTTCCTAACGCCTAAGCTAAACCTCCACTGTTTTAGTAAACCCATTCCTCCTTGTCTGACTGTGCAGGAAGTCGCTCTCCTTCCTTTCTGCCAGCCCCCTTTAGGTTATGGGGAATCTTTTACAGACTGTCACACTGTGCACACATTGAGCAGATCCCAAACATGCCGGGGACTTACTGAGGTGGCAGAAGCGGCCGTAGAGCCCGGGGTCACACAGGCAGGCTCCATACAGTCTGTGGCAGTGGCCTTTGTTGGCACAGTTGCATGGCTTGTTACAGTTCTTCCCAAAGAAACCTTTTGGGCAACCTTTGGAGGGCACAAACACCAGAAGGCATCAGTGGGGCTCTGTGCAGCCTCCCCACCACTGGCTTTTCTCACCCTCTGCTCTGCTCATTACTTAAAATAAAGGATCAAGGGGGCAGAAGGGGAGAGCTGAGGCAGAGCTGGAGCCGTACCGTCCTCGCAGAGCTGGCCCAGCACACCGGGTGGGCAGTGGCACTGCCCCGTGCCGGGGTCACACCAGCCTCCGTTCTGGCACCTGCAGACACCGGCACATCCTCTGCCGAACGTCCCGGGGGGACAGGCTGTGGAGAGAGCAGGGAGCGTGAGCACAGCAAGAAACCCTTCCCCTCTGCTGTAAAGGAAGCAAAACAAGGCTTTTGGTGCTGAGAAGGGCAGCAAGGCTGATGAAGGGTCTGGGATACAAGTCGTGTGAGGAGCAGCTGAGGGAGCTGGGGGTGTTCAGCCTGGAAAACTCATGGGACACCTCATTGTTCCCTACAACTCCCTGAGAGGAGGGTGCAGCCAGGTGGGGGTCGATCTCCTTTCCCAGGCAGCCAGCAACAGGGCAAGAGGACACAGCCTTAAGCTGCACCAGGGGAGATTCAGGTTGGACATCAAGAGGAATTTCCTCACAGAAAGCATGATTGGGCATTGGAATGGGCTGCCTGGTAAGTAGTGGAGTCACCATCCCTGGAGGGGTTTAAGAAGAGACTGGATGTGGCACTCAGTGCCATGGGTTGGTTGAGAAGGTGGTGTTGGTCATAGGTTGGACTAGATCTCAAAGGTCTTTTCCAGCCTAATTGTTTCTGTGATTCTGTGAAAACTGTGAGTGAGGAGAGAGTCCTTTTAGTTGAGCAGACTCTAAACAAAGTCATATTCTTCTGTAAAGCACATCCATCTGGTATTTACTAGGACATCTCAAAGGACACTGAATTAACCAAGTTTTGGGAAGTACTGTCATGTATCCAACCCTCCCCAGCACATGCTCCCCTCCCCACAAAGCACAGGCTCAAAAAACATTGCCTGTCAAGTCCAAAGCTTAAACATCAGAGCACAGCTTTGAACACTTGAAGACAAATATTTTAAACATTCTTTTTTTCTCTCCCAAACACTATTATAAAAATAATATCTTCTTTTTTTTCAAATGTGGTTTCTGAAACTCCCCAGGTAATCATGGCAGCAATGGATCCACAACAGCAAAAACAAACTGTGAGATGCAGCCTTGCTCTGCTGTTTGCAGCCTGAGTGGATACAGTTGCTGGAGTCATCTGACTTTACTGACGTTTTATCAATGTACATTAAGAAAGTTGACATTTCACATCAATTTCCATTTGGCTTCTTTGGTGCATTATTAGAGAAATTTAGTTCCAGTTTTCTCCACTGTTTTAGTTTACCCTAAACCCATGAATTGTGCTGTATATTAAAAAATGCAAGAGAAAAGAGTGAAAGCAATCACACATGAGCAATTAATACAGATTAGATATTGTATTTATCACTGTCCCTGCTGACTTCACCAGACAGCAGGTTTAGCTCAATAGCACAGTCCTATTAAAGTTCTTTAAATTCCAGAGGCAAATTCCATTAGACTACATGCATGGATGTCTAGTGCAAATAGACATCATAAATGTTATTATTTATGAAATGAACTAAAGAATTTGGATACTGCCTCGAAATTTTTATAATCTATCCTAAACTACCAGCCCACCAGGGACAGAAGTAAGAATATCCTCACTTGATAGCTTGAACTGTCTCAGACAGACTGGAAATTATCCTTTTAATCCTCCCCATTCCTACTCTCTTAGCTGCCCCCAGAGTTTACAAACCAAACCCACCATCAGTCTCCCAAAATAACCACAGGCAGACTGCTGGTTTCAATCACTTGCTTGATTTTTCTACATTTCTGTCCATGTGATGACATCTCCTAAACAATCTTGATGGCAATTAACCTGAAGAGTGCTGTCTACTGATGTCAAGTAATAAATTTTCATCGACTTTTTGTCTCACCAGTGACAGCAAAGACTTTCTGAGAATGATGGGCCATCATGTCACACACCACGAAATGGAGGGACCCATCTCAAACAGGAAATCTGCTGTATGATGTCTCAGACAAGCAGCAGACAAGTTTTGCCAAACTGCAGATGAAGAACAGCACATCAAGAAATCACCACTCTCTTTCCAATGGGTTTTGACACATACTTCTGAATCAGAAAGATCTTCTGCCAGAAAACAGGAGCAAGGAGAGTGAAAACCTGTTATAAAGGGCACTGACTTGGCAACAGAATTCTGAAAAATACCATTTCCAATGTGAAAAATTAACTGCTCCAAGAAAGTGGTGCTAATAATAAAAAGAATGATAAGGAAAAAGAAATGGAAAACATAAGAAAAAAACCTAAAATGCAATGTCTTGGGGTGCTACAAGGGAAAAATTCAATTTTAGCATACGTGTCCACCCAGGCTGTCGCACCAACTTCTGGGACAGACTTCTGGAAGTCACCAAGGCAGGTTGTGGAACAAAGCATGACCAGCAAACTTCATCAGCTTTTAGCAGCAGAGCAAATAGGAATGGACAACCACCAAATACTCAGGACTGGGATGATTCTGTCCTGACCTTGACTGGAGTGCAGGGACCTCTCTGTACTGCGGCATCACTTACAGCTCCTATTTAATGTGCCCCAGCACAGTAAATTTGATTATGAGACAGCTGTGCTCCTTCAGGATCTTCAGAGACGAAAAGTCCAAGATGTTCCTCCCACTCCCCACCTGCAGAGCCCCTGCAGGAGGATCCCTCCCTGTCCCAGCCCTGTACTCACTCTCGTTGCAGATGACACCAGCCCGGCCGGGCGGGCAGACGCAGCCGCTGCGCTCGCTGTTGCAGCGGCCCCCGTGCAGACAATCCTCACACCTCAGGCTGCAGTCCTGGCCAAACGTGTCACCCAGGCACACTGGCAGCAGAAAACCACACAGGGCTGAGTGAGCAGCAGGACAAAAACGCTTCCACAAGCTCTTACCCACGGCAAGGTTGTGAACAGCGCCGGTTCGGCACAAAAGGCACGGCGAAATTCAGGGCATTCCTGAATTTCCCTCTTCATGTTCTTGACTTTAAGTAAAAGGAAAGCTGGGTGTTCAGCTGGAATTTGCTGCCCTAAGTGCTGTAATTCTCCAGGCAAGGGCACTTTGAGCTACTTTTTAAAAGCAAGAGTTTTGCCTTCAGAAAAAGTGAATTTGCACCTGATGCTTGATATCATTGTATATAACTGGAAGAATGTATTGGGACTTTCCTTCTCTCCTTGCTAGGCTATCCCTGTTGTTTGATTGCAGTAAGTGGATGTAGTGCTACTTAAACATAGTTCAGTGGTATTTTCAACCACACAGTTTGAGTGTTCTAGGAAAACAAAGCAAAATATACGTTTATCATATCTCTTCTCTTCATGGATATGAAGAGTTTTATATAGGAAACCCGATATGAAAATGCATTTTTTCCTCTCCTTCCCCACCCTCCTTTTATCCCTTGCCACCCTCACGTTCTCTTTGTTGGGTATATTGAGACAGGCATGCAAAATAAAGTGACTGTCTGGTAAAATACTTCAGTGGCATTGAAGATCCCTTCCACACAGTATAGAGCCTTCAAGGCTTACTGGCTGTGGCTAGAGGCTTTTTGGAAGGGGATTTTTAACAGCACCTGAAAGTGAGCTGGCAGCTTATTCAGCCTTATTTCAGTAAGTTACAGGCTGGTTGCATTTCACCAACAGTTTTCTGTGTGAGGCCAGATTTCCTCTAGGTCTGAGCACCCCACTGTTCCCTTTTCTGTGGCTGAACAAATGCCCCAGCTTTCAGGGACATTCAGAATCCCAGTGCCCCCACTTGGAAAAGGGTACAAATTCATACTTCAGGAGAAGAATACAGACCACCAGTAAAAACACCATGCTTCTGTCTTAAAAAGTCATTCAAGTTATAGAAAATATTTAATTACTGGCACCAGCTTACTGTTAAAGAAGGTTTTTTTTTATAATACAGATAGCAACACAAAACCATGTCTGAAAACACAAGGAATAAATTACTATTTGGGACGTAAAAGAACTTACTAAACCATTTAAAGTTCCTTTTCTCCATCACCTTTCCAAACAAACCACTGCATGCTGAAAGCCTGAGCCTTAGAAAAACTGCAGCTGCTCAGCTGTGACTGATAATACCCAAATTTCTGTAGCTAAATATAAATAAAACATACAAAAAGTGGTCAATAAATATTTGATTGTGGTTTCTAGGCCTGATAATTTTGCCTGTGGTTATCTCATTTATCAGTTTCCCAGTTGGTTATCGGTGTCGTTGAGTCCGGCTGGATGCTGTGTGATTTGGGAGGGTCTTAACAGTTTTGTTCACAAAAATAAGGTAATTTTTTATTAAAGTCAAGACCAGCTCCTGATTTTTGCCTGCAGGGCACAATCCTCAGATGGGTAATTATAGAGTTTATATAAAAATCACAGGACAAACATAGGAAAAACCAAGAAATCCTCCCTGGTGATTCACCAGCACTCAGCACAAAGCAAACACAGGGTTTCACCTCATAATACTCTTAAAATGGTGAAGTTCCCACCTTTGGGTGGAAAGATTGGATCATGCAAAGCCCAGGTGGGTGCAAAGCTGTTCTGCACCCACTCCTGTGACAGTGGGTGCTCCTGTGTTGCTTGCCACCACTTGAGCTGAGCAACACGTGGATGGGTTGGTGTTTTTCCCAGAGTCAAGGGAAATCTGATTTTTTTAACACAGACAAAATGCAAATATCTTTAACAAAAAGCCTCTGGTTGTTATAGAAGGGTTTGCAAACAGGGACCCATGCTCCCAGCTCTAGGAGGAAGGGAGTTTCCCCAGGGATTTAGTTCCCTGCAGTAAGCCATGCCATCCTCTCACCCCTGGCATGAGGAGCTCTCTGTGGCTGCTGCCCCTGGGCTCTGTGCAGACACCCTGCTTTCCAAGCAGCCTCCCAGCCACCTCTTGCTGTGCTGCTCACTCCTCCCCTGCCTCCCTCCCAAGGCATCCAGGCAGCCTCCTGGCTCCTCAAACATACCCCATTTGGGATGGAACATGGGGACAGGCAGGATGCAGGATGGAGGATGCAGGATTAACGCTCATCCCTCCTCCTGACGCTGAGCCCTGCCAGCCCAGCCCCAAATCCTCTCCCAGGATGATCCCCCCAGGTTTCTGTGCTGGCTCAGGGCCCTGCTGGTCACTCACCAACCCTGTGCACCAGGGTGAGCTCTCCTCGGGGGTCTCCATCCTCGGCCAGGGCTCCGAGGGCGAAGCGGAGCAGCTGGGGGGGCCCTCGGAACTGCAGCCCCGGGGCCCCAGCCAGCCCTGCTGCCTCCTCTGCATCCACCTCCTCCACACCTAGGGCTGGACAAACACAGCCATCAGCACCCCAGCCTGCCTGCACAGCCTCCCATCTACATATTTTTGACTGTTATGATGCCTTTAGGTGTTCCAGTCACACCTCTGCCCAGCAGTCCCAGCCCAGGCATTTTCTCATCTGGACTTACAGAGTTTCTGCTACCCAAAAATGAAAATAGACAGAAAAGGGGAGACACCCTCCCCACCCCATCTTTCCCTTTTCCTTCTTCTGGAAAAAAAACTCTGCTCCCAGAGAATCAAAATTAAATGAGGAGATTCATTTTCCTCACTTGAAGTTTGAGATTATTTTTAGTTAATGAAGGTCATTACTCTTGCTCGTTTTGGAGATGACAAATAGAAAGTGAGGCCGGTTGTGCAATTTATTTTCAGAAACATTAAAACCTGGGCCTTAAAATGACGGGAAATCAGTTGGCTTCCTTTTTGGTGTTGGTTAGAATATCCAACTCTGGCTTAAGGTTTAGCAGTTGCTAAACTTGGTTATAAAACGGAGTTGCTCTGCTAAACTCTGGACTGGTTACACTGGCAGAAATCCAGAATAGCGTCACTGATTAATGGAAAAGTTGCCATGGTTGATCAAAGAAGAATCTGGCTACCTTTTATTTTTTCCCCACAGGATGTTAAACTTCATGAAATAGTGCAAGAAAAGTGTCAAAATAGTATTTATTTCTAAACCAGGAGCTTTAGGTTTTCAAACGTGTCCAGGGGATTTAAGTGTTCATCTGCCATTAATCTTTGGCAAAAGCCATTACTGGAGGATGAACTTGGATCCACACACTGCACGTAGCCCTACCCTGGCCACGTTCAGAGATGGCTCAAATTGGGCTCCCAAAATCCCAGGATCTGTGAAAATCCCCGCTTCAAAAATCACTTTTTAAATCAGTGGGAAGTGCTTAATGGCCCTCAAGTTTTGAGAAGAACTCACCCACGCAGGCCCATCTGCTATCCCCAAGCCTGTAACCCTCCTTACAGGCACACTCGTAGGACCCCAGGGAATTCACACAGAAATGGTCACAGTTGCCATTCTCCAGACGACATTCATCCACATCTAGACAATCCAGACATAAATGGTGATTAGGAACAAGTACTTCTGCTTGGAGAGCCCATGCTGTGCCCAGCTGCATCTGACAAATTATTCTATACATAAGAAAACACAATTTTTCTTATGTGTTTTGGGGCTCTCCATTTCTCTCTGGTATTGGAGGTATGCAAACATTTCAGGGCAACAGGGAGCAGATCATTTCACTGATGTTTTTGTCTCGAGTGAAAACAGATGCTTTAAGCTGTTAAGCTCAGTTGATCCTTCAGTTATTTTGAGGGCTCTTTTTTTTGTGGAAGGAGTGTTTTAACACACATCAGTATACAGTGTCCATGGAGAGCAGAGGGGAAGTTTCTCTCTGCTGGCTCCTCTCCCACATCCCCACTTCCCCATGCTGGATGCTGGGTTATTCCTGCGTTCCAGCCTCACAAAGAGGAAATTACACATTTGTAAAACCTTATCAGCAAAGCTGGCATAAGGTCAGTGACTCTCATTAGGGCAGTGCCCACAAAGCCCTGCAAAGGGCTTTGACAGCATTTCTTCTACCCTGGGCTGTGATTAGTTACACCGAGCCACTGGTACCAAAAAGCTTTTGGCAAGGGCATGGAATGGTGCAGGATAAGTGGGAATGGCTTTAGACTAACACAGGGAAGGTTTAGACTGGATATTGGGAGGGAATTCTTCCCTGTGAGGGTGGTGAGGCCCTGGCTGCCGAGAGAAGCTGTGGCTGCCACATCCCTGGATGTGTTCCAGGTCAGGTTGGATAGGGCTTGGAGCAGGCTGGTATCACCACATTTCTCTTCACAGAGAAAAGCAAGGCACAATTCTTCCCAAGAATATTTCTGTGTTTCACATTCTCTGAACCTCAGAGAAAGAAAAAACAATTCTTATTTTATTTGCTGTGCCCGTGTTTTGCCAAAGCAGAATGCAATATGGAGATTGTTTACCCAAAGTGATGGCGTTTTGTTTCCTTGGCCCATCAGGGCCAAGTGTGTGTGTGGGGACTGTCGGCTGACAGCCACGAGATGCTGTGCAGTTGAGTGCTTGGCAGATTCAGTTTAGATGTAATGTAATATAATGTAATATAGCATAGAATAATATAGTACAACAAAGTAATTAATTAGCTTTCTGATAAGATGGAGTCAGATGCATTGTTTCTCTCCCTTCACCGGGGGAATATCCGCTACAGCCTGGTCTAGTGGGAGGTGTCCCTGCCTAGAGCAGGGGTGGAATGAGATGACCTTTAGGTGCCTTACAGCCCAGCCCAGCCCAGCCCAGCCCACTCTCTCAGTGCTCACCATCACAGGAGCAGCCGTCGGCGCTGAGCTGGAACCCCGCCTTGCAGGCGCACTCGTAGCCCCCCGCGTAGTTGATGCAGAACTGGGAGCAGCAGGACTCCCCAGTCTCACACTCGTCCACATCTGCAAGAAGAGGCAGCACGTTCAGCCCTTGAGACACCCCCAGCTGCCGCCACAGCTCTGCTGAGAGTTTTTGTGCTGCAGCACTTGCTGCTTTACACCTTCCTTCGAGCACATAAACACTGAACCCTGAATCCTGACAGCAGCTGCCTTCTACCTTCCCCCATGGCAGCCAAGCCTCAACATCCTGGGAGAGGCATCTCCTCTACAAGTCTGAGCTGCCATGAGGGGATTTACAAAATATCATCTGGTCTTGCTGGTGATCAAGGACAGGACCCAAGGGAATGGCTGGAGCTGTGTCAGGGAGTTTTAGGTTGGATGTCAGAAAAGTTCTTCCCCCAGAGGGTTCTGGGCACTGCCCAGGCTCCCCAGGGAATGGGCACAGCCTTGAGGCTGCCAGAGCTCCAGGAGGTTTGGACAATGCTTCCAGGGATGTACAGGGTGGGATTGTTGGGGTATCTGTGCAGAGCCAGGGGTGGGACTCAGTGATCCTTGTGTGTCCATTCCAACTCAAAATATTCAATAGTTCTATGAAAAGAGACAACAGTAAGGGCTCACCAGCCCTCAAAAACATTCTGTTTAACAGTAACCTACCTACATTTGACCATTTAGACTTCTTTACATTCGACCTTACTCAATGCAAACTACCTATGGTCTGATTCAACCAGGCCCTTGCTGGACAGCAGCAGCCTGGAAGGTCCAAATGCAGTTTCTGGTAACTGATTTCCTGTTGCCTCCTCCTGCTCTGTGCCCGCTCAGAAATTGGTATCATTGACACCACTGTTCTGGTGATTAGATAGGAGAGCTGAGCTGTTATCTGTGCACTGCAGGCTCCTGGCTGCTGTCAGGCTGCTGAGCAGGTCAGTGGCCATCCAAGGGCCACCTTGTCAATGCTGAGTCTGCAAAATGCTTCTGAACGTGGCCTGGCTGAGCAGCTGCAGATGGGAAAGGTCAGTGTCTCAATTAACCTTGGAAGGAGCACCAACTTTATGAGGAAACACGGACAGGAGAAAGAAAATGTAATTAATCAATCGAGGTGAGGAGGTCAGTGTGAAAATGATTAATGCAGGTTATTTGAAGGCAGTGTTTTCCAGAAATGTCACAAGCTGAGCTCCTCTGCAGTACATCAGGTGACGCCTCACTCTGGGTTCCAGCAACAGCCCCTTGTTTGTGCAGGAATGCAAAATCTGCATCCAACAAAAAGGAGGTTTTTGCTGTTAAGAGCAACTTTTCATGTCTTCAGCCTTCCTCTGTGTTCTCCCCCTTCCTTTGTGTCTGGAGGATCTGCTTGCCTCTGAAATCCCCAGCAGCAGGTCACTGAGCTGGGATGTGGGCAGGAGGCTGCTTTGCCTCCTGTCAGCTGAACATTCAAGACTGTGCAACCCACCCAGCCCTGTGAGGCTCTGGCTCCAAATCTGCCTCCCAAACTTCTCCTGGTTTTGCTTTTTAAGCTCCATCATCACCCGCCTTTGCAGCCCTCAGTGCTTCCCTCTTCCCCTGCTCCTCCTCTCTCCTGCACTTGGCTTTTTTTCCTTGCAAGACTCCTTTTGTCTGTAATGCCTCTCACACTCATCAATGCTCCCACTCTCTACCTCTCCTCATCATCTCTTATCTCACCACATTGCTTTGTGGTGCCTGTTCCTTTTTCCATTCCCCCTCTCTTCCTGGCTATTCTTAAAACTTGTAATGGCATAGTGACAGCAAGCCCAAAGCAGAATGAAATACATTTTGCATGACAAAAGCCATAAACAAAAAACAAACATAAAACAAACACACACACACAAAAAAAAAATCTCATAGTAGAATTGCTTAAAACATGAATGAATTTTTAAGCTTGTGTCTCGAAATAAACCCAAATCTAGGGTTTGGGTTTATTTCAAGGAGGTGAAAGCAACAAAGTGAGACTTCTCACAGGCAGCAGTGTAACCTCAATCCTGAGCAAATCTGATGGAAACACAGCAGGCTCTGGAGCACCAAGTGCAGTTTGTGCAAGAAGCACTCGGGAGCACTTTGCTGCTGCTCCCAGCCACCAGCTGAGAGGGGAAGGGAAACCAAGTCAGCTCTGTGATGCTTGGGCTGCCCATGGCGAGACACAGCAGGTCATGCAGCAGTGTCACTGCCACCCCCTGCCCTCCTTGGGGACCCATCCCAGCTCCCAGGGCCAGGCATGCTGGAGCAGCGCTGCCAGAGGACAGAGTTAATTAATTAACACCTGCAGAAGGAGGGAAGGCACGGCTTTCCCGGAGCGACAGCTCTCCTGCAGACTCCCCGGGCCCTTCCACAGCTGCTGCCTGCCCCCAGCTCGGGTTACCTGTGCAGGTTTTGGCGTCCCCGGCGAGGCGGTGGCCGCGGGGGCAGGAGCAGCGCGGCCCCGCTGCCGTGGGCTCGCAGCCGTGCGAGCAGCCGCCGTTCCCATCCCGGCAGCTGTCCACGATCTCCATCTCGATGCCTGGCAGGGAAATACATCAGAAGGGTGTTAAAAAGCCAGCCCGAAGGATGTAAAACAGCGGCCATGAGTGCCGGAGCAGTGAGTGTAATCAGCTCACACGGCCTCCCCAGAAGAGCAGGCTTTGGAGTCACCGAGCTCCAGGTGTTTGTGTCAGAACAGGGGATGCTCTCAAATTCAGCCATGTGAAGATGGTTCAGTGTTCAGCAGCCACCTGCTACAGGAGCCTTCCCAGCTTTCCTCAGGTTTGTGCTTTATTTGGACACAGTGTTTGCCCCAAAGTAGGAACAGAAGCATCTGAGGAGCCCAGGGGCTGCCCCCCAACCCAGCATGATGCACTTCCCAAAGAGCACCTTTGAGTTTTGCATGGCAATGGCAAAGAGAAACATCCCCCAAACACAAAGGCATTGAAATTCCACAGCAGAGTCCTGAAATGGACACCCAACCACAATACAAAACAATCTCCAGTTCTTGGATGTCCCCTCCAGGGGGACACAGCAGCTCCTCTGCTGACACTTTGTCCCCTACAGCTAAGACAGGGTGGAACAGTGCCACTGCCCTGACAGACTTCCATGCTCTCCTCGTGTGGCTGCAGTGGACAGTCCTCAGAACATCCTGGCCATTCCAGTGGGAACCCTCACATGAAAAAGGGAACACCTGGCCACCTCATTCCCACCAGCTACTTCATCAGATAATTTCTCCAGGATGCAAAGAAACCATAGGGTCAGTTACAAGGTTTTTCATGAAGGATTAGCCAGCTTTTGTTACAGATCTATTTAGAGAAGAAATAATTTCTCCTGCTATGTAGGGAAACTGAGAAATACCCTTCCTAAAGGAGCCACTGTACTTCCAGAAACAGCCCAGCTCAGAGTGGTGGCTATCAGATCTGGCACAGAATTTCCCCAGACACATCTGTGCTGGTGGGCTCTGGTCCTACCCCTCTCTGTGCTCCCAGGGAGCAACCTGCTTGCCAACAAGAAATGTAATTCCAGCTGGAAGAGGGTATAAATTAGGGAATAAATATCTCTACATCTCATGCATAGTGTGATTACATGCACCAGGGAGAGGAAATCGTGTCTCCTGTCCAGTGTGTTAAGCTGGGATTTAGCAAACCCAGCAATTAAATGCAGAATCTGGCTTCATACACAATCTTCATCATTTGCTTTGTCCCAGCTCTTCATCAGTAAAACTGAAATACCAGCTCTTCCCCAGACACTGGGGAAATGAAAGAATAAACAAAGATTGTAAATTGCTCAAACACTGGGATAATCCTGATCATAAATATATGCAGAATGTTTTTATTTTTATTGTTTGCTCTGCAATATTGTACATGAGGCACAGAGAATCACCATCCCCTGAGATCTGCTGAACATCCAGAAAAATTATTATCAGAAAAGCACAATGAAATCTAAGTGGTCTAAACCTCTTTTTTATGCCTAAGACAGAAGATTTCATATTTATATATTAATCACATTTCCTCTGCCATTGCACCACTCACAGCTCCCTATCACCTATGAAATAACTCTCCAGGATGTCTCTCACATAATTGGGTTTTGTTTTTAATGTATGTTAATGCCTTGAAACTGGATTTCATTCTTAGTAACTATTTCTTACACACACATTCTTAAATAAAGCACTCATTCTCTGGCACGCAGCATATTTTCCTAAGGAAGCTCTGCTGAAAGCTCTTGCACAGTATTATTAGATTGAAAGATCTTTGCCCACCTCTTTGCTAAAACAGGTCATGCTTTTGTCTGCATTCCAGGGAGCTTATGTTAGGTCCATAATAACCCCAACTCTTCCACATCACCTCCTTTATTAATCTAAATTTGCCCTCAAGGGCAGGCCAGGGATCACCTATCAGCTACCAGCACTGGGAGTCAGTCCCCCTCTCCAGAAAAGCTGTGTTGATTAAGAAACCCCGCTGGCAAGAGGTAAGCATGTGAGGAAAGACAACAGGGCTCGCTTTAGCTTGGGAAGTTTGAGTTGTTCAACTATTTTTTCATCCCAAATCTTTCTTTTTTTGTTGCCTTTTTTTTTTTTTTTAAAGCATCCTCTTAATAGTGTCAGTAATCTCAGGAGAAACATAAGCAAACCCAGACAGGTAAAGACAAGAGCAGAACATCGTGTTGGTTTTCTCTTGCATCAGGTCTGTAAGAAAGCTGGGAGGAGGAGGAGGGCAGGAATGAATACATTTCACAGAACAGCAGCATTCTGGTAGCTCTGCAGCAGAATTCACCAGACTCTGAAGATAAACCAACAGGGCTATTTGCTCTTTGAAAGGCAGTAATTAAGGTCTGTGAACACAGGCTTAGGAACGCGTCACCCTGCAAACCCAGCAGCAGCAGCAGAGGAAGAAAACAGTATTAAGCTTGATCTTTTGCACACATTTACTATGCTGGGGATGCTAATCCCAGAGAATCAGAAGTGAGGCCTGGCAGGGAGCAGAGAAGAGAGGAGGAAGAGCAGGGCTGGGCAGGGTCACTTACGGTAGCAGCGCCGCCCGTCCGCGCCCAGCTCGAAGCCGGGGCTGCAGGCACAGCTGAAGGAGCCCGGGGTGTTCACACAGCGATGGGCACACCTGGCCCTGCCCTCTGCACACTCATCCACGTCTGCAAGCACAGAGAAAGTCGTTCAGCTGGATACTGAAATGAAAAAATAATGCTGCTCTACATGGACGTGGCTGCGTTTCCAAATATCTGCCGGGAGGATTATCCTGGGGTCAGCCTACAAAGGACAGCCCCTGGTGAGCCCAGGAACATTGTACTCACATCACTCTCCAGAGCAATCTTTTTCTGAGCACCATTGACCTTGAGCTTCTCAGTGTGAACATTTACTGTATCAAACACTATATTTGCAGTATCAGCCAAAGCAACTTATTTATTATTCCTGTAAAAAGAGCAATGGCAAAAGAAGACCTCGTGTGAAGAACTCAGAAGAAACTTCCAAAACTCTGAAATTATCACCATGTCCTCCAAGCCATTATAGTTAAATCAAGGGAACAGGAAATAGCTGATTATTCTCTGAATGCCAAATGATCTGGATTAAGTGGTGGTTGGGTTTCAGCAGGGACAATGGAGACAGATCATCCCTGAATCCTGCAGCTGCTTTACAGCAGTGCAGTGGGGAGGCACCTGCTGCAACCACAGCAGCTCCACCAGCCCCGTGTGGAAAGGAAAAGCTGCAGAGCCTTAAGTGGGGAGGCTTTTCTTCCCCCAGTCCCCTGTCGAGCAGGCTGCTCCTCAGCTTCACACTTGCTGGTCTGTGCTCTGGAGTTAAATGTCCTCAAAGGTGTCCATCTTCCTAAAGGCTCAGTGGAACATAAAAGTATTTTTAAGGAGTTAGTTAAAACTTCTAATTGGTTAAAAAAAACCAAACAAACTCACAAAAATTTACACTAAATACAGCTGCACAGAACACTGACCTCTGTGCAAAGACTGGTATCACACAAGGCAAATTCCTGACGCATCTCTTGTTCCTTCTCATTTTGACACCTTTCTGGCAAAATACAGATTATTTACTGCACCAATGCTGGGTCAGTGTCTTGAAGATGGCAGGGAGCAATCTGATGTGCAGCTCTTCACTTTTTATCCCAGCAAACCACACTTCCTAACAGTTTTGTCCCTCCACACGTGCTGTGCCCAGTGCTGTGCTCGTGGCCCCTGCACTTGAGCACAAGGAGCTTGATGGATGAAATCAGGCTCCTTGCAAAGAGAGGCCTCAGGCAGTGCAAACACCACACACTGGCTCATGAAAATTTCAGGATAAATGACAGCTTCTCTGAAGCAGCCATGGGAGCAGCTGCTGCTTAGAATAAAATGGGTTATTCCTCCTTTTTCTCTAATTGTCAGTTTGCGAGTACACTGCGCTGGCCAAGGCTGTAAATATTCTTTTCTCTTCTTCTTTTTAAACAGAAAAAATAAAAAGTTGAACCACAGCCACCATCCTGCCCAGGTTTCTTCCTGTCCTACAGCTAATAGCTGAAGTATGACACTTCAGCTGCCCTCTGTCTCCTTCCAGCTCGGTTTCCAGAGAGTCAAACAACAGCTTGAATTTTGCAAAAGGCATTGAGTAACTTCTAGGAGAAAAAACCAATAATTGTATATCCATGGTAAGACACGCTGCTTAATGATTCAAAAGATTGTTGCCATGAGGCTGGGGAGAAAATTTGTTCCAATATATAACACTGCAAGTTAACTCAGTGATTCAGTTTATACATAAATCAAAAGAAATGTCAATGTGTATCTGAGATAAAACAAACAACAGGCTGACCCTACTGCTAAACCCACTGTTGTTTCCATCCACTCATTATTAGTACATTACTTGAAAACAGCTTTTATTTTCAGTAATTACTCATGAGTAATTCCAGTAAGAGAGAATCACTAAGATGTGCCACTCTACTCACAGAAGGGCTTACAGGCAACTGAGTAAAATACTCAGGGTAGGATGTAAATATTTTGAAAGGCACCCAGCACCTTTTATATGAGACAATAATTTACATATTGGCAAGATTTTGGCCAAGTTTTCAAAAGAGGAGTGCAAAATTAGTGTCTAGGTGTGTATATATATATATATATATATATATATATATATATATATATATACACACACACACACACACATATATATATATATATATATACACATACATATATACACACTCTGATCCTGACTTGGCTGTTAAGAATCTGTGCACCATTAACTGCTTAAATGCTTTTTATTTCATAAAATTGCTAAACTATCTTCCAAGAGTTTCACTGAAAGAGAAAAGCAGGTGTTTTGATCTCTAGTTTCCCCAAACTTCAGGTCAGAAATGCTACAGATTCTTTTGACAACCCCAGACTAAATACAGGACTTTAGAATTCAACTTTTTAAGCTCCTCTCTTTGGAAATCTTATACATCATAATTTCTTCCTTCATAGTAGTTTCTCCATTAATATGGAAACAGTTCTCCAGCTAAAAAGCCCTTTGAATTCTAAATAGGTTTTCAGTGACCTGGTTCAGAGTTTTACTTGAACCAATTTTCCAGGCGCTGTATCTGGGACATTATTTTAAAGGAACCCTACAAGAATAACACTACAGCATTCCCAAATCCAGTTGCTAGAAAGCATGACTTAGGAGATCACAGAGAAATTTTCATCACTAAAAAAGTCCTTCAAGACTACGGGCTGATGTGAGTATCACAGAGAGAAAGGCTGTTTCAAAATGCACACATATATTTGTCTAATATATTCCTTTCCACTCACAGCTCAGCAAGGCAGAGCGCTGATTAATAACGTTCTTCACAAGAAAGAGTCCAGAGTTTCTTACCTAAACAGGACTTTTTGTCTGCAGCAAGAGAATGCCCTGGATGACACTCGCATTTTGCAATTCCTCTCTCATTCTGACAGATTTGTGAGCATCCTCCATTCCCACTTGTGCAGGGGTCTATCACTGAAACCAATTAGAGCACACTGTCAACTGAAAGGTCACTTTTTGCCTGAAAATGGTCTTACCTGCCATTGTTACAACTAATGACGAAGTAGCTGTAAGAGATTAGACTGGGAAAAAATGTGACAGCATCTGGTGAGTAAAGCTGCTGTTTTTCTGGATGCTTTTTGTTGCTGGACAACATTTTTCACAGAGCAGCAACAAGGCTTTAAACAGCAGGAAACCGAGCTTGTATTACATTGGAAGTAGGACAAAAAAGTACATTTTATTGTTATTTTGCTGTACCTGAACAGATTTCAAGAGTTCTCTAAACAACAGCAATTAGCACTCCAGTATGTGTGAATCCATAAACACACACAATGATGGAGTTCACCACAAAACAATGAATATTTAAAAGGCTTGAGAGGAAATAAACACTGAAGAGCCCCCAAAGACATCTTTCAGTCTATAAACATATGCCATTCATGTTGTACATCAAGGCTTTTTCCTCTTCTTGAACAATAACATACCTTTTCAAGGATAAGCTGCCCTAAGTGGCAAGTACTTAGAAAAACTTTTATGAAGTGCTTACAGAAGCCTCCATCTCGAAGATTTCACTGCTGTATGGGTTTATTACTGGAACATGTACCTGCTGGAAGCATACTGCCCAAATAGAGACTTGGCACACCCCAAAACAGACCCACCACGGCTGTTCAGACAGGTCTGACATGGGTTAAGTCCTGACATTCTGCACCAGGCTGAGGTTTTGCTTTGGAGCACTCCAAAAATGACACCAAAATTCTGGTGAATAACATTCCACAGGTAAATTTGGAGGACACCTTGAAAATGTGTCCTCTACAGTTCTGCTTAGCTTTGAATAAGACTTCTAAAAAGGGATACTTGTTTCCCTTCAATTCCAGACCTGATTCAGCTTTAGCATTTCACTAATTACTGTCTGATTTGAGACAAATGACCAATATTCCTCACTTGCCCTGCTCTGTACAAGCCAACTTCTCTCAGAGACCCAGAGGAAAGTCACCATCAGTTCAACTACACTGGAGTCAGGGTTTGAGGGACCCTGGGAAGGGCTGAAGGAGTTTTGCTCTGACCTGGCTGCTCTGCTCTTCCACTGGCTACGCAGGAGGAGGGAAGAGGAGAGAAAATCCTCTACTTCACGTGGATTTAAATATGGGGCAGGGCTTTTTTTTTTGCCCATTTTCTGTGCAGCCAAGTGGCATTTTGTGCCACCATTTGGTAAAGGAAGGAAGCAGCCACAGAACATCCTCAAACTGCCTCACGTAACCTCCTGCCATCTCGGGAACACACAACACACAAACGTTCCAGTCTGCAGGGCTGAGTTTGACTTGACAGTATTAAACAAACAACAACAAAAAAAAAAATTAAAAAAATAAAATAAAAGCATGGTTAGGGATGTAGAACTGAAATTGGACTTCTGACACGATAGGTTGCAAATAGGTTTCCAAGGAACAGCAGCACTTCATCGTGCATGACACTTCCAAGGCTGACAACTTGGCTCTGCAGCTCGACAATTTGCGGTCTACAAAGGATTTAGCTCCAAGCAAGAACTCACTCCTTGCTGATATGAAATATTGAGTTATTTGCCGATTCCTTTTCTATTTGGGTAAATTAAATGAAATCACTATCAAACAGCATCTGTTAAACCTGCATATTATGAAGGTTTTCAGAGCAGCTAAAGCCTTAATTTGAGAATGATTACAGCGTGGAGTAAAGCTTGTAACGCTCTGTGACATGACAACAGGCAAACAACAAATTACACGGTGGATGTTAGTAAAACATAGTAATTCAAATGAAGGTAGCAGCCTTGGAAGTCCGTGGATGAGGTAAGTTTGTAAAGGAAAGATCTTCAGGACATAAGGCAGTCAGTGATTGACTTGCTTTCCAGTGATATGCATGTTCCTGTTAGAAGCAGGTTTTGGGAAAAGCCAAAAATAACTCATTAGTGTTCTCTTTTCACACATTTGCCTCTTACTGGTTCATTTAATAAGTTTAGTAGATAACATCCATCCTACAAAGCTCTACTCCAAGCTGTTAAACACTATGGTGAAAAATTTACTGGCATGATTTCATTTCCCAGGTGCCTGAGGACACAGAATCCCAACATGGTTTGTGTTGGAAGGGACCTTAAAGCTCATCCAGCTTCACCCCCTGCCATAGGCAGGGACTCCCTCCACTATCCCAGGTTACTCCAAGCCCCATCCAGCCTGGCCTGGAACACTGCCAGGGATGGGGCAGACAGGGCTGTATACAACAGGGTCTCCAGTCCTGTCTGCCACAACCTCCAGAGCACCTAAAGAAAAGAGGTTTGGGCTTCATCAAATAAATTTCCTTGTTCACAGCAACCACGACGTCACACTGGAAAAAATATAAAGTGGTGAAGAGCAAAACTGCCAGGCTTGAGTGTTTCTCTGAGGCTTTGCAGGGCTGTGGGTGCAGTATTAACTCCCAAGGAGTCCACAGGGATGAATCCACACTTGCACAGCACCTACACCTGCTGTGGCAAACACACTCATGACACTGTGGTTTCTCCATCCAAATCATGACTCCAGCAGCCAAGCTTTGGTTGGAAAATAAAAAACCATCCAGACTCACCTCCTACCACCTCTTCTACTTAGAATATCTCTGAACTGACAACCCAGATGCATTCATGACAACTTCACCCTCATCTGTTCCTGTAAAAATCTTGTCCATGGGCTTACCTAGCACATTTCTCTCCCAGGCATTCATTCACTCAGGTATTTATGGGGGGGGGAAGCATCCTACTCAGTCTTCATTTTGCAATCTGAGCTCTGCTTGCAAGGCAGATCCTCCTTCCCCCAGACTCAGCTGCTGCCCTGGGGAGGGCTGAAGTTATTTATTTTAGTTCAAACACCCTGGGGTAAGCAGGCACCCAGGTAATGGGTGCCCACCTGCAGACAAGGCTGACCCTGCCCCTCCCCAGAGCTCAATAACCACAGGCTGGTGACAAACCACTGCCTTTGGTGAGTGGCTAACTCTCTTCAGCCCCACCACGTGAGGGGGTGAACAGTGGTGGCAAAACCTCCCCCTTCAGGGGTCCCAGCTGAGACAGAGCATGAAGTGGTCCATGGGAGCTTGAAATGTGCCGTGAGCACTCCAGGAGAACTCCCACCCCACCTTGCATCGCTCACACCCCTCTGACCTAACCACTGTCCCACCACTCCATAAAAGCCACCCTCAACACACGTTGAGATGTTTGGAGGGAGAAGAGCAGAGGAAGCTCTCTGACACCACCTTCTCCCTAAAGCTCCCCTTTTCTGGCTCTTTGATAATCTCAGGGAAAAAACGTGGCAACCCCATAAGAGACAGAGAGGCCACCTGGCATATTTGTTGGGTCTCCAGGACGAAGGAAGAATTGATGAATTTGACTTTACGTTCTTAGAAGGTTAATTTTTTATTTTATGATAATATATTATATGAAGAATGCTATACTAAAACTATACTGAAGAACAGAGAAAGGATACAGCATAAGGCTTAACAAGATACTAACGAAAAGCTCGTGACTGACTCCTCAGAGTCCAACACAGCTGATGGTGATTGGTTATTAAGTAAAAACAATTTACATGAAACTAATCAAACATGCACCTGCTGGTAAACAATCTCTAGACCACACTTCAAAGCAGCAAAACAGGGAGAAGCAATCAGATAATTATTGTTTTCATTTTTCTTTGAGGCTTCTCAGCTTCCCAGGAGAAGAAATCCTGGTGAAGGGATTTTTCAGAAAATGTGACAGTAACAGCCACCAGGCTGTGGGTGCTCCCTGGGGTGCAGCCCCCACTGAGGGCAGGATCTGGGGAGGCCCAAACCCAAGGGGAAGGGTTCTCTGCACCCAGCAGGAGCTGGGAGCCATCTGAACAGCAGGATTTACTTACACTTCATCCACAGCGTGTAAAATCTCCGAGCAGAAGAGGAGCCATATGGAAACGGTTTTGTGACAGGAATTTCAGCTCAATAAATCCATAAATTTGGCCTTATCTTTCTCTGGCATGTTCAAGGGTGTGTGTGTGTGCTTGTGTTGGGGAGTGGGGGGGGTTGCCTTCAAAACTGATGAATATGTTAAGATATACAAGGAAAGAAAAGCAACAATCAAACCCAAAGGTAGCATTGCTGTTCTGCTTGAGAGAGTGCTTAGAAGCCTGAAGGGGAGGATGAATGAATCAGCCTGTGATAAGCCAAAAGGAGATAAAGAGAAGACTTTTTGTAGAATAAAACATGTAATGCAGGCCAACTCTATATGCAACTTGATGAGCAATAAAATGTTAGAATTAAATCACCATTAAGTTCCTAACCTATGTCATCACCATCATTGTGCAAGGAACAGCCAGGGATCTAGGAGGCCAAAATCTTGTTCAAAGCTGTGATTCAAAGTGAACTTCACACCTCAAACATGTGTTATTTTAAAATCCTGTCAATAAGCAATTCCCAAAGATGCTTTTGGCACGCAGGGGGAAATAGGAATGAACACAGTGACCCAAAACACCATCCTGGGGTCTTTAAATTGCCTTTACTGTGTGTCTTCACAGGACTCACCTTCACAGGATTTGGCATCTGTCTGCAGCTGGTAGCCTGGCTGGCACTGGCACGTGTAGTGGTCCTCACTGAGCTGAACACAGTCCTGCTCACAGCCCCCGTTGTTAATGCTGCAGGAATTGACAGCTGGAGCCAAGGAAGCAGGGAGGGAATGCACATCAACAACCTGGGAGAACTTATTTCCTATTTTAAATACATAAATGACAGCAAAACCAGGCAAACCTCATGAACAGCTTTCAGAAATGCTCCTGTCCCCTCCCCTGAGTGACTGCTCTCCCTGGTGCTCACAGAGCCTGCCTGACACAGTGTCCCACGCCAGTGAAATCCTGATTCCAGGGAGAGGCAGGTGAGATCTGAGATCTAAGGGCTGTAATGCTGACTGAAGCACAGCACCCTTTGATCTGACAGCACCAAAGCACTGCCAATCCACCGAGGCAAGGAGGGGAAAAAAGAACAGCCCTGCTGGCACTTGCCCATTGATTATCTTTTTCTCTCCTTGCTTTCATTGATTAAAAATAGTAATTGTCTTTCAGGCTGATTTCCTCAGCCTCATAAATAAAAAAATTCAGATAACAGAAGCCACAAGCTCTGCAGATCACACAGCAAACCACAGGAACAGAGGGTCCTCTGTACATCTTTAAAGATGCTGCTTCTTTCACCCCGGCAAATTAATATTCTTTTTTGTTCAACACATACTCCTGGCCTCTGGAGAAACATTTCTCCTCCTGACAAAACATGTTAACACACACCCACACCTATTCACAGGCTGCATGTAAAAATAAGAGCGATGGTTTGACTCTGCTATTGTGCTGTGCTGATGGAAGTGTGTGTGCGTGGCTGCAGCGAGACTTCCACAGCAGGGATGTAGTATGGAGAGATTGAAATGAGATATTAGGAAGAAATTCTTGACTCTGAGGGTGGGGAGGCCCTGGCACAGGGTACCCAGAGAAGCTGTGGCTGCCCCATCCCTGGAAGGGTCCAAGGCCAGGTTGGATGGGGCTTGGAACAATCTGGGGACTGGATGAGCTTTAATGTGCCTTGCAACCCAAACCATTCTGGGATTCTGTGGGCAGCTGGAAAGACTATTTGGTCCTTCATGGAATGCACCAAACTCTGAACCAAATTAAGTCAGAAAAGAGCTCTGAAATTTATTTTTTTATATTCATTTTAGCAATATTTGTATTTCTTCATTTATCTGTAACAGGCATTAGTAAATGTTAGCTGCAAAACCTGCTACAGGATTCGTTTCACCCTATGCCACCAATTAGCAAACACTGAGTTTGTGCAGTCAAGTATGTGTTAAAAAGGTGAAAAGAAAAGCAAATTTTTACATTCTCCTGACTGCACACACAGCAGGAGGCAGGGGGCACCTCAGTGCCCAGAAACCTGACCCTGGCTTCTGATCTCCACCTGTGCCCACGAGCCTTCTGCCCTGCCACAGACAGAACCTGGAAGCAGCTCCTGTCTGCACAGGAGGCAGCAGACCCCATACACTCTGAGCTTCCAGCTCCCTGCACATTTGTATCCAAAGACCTGTTTTTCAGCAAGAATATTCAAATAAGATGAAAATATTTCAGAAGACGAAAACCATCTTAAATCCAAGTGACAGAATATACATGTCGGCTTTTAAAAGTGCCATTTTCTCCCTCTGTTTCTGGGCACGAGCCAATTTGGATGCAAGGGGAGACAAGCAGCAACCTGTCATGATGAGGGTTTGGGAGGATCTGAAGGTAGGAGGGGACAGGTGTGAAATCCATGTGTCCCAGTCTGGTGTGGGGCTGTGCCAGCAGCCAGGGGTTGCTCTGCAGCAGCCAGGGCAGGTTTGTCACGGCTGCTGCTGAGGCACCAGGCTGGACCCGTGAGAGGAGGTGCCAGACTGGAGGAGAAGAGCCTCCAGGGACAGGACAGGATGGTGCTCGTGGCTGCCAGGCACCAGCAGCACCTCTCTGAGCAAAGAGAGAAACTTGGCACCTCCTGGCTCTGACTCCAGCTGTCACTAAGGGGCTGTGGCTGGAGGGATGAGCACCTCCACAGGCAGAAATATGGCCTGACATTCACTTTCAAAGATTTACTCCTGGAATTTTGTAGAAACCCAGCCCTGATGTGGATTTCAGACAGGCTGGGGATGATGCCAGGTGATGCCGAGAGAGAGAGAGGGTATCTGGGAAGGGGGACAGTGGTGGGAGACGGCAGGTGAGAAAAACAAGGATCACAGAATGGTTTGGGTTCATCCTAAAGATAATCTCATTCTACCCCCTGCCATGGCAGGGGCACCTTCCACTGTCTCAGCTTGCTCCAAGCCCAGTCCAGCCTGGCCTTGGACACTTCCAGGGATGGGGCAGCCACAGTTTCTCTGTGCCAGGGCCTCCTCACCCTCACAGGGAACAATTCCTTCCTAACAGCCAGTCTAACCCTGCTTTCTGGCAATTCAAAGCCCTTCTGCCTTGTTTGTCACAACATGTCCTTGTAAAAACTCCCTCTCCAGCTCTCTTGTAGGCCCCTGATCTGATACCAGTTAAGAAATACACGTTTCTCAACCCATTATCTTTTATAATAAAGGTGATATCTTTAGAAAGAGCTGGCTCTGGAGCCATAGTTAGATACATGCATAGCAACCATGGGGTGAGAACATGCAATCTCTTCCAACCTGTGTTTTACATCACCTTAAATCCAACCTTGGCAGTGACAAGAAATGTAACTTCAGCCATACAGGGCTTATATTTATGTTGGAAAACACAGATTATAGAGTTGTAGAGATATTTTCTTTGTTACTTTCTCAATATATAAGAGCCTTAGTGTGCTAAAATCTCCATTAAAAAAACCTGCATCTCAACAGCTTCTCCACATAAAGCAGACATCAAAGGTAACAGCTGGCACCAGGAATGAATCAGGGTCTAATGGCTGTGCCCTGCTTTCTCTTCTAGGAGTTCAAACAGGAATAAATTCCACTGAAGACAATGAATCTACAACAGTCCAAACCCACAGCCTGATACTACAATAAACACGTTTCTTTCTGAGTTTCAGCTTTTTAGATACCAGCTGGTTAAACTCCAGTGAAGTCAAATTCATTGCATTAACATAATCAAGGCATTACAAACAAAACAAACAAAAGAGTTGGACAGGGTTGCAGCGAATATTTGCTCTGGCACGTGTGTTTATAAATTAATTCAATGCTGAGCAAAATTTGTAGGACCAAAAAGCTGAAGGAAGAAAAGGAGCGTTGAAAGAGATGTGATTTTATCATGGCACGAAGTACTGGGTAACATCAAAGGATGCAGTAATAAAGTAGTTTACTCTCACACGCTGGTCACCACTGAACAAGGCAACCCGCTCTGGAGATTTTTGGGTCTGAGCAGAGTATGAGTAGAGCTCTCTGCCTTAAAGTATGAGCAGAAGTTTCCAATGAGAGCAGGAAGAATGGCAAAAGCAGATTTCCTCTCTCCACGTATTTTAAGGCTCATACTGGCAGTGGAGGGATGGACCACCAGAAACAAGTCAGGATCTCAAACACCCTGTGCTGAGGTGGCAGGAGGACCAGATTCTCTGGAAAACTTGTGACAGCAGCTCAGTAATATTCCATGAATCACATGAGGAAGTATCTTATCCCAGGTTTTTGAGTCCTCAGATGTAGGCTGAATATCTTTTAAGATGATAGATCCACTTCCTTATGTATGGGAGATTTCCAAGCCATCCAGGCTGCAAAATCTGCTTCCCCTCAAATGATTTTGGCACTTTTGTTCCCGCAAACACAGGGTTGCCAAAAAAGAAAAGCAGGACGTGGAAAGAATGAACCTAACAGCAATCTGGGCTGGGCTCCTCTGAAAAGCCTGTCTAGAGGGACTCTTGTTGCTTATTTCTGCAGCTGAGATAATCACCTTCCATAAACAGCTCAGTGCCAGAATGTGGTCCCTTTTCTTTCTCAGCATGCAGGAGAGATCCTTACATCCTCTGAAGTATCCACGGAAGAAATACCACTGCTAATCCAAGCCTGTTTGAAATGCTGGGTGTTCTGCTTAGCTGCACTGGGTCAAAGGAGAGGGGCATTAGTGGTTTGCTTCTCATCAGATGAGTGATGAAAGATGAATGTACAACCTGGTGCTGCACAAGGGGCAAACCCTCCATCCCCAGCAAGCAGCTACAGCCCAAATCCTGATCCTAGGCACTCCTGATTTATATGAAATGCTTCTCCCTGTCCTCATCAATTAGTAACTGTCTTGTTCTCCAATGCATGGGAGCTTATTATATCCATTTGTTTTGGTGTCTTGTCTAAACAGCTGGAACAGGGCTCAATATCCTCCCTCAGTATCTCGTACATCCATTATTATGATGGCAGAGCTCTCTGAAATTCCTGCCTTCCATTTTAGGATTTATTTTTGTTTCTCCTTGGTAATTTCTGAGACATTGCAAACAAAGCTGGTCACTCTGTGAAGTACTTTGAATAACTTCTTGAGAATATTCCCATTTATGAAATGAAAACTTGTTCTCTGGTATTGCTCACAGCTCGGACAAAGCTAAACTGAGCTTTCTGATTATGTGAGGCAAGAGGAAACCTATTTTGTGTCCACAGAAAATTTTACATATTACACAAGTAAATTCATTTAATTGCCATTAACATCTACTTTTTGCTTTTATCACACAGTTCTTTTTCTCTTTCCCCCCCCCAAAGTCCCTTTAATCCCCTTTTCATATAAAAATCCCTCTCCACCACAAATTCAGAGGGAGTAATGCAGCTCAAACAACACACCTTTCACTTCTGGGTCTTCCCTGGTCAGATCTGATCTGAGTGAGATTAATTTCTCTTTTAATACACAGAAAGCCACAATTGCTTCTAGTTAATTATAAACCACTCTGTTTTTACATGATTTTTTCCCTCTCACTATAGTGTTTCCCTGTCCACTCCTTCACCAACTAAGATAATCAAGAAAAGACTGAGACTTCATCACATTTTTAATTGCAATTAATTACCAAAGCACTGAAAATCTCTGTATGTGATAAATCCAAAAAAGCTAAAAAGGTAAATTTTAAAATAAAAAAAAATCCATTATTCCCACAGCCTGAGCACTGGTACCTCCTGGTCCTGGCTGCATCAGTGAATGTATTGCTGTGGTAATACCAGGAATGACTGATGACATCTCTGGCTGAAGTTAAGCACAACCAAGGGACTTTGTGCAGGAGCTGAGGCCATGCCCAAACTGTGAGTGAACTTATTCTGCAGATGTGGTCTGACTGTACTTGATTGTTCTTCCCATATTACCTCAAATCAGGTTTAAATATTTAAATAAAAGGTGGCCTTTTCTTTTTCCCAGATGAAAGAACATTTTAAACCTTTCTGCAGAATTCAAAAATTTGACTTTTGCACTGATTTAAATGCAATACAAGAATGTGTATTTTATGTTATTGTTTTTAAGAATATGCAGAATTAACTCAGGTGTGCCCTGTTTCAGGCTTTAGAGCCCAACCCAAGCAACAGAGGGTTTATTTCTAATGGCAGAGCTGCTAATCCCCTCCACACAAACAGGCCGTGTGTCATGGCTGAGCTCCATGGTGCTCTCATTGACAGGAGCACACATGGGGTGACTCCACCCTGTAAATCACAATCATTTACCCTGGACACAACCTCTAAAATCACCAAGTCCCAGGGCAGTGCTGGGGTGTGCCACAAAGAAAAAACACTCAGAATTTAAAAAAATAGTCATTTGAAGCAAAGACCCTCTACGCTCCTTAATGCCTCCTGCAAAAGAATTTTCACCAACATGAGACACCAAAAAAACCCAAAAAACCAAAAAAAAAAACCCAAAAGAAACTAAACAAAATAAAGAGTAAGTTTGACAATACCTGAATCCTCACAGGCTGCTTGAACCAGAATGGGTAATGATATTTAGTGAAAACTCAGCTTGGAGGAGTCTAGAAGGCTTTGCAGTCAGAGAAAGGCAGTGTTGGGAGGAAGAAAACTCAGATTGGAGGAGTCTAGAAGGCTTTGCAGTCAGAGAAAGGCAGTGTTGGGAGGAAGAAAACTCAGATTGGAGGAGTCTAGAAGGCTTTGCAGTCAGAGAAAGGCAGTGTTGGGAGGATGAGAGGGGTTCCTTACCGAGGCAGGTGCGCCCGTCGGCGTGGAGCCGAAATCCCGGCTGGCACTGGCACTGGAAGGAGCCCTGGGTGTTGGCACAGCCCTGCTGGCAGCCTCCGTTCAGCACCTCACACTCATCCACATCTGCAGAAGGAAGGGACATGGTGGGGAAGGATTACAAGAGAGCCCAGCACAGACAGAGCCGGGTTCTCCTGCAGGGCTCATGCAAAATGCAGCCAGGGCGCTCGGGCTGGGTTGTTGTTTACTTCATTTTGGCAGCAAAGAAAAGTGGAATTTTATGGTATTTTTCCAAGTTCCTGCAGGCATTGCCTCTGTAGTCCCTGCTTCTGAAGTTCTTGTTAATTAGAGTGATTTGTGACATGGCTCCTTTCATTGAGCCCAAGAGAAAAATATAAGGAAAGAATTCGGGTTAGATAACACATCTGAGCCTGTAGGAACTGCTGGTCAAACCTTTGGCTTTTATAAAAACTTGCTCTACAAACATTTCCTTTTGCATCAAGCCTTTAATCCTATTTGTTCTTGGGGGTACAAGCAGGTACAACTGACATGAAAGGAAAACAGACACATTCTCCGTCACCGTTACATTTTCAACCACGGACAGCACAGAGAGCTCAAAGAGAAAATTTTAGAAGAGTGAGGAATTTGTGCTACATTTTCTGTGTCCCTTGCCATACAAGCATAGAATCGAAGAATGGTTTGGGCTGGATGGGACCCTAAAGCTCCTCTCATTCCAACACCCCTGGCAATGGGCAGGGACACCTCCCACTACCCCAGGTTGCTCCAAGCTTCATCCAGCCTGGCCTTGGACACTTCCAGGGAGGGGGGAAAACATTGTGCCTTGCTCTTCCTTGTGTTCACCTAAACTTTCCAAAGCATCTTCTCAGACAACCTCCCAGAAAAATGATGTGAGCTCCTGCTGATACTTTTCCCAAAGCTAAGCAGGCATCATTCCATATTTCAGGGGATTTTAGAGGATTACATTCAGTCAAATCTTCATCTGACTGAATGGGAAACAAGCATTAAACCAGCTTGAGAACACTGCTGTGAATTTCCGGCTGAAAATGATGGACAATGATGGACAAAGATCAAGAAGAGTTTAAGTAAACAGGTGAAGGTCTAAGACAGAATCATAAAACTGAATTTCCAGAAGTACCACATAAGCAGTTTCTGCACCTCTTCAGCAACGCTGGGCTACTGTAAATAGCATTTGATTGACATGTTGACACCATTACCTTAAAAATCAACATGGGGTCATTGGAAATAAGGGTCAATTAGTCCATTGCCTGAAAAAAATCCACCTGGCAGATATTTGCCTAGATTTTGTCTGTCCTTTCCTTAGCAGTCCCCAGGGATAGCAACTCCACCTCCCGCCATCTCCCCCAGGGGCGATGCTTGTCCCAAATTATCCAAATGCCAAAGATATTTTCTTCCCCAAGTCAAGCCTCCCTCCCGCAACAGACATCTCTAAAGAACCCCCCTTTCAGCACTGGAGCCTCCTGCTGATTTAATTGCTCTTCAGATCATGTTCTGAAATTATCTAATGGGAGGCAAGTCCACAACTGCTCCTGTGGGGGAAGCGAGTGCACAGCGAAGGAATTTCCCCTCCATTTTGCACTTGAGGAACAAGGGGTCTGGCTTTCATATCTTTGCTGTGGTTGTATCTGTTTTGCATTGAACTTTCACGGTTTACATATTTTTTTAATGCTTTTATGTTTATTCCATTTTAGAAAATCTAATCACAATTAACTGAAAGAGGAAGTTTTAAAGACTTGGAAACGCATAACATCCCATTCCTGAGGAAAGGTATTTATGAAGTTAAATTTTAATACTTCACATGTGAATTTCCCTCACCTAAAATGAAGTCCTGGTGTTGACTGGTGTTTAAATTCAGACCATTTGCTAACATGCACCACTTTTTGATCCTTCTGCTGTATTTGTTGTTTTATTAGACTGTATACTACATACATGTCCTACTGCCTGGAGACATCTGGAATGTGTTTTTTTTTTTAAACAGAAATTTTGCCTTTTAAAATGCAAACAGTAAGCAGAAAACGTTATTCACCTTGTTTAATTCCATACCGCTAAGAACCAGACTGCTGAAAAATGCCAGGACAAAATCAGACCCAGGAAACCCTTTGTATGGAGTGTCAGAGAAATAAAATAAGCAAAAAGACTCAGAAAAATAGAACAAGGAAGCAGCTGAACCACACAGTACACCACGTTCCAGTATTTATACCTCAATAAACTCAAACACTGGGAGCTTCAGTATTTTAATTTTATAGGCTACGATCAGCTGGAGAATTTCTCTCATATACCAAACACAGTTTTAAGTTCGGATATTGGCACTTACAAAGGAGAAAAAACAGTCCAGCTAATAAAAACGAGCTGGGAGTTAGTGATATTTGTTAGTCTCCATTTGGAGATTTAAAGGAGTGGCTTGGTTTATGGGGGTGCTCTGCACCCAGCAGCAGCTCTTCCCTCAGCGGCATTTCCCTCGTGCTGGCACATCTCAGAGGGCCATACAACAGTGATGCTGCTGAAAGGCAACACAATTCAAGGCAAAATAAAAGATCCTAAACCACTTGAGCCCATGAGCTAGACCCAGCCCCAGCCTGAGCCTCCCTGCAGCAAGAGGAGGCAAGACCCAGGAGCTGAAAATGCAGCTGCACGACGCCACATCAACAGCAAATCTGATGACAGATGATCCCTTCCAGCCCCAGACTTCCTCTGCAAGATCAATATTTTCAGGATTATATGCTGAAAGATTCCTTCACATCCAACAGATAAAATCAAGAGAAATGCAAGGCGCAGTCGCCTTTCCACGTCTCCTCCATCCCAAGGCCAGGAAGCAGCTTCACCCCCAGTTACAGCAGAAAAATTCCCTAATTATTTTGTCTGGGGAGCAGTCTGCAAAGCAGACACTGATCTAAATGCCTGAACTGCATTTGGAAGTTTTAAAAGTCTAAACTATTTGGACTTTTACATTTGAGCTGCTGTACTAGTAAAGGACACGTGTAGCAGCAAAACAACAGCTTCTGCTTTTGTAGGTACACAAGTTGACATATTTGTTTTACTTGGCCATAGAAAGATGAAATTATTCTAGAACAGCAGATGTATAAAAAAATATTTAAAAGCATTCTTGAAATATAAAGCCCTTCCATTGCAATTCTAGACCATCACAGGATTATGGAAGATTGTATCTGCATCTGTGATTAAATTTGGATTAGTTTCCAGCACAGATCAAACTGAAACACCTTCCTACTGGAATTTCTATAGTCACAGCCTAGCATGCTTATCTGAATAACCTGAATTTCAAGCCACTTATGGCTTGCTTATCAGACTGTGATGAAAGCAGCTGCATCCCCACAAGACAGAGGGAGAGCAATTCCAGGAGACAAGAAGGAAAATGAGAGCTGTGTGCTGTCCCCGGGCTGTCTCGCCAAGGAGATTACACTGCTGGGTGAACAAAGCAGAGGTGGTGTGTGGATATTCTCCTTCTCACCTTCAGAACTTTTCAGAGATGCTTTACAGGGGGATTCCCCACTGAAGGTACCTTCCTGTGTCCTTGTTTGTTCACCTTTCATCAGGAATTAGCTGATACTCACTCAAACAAACCAAAGTCTGTGTGTTCCCAAGATGTAAGATATTTTAACCACATCTTTTTTAGTTCTTCACCCTCCTGAGGGCTGTGCGCTTGGACTGACCCTTCCTCCATCCCAACACCTCAAGTTCCAAACACAATACAAGAGGTTGTGATGTACAAATGCCCAACCCACTGCCAGCACTGTGCCCTTTCCAAGGGCACATCCTACAGGTGAAGTTCCAGGTTGTGAAATCCTCCACACCCCTGACTGAGGGTCCTGCTAATTGCCACGGAGGTTGGTCCCTGATTGATTTGATTAACCACATTGATAAAAGTCCAATCTGCCCTGCCCAAAACCTGCTTCAGTACAGAGCTGTGTGACTGCTTGTTTGGAATTCAGGATCGTCACATTAGCAGCTTTTTTCATATCATTATTAAAATGCTCAGGAAGAGCTATGATCAATCAGTTCCTCAAAAATACACAGAGAGCGGTAATAAACATAGATAATTAGTGAGCCTGCAATCATGGTTTTTATAAAGGAAGAAAGAAAGCAAGATCCTGACAGATCAATTCTCTACTAACAGAAAGCTTTGCTTTTTAGACCACTAAGAAATGCAAACAAGATACAGAACTGAACTCAAAAAAAAAAAAAAAAAAGAAAAACAGCAGAATAACAAGCCTCCATTTTGAGAATCCTGAATGGAGGAGAGATGATGTGCCAGAGGTATCCAAAGGTATCCCTCCTCGTATTGTCACTGAGGAGGACACCTGCCCAAAGCTCCACATGACACAGGATGATAGCAAGGTTTGCCTCTCGAGGAGCTTCCCCCAGCCAGTGGCATTTCTTGAGGGTGACAAATGAACAGGCTTTCCCTCCCTTGACTATTAAAATTTGCAGACTGAGAGCTGTTCAGAGTCAATATTTTCTGAGGGATAAGCAGACAAAAAAACTTCCTCTTCCTGGTGCCCAGGCATTGATGGAGAAAGAACCCAAAACTGGACAGTACCAACCTCACCATTTAGAAGAGATATTAGGAATGATTTTGTCCAGAAGGGGTGATAAAGCATTGGAACAGGCTGCTGGGGCACTGATGGACCTGTCACTATCCCTGGACATCGTTTAATGGTGAACACAGTGGTGGTGCTGGACTGACTGCTGGACTTGAGATTGAAGGTCTTTTCCAACCTCAGTGGTCGTATGATTTCAGGATTTTATTTAATTATTAATTAGTTTTCAGCAAAATCTCTTCACTTGGTCAAGCAGAGAACAAGACAGAGAGGCAAAGACCAAACAGTTGTGAGCATCAGCCACCCCACAAACACCAGAATATGGTGTTTTTCCATATGGGTGGAAAGATTTCTGTCCAGCTGGGAGCAGATGTGAGAACCCATTCCTTGCTGGCACTTGCACACAGGGACCCAAACCCCCACCACAGCATCAGTGGATCTGGCCCAAATGACTTTCACAAAAGCATAACTACACCCTTTTTATTAAATGCCTAAGAAATACTACATAAAACAGGAATGAATGACACACTAACACTTCCTCCTTCCAGCCACCACAATCCCCCAGCTTGCTGCAGAAAGGATGAGACCAGCAGAAGCAGGTAAACACAAACCCCTCTTTGGATTTACTTAGGGAATGGTTTATGCTGATGGTTTTAAAGTCAGATTATAATTAAAAATAATCACAATGATTATTTATTTAAAAAAATCCAGACCAGAAAGAAGAAACATGGTCTAGTCTTTGTAGCATTATCTTAAAATTCACTAAAATCAGGGTTTGACCCCTCTTTACCCAGGGAGCTCTGTGGGTCACTGGTCCCCACAAAATATTATGAGGATCAGTCAGGAATGATGGTGACAGAGAAAGAGGGAAGATTGGATCTTAAGTAAAGTACCACAACAAGAAACCTTAAGAGGCTCTAATTAAAATTATCACAAGTGGATAAACTGTTCAACTCCAACACAGATATGGAAATAAGTTCCAACAATCTGGCTCACCCCTCCCTTGCCCCAACCAGCTCCCCCAGACTCTTCAGCTGCAGATCATTTCGTACATCTGATAAGAAAACTCTGATTGTTTGCTATTTAATGTGATATTTTAAATCAACAAAGATGCATGACAGTGCTTTGCCTTCTGTTATTTGTAACTACACTGTTACTACTCTCTTTTCTATATTCCAAAGGGTGTTTAAACCTCACAAAAGTTATGAAGTGAAAATATCATATGGTCTTTCCCCACTAATTACATGGAGGATTTTTACACATTATTTAGTGTGTTTTTCAATTAAATAATTTATGTACTCATGGGAAGGAAGGGAAACAGGCTTGGTTCCCAGACATTCTTAAGCTGATCACGAAAGTCAGAAATTATTCTATAAAGTAAAACTTTAAATAAGCCCCTGTTATTGTTGTAAGTTGGTAAATTTATAACAGATTCAACTCACAGCTTCCTTTAAATCACAGAACTGCTCAAGTCTCAAGCTCAGAAATGTCCAAAATTTGACAACCAGTGTGAATTCCCTCACAAAGCATGACATAATTTGCTCTTGCAGCAGAAGTTTTGAAAAGGATCTCTCCCCTTTTACTAACACAAAAATGATTTTCAGGGTTTGAAACTTTGATTGGAGGGGGTTTGAAACTCCAGTTGCTAGAAAAATATTTGGCCATCTTTTCCACAGTGAAAGAACTTTTACATTGGTAGTGACTCTAGGGGGAAAATACAAGTCTGAAATCTGGTCCAAAACAAAGCCTAAAATTAAAACAAACAAAAAAAATCAGTTCATATTAATAAAAAACGTATTTCTTTTTCATTGAACCAAACTGAGCAGCAAAAACTGAGAAAAGCAGTTTTGGGTGGCTGGGAAGTTTTAAACTGCAAAACTCCTGGTCTGGGGCTTTTTTTTTAATGCTCCACAAAACACCACAAATACGCTACAAGCTCCTTTGAGTGGTTTCCTAGAACCTGGTGTTAAAACACCTCCACAAAGCAGCTTTCAGCATGGATAAATGTGCTCCTGCAGAGCCAGCTGGGTCATTTTGAACTGTTAGTGCTCCCAGGCTTTTATTTTTGCTCCTCAGCTATTTGTTCTGCCCTTTGCTGGCCCCTGCCATGGATTAGATGAGCATCCATTGTCTGAGCCAGCCAGGTCAGCCCAGCCACTGCAGCTTCCTCACTCCCAGGTGTCCCAGGCAAGGCTGCTCCAACAGGATTAACTCATGGAATGGCTCCAGCAAACCAAAAGGAGCTGGTAAGAGACTGGTTAAAAGGTAAGGTTAATGATTCCTCACCCAATTTAGCCCCTGCAAACTGGTTTCACAATGGAGGAGGACCCTTGTTGGAGCAGCCAGTTTTCTGCTACCTTTCTTCACCCAGGACTAAGGACAAAGCAACTTCTACCAGCACCCATTTTGCAGGAAAAGAAAGAGGCTTGACAAGAGATCTGATTATTTACCTGCTTCTGAAAACGGGGAAGGGAAGGTAAATAATAGCATTAGACCACCACAGCTTTTTGTACCAGATTCACTGTCTGTCAGTCTGCCCTCCAGACCTCCCTGGAGATTTGGTCCATCGTGGAGACACATCTTCTGCCCTGTAGCTGGTACCTTGCCCTACACCTCAGATGCTTTCCCAGGTGGTTTTAAGGACTTCCAGCTGTGCCTAGGCCAGGTTTCACTTCTCTCCTTCTGCTTTCTCTCTCCCTACACAGAAAACACCAAAGGATGGAAACCACAGTGCTGTGAAACATTGAACAGCAGAGTCATCAATGGGACCTTGCGTTAGGTAACAAATATTTATGTCCGGATCTGAAAGGAGATGCATCTCCTGATGCCTGCTTTCCAGGGAAAAGGACAGAGGCATCTCCAAGGTATGGCATTCTTGACAGATCCACGGAGCAGGAGTGGCAGGACCTGCCCCACAACCTGCTTTTGGGGAGAAGAGTTGTGTGAGCACTGCAAGGGACAATCCACCCCATCAAATGCATTTCATTTCCTGGTCTGTCACTGGCCTTACTGGGGCACAAAGAGATTAATAAATTGTCATGAGATATCATGCAACCCTGTTAGTGGGGGCCACAGGTGACTGGAAAGAATAACGTTGACCCGACACAGATCCTGGTAATTTGAATTCATTGAATTTGAACTTGGTATGGTGAAGCCTTCCTTCCTTCCTTCCTCCCTCCCTTCCCTCTTTCCTTCAATACTCCTTTCAAGCTAAGACTGGCACCAGACAACCACTTAAAGTGGTGACTTGTTGCTCCCAATGCCTGGACCCTGCCACCACAGTTCACTTCCCAGCTGCCCCCCAGGAGATCTCCTGGACAGAGTGATGAGAAGAGAGAAAATTGGCCAATATTTGTGCTGCCCATTTCTGCTCACTCTCCATGCCTGACATGCCACTCTCTCACGAGATATTTAACAGTGGTTTAGCTCAATAAACATCCAAGAGCCCCTCATCCACAGCTCTAAATGCAAACCATATGTTGCAGATGAAAACCCTGAAGATTATAATTAGAACTGTCCATTCAATTTAAACAAAGTCAAGAATGAAAACTATTTCAAATTCAATAAACAGGCCATTTCAAAGTGTAGACACTGTGGAGGACAAGCTTAACAACTTAATTGACAGGTAAAGCTTCATTTCTAATCCTCATTTTGATATCATCTGTAGCCTCAGGAGTCAAAACACATCACTGCTCAGTGCTCAAAATATGCAGAGAAAATGAAAATGTCAGCTGAATGAAAAAAAAGGAGAAGCATCTGTTTGATAGCTGTGTAAGCCTGTGATATGTAAACTGCTTTGGAGTCAAGCAGCCCTAATTAGAGTTTCAAGGAATTCTTCATTAAATATACAGACAGAGACATATATACACACACACACACTTAAAACAATTATTGAAACCAGGCAATTTGCAGAAAAACCAGGCTATAGAATTAAAGCAAGGAACATGACAATTTCACGGACAGACCTCAGACAACACTGTGATGTTTTCACACAGCTGTGTAGAAATACATTTTTCCATCTTTTCACAAAGCAGTTCTGTATGTTTTTCTCCGCTCAAAGTATTTAAAACAAAAAAAAAGAATTATCCTTTTTGGGATCTTGGTGTAGCATACAGCAAAGAAAAGCCAAAAAGGAAGAGTGATAGGGTTACCAACCCCCTCAGTGGGGTTAGACTAATAGATATTTTGGCAACTACACCCCCTTGACGACTCCAACTCCCATCAACATGAAACCCACACAGATGGACACAAGCTCTCAGTGAAGAACTGTGCCAGGATAAGTGAATGACCACATGAAATAACAAGGGAGTACAAGCTGAAGAATGACAAACCAGATAAAAGGGTGAATTAGGCTCCTAAAAAAACCCAGAAAACCAGCTTCATTAATGTCACTGCTTCCAGTAGAAAAGAGGTAAATGTGCTGGCTGTTGGAAGGGAATGTTTTAAAGTCAAATATCAAAATTTCAGGTGATTTCTGCTCCGCAGAAAGACTTTGAGATCACCAGTATCAGAAGCTACTGCAAGATTTTCTGATGTGGGGCGGAACAGCAGAGAGAATATTTGTTATGGGTCTATCAATTTTTAAATACAGCTCCTCAGCACAACCCAGTAGGGCCCTGCTGCGAGGTGGGAGGGTGGCAAAGGAGGAAAGGATCTCTACAAGGAGCTGCACTTAATAAGTGACAGCATGATACAGCCCAAACTCCTTGTGTGGACTCAGTTCTGAGCTGTATTAAGGAGGTTTATATGTTGGGCCATCAGCATCTTCTCTCGGCAGGATATGGCAGTTTGCAAGAGTAGTCACGGAATAAAAAGAGAAATGCCTGATGTGATGAGAACACCTGGATTTTGCTAGCAGCAATATTAATGCACGCTTGCTGGGCTCCGTGCCTCTGCTACAGCAGAATGCAGAGAAATGTGTTTTCCACACACAGCAGGTAAAACATGCACAAGGAAAATTATAATCATGCAAACACCTTCATAATCTGGTGCTCCCAGCTTACAGTACATGTGCTGTGCTGGCTGGAAATACAGATGTGGTTTGTGACAGGCACCATTCAGCCACCAAGCTCCACCTCTGCCACTCCAAAATTGTGACCACAGCACAACCTCCTGTCCCCCTGCCTCAGCTGGCTCCTGGCATTGCTCTACAGCCAACAGTTCATGGGGTGCCTCTTCAGGTGCCACCACAAGCACTGATCCCCCACTGGAGCCATGCCAGCTCCAGGACAATCTGAGATAAACTGCCAGCGAGCAAAGGACAGCATTTTACACAGGTTTTCTTGCTCTGCTTCCTTTATGACATAAATTATGTGACGCTGCAGAGATTCTAGCAGGAGAGAAGTGACATGAATACATCCAAAACCTATCCATGCCAACTTCCAGAGCTGGAGCCTAATCATCAATCACAGAATGGTTTGGGTGGGAAGGGGCTTGAAGATCAACCAGTTCTAATTCCCCTGCCATGGGCAGGGACACCTTCTACTAGCCCAGGTTGCTCCAAGCCCTGTCCAGCCTGACACCTTGAGCTCTTTCAGCTATAGGCCACGAGTTCTCTGGGAAACCTGTGCCAGTGTCTCACAATGCTCACAGGGAAGAATTTCTTCTCAGTATCTGATCTAAACCTGCCCTCTGTCAGTTTGAAGCCATTTCCCTCTCTCTTATCACTCCATGCTTTTGTTGAAAGTCCCTCTCCAGCTCTCTTGGAGCCCCTTTAGGCATTGGAAGGAGCTCTGAGGTCTCCCCAGACACTTCTGGTCTCCAGGCTGAACCACCCCAACTCTCTCACTCTGTCTTTGTATTAATAATGTCACCAGGCATGGAAGAATTTATTTTCCTTCCTTTTTTCTCCTCTTCCTGAGATTAAAATTCACATCAAATTAACCAGTTGACTGCTCCATTTTTATTAGCTGTTTTTGAACTCCTTGGCTGACACTGAATCCCTTGTGGGACAGGAGCTGTTCACAAGGTTCTCAGGTGGGCCTTTCACAGAGCTGGCGTGCAACAACAGCAGGTTCACTTCAAGTTGTTCTTCTAATATATCCCAGCTAAAGCCCTCAGGTACTCCTGTAATTGAAGTTTGAGTAATCCAATATGATGTTGATCAAACTACTGATCTTTTAATAACGCAGTGTAGCTCTCCCAGCAGTTGCTATCTTTCTGACAGTCATGTCTGGATCGCTTCCTTTGGGCCAAGGCTTTGAACATAGAAGCTGACGGGTTTCTGTTTGCTTTAGATTTTATCACAAATTGTTAGAAAGCTTTTTAAGGTTGTATCAGATGGCTCATAAAATCCACAGGCATTTCAATAATAATAAAATAAAGAAAAAGAGGGAGTTCTATGAGGTGTCCAGGTGAAGAACAGTATTAAATGCTCCCAAAGAGGAACACAAACACCGCTCAGGAGCTGTGCTCTTTCCCGTCCCCGTACCTGCCATCAGTTCTTGTTTACACAGCCTGTAGGCAAAGCTACAGAAAAAGCTGTAGCCACCCTGCACAATACCCTCCTCTGAAAGGCAAATGTGCACATTTTTCCTCTCACAATTTCCATTTAAAGTACGAGTTTAAGGTTTTTCTAAGCCTTGCCTCTCCACACAAGAATAATTCAGCTGCAATTTGCATTTTCGATGTGCTCGAAATGAACACCAAGATGACTCATGTGCTGTTTATAAGATGCCTGTATTTGCTGGCAAATACCTTGCTACAAACAAGCTATAATTTAAGTATTCAAAAGTCTTGCTTCTGCATAAAATTACTACTACGTGCAATTTTGGAGACCATGACCAGAGCTTCAATTTCAGGCTTGCAAAGCTCTTCCTACACAATGATTCTTAAAAGTACGAGTGGATTTTCTTCTCTGATAACAGCAATCATTGTATCTCTGTAATTGCAGAAAAGATTACCTGGCTTTTAATTCACATTAGTCAGCTCCAACAATACTGTGCTTCTTTCCTTTCCTTCAAAATAAACTAATTATTGTCAATCAGCCCACTGGAATGTTAACATTCTCTATAACCTGCCTTTCAGATGTAGTCATACATGCAAAAAACTAGTTAATATAAACTAATCAGAGCCCTAGAAATATCTCAAAACATATTTGTACTGCAGTCTATCATTTTTTGTCACATTATTTCCAAACATTATCTTTCATCTGGACAACAACAGCCTTTTCATATAGCTCTATAATGCTTTTCATCTAACTATTCACAGCTCCTCCATTAATTAAAAGCATTGAGTCCTGAGTAATATGGCAAACATTGCAATACTTCTGAACTTTAAATGTTTTCATTATCAAAAGCTGATCAATACAGCTTTATGCATCCAGTGGTTTGGACAAAGAAAATTCCCCAGGGCAGTTTTTTTGCCCATGCCCAACTTTGTTGTGAGCACAAACTCACATCTGCAAAACCTGGAGTTGTCACTCAGGGAGGAACCACAGAGGGGGTGACAGCCTCTGTCCCCACACGTGCCACAACCTGAAGGACATTCCTTCCCAAGGATGATGGCAACTTGAGGTTCCTGCTCCATATTCGCTTCCAGCTGGTGGAGCTGGAGGAAGACAAGGTAGCTGGAAGGCTGGGGAAGCAATCCCAGTGCCGAGTCTATAATTGGCTGTGACGCACGGGGAGCCGCCAGCGCCATATGGCAGATGCCGTGGAGATGGGGCTCTGCGTGTGCTGCTACCTGTGACACCCTGAAACAAGCTTTCCCCTTCAGATCGGTGATCAATAATTCATCTGATAACTGGAATGCAAAGGGAAAAGGCGCCAGTTTTCCCTGGGGTACGGGCAATGCTGTGCTTTTTAAGAGACGCTGCTGCCTTGGAACGCGGCACAAGTTGAGCTGCAGGGAATGTGTGACATGGTGACAAGCTGCACTACACCTAACCCTGTGTTAGGTAGTGTTCTGACAGCGTACTAACCCTGTAGTCTGACATAACCTGAAAATTAAACTGCCAGTTCCATGGTTTGTTTATGTAAAAGGCTGTTATTAAAACGCTGCAGCTGAATTAAGCGTTCAGAGGCAAAAATCCAGGCACCAAAAAACAAGCTCCGTGGAGAAAAAGAGATTTACCAAGATTATCTGGAAATAATCATTGAATCCTTGAAATATAAGTGGTCCCAGTCTTCCCCAAAACTCAATGGCTTTTGGGTAAGACTCCTTCCACTGTAACTTTGGAGCCTTGGATTAGGATAACAATACCCTTGACCCAACTGGTGCGCATAAAACTTCTGCTTAAAAAGTGACTGCAAACTGACTCAGCCTGTTCTCAGCTCCGATGGATGAAAACACGTACCCAGGATAAACGAGCTCAGCCTCCAATGGCAGCGCTCACTTTGGAGGGAGCTGTCATAACTGTGAGCCTGTCTACCCCGAGGGATGGCAGATGTGAGAACCTGGGTGGCTCAGCTCGCAGCCGCCTTTGTTCCGTGTGTGAGGGAGGAGCAGGGAGCTTTCAGCAGCAACCACGCAGGAATTGGGAAGAAACTAAAACAGGGCAATTAAAATTCAACAATAAATCGATTATCAGAGCATCAGATGCTCTTCTCGGCCCAGACCGACACAGAAATGCTCTGAACCAGGTGGGAAGTGTCTGCTCTGGCCCGAGCAATTTGTCCCTTCCCTGGCTGAAGAGAAACAGACACAAAATGCTGGGCTTTGCTGAGTTTAGTATTCAATGTATCTTAATAAAATCGAGAAGGTTTGTGCAGCTGGGTGGTTTTTGCCGAGGAGGGCTCACAAAAAGCGAGGTGACTGCCCAGAGCAAGCCACTGTCAGCCTGGAATGAGCCCCCAAAACTCAGCTCGAGCTCCTGCCTGCTCAGGCTTGCCAGGAATCAGCACCCAGGTAATTAATTTAAAAAGTCCAATAAGCTGAAGTCAGTATTACCCTTACTACGACTGTGTTGTCATTTTTCCTACTTATTTGGAGGGCTTTTTTTGCTGTGGAACTACCAGGAATAGACAAATGCAGACAGATGACACAATTTGCCTGGGAGAGTGTAACAGCTCCACGTATCTATTGATCCCAGCTGGATCCAGCACAGCATGGGAGAGCACGAGGGAGGTCAGAGGAACAACCTCCAACCATCATTTCTTCTCAGAGAAATGCCTGAAATTGAGAATTCCAAAAGAATGACTTGGGAGTGGAAATAAAATTAGATTCCCCATCAAGTTTGCAAATGTAGAACATCTCCAGCAGTTTTTGCCCAGAGCTTCTCTGCAGCCATGCACAAAAATCACACAGTCCTCCTGCCTAAATCCAGCAGTCTCCAGAAAACCACAGAACTCTGAGTGCACAATGCCAAACAGTGTTTATAATGCACAATTAATCCCTAATCTCACTTAATACAGTTCCCTCTATAAGATAAGTAGGGGAACCCTATTTTTTTTTTAAATTTCCAACTGGGATCTGAAATCAAAAGCAGTTATTAAGCTTTTTACTCAAGACTAAAAATAATGATTTGACAGGTAGGAGCAATCATAATTAACACTTAAGTGTAAAAACAGATATTGCTTCTTGTTGAATTCACTTCAAATATAAGGCATTTACCAATATTCTGGATGTAGAAACTAATGGAGAAGAAAATATTTACTCTTCACCCCCTCTTGGCAGATTACTGTGAGTTTTTTATACTTTGAAACATAAATACTTGAAATTATCTGACTTAGCTCTAAAAACCCAAGCTGGAGTCCCAGGATACCTGAGAGCCACTAAAAATAGGTTTGGAAAATCAGAAATTAGGCTTTACCTCCTCTCCTCTTACAAGTCTTTTTCTTTTGCCTATTGCTGCAAAATCCCAATACCCTGAAATGCCTCAATTATCCAGATGGTTCACCCAGGGTCTGCTGAGGTGATGAGGTGGAGTTGCCCATTCCCCTCACTCTAAGAGGCAGACATTAGGTGGACAGAGTAATTCAGTTACAGATAATTAGATAATTGTGAAAGTGGATTTATTTCCTTGTCGCAGGACAAGGTCTTGAAATAGAGGAAGATGAAGAGGGTTGGGTGGCTTCACCTCATCTGAGGGTGCCTTCACTTGAGTTCTGTAAGATTTGAGTGCAGCTGGTCTGGTACTTGCTGCATCTGGAATAAGAACTGGTACTTTTTGATATTTGTAAAATATATTCTCCTTGTTCTCCTTCTGCTGAAGTATTCCTGGCAAAAAGTACCTCAGCGTCATGGCCTGCCAACAATGTGGTGAATCAAATGCAACTCTTAGAGTTAAGATCATGCAAAAGCATCCTGAATCCTTCCAGTAGACTAATTTCTTCTGCTCTAATAAAAATTAAATAAATATAATTAAAAGTGCCATGGCGTTTTTCTCCAAGTGCATGGTATTATGTCCTTCAGTTTTTTATCGCAGGACATGGCAGACACCTGCACATTGATTTGTTGGGCAGGAAAAACTGCCCAAATGCAGAATTAGCATTTGTTCTCTTCAATAAAACCAGAATTTGACAAGAATAAGTTGTATTTCAGACCTTATTATCTTAATAAATGCTGCCACCATATTAATAAACACTTTCTTGCTCTCAGACATGTCCCTCAGTATTCCTTTTAGCCCACCAACAACTCTTCCAAGGCAACAAAGAGTGTTTGGAGAGTCCCCCCCTGCCCGGGGACCCGGCTCCAGCAGTGACCCCAGTGACTCCTCCATTTCTGGGGTAACCAGTGGTGGCCCTGGCACAGTCACACTCTGGCTCTGGAGGCAGCTGCTCCCAAAGTTCCCCTGGCAAAGGTCAGGAAAGCTGCCAGAGCTCCGAGGTTTGACTGGGACCCCCAGGGATGGGGTTACAGCCATTGCAATATCACTCTAATCAACCAAATAGGAGCTCCTTTCCATCAACACTTAATCACAGGACTTCACTTGTCTCAAAGTTCCTGCAGTTGCCTTGACAGATGAGAGCACAATAATATAAATAAGAAATGACAGTTTACCAAAGAAGGTTAACATAAGGTCATGACCTTTTTCTACTTGACTTCTGCAGCTTATTCATGTGTGAAAACACGCTTTTGTAGCTGTAGCCTCAGCATCCCTTACAGATCTGGACTTGTGCCAACAACTGAGCTTTAAAATTACCATTTAAAATACCATTTTAAATGGTATTTATGTTCAGAAAATACCATTTCTGCATTTTGCGATGCTCGAGTAGAGCTGCTTTGCTTCAGAATAAAAATATGAAATGAGGATATCTCTGCATTTCACAGCCTATCTCACTGACACAGTGGTGCCTCTGCTCCACAAACAAGGAGGTATTGGGCACACACCCATTCCTGCTCCCTTCCTCAGACCAGGTCACACCTTTCTGACAAACCCACCCCTGCCCAGGCTGCCCCGGGAACAGCACACGGATGCACAGGGCACAGCATCAGCCTGACAGTCCTACACTGGTAAATGTCAAATATTAATTTGTCACATTATTTGTGCAGTGATTTAAAGCCAAATCCTGTCTCATCATTCATTTCCATCAGGCACACGAGGAGCGGGAGGGAAGCAGGAGCTTTCTGTCACAATCTGAAATGCCTGCGCCAGGAGCTGCCAGGAAATATTTCTCTGTCAGAGAAGCAAACTGGAGTTCTGAGCATGAAGGCTGGAGAGTGAAAGCTGCAGTACAACATGGACATAATTAGCTTTGAAAGGCTAATCAGGTCACTGCTCTGGCTGGCATTTCTATGGATGTGCACAGGCCTCCAGCTCATCACATCTTACCTCTCCATACGAGTATCCCTCACCAAAGTGAAGTGAGACCTTACAAATTACATAACTCTGAATGACATATCCTGCCAAAAGAATCCCCAAATAGCCAGGAAAGATCCCTACAAATAGCCAGGAAATATCCCTACAGCCCTTGGAATGAGGGTAGACCCCACAGTACAGGTCTGTGCTGCCCAATCTTCCCCAATTGGATCCAACCAGCCACACAATCACTCAAGAAATAAAAGGTTTAACCAAAGCTGATGGCAATAACTATTTTAAGATTATCCCACCTATTTCATGCTGCTGTCTTGTGCATATTCATGGAGCCTTATGTCTTGTACACACCTTTGACACCTTAGAAGGTGGAGATCTTGAGCATTGTCAGCTCATTGAAGCTGTGAAATTAGGCCTTTGGGTCTCCAAAAAAAAATTCCTCATAAACCCCCAGCAATGCTTGATCAAAACAGCAGCGCTCTTCAGTACATTGTTGGTTAGTGAATTTTTATCCACTTTCCCTTCCTTAGCATTAAACAGCTACAAATGGCTAAAAAAAATATTTCTAAAAACCCAACAGTTCTTTCCTGACATCTTTCCCTTTTGTCAGAAGGATGCTCTATTTTGTTTCTGAAAAACACGATCAATCTTTCCAGCAATAATGACTCTCTGAATAAGATCTGTGCTACTTCCACGCTGCTTTTCTAACAATACACCTTATTTGTACCTTGGCTTAGGAAAAAACCCTGTACACTGATCGATCATTGCAGGCACCAGTGAAATAAAACCAGCCACGAGACAAATAATGGGAGCAGAACACTTGTGCACATCTATTTAATGCCTGAGTTTAGACTAAGGGGTAACATAAAGCACAATGATGCTATAAAGGCAGAAAGAATGGAACAACCCAGAACAACAATAAACTTGATTCCTCCAAAATCACTGGTTAACCTCAATGAGGAGCTGTTTTGCTCCTATCTGCAAAAATGCCTCTTTTGAGCAATGCAGAGGCATTAATAAAACCCCAGTTCACGCCCTGGAAGTCCTTCCAGCAGCACTCAGTTTTGTTGGAGAGCTCACTTTCCCTTCACCAGCCACTGAGTTACTCGTATTGTACCACCCAATGGCCAGAAGTTGGCTGAAGCTGGCCTCCTTGCAGGTCAGTACAGCCAAATTCTGTCATTGTCACCTCTGCAAAAATTCAACTGTATTTAGTGGCACCGCCACACTCACTCTGTTTTATGACTTGAGCGCTTCCAGTTCATTGTGTTTTTCCATTTTTGCCGGAAGATTTCAAAAAAAATGGCCTCAAACCAGCTAATAATATATTCACCTGCAAATCCTGGTCAGATAAAATACAGTACAAAAATGAAATACCTTAAACTCTGTTTGAGTTCTTAAAGACTGTCCAAAGGCTTGAATTTAAAGTGTACTTTAAAAACTGAATTGTGCAGAAGGAACCCTAATTTGACTAACTTATTAAAATAAGACTAGTCTAAAGGAAAAATGACTCCTGCATGCTAAGGATGAGTAGGACTCCTGCTTTCAAAAACCTTGGGGTTTGGACCACTTTTATACACTGAAAGCAGTAAGCAGGCATCAAAACACAGACCTGTGCACTGGTCCAAGGACATATTGCCAGCCAGTCCCCCAAAGAGGCAAGAGAGGTGAAGCAGCAGGGATCTGTGAATCATAAATGATATTCCTGGGCTGAGCTCTCCAAAAGCCAAAGTGAAAACATGGAGGACCATAGTGAAATAATTCAATCAAAATAACATAACCATCTACAGCTTATTTCCATTGTCAAGGTGGATCTCAACTGACAGGCTGGCTTAGAAAATAATTTTATTGTCTTTTAGTGAAAAGAGGGGTGCAGACAAATAAATTATAAAGTTAGGATAAATCATATGACCACAGACAAGAAACACAGTGCTTTAGCCAAGTCTTAAAAAGGAGTTGGACAATGGTAAAATGAAATCTTGGAAGAAGGGAATTTGTGAGACCCTATGCAATGGGAAAAGCCAGAGAACACAGTTTCTTGTAAGAGGATGATAACACAGTTCATGAAAAGCTGCCCTGAGATTAAAAAAATATCATCACTGATGGATTTACTGCAGCACTGAAATGCAGGGGAGGTGCAATCCAGGTCCACAGCAGAGCACACCAGGTGCTGTGGCAGCACGTCCCTGCTACCTGTGTCAGGGGAGAGCTCAGGATGAAGGAACTGCTCTGGCCTGGAGTACAGCACAGCTTGGGTACCTCACACCTGGCCTTCTGCAGCACCTCGTGATGGACAAAATGCAGTGACTGTAGGTCAGCACATCATCTAGGCTTGTTTACACCCACTCTGTTTGCCGGTGAGACTTTAGGAAGTCTGACCATAATTCACTATGTGTTCCAACACATTAAGTTTTTGCATAAGAACGAATTTTACCCTATAATGCACTAACTAGACTTAAATTTCCCTTAGGAAAAAGACAAATGGGTTTACATAGCATGTGGTTTTAAATCCTTTTTTATTCAGTTAATCTCTAGCTGTGGAATTGTGATTGAAATATGAAAATGTATGTGTATTTTCTGATAAGAACCATTTTGCTTAAGAGAGAGATGAAATATTATCAAGTGTATACACTTTCTTCAAGTTTTTCAACTGATGACGGAAATCCCATAATCAGAACATGGCACAGCCAATCCAGGTTAAGCGATAACATTTTTTCCAACAAAATAAAACAAAACCCCAACCCTTTGAAGTGTTCTTACAGTTACATCTTCATAATCCAGACATGAGAAGATCTGCGCTCTCGACAACTCTGAGCACACGCTCTTCAGCTGGCTCCACATAAAAGCCAGCATTTCCTGCCCCTTCCTAAGTCTGCTGATTCCTTAATAGCAGTGAGACATGGTAAGAAAGCATTACCTGCACAGGATTTTCCATCTTCCCCCAGCCTGTGGCCAGCTGGACACTTGCAGTGGTAGCTGCCGATGGTGTTGCAGCAGCGGTCGTGGCAGCCGCCGTTCCCCGTGGTGCACTCGTTGACATCTGCCAGCAGAAAGCACAAGACACCAGTGAAGAGTGGGCACTGACCACCTGAAGGTCTAAGGACAGTCATGTCTGACTGATGTGAAAAAATGAGAAAGTTTCTGAGATAACCAGCTCGGGACCCTGAAGCAACCCCAGGAGCAGCAACTCCTGGCTACGGCGCTGAGCCCCTCCACTCAGCCAGGCTGTGCCAGGGGAGGTTTACACTGGGTACAACAAAACATTTCTTCATTGGAAGGGATGTCAAGCACTGGAACAGGGTGCCCAGGAAGGGGTGGAGTCACCATCCCCAGAGGGATTTTAAAGACAGATATCATAGAATCATTACAGTTGGAAAACACCTCTGAGATCCTCGAGCCCAGCCATGAGTGGCACTTGGGGACATGGTTTAGAGATAGGCTTGGCAGCACTGGGTTAATGGTTGGACTCAGTGGTCTTAAAGGTCTTTTCAACCTAAAAGATTCTGTAATTCTAAGAGTTGCAAGGGTGGGATTTTCCTCCTCCTCTTCTATTCAAGGTGAGTGCAGAGCCCACCTGGCTCTGGCTGCAGGCTCTACCCAGCTTGCCAACTTTCAGCTCTGGAACCACCTCTACACAGCCATTTCCAGCAGCCTCACTTGGGTATTAGGTTGCCTCTAGAAGCAGTGGCAGAGATGAGAAACCTCTGAAAGATGGTAGAATTTTAAATCAGTTATGGTCCTGCTTTCTGTCAGGTGCTGTTATCTACACACCTGACTTATTCACCTTGCAAGCTGGTGTTTTCCTGCATGCAAAATAGAACTTTACACATTACAAATGAAGAACATTAAAGGGCTAAATGAAAAAATAAATAAGTAAATAGACAGCCAGTGGCAGAGAAAAAAATCAATAGCAAAGACATTCACTTACACACCAACTTAAATACCCTGCATAAGAAATTTCAAAGAAATATGATAGAAACCACCAGGCCAGCAGTGCTGCTCTGCTGAACAGGAGCAGAGACAACAAACAGTTTGGAGGTAATTTCCAAAATAGAAAATTTGTTCAAAGGGGATGGTAAATTTAAAAAGCCCAGCAGGTATTTGCTGCACTGATTCCATGCACGGTGACCTTGGGAAATTCCTTCTCGCTCACTTTGCTCTCTGCAGTGTTCATGTCCCACACACATCCAAGTCCAGCAGTGCAAGGGCAAGCAGAGATGGACCTGTGTGAAAACAATGGGCTCTGGGGAGCTTGGCTTCATTTTCTGGGCAAATGTCTTGATCTGCCTTGGTGGCAGAGCTGGGGCTGAGGGGACATGCCACCTCCTCAAAGCCCAGGCTGAGGGTGCAGGTGAGAGATCTGACAGGCTTTTGGCACTGGAAGGGTGCTCACACTGCTCTCAGGTGAGCAGGAAAGCCAGGAGGAGGAGAAGGATTAAACAGCAGAAGGTAAGCATCATCATGACTGTAAAAACCACAGGCAGTTACTTCGTATTAGTGGCACTCCTCATCCCCAAGGGAGAAATGAGGCTTTTAAAAAAAAAAACTATTTAATTAGTTTGTAAAGAAAAATCATAAAAAAAAAAAGAATTTCACATTCATGCAAGAGAGGTGAAAGCCTTTCAACTGCAACCCTTTGGTGTTAAAGACTAAGATTTACCAAGGTTTGTTAGTTCTTTGATGAGCTCAAGTTTCACTTGACTGGTTCATTTCTGATCCTGGCTAAAAGCCACAGGTTAAAAGAAATTTTTGAGGAGGTTTCAGACTATTAAAAGGCTAAAAGAAAAGTGTATCAAGAAACACCAACTTTTGCTAAAATGTAGCTGAAGAGGCACAAATCCACTAAAATCACCTCATTTCTCTACAGCTTTAGATTCAACACAATGACCAACAAAATGATAATTTCTTTGTCCTCGGTGGTAATGCAAAAACACTGGCAGGCTATAAAGAAATAAAACAAAATTCAGTTATCCCAGAGCTACACAACAAACCAGTTCCTAACTCGCGTGAAGCCAACGAGGCTCGATTTCACGGGAACGCGGTTTCAACAGAAACTTTTCCCGGAGAAAAACACTCACCCCCCTCCTCCTCTCCAAAAACAAACGGCACCAAAATAACAACGTGCATCTGCTCGCTTCTCCTCAGCAAGAGATGGGGAGAACATATGACAGGAGACAGATTTTGGATGTGTTCCTCCAAGCTCTGGGAGGAGGCACACGAGCGCTCGGTGCTGCGCGGAGAGCGGCACGCGGCCCCTTCCGAGGGATTTACTTGATGTGCATCGTGGTGATAAACAGTAACAAGCCACAAAATAACCCAGCTCCACAGCTTTGACTTCTATTTGTACTAACAGGATTGAAAACGAATAAAATCTCCTTGCTCTTTTTATTTTTTTTAAACTAAATTAAGGGAAGAACTGCTTTATTCTTTAGAACCCACAATGCTACGTGACCTCCTGGCGTAAAATATTGACTGGGTGAGTGGTCTAGGATCTACAGCCTGATTTATTAACACCAGTGTCTATATTTTGAACCAAATTATTGGAACAAAACCTTTCTAACTGAGGAGCTCATCATTATCCCCTTGATTTCACCAAGGTATAATCCATTCAGAAGTGTACAGTGCTGTTGCATGCTAATATATAGGAAGTTTCTCCTTTGACTGCAGACTGCTCCTCTTAGCAATTAAAAATATTTTTCTTCCTTGTTCAGCATAAAATGTTGTGGTCCAGCTATTGGTGCTGTATAACTGAAAACCTCATTTCCTCCTTCTTCTAACCCCACCTTCTTAATGCTCTGTCCAGGATTTCTTTGTCTCTGCCTTAATATTTGTTTTCATCTTTTGATGAAATATTTTCATGCATTTCTGTGCAGCTTTTTAAACCAGAAACCAAACACTCTTTTGTTGTACTCACAAAACCTGACTTACTATCTCCATGTGCCTTTAAAACAAACATCTTATTTAAAGCTAATCATCATAAAATAAACTATGATTTAATTTCTGAGTTAAGACATCAAAAAAAATTTGATACAGCTTTATCAGAGAGCAATCACACTAGAAGGAATACACTGAGTAGGAATAAATCTCCCAGTTTTAGCCCTAATACTATGAAAATTTGCTCTCTAAGCATCTGCATCCTTCACTGTCCTGTCTCCTCTTCAAGACTTCCCCACTGCCTGCTCTCTGCCAAGCTGCTTTCTGCAACTCCATAATAAAGGTCAGATGTTGCCTCAGTCCAAAGAAGCACAAAAATAAATGATCAGAATGTGAAGTAATAAAGAATGTGTTTTACATTTGTAAAAGGCCGGGTCATAGAGTTTTTACAAGCCACAATCAGCTGTTCCAGATTCCTGAAACAGAGTAGTCAGGATTTTAAAATCTGATTACAGCTTTGCCACTGAAAAAAGAGGAAAGTTAAAATACACTCAACAAAAACAATTCTGTCAAATGATAAATTTCTGTCTGCTTTCCATATTCAATGTCACTCAAGGTCGCAAATATATTTTGCCTTTTGAATAGTGAACAAAATGACAGAAAATTTCTGACACGTAACAAGTCTGCCACGTTAGGTCTGACAAAAGTTCAATGTTATCAAGCCTATCAATCCATCTGTAATGACATGCTGTAGGCACTTCAAAAAAAAAAACAACAAATGTGATGTTTTCTACAGCAATGTTTCACATTTATTTATAGAGCCAATGTTGCAATACAAAAACATTATCCATGGGACATACTGGATGTGAGCCTTCAATCTTGCCATGGGAAAAATAATTGAAAACACCTTGCATCTAGATTAACTTGATATTAACTTTATATATGATCTGTCTAGCATATATGTGTGGGGAAAAAATGCACAATATATTTTAAATCCAGTAGTATGTTAAAATATGGATTGTTGACATGTGCCCATGTCCCACACTCCCTGCACTCGTGGTATTATAGACAGAACTATGTGAAAAGGTGTCTTTTCTCCAAAAATCCTAGAAAATACTTGGTATGGAAGGGAACATACCTTTTTTTCAATGAAGCAGACCTTTGCACAATTAACCCTGCCTAGGAGCTACATGCTAAATGGAGAAAGACAATTCTAATCCCTTCACTTCTCTGTTCTTGTTAATGCTATTCCGTCTGAAAATGTCACACATCCTCAGCTCCAGGGAAAACAGCCCTTCACCAAGTTTTTATGAAAATGTAGGTGATTTCAGATTTCCTACAAATAAATGAAGGCTTTATGTAAAAGCAGACACTGGACGAAGTGGGTTTCATTGGTAATTCCAGCTTGAAATCTAACAGCAGTGACCTGCTCTATCACTAGCTCTCAAAAGTAGAAAGCAGATGAAGAAAAATCAGTGTGAGAAGCAGAAATAGGTGTTGGCATCAGGGCAGAAGTCTCCTCTCAACTGAGCTGCTGGTGAGGGGTCTGCACCTGGAGCTCAATTCAGCATCTGCAGACCCAGATTTGGGTCTGAATATTCCCCAGCTCTGCAGGGTCTGCACCTGGAGCTCAATTCAGCATCTTTAAAATCCAGTGAGGGATTAAACCTGTCCTGAGCACAGGACTGGCCAGAGCTGGGCAAGGAGACAGCACCTGCAATGAGAAGGGGCTCAGCTCTGCAGCAGGAAAACCATGAAGTGAAAGACCATCTAATTTTGGCATTTTGTATGTTTAGATCAGTGGAATCCAGCAGTTAACTCTACAGCTTAAGGTATTTTTATTTTCCCCATACAACAACTTTAATGCCATATTCATCAATACAAAGACTAATTTTTAAGATAACCAAAGGAATCTCATAACTGCCACACAGTATTTAAAACCCATTTCCCAAGGTCTCTGTATTTATCAGCTGCATATGAGCATTAACTTTATTCATTTAAGGCAGCCACAAGCAGATTTGCCATGTGGGTGCCCAGTTTTGGGGCTAACCCATGCTCTGACCCGTGAGCCACTGACTCCAGCATGTCAGAGCTCCCTGGACTTGAAATAAATCACTGAAGTGGAATAAAATCTGTAAAATCATTGCCATTGTTACTGCAATCCTGCCTGAACAAAGCCCACCAGCACGGAGCAAGGAGGTGATTTTGATTAGTTTAAAAGCGTTAGGGAACACACCCTGCTTCAATCAGGGGTCACAGCAACCACAACACATTTATTTAGAGGGAAGACAATATTTCATTAACAACACTTGGGACCTTCTCCTGAAGATTATGATGAAGACGGGCTGATTTCAGGAATCTAAATGTTAAATATCTTTCAGAAAGCAGTTTGGTTCCTCTGTCTAACAGGCACTGGCAGCTTTTATAGCAATTTAGAGATGTAAATTCCTAACTCAGAAAACACAAATGCTGTTGGGCAAAATAAACTAAACTAAACCAAACCCTCATAATGGTTAGGATCAAAGTCTAAAAATAGTTTATCATGTGCACCTCAAATGCTTCTATATGCATGCTTTAGTATATCTGAGTGCCTGGCACACAAAGGTGTAGAACTGCAACTATCTTACAACTTGCTTTTATAAGGAGGTATTATAGGCAAGTGTCTGCAAATCACAATGCCCATTTGACAATTTCTCATACATTGATCTAAATAATTTGATTCAATTTTTAAAAAACACTGAAGATCCAAAAAAAAAAAGTACCTCCTTAAGTTTTAGACACTGCTTTTGTTATTTTTTAATTACAGCTTGGATGGTCTGCAACCAAAACCATATGTCCAAAAAATCCTGAAACCTGAGAAAGTCCATTTGAACTTTAAAGGCCACTCACTGCTACAATGCAATGTAACTCACACGAGCACACATGCAAGTATATCAAAATTACACATACACATAATGTAATGAACAAATGCACTGGACAGGCTGCCAGGCACAACACTTGCACCCCAAAGACTGCATTTGTCTTTTGGTTTCCTGCAGCAAGCTTTGCAGCAGTTGTCTCTGAGCAGTAATTGTCTCTAAAACATAAATTACATACATCACTTCCAGCACTAACCATAAATTATCCGCCTGAATAGCAAACAAAGCTGCTCGTTCTGATAGTCAGCGCAGCCCTGCCCGGCTATTGATTAAGCACTCTCAATGCTTTATTAGGTTTTCTTCCCCCACAAAGTCAATACCAGGATGAATATTTCTTCTTGGGCTGTTATGAAGCATCGTAAATCTGAGTCATTATTAACAAGCACCTGATTAGTGGAGCAAACTTATGGGAGAGTTTGGCACAGGCTCCTGGAGCCTCACCTCCCTGCAAACACCCATCACTGCCACTGGCCCTGCTGGCAGCTGTGGTCCTTGTGCTTCCACAAGTTATCACCTCCTTTTTCCAATTTTTTTTTTTTTAATTAAAGAAATTACTGCTGCACTCATTGCTCTTTACCCCCATGTCACATTCCCATATGCAGAAAGCATCCATCCCATAATGAGTATGTGCATGGCCCCTGTTCCCCAGGGATGGGGGGCTTTGCCATGGTTTGCTTTCTTTTCTTATTGTGGCACTAAAGCATTTCATTTAATTCAACTTAGATGCAAAACCAAAAGCAAACAAAGCTCCTCGTTAAACATACTTAGCCAGCATTCATTTCTCCTTATTAAAATCATCATCTGAAGGAAAAAAAAAACCAAAACCAAACACTTTCATCAATCATTTGCACTTGCTTGCATTAAGAACAACTCCTTTGAAGTCAGAATAAAATCCTGTGGGGGGAAAACACACGCTCAGAGTTGAAATAGGTGAAACCACAAGCTCCTAAAGCCCAAGGTGCTGCTGTGTTAGAATGGACCTGTAGCTCTTCTTGTGCCACTACAGAGAACACTCTGTACCTGCTGCAGGTACAGAGATGGCCCCTTCCACCCCAAGCTCTCCTACACTGCAGACCAGACTCAGTTCTGAAACTGGCACTTAAAATTCCTATTAAAATCTCTTTCCCTGGTCACGGCAGTCCTCCATGGCCATATACATGCCTGCTCACTTCTTAAAATTTTTCTTCTTTTTTATTCCTAATGTCCTGCACATTGATGACATTTTGCAACTACTTCCAAAACCAAGCTGTTACATGAAAAAACACCAGCTTTGATATCTTTTGATATCTTTCTCTTTAGCATTCTGTCTCAAGCAGGAGCTATTTCCTAGAAGTGCAATGCAGAATGACCTAGATCATGCCCGAAGTTTTCCTCTGTTCACTAAATAGCACTAAACTGAGAGGTGGAGCTGGGAGAAGGTCTGTCAGAGTACAACGAAACCCTGTAATGGTGCTCATTTTTAAACTATGTTTTCCCAGCCAAGGTATGAATAATGCAACCAAACAGCCCAGAACATCTGAATAAAGCAACAGCAGCCTAGCGGATGCTAATTGGCAGCAATTGGCGCTGATTGTGGAGTGCGGCTGGAGCTGTGATTACAAACAGAGCTGACGCAGCCAGCCCAAGCCTCAAGTACTGCTGCTGCAATTAAAGATATTTTATCAAATTAGACAAGTGTTTGCCTTTCCCTGCTATGATGGTTATGAGCAAAACATAAGAGAAAGCCTTGCTGGCGGCGCGGAGCCTTCCCCATCCGCAGAGGTGAGTTTCTTTCTGCTTTGACTTTTTATGCCACAAAATGGAACCCTTTTAGAAAGAATTCAGGGCTCTGCAGTGCCATCCTTAAAAGCCCTTGCTTTTGTCTAGAAGTGCTTTTGCCCTAAAAATTCAGTCTCTTTGCAGTGTACCTGACTTCCAGCACCGACAAGTGCTGGTTATGCACACACAAACACTGAAAGGCTTTGAACTTCCCAAGTCTGATTTTACAATGTGAGCCCTTAGTATTTTTGCAGGCAGGTAAACACTCTTCAAACATCATTTCCAAGGCAGTGACTATCAGTGAGGCTTCAGGACTCTTAGCAACTGGATTGATGTTTTGAGTGCTAAACCCCAAGCACAAGCTCCACAGCTGACTCCAGCCAAGCCAAATCCTGGTGCCCAAAGGAGAGTTCACAAAATGCACCCTGAACTCCAGACATCCCTGAACCCTGCTGCCTTCTGCTTTCCTCAGGGAGGAAGTCACTAAACCACTTGGTCATGAACTAATGCTGGCTCTTTGCTAATATTTTCTGTTATCCCCAACTCTCCTCTCTTGCTTCTGGATCTCAAGAAAATTAACATGAACTTCTGCCTTTTCTCCAGCCTCCTGTAAACATCTATAAAGCAGGTCAGCAGAATTGAATTGAAAAGGATACAGAAAAAAATACAATGTGCTGTGTCCTTTCTGAAAGCTTAGCATTTACAGTATTTCTTACAGATCTCCATGAGAACAAAAAAAACCAAAAAACATCAAGGCTATGCAAATGCATGGAAGTTTTCAGGCCAAGACAGCTGGAGAGTGACAACCAGTGCCCTATAAAAGTGTGAATAACCTGAAGATACCCCTGGGTTAGCCAGTGCCAACATCTTCAGGACCAAACACAAGCTCAGAGACCATAGCACTGGCATGAAAAAGGAACAGCAAGGAAGCAAAGGCAGCACTTTGTGTACTCTGCTCAACCTGTACTTTTAAGGGATTTATTATGTCAGGTGTTATGAAGAGCATGGCACCGATCCAACCCAGCAATAACAAAAACCAGAGATAAAGATAGATGTGCACGTTGGTGCTGCCTTTGAGGCTCCCCAGGATGAAAGGTGAATGAACAATTTCAAACAGAATTAAATGCTTGTTCCAAGTAAAACCTGTAAGGATGGGTCAGATTCTACCAATTTAGTGGTGGCACACCATGTGCAACGTGGGGTGTTGAGAAGCTCTGCTGTAATATTACTTGAAAATCTACGTACAGCAGCAGTCTGAGTTTGTGACAGCAGGAGTGTGAGAGGATGAGCTCGAGCCAGCAGGATGCAGGAACGGGGAACTGAGGGCTGCAGGAACGGCTTATCTGGAAATCAGCTTCCAAACATTCAGGGAAAGGACACAAATCACAGCTTTAGCTTCTAGCTGCAGAAAAGACAACAAAGAAAAGTCCTGTCCGAAGTGGAGAATAAAGTGTTTACTCCAGCTTTGTCCCTGTCTTTACTCTGTCCTCAGTAGAACTCCTCAATCTGAGCAAGAGAATGTCTCCTTCTGTCTACACAAAATGTGGAATAAATGTCTCAAATCCGGTGTCCTTGTGTCCACTGTGGGACACTGTGTGTCCAACACTGTGGGAAAGGGACGCCTGAAGCACTCCACAACCAATTTTGGTGCTTCCATCCAGGACTGCAGGTGATGAGTGATGGTGCTGCCACAAGGGAACCCCCAAAGCAGAAAATGTCAAACCCCTCCCTGCCCACAGTCCCCTGTGCAGGACCAAAGCCCCGAGCCCAGAAGTTGCTGCTTAACCTACAAACAGGCTGAGTGCTACAACAGTATGGTCTGAGCAAGCTGACAAATTAGGCAGCTTAAATTTCAGGGCATTCCTATTGTAATAAGCCAGTTCCTTACAAACTGTGCTTTTTCATAATATAATTAACCCTAGCACTAAGCATGTGAGCAAATGAGTTCATTTTTCACATGAATAATGGAAACCCTTTTTTTCTTTTTTCTCTTTTCTTTTCCCAAAGCATTATGAGCAGAAATGAATATAAAAAATTTCTCAGCAGAGAAAGGATGATGAGTGCTGGCTTCTAGTTTAGAATAGGAATTCATTACAGAGATTTAAATGGAAGCTCCTATTTTCTTTCCTTATTTTTCTTAATATTTGTCCTTGCCAGTCTAATCCAAAACTTTGCTCATCATCAGATCTAGCCTGGGGTTAGATCAAACAGCCTGAAATGGGTTGAATTTCTCTTCCTTCCCATAGCCTCCTGAATATTCTCTCCCATCTTTTGTTTCCCATTTCTAGAAGAACTTTCTAGCAGTCCTGTGGGCAGAATTACTCACTGCCTGACAAAAATCCTGTGCTAACTTTAAATGTAAACTCACCCCACTTCCTACTACAGAAAATAACATTTATGTCATCATCCCCTGCGTGGCTGAAACACAAGCACACAACCAGGTCACTCCTTTACAAGAGACACAAATGGGAGCTGGTTATTCAGTTTACAGGAGTGTTAAACTGCAAGAACTGGCAGAAGTGTAAGGCACAGTCACTGTGCCTTCCAGAAACAGATCTTGTGTGTCAAGGGCAAAGGAACCCATGGGAAGAAAAAAAAAAAGAAAGATTAAATCCTCATCAGTTTAATTTGTAAAGAAACCCAAGGGAAGTCATTATTCCCAGAGACTCCATTGCCTGATTTGTCTTATGAATTCTTCCAACTTCTCTGACACCAACAGGTGCTCGTTAACTATTGCTTACTGAAATTGCTGCTGACTGCTCCTGCTGAAAGGGAGTCCCTTGAAAAGGCAAAAAATACCATTTAATACTGAACAGGAGCTAAATATTGCACAGGTCTGAATCCTGCTCATCAGAAACGGCAACCAGCATCCTTTAGCTGAAAGGAAATTCCCGCTAAGGAATTCATAAGGAATTCAACCAGGGCACTTAAGCTTGAATATGGAGTTACACCAAGCTTGAAAAAAGAGGGACGTACAAACCATTAACTTCCATGCAGATTTCACCAGTGACAAGCTTGAAGCACAGAACTGAAGAAACAGGATTTTCTCTTTCCAGTTAAATTAACAATGAGGAGCAGAGCCCAGCTGGGATTTCTCAGGGCCTTTCCCAGAAGGACAGAACAGCACAGAACCCTCCTCTACAACAAACAAATCAGGCCCAGCCTGGTGGGGTAAGCAGACACTCTGCAGAAGGAACAATTTGGCAGCCAGTTCCCTCAGCCTGAAACCAGCAGCTGAACCTGGGACCTTCCCTGCTCCTGCTCACACATGTGCTCACCACGTGTGCTGCTGCCTGAGCATGGGGAGCAGGCTCAGCCTCACACCCCAGGAATTCTGCTTATAAAAATATGGGATCCCAAGGTTTTTCCAACGGAGCAGTGTCAAAGGTGATCACAGGCAGAAATTAGAGGGCTGAAATTGTTAATCCTGCATGGCTGAAATTAATTCGTACCAGAGCAGGAAGAGTCAGTTTCATGTAACCCAAACTTCACATTCTGGTTCCCAACACAAACTCAATTTGCCTTCTAAATCTCTCTGGATGTCAGGCATCTGGTCTTGATGGAAAGCCATAACCCATTTTTTTCAGGGGGTATAACCAAAGAGAAATTTGCATTTATGTTTTCAGTGAGACATCAGTGTCTCGTCAGCTTAAATAATTTAAAACTTCAAAGTTACTACATGACTTGGTCTTTTTATATATGATCATTTTACACCTTAAAACATGCATTCCTCTACCTCTCTCCCTGCAAACAGCTGACATATATTTTCATGTTTCTCACTATTAACAAAGCGTGTACTGTAGTAAAATATTAACATCACACCACACTCCTATAAGATTGTTTGGTTTAGGATAACAAACTGTTTTTTTGACCAACGGTAAGGTCAAAGTATTAAAGTTAAATGTCTTAAACAGAACGTGCATTAGAAATAAACTTGAAGTTTTAAAGATCTATTGAAAATGTTCAAAAAATTAAAAACAGACAGCAAAGGGCAAACACTACAAGGAGAGAAAAATTCCAATAGGGCCAGAAGGCTGTGTAAAAATAAATACATTTTCAGCACACACTTGTGTGCAGCACACCTAACGTAGGCAAAGACAGTATGTTCCACAAACACATGTATTGTTTGGAGTATGAATCCTGTTTTCAGAAGAGTGAGGAAGTAAATCCACAAATATGTTTACCTTGATCTTTAGCTCACTCTTACAGACCACTCAGAGCATCTCATTTAACCAAAGCTCTTCAAACCCAGCGCTGCCAGCTCTTGAGCTGGTGGAAAAACAGTTGTACAACGCACGTCAGAGGGTCCAAGGCTGAACAGCCTGGCCTGAGCACATCGAGCCTGGCCTGGGCACCGATTAAAACCAAAATCTTTCCAGCTATATGAATAAAACACCCCCAAACCTGAGCAGCAAGGCAGGACTGCCGCAGCGCCGTGGCCGCGGGTCGATGCCGGTTCGCAGCTCAGGTTTCCACGTTCAGAATTCCACCCTTCAGTTCCAATCAAAAAAGAAATTCCTCACATTCAACCCAGGCTAATTACTTTTTTGCATGGAAGAGGCAGCCAAATTCACTGTGACGCAGAAAGGGAAAGTGTGATCTATGAGCAGAGTACATCCACCACAGCGTTATGGATGGTTCTGGAAATGCAGCCAGAAACAGACGTCGCTCCCAACATCGCCGCTGTTGCCAACAGTTACCACCTAATGTTGTCTGAGACACTGCAGCGATTTCGTGTTCAAAGGGAAAGGCAAAGCCTCTGGTGTCTCAGATCCCACGTTACTGCTGGCAACGGGGAGTTTTAACACCTGGAGGATATTCCTGCAGGAGGCAGCGATCGCCGTCCCCACGTGGGATGCGGCCGCTCCCTGCGCATCCCTGGGTTACTCAAAAAACAACAAACCACCCCAAAACCCCGAGAGCTGGCCTGAAGCTTTCTGCTGAAGGAATGAATTCAGCAAAATCATAAACTATTCCTCAATTACAGGATACTCCAGTTATTAATTTCACTTTTCTGCACTGCCTCTTTGTCCCAGCCAGGAGTGTAAAATGATTCATTTTACTAGATACTTTTACCTCCTAATTTTACTAAATACTTGAATCTCTTCTCCAGGATACCTGCATCATGACCACTAACAAACAGTCAAAAGTGCATATAATGCGTGAGCATTTCTCCATATTTCTTTTTTTAAACACAGGAAAGCTGTCAACAGTGGCCAACACAGGTAATGCTAAAACCTGGTTATTACTAGGGCAAAAAAACAGAGGCTCAAAGATGGGAGAGGAGAATATTAACAGTTTAACTTAACAGGCAAACTTCTACAGAACATAAAGCTAAGAAGGGTAATTTGTTAGTATCAGACAACCCAAAATTATTAATGAAAATTCTTAAGATTCTTGAGCATCCAGCCACGCCATAGACCTCTGAAATGCACATTTTAAAACACAGCTCCTTTTCCTTTACATGTTTCTCTTTTTAGGGATCACTTTCTGAAATTCCTTTTGTGCTTTATCAAAGGAACCAAGAGACAGCTTTTCCAGGAAGAAATCTCTTGGTTTGGGCGAAGACCAACAAATATGCTTAGGCCAAGATTTAGGCTGTGTTCTTAACAGCTCCCCGAAGCCTGGAACGCAGAGAGGCAGCATTCCCCAGTAAAACAGACCTCAAGCTTAACTTACAATAATCTGCTTCATCTCCAGGTGAAAGTTCTTCACAAGGTGCAAAATACTTTTAAACATTTTTTTTCCTCATTTCTTCTTTCCCCCTCACCTCGACAGTCCCACGCTACCAATTAAATTAAAAACTGGACCAGTGTAGTTTTGTGGGATTTTCCCCTCCAATGCTAAAGTATAATTATAAAATGGGGGAATAAAATTACAAATTCCACCAAGGTCATTAATGTACAAAATGCAAATTGTCTCCCATTTGTCAAAGACCCTGGGGAAGTCTAGAGATAATTGAAATGATAGATGAACAGAGGAGACTAACTGCTAATGGTCTGTATATCAATGAATCAATGTCACATTTATGAAGGGCTTTGGGAAATTATTCTAAATACTTCATCTACAACAGCTGAAGTTTAGCCTACTTTCTCTTTTTAATGCTGAAAATATAATGAAAAAGTTCACTTTATAGTTACACAAGTGTAAACCTGGGGTAATTTAAGGTGGATGGCAAAAAATTGAAGTGCTACTTATGTTTGTGCCAGATGTGACCAAAATTCTCAGGTACCAGGGATTATGGGATAAATAAAAGCAATATGTATTTCACAGATAATCAAATCTAGGACCAGCCTCACCCTCAAAGCATTTAAACTCAGCTATTCACCTTTGCAACCCATTTTCTTTGGAATATGAATAAGCTAAAAAATCAAGGCATACACATACCACTGATTTCTGTGCTTTTGTATTTTCCTCCTATTTTCAATTACAAACTGAACTGCTCAGATCAGAGCCTGTTTTCAGATGCATTTATGGGGCACTGACCAAACAGGAACAGGGAGCAGAGGAAATATTTCCTTTTCAAACAAAAGGTGAAACAAATCCTGCAGGTAACTTTGGTACAGTTTCACAGAAAATCATATTTCCACTTCAAAACAGGAAATGCTACAACCAGTAAGTCCCTCTGCAGAGCATTCTCCCAGCTGTGTGCTGGCCAGGCTATACTAGTAAGGGACAGCAAAGAGGAGATGCAAATAAAAAGAAAATTTGAACATTAAGATGTCATTGTGGTTTAATCTGTAAATAGTTTGGAGACCTGGGTCAGTTTAGATGGTTTCTTCTATGATTATGATTATTATTACATTTAATATTCTCTTTTTTCTGCTTTTCTTCCCACACACCAGAAAGGTCTGGATGAAGGTAAACCAGAAGGACAACTGCAGGCTTCTTTTGTGAACAAAAATCTTTTTCTAGCAAAAAGAAATAAACCCTCACACTCCTCTGAGAGGCAATTTACTCTGGAACAGCTACCATCACCACAAAATCACACAAATTAAACGCTTTTCCATCTTGATTTCACTGTACAAAATCACAGGAAGGGGATGGGGAGAAGAGGTGAGTTTTCTTGTCTGTGGGAATGAGAGAGATTTGTTTCATCTGGAGATAGCACCACGATTGCCTGGCTCATGGAAACATGAACTAATCCAGAAAGACACCTGACTTCCCCAGAATCTGAATGAAATGGTCCTGCCTGAAACCCAGAACTGCCTCTCCTGTTACAGGACTTGGCGCATGAAACAAGAAGGGAACAAGGCTCTCAGGAAGACAGCACCAGCACTGAGAGGAAACTTTGCTGCTGTCTGAGAAAAGGTAACAAGTACACACCGCAGGCAAAATGATCACGCTACATTTTCTGTTCATTACAACCACAAATATTCATTAAAAAAATCAAGAAGTCCCATCAAGCTGCTGAGAAAACAAGGAGGGATATCCACGTGTTGGAACCTGCCTTCTCAATTATAAAATATCACTAAGGATGATGGAGATCTAGAGTAGCTTCCCTCACAACAAACCTTGAGGCAAAACTGGTCAGAAATGTGAAGTCCATGTGAAAAAGGAACCCCCAATCTGCTGAGTCTCTGATATTAATCAGCCCTGACTGTCTTTTCTAATAAAGATCTGTGAAAAAATACTCAAAAAAAATCTCCATAGGAAGGGGATAGTGCTATGGGGTAAAACAAAATGTTCCGTGCCTATTTTCAGGAAGAGAGGGAGGGAAGGAAAGCTAGCAGCACAAATAAAACAAGGTGTCTTGCAAACTACAGGAAATTTTCGTGGAGATAGCCTGTTTTGGATGTTTCAGTTGGTTGGCAAAACCTGAAAATCACAAAACCAGTGTCTGCTTGATGCTGATTTGTTAATATTGTGTCTTTTCTCCCCCACTGCCCTGTCAGTCCTCCTTAGTGCAAGCTCAAACCAACCACTCTAAACCCAGCAATGCAACAGCCCACCTTAGCTAAAGGAACATGCATTTGTCTCCTTTTATCTATCCTTAGATATTTACCAGTTAGAGGGGAGCAGGAGTGTTCCCTCTCCAAGGTCCCAGAGCTACCCTTCCCTCCCACAGCCTCCCCAAATCCTTCCCCTGGGGAAGACCACAGAGAGGAGAAGGAAAAAGGCCCCCAAAGAGCAAAAGCTACCCCAAAGAAATAAAGCTGAGCTTTCCAGAACTCCCTAAGTGCCAGTGAAGGTGGATCTCAAGGGCTTTCTCTGAGCAGCTCAGCTTTCCATCCCCGCTGGACTCCCAGCTGGGGTTCTGTGCAGATGCTGAAGGAGCAAAGCCCTGGCCTTCCTGGGTTTCCAGGGGAGTGCTGGCTCTCATCACTGCAGACTCTGGTGCCAGGTAACCCAAAAGGGCTGTCAGTAACTTCACCCCACAGGTGTGCCAGGGGGTGAAGTGCAGCCCCTCTCTGCTGCTGTCACAGCTTCCCAAGTAGCCAATTAGCAGAACGTTTAATTCCTCCATTTGCTGAAGCACATTTGTTCTGCTAGATCTTAATTTTCTGAATGAGTGAAATACAAGTTAGGACAATTTATGTGAGTTAATGATACAGTGCAAGTTAACTGATGGGTTATTCTGGCTTTTTGCAGGCAACAATTTGCACGCAGCCTTTCTTTCAGGGCCATAATTACTTGCAACACCAGAGTCTCAGCACGCTCCTCGCTTTTTTATTTTTTGCTGTTTTACAGATGTGTCACTCTCACAGTACTAAGTGGAAACAGATTACCTGCCACTGATCACCCAACACATCCTCAGAGGAAGGTGGGGGAAATGTCTCTCCAGTGACAAGTTTTGATTTGTGGATTAAATTCCCCTCTTAATTGAGCCATGCTTCTTCTGCTAACAAATTCCTGTGGAAACCCCAGGATAAATTTACCTCTTTGCAGAGTAACTTTTCCTCACATCACAACCTCCCCTTTCCTTCTCCTTATTTCATTAAGATTTTGAGCTACAAGTACAAACCCTTCATCTCAAACACTCATTATGGAAATACTGCAAACCCAGAAGATGTCACAGTCATTTCTTTTACAGCTTTTCTTTTTGTAGGCGACATTCATATTGCAGAATAATTTAGACAGTAATTTAATCACAGGGTTTAGAGGTCCAGCAAATGTTACATTTACATAATGTCAGTCTTTCAGCAGATAATTTGGTCCTTTGCATGTGTTAAAAGACGACATTGCTTGTTAAGTTCATGTTAGTACGTTTAACCCAGCAGATGAATGGCTGGTTCCTTAATCTGCCATATATTTCTAATTTTCCTAAGGATGATTAGAAAATTTTATTTAGAGTAAATTCATGAGCACCGTCATTCCACTGGAGTGACAAATCAAAAAGATTATTAAATCTCAGGGTCCAGAAATCTCCATAAAATGGTCATAAAGTGCTTGCAACATAGAAAGTGCCATTTTTTCCCCTTGTATAAGTTCTTCACTGGTCAATACATTGCTTCTGCTTCCTTTGAGTACGTGACTGAAGTTATTGAAGTGTGCCTCATTAGTTTCATAATATTCTCCTAAGGACATATGGGTACTTTGTAGTTTGGAAATGCACTGTTCTTTGTCTTGGCAAATGCTGTTAAAGAGAATGAAATAGGTTATAAGAAATGTGATTTCATTTCAGTGTGCCAATGCTACTATCCTGGACATCCAAAAGATAAAATAAAAGGTGGTAAATCATCATTACCCAAAGAGAAATAGCATGTCTGTACAAGTGATTTTCCAAAACTACTAGTGTGTATTTAAACTTAGAAGAATAATAACCTAGGCAAACATCTCACGAGCCTTAACACTGAATACTTATATTTAATACTGTATTTCTGCCTTTTTATTTTGAAGTTACACATTATATCCTCACTACTTAACATGTAAATTGAAATCTCCCTTTTAATTTAAGCTTGTACAATATCAGGATTTACAGCAGGAAAAAACCTGTTGCATCATCTGGCCAGCCCATGCCACTGTAAAATGTTCCCTTATTTTCCACTGCCTCATTTGTCTGGTTTTAAATCTACTGTAGCCAACCACAGACCAAATCAATGAGCCAAAAACCAAACCAAGAGCTGGGAGCACATTTTGATCATTTAGTTGTAACTTGGCACCATTTCTGCACCCTTTAAAACAGAAATGTGTTTACCTAGAGGACAAATTCATACAGCCTCCTACCAATGAAACAGATAATAGACATCCCCGGTGAGGGGCTGAGAGCAGCTGGAGAGCAAGGCAGCAGAACAGAGTGAGGGGAGACACTCATTATTCTCCTTAATTCACTCAACTGACAATTGTCACCAGCCTGATTTCCACAGCACACAAACCCTCTTTCTCCTGGCTCAAGGTCTTGAAAGATCACATTTCATTCCGAAAAAAAAAATTCATTTCTTCCCTTCATACGCTTCATGACAAACCAGTTTCCAGTCTGTATCCTCTATCAGTTATTTTACTTACTAAAGAAGCTGGATGAGGTTTTCCATTCATTACTTGTTTTTAAAATTAAATCCAAGCAGATTTTCTATAATGGTGAGTTTGGGCTGAGGACTGCAGGAAGATAAGGAAACCCAACTTCTTCCAGATGTAAGACAACTGTGGATCCTCTCAGCAATGAAAAAATGGAATTGGTTTATTTGCATTAATACTTAGATGATAAAGCTTTAAAACAATCAGAATTAAATCAGATAAAGATTTAATTACCACTAGGGTTAAAAAAAGGATTATTTGCTACTGCCACTTAAACAGAGCGAGTTCCAAATTTAGATTTGACACAACTGACACGGGCAACTCAGCATGCACTGATAATTTTGTCACCAAAGCGATAAAATTCTAAGCTCAAGGCACTTTCTTTGATTATTCTTTAACACAGTTTGTAGTGTGGCTGGTAGGACGGGGTGATCCATCCCCAAATGTATTTCCTTACTCAGCTGCTGAGTTCTTAAAGCAGTTCAAGGAAATACCTGACCCACACGAGGCTGGATCTCCTCAAGAAGGTCCCACCAGGTGACCCCTTTGTCAATTAGACTGGCACAGATACAACAGTTTGTGGATCTGCACCAGGAATACATTGGAGAAAACGTGCATGATCTCAAACTATGCCAAAAATCAATGTGAATATTGATGTACAATGAGATCTTTAATGGAAAAATCCTTACAGTTCTTTACATCAACCAAATAATTAAATTAAAAAGAACTAAATGTTTTCCTAATTAAGCAGCATGAAGTGCCAAATACTGATCTATTTTCATCTCCAACATGTTTCTATCATTTTTCTCCTAGCAGTCCCTGATGTTCCCCTGTTAAAAAAAAAAAAAACCTCATAGAAAAAAAAGCTGTCTTACAAATCCAAACTAAACCTCCAAGCCTCATACAAGAAAGCAGAGAAAAGTTATAGAAGTCACTCCAAAATGTTCTCATTAGCACTTCTTTAGGTAAGAATGAGAATGAAAAAATGAGCTCTGTGAGGGCTGAGTGTCACAGCTATTTGCTGAGGCTATTATAATCATATCAGTGGCTTATTGAATTTCATAACCATGGTTCTACATCCTTCACTGACAACTACCAGAGAGCTTAACTCAAAATAAAACTCCAAGTCAGAATGAAGGCACAGACACAATATGCTTACACACTGAAGAAAATAAAATCTCCGAAGGTCAGATTTATTTCATGGTTAAATAGGGACACACATAAAGCTCCAATTCCTATCTTAACCCTAGTGAAGCTGCAAAAGAGGAGAATGTGAGTACACATTGTGTAGGTACTCCCTGCTGTGTGTCACCACAGCACAATACAGCCTGAGAGAGAACATTTCACTGGCTTTATCCCGCATGTGAGCCTCATCCAGTGCCAGGAACGAGGCACTGATTCCATTCCTGGTACTGAACTGCTACAAAACTCACTGGGAATCAACCCCAGCACCACCAGGATCAAACCTGGAGTGGGCAACAACACTCCACTGGCGTCAGGCACAGGGAGAGCCTCCCTGAGAACCCACAATGATGAGTAACTGGAAGCTGGCACGAAGCTGGCACGAAGCAAACCTTGCACGATCCCAGCACAGGAGGAGTTCATCCTCCCCTGAGTGCACCACTGAGTCATGCAGTGCAGAGGGAAGCAGTGCCTTTATGATATATAGGTTTTCCTTACACACAGGTTACACATTTAATTTGCTATTTACTGAAGCCTCCAAACTTGGCAGCAGAGGGAGACTGCATGATTGCCAAAATAGCTGGGGAGAATTAGGACTAGACGGTGCAGGAATGACCAAAGCCTTGGGAGAGATCCCACAGATGTTTCCTGATGCCGAGCAGAAACTGCATGCAAACCCAGCTAGCGAGCAATAAACTGACTAATACAAGTCAACAACCAAGGCAAAAGTGGAATATTGAGTGACTCAGTGTGCAAAACAGCTCACCTGCCTGCACTGGTGCCATGGCAAAGCCTGGGAGGTACCAGTCTCCAAAGGGCAAGGAGACAAACAAGGTCTGTGACTTTAATCAGGTCACAGCTTTATTAACCTACCTCTTCAGGGAGCTCCCAGTCATCTCTCACACGGTGTAGAACCATGATTCATTTTTTAATCATTTCTGTCTGGTAAAAAGCTGTGTCAGTGTTTCTCTCCCTCCTCCTCTTCACAGCCCCACTCCTCTCAGTAACATCGAAGGATCCAGGTGTGTGTGGGTGCCTTCACTGTCACCACCCCCCTGCTGCACCCTGTGTTTTCTAAGGACAATTTCAGTCCCCCAGGGAAGTGCTTGCACAGGCAACACGAAGCTATCACATTCATTCAGCTCCTCCTTGGTACCAGCTGAGTGTGGAGACAATTAACAGCTCCCTGCACTGCATTTCCCACTGGGAAGGGAGACAGAAACACCTCAAAAAGAAACCCTCACAAAGAACATGCTCTATTCAGAGGGCACATCCAGATCCCTCCTGCTGCCTCCTGGCCTTGTCACCACCTGAAAGGCAGGTCTGATAAATCCCAGTAAGTCCTCCACACACAGCCCCAGTGTCAAATCCAAATGAATCTTGTTTACATGCAGCACAAACACTTCACAGGGCTCTTCCTGGGGGGAATGAGCCCATCTGGTCTTGTGTTGGCCGACCAGGGATGGTTCTACCTTTGAGGTACAGCTGCTAAATTCCAGGGGAATTGCCTGTCCATTTGAATACCCAGTGAAGAGTGGAACCAAACACGAGCTCTCATCGTCAGAATTTTTTATAGCAAGGCTCCAGCCCCAGGCACTCTCAGATGAGGACATGACAATGGACTTTTATGGCACTTGCAACTTTGGGGCCAAGTCCTCGGCAGGCAGAGCTCCAAAAACTCCAGAGTTACACCACGAGAGAATATGTCAATTGTCTGGCCAAGAGCATAAAAACCCTTCTTGTTATTGTTGTTAGAAACCAAATGACAAGCAATTCATTACTGCACTGCAATTCAGTGCAATTTATTGGTTGATTTGCTGTGAGGGATTTTAGCTACATACTAATACACATACTATAAAAAGAATGCAAATTCAGTAATGCAAGTCTAAATGAATGAGACATAACATTTTCTCACAGTTTGCAAGAAATTAACCTTTAACGTCTTTTCTATGCTTTGGGAACAGCACTTGGCCAAAAGCTCTTACAGTAATAAAGCAGTGACCCATAGCAAAGAATAAATGTCAGAGTGAAATGATAACAGCAAGCCTATTTGCCAGAAAGTGGTAATTTATAAGATTTTAATTTGAGATCATCATGGGGGGTCAGCCTTATCAAATAATTCAAAATGTAGGTCACAATTATAGCCCGCAAAGTGTGGCTCTGCTCTGAAATGTGACTGCAAAAATGGCATGTTTATTATTTCTAAATGATTTTTTTTATCAGATGCATTGAGTTTACAAGTAAAATGCTAATGGGACAGGCTTGCTTTTTGCTTTCTCCATTTTTTTACATTTGTGTAGCTCACTGATTTCAGTGCTTATTTCTGATTTACGTTCTCCTAAAAGGAAAATCAAACCCATCAGTTTCCCACCTTTCTGCTTGAAAGTTCCACAGAGCCAAATTACATCCTTGTTCCCTGTGTCACCAAAAGCTTTCAACAAATTTACACCTTTCTGGGCTAACTAGAATGTAAAGTCCTCCCAATCCTCTAAGTAATAAGGAAAAAAAAATCCAATGCACCTCTCACTCCAGGCAGATTCCTTGGGTGGTGTCAGCCAGTGTGGCTCCACCACAATCGATGGAGTTCTCCATCAAAATCAGTGATTTCACCCCCCAGCTTTCTCTGCAGCACTGTCCTTGTGTTTGCTGGCTCCTCAGTCAAACAGCAGAGGGAGAAAAGGCTTTTAACAGGATTTTAAATCACCCTGCCCAAATCAGTAACTGGGAAATGCTAACACCTGTCTGGAGCATAGCACCAGAGTGTGGCAGGAATCCAGCCTTTGCTTCAAAGTGAGCCAGACTAGGAGATGGTCCAGGAAGAAGGAAAGAACCATCAAACACATTCCCTACCTTTTCTCACAGCATTTTCCAGCCCTGTGATCTCCCAGCTCCAGGTGGATCCTCGATGCAACGCAGTGTAATTGTTCATTACTCCCAGCCCTGCCTCAGAGATGCTCTTGGGGCATTTCTCAGCCTATTTCCAGAGAAACCAAATTCTTTCTAATGAGCCAACAGAATGAATCGAGAAAAAGTGAGTGAGGCCTGGCTGAAGAGGAGTGTGTTTGCTCCACCAGTGCCTGGATGGAGACAGGAATGGTTTTTATGTGCAGGAGGGACCTTGCTGTCAATAGCACACACAGGGAGTCAATATTGCTGCTGCTAAGCAAGTTCTGTTCATCCTCTGTTGTCTTGAAAATTTATGCTTTTGCTTCTTCCTCCTTTAAACTACAATGAAACTTATTAAAGCTGAAAAAACCCTTATTCCTCTCTTTGGCAAAACAAGCTGTAAGCACGGAGAACAAAACCCACCCAGAACAAGCTGAGAGTCAATTAGAGTTTGATTTAATAGGATTTAACACAATGCAAGTGAGAAGATGCCATGAAACATCTCCATAGTCTTCATTCAAACAGAGCCATATTCTAGCTTAATATATCTCTAATTTAATTTAATAATTGTATTCCGTAATTAAATTTCTGCAGTAATTCTGTCTTTTGACATCCTTCTTCTGTCACAGCTTTCTGTAAGCCAGCATGTGCATTCACAAAACCCAATACTGACAATGCCAATGGATGATCAAAAGTCTGCATTTGCCTGTCATGGGCTAAAAAACAAATCCAACCACAAGAACAGAGATTTCACGAGACTGCTGGACTCAGAATTTCAACAAGCAACTCCACTATCCCAAGATCCTTTAAAATCCACATCACCTGCTCCAAGGAATATTCCCAAGAGAGGGAATAACTGGCCAGTTACACAGACTGAAGAGCTGGTGGCATTGTCTGGGGGTGACAACTGAACCCAGGCAAGCATAACATTAAATATAATACCTTTCGCTATAAAACAAGGTAGGAGAAACGCAACAAATTATTTCTTACAGACAATTTGTTGCTTAATGGCCTGAAGCAACTCCAAGGGCTGTTAAAGCTGATAAGACAGTCCTTAACCACAGTAACAATCTATACACTGGGATTAATGCCATCATAAAGTTTAGGCAATGGTTTATAACTCCAAACATTGGCAGAAGCAACCAATTTTCTGTCTCTTGGAAAGCAGGCTTACATTAAGAAAATCTTCATTCAAAAGCAAGGAGGGGAAGAAAAGAAAAACCCCTGCCCTCCAAATGAATAGGTTTCACTTATTATAGTAGGTGTGTTGAAAAATACCTAATTTTGAGCCAGGAAACAGGACAGGAAGTAATGCACTGAAAGCACCCTGCTGCTGCTTTCTGCCAGGCTCTTCAGGCAGCATTTTCAGGCTGATGCACAAGGCTCTGCAGACACAGAAGAATAAGCTGCTTTCAGGAGGCAAATGCCTGGCAGTGCATGCTTGGTCACAAATGCACACAAAATGACTGGAGATCTTCCAGAAGCAGCTGATAATTTGTCTCTGATAGTGTGCCAACAAAAATAGCCTGAAAACCACATCCCCTTTAATGGTACCTAGCTCTTCAAAGCTTCGATGGAATGGACAGTCCAAAGCTCTTGAAAAGAAAGGATGAAAACCTCAAGGGTGACAGGGAGAGTCAAAGCAAACCCAAAACCTGCCCTAAGAAATGCTGTGCTGTGGTCAGAGCTTTTAAGAAACTCCATTGGGGGTTCCAAATCCCACCAGAGCAAATGACCTCGTTACATTTCCAACACTCAACTTCTGATCCAGACTGGGAAAAAACTCAGGGATCATTTGTCTCCTCGAGTCATCCACTCATTTGAGTTTCCAGATGGGTCTAGAGCAGCTCTAAGCTCCAGGCTGGGTTCCTATCACATCAGCTTTTGTCACAAAGCATCAACAGCAGGTTAATTAATATTAGAGGTATCTTTTAAGTCTCTGCAGTAAGAGCTCGAAGATGAAAGCACAATATGTTTCAGTGGGCACAGCTGAGTATTTTCTAACTTTGCTTGCACTGGAGGAAAGTGTTGAGGGACTTGGCAGAGTGGCACCATTTGATTTATCCCTGCTGCCTCCTTGGACAGTGCCAGCACTGGGGTCTGTCCAGGACTAGGGCTTCTCTACACTGCTGGGATTAAAAAACAAAACAAAAAAAACAAAACCAAAAAAAAAAACAAAAAAACAACCCCAAAAAAACCAAAAACTAAAACCAGAAAACCAAACAGCACTTTTTTCTCTTTGCTACTGTAATTAAAAAAAAAAAAAAACAAACAAAAAAACCCACAAAACCCACATTTTAAGTTTTAAGCTTTCAGAAACGACACTGGTATTTTGGCACTTCAACACTTTGTGTATGATCTTGCCACTTTCTTCTCTCTAAGTGGCTACATTACTCTTGCAAACTAGCAAAGGGTGTGGAAATATTTATTATCATCTACATTTTCTGTAGAGATCATCAAAGGACAGCGAAAAGTGTCTGTGTGCAGAGCGGGGGAAGGAGAAACGCAATTACTCCTGCTTGATCTGTTTATTCCACAAGTTGGACACAAGTCATTGCCGTGACATTTTCATTTTCCTGGATACACAACTGGGCTCTAATCTCATTTGTGCTGGTGTAAGCACAGGAGGATCAGCAAGCTTTCCCCCCATTTACGTTTTGGGAAGTAACAGCAGGAATCGGGCCCCCCCAACCCTCGATCATTAATTCTGGTTCACCTCCTGCATGTAACAGTAGCTGTCAAAAAGATTTTGGAAAACTGTCAATCTCTGGTAAGAGATAAAATCTTGATTAATAAAAATAATTTGAAGCTGAGTTTATTCATTGGAAAGAGAGGTCATTGGCACTTTGGTGTCAAGAAGCCAATATTTTACAAACACATGGTATTCTTAGGGGAAATCAAAGCAAAGTCTGTACAGAGCCTCCTGCCAAGTGAGCTAACAACTCCATTTAACAAAACAAAATCATCCCGATGCTTAGAAGAACTCTTTCCTTAACAAATAAAAATCAAAGCAAAATGCAGACCAAAGTGAAATTACTTCCATGATCAAATCAGAAGCTAAGGGCCAAGCTGTGCTGTTGGGGGAAGGGGAGGGGGATGGAGTTATGCTTTCAACAAGCAAGAAGTCTAATGGAGATGATCAGCAGTGAAAATTCAGTTATCTGGGCTTCTGTTCCACCGGCCCATAATTTACAGTGAAGCCACAGAAGAGATTTGAGTTTCCAGCTCTGCTACAGTGAGAAAGCCCAGAGATGGAGTCCAGAGGAGCTGGGGTCAGCTCGGCCTGGCTGCCCTTTGATCTGCGCCCATCACCAGGTGAGCAGCTCCTCCCACTCCAGCTGTTTGGGCAGCACTGCCCAGTTTGCTCAGCAATAAACAGGTTATTTCAGCTGCACAGCCAGCCTGCAAACCAGCACTGGGCTTGGGCACTGCCACTCCTGCCCCAAAGAAGAAAACCAAAGAAAGAGAAACCAAGCCACCCCACTGAGGGCATTCCTGTGCTGGGCTGGTGGTGGTTTGGGGGGTAAAAATCTCCTTTCCACCTCTGAGCAGTCATGCTTTTATAGCAGCAAAATGCACTGATCAAGGGGGGAATTATCCCACCAGTTAGCAGATACATGAAAGCACAACACTTTTTAGTGTGTAGCTGGTGATAAATTTTCAGGGTACACAGAGATCTTTTGCTCCAGATTTTAATTTGGATGAACTACCCCCAGATGCAACGCAGATCAGTGAGGGGCACCTCCAGCTAAGCTCAGAGAGCAGCTCCAGCGCTCAGAATTCTCAGATCAAAACCTAAAATGCCTCAGCATCAGGTTTTCCTTATTGCAGCTACAAGAGGCTACGCCTAAGAAGGGAAAAATAAAAGTCAGGCTTCATCCTGTGCCTCTCTGAAGGGCGCTCCTGCGGGTAGGAGTGTGTGTCTATGTTGCAGATAACTAACTAGCTACATGACAATATGCATTGGAGATGAAACCAAAGCAAATGCCAGCATGATATATTGTGTCAGTAACATCAAAGGAGAAGGGGAGGGGAAGTGAGTGTGAAAATCAAACAGAGTACTTGGGAAAGAAAGCTAATTTTGAGTTTGATGTGCACGAGTGACACTCATTAAAAATTGACGAGTGCATGTGAAAGGATGCCACCTGGGATTATGCAACTGCTAATTAACATTTAACACCATTTTCTAACCTTATAAAATATTCTTAGCCTGCTGAAGGCTTCTTCATAACAAGCACAATGGAAAAAAAAAAAAAATCCAGCACCTAGCAACAGCAAATGGAACGGGGAAACTTTATGAACTTTATAAAGCAACACAGAAGGCAGGAAGGGTTTAAAGGGAGAGTGACAAGGCAGCACCACCCTCAACAGGGGAAACACCTTTGTCTGTGCCCTGCTCACTATCCTGCACCAAAGGGACAAAGCAGCACAGGGATGAGGCTCTGGTTACAGGCACTGGGGGCTGAATGTGTGCCCTGGAGCGCTGATGATCCTGCCCACAGGATTGACCAGATTTCCACAGAATCATCACTTTTTTGGGTTGGAAAAGAGCTCTCAGTTCATCAAGTCCAACCTTTAACCCAGCATTGCCACACCCACCTCTAAACCATGTCCTTATGCCAAGTCCATACACCTTTGAAACACCTTCAGCTTATATTAATATTAAATTAATATAAAATCCAGCACGTTTTAAATATTTTCCAGCACAGCACCCAATTTCACCCTAAATGACACCCTCCTACTTACTGTAAGCCACAAATGAGGGTATTATGTGAGGTCTCCCACCCTTGGAATTTAGCATGAGCCTTGCAATAGCTGCTAATTTTCCCCCCAAAATTCCTTCTCCTGGATTCCTGCCACTAGGCAGCAGGGAAATCCTGGGTTTTAGTCTTTTTTAGGCTTTTTCCTAATGGTGGTCAGGAGAAATATGGACTCCAAAGCACGAGCATCTGTTCTAGCTGTAAGTTCACACGGATTTGGGGTCCCAAAATAGCAATTTTTTAGAAGCTTGAGTAGGAAGTTCTCTAGAGAAAAAGACAGGATAATTAAAAAGAACAGGAGAAAGTAAGAGAAAGTGGAGGGGAGGCAGATAAGGTGACAACAGGACCTGAGCCTGGTGGAACAGATCACTGCAGCGAGGGAGGAGAAAGGGGCAGGTCTGCTGATTCAGAACAAAGCCCGAGGAGCCTGGGAACATCCACTCCAGAGCATGTCAGAAAACCTAAGCCCAGAGCAACAAAATTAATAGATTACATTTGGGTCTGGCTATTTCAGCCGTGTGTTTACACTGTGTTGTTTCACAGTTTAAACAAAGAAGGGAGCCCAGAGGGACAAACCCAAACAGACCTTGCCTCTCCAGGCCCAGCGTGGGGCACCCCAGCAGATCTCCCTGCTGCAATGACAACGTGGCTCTTTGCAGTAATGAGACATTTTTATAAACCCAGGAGCCTTCCAGGATTCCACACACACATCCCAGGAATAAAGTGCTTTTTGAAAGATGAACACCTAACGCTGTCTGTGTACAGTGGAACTTCATGATATGAAAGATATGGCTCTAACTGCACAGTACTGACATATTTAGGTGGATTTTAATTAATACATTGGTATTCATACCGCATGCCCAGGAGGATTCCTGTGCCTTTTTGCACATGCTTCCAGATGAACTTGCTAATTGAATGGTTAAATGCTTTCCGAAGAGGCAAGACAGAGATTCTCCCCTTTTCACTGGGAATGAGATTAATTCTTACAAATAATTCTCCAACACAGTCAAAATCTTTTAAAAGAGAGTAATACCTCTGCCACTTTTAGATGTGTCCCAGATTAACCAAGCTCCTTAGATTCCACAGATAGCAACAGCTGTTGATGTAATGTCATTTATCCACACCCAAAGATGGGAGGTGTTGCCTTGTGGCAATGAGCTGCTCTGGTCCTTCCACCCTGGGATAACAAGGACAGCACACTCAGGGAGGGCCGAGCACAAACAAAAAAAACCCAAAAAAAACCCCAAAAAAGCGTAAAAGAGGGGGGGAAAGGGGATCAATAGATAAGCAAAGAAATGTTCCAGTTACAGAAGAACACAACAGGCAAGCCCAAGACAGTCAGGGGACAAGCCCCAGCAGACAGTGCTAAGGCAGAGCAGGGAACTGGAGGAAAATTGATTTTTAACTAGAAAAAGAGTAGCTTTCCCTTGCTGAATTCGAAGCAGTGAACTTTCAGCTGTTCAGCCTGGGACTGTCCAGGCTCTCCCTGCAGCTCCTGCCCCGTGGCTGCCGTGAGAAGTGCCAGGTTTGGGGACAGCTCTGGGGTCACCAAAGCTGCGCCCAAAATGAAACCTCTGTGAGCTGTGCAGCAGGGGTGTGCTCTGAATAGAAATAGAGGGATGCCAACAGGCAAGAGAGTCAAAACTCTGCGAACAAGAACAGTTTCTTTCCTTGTGAGCCCTCTCCATGACCAACATCCATTCACACTTGTGAGCATGCCTGACCTCCTGCTTTGATTTACAAATCCCAGACATTACACTGGCTCTCTCCTTACAAATTGTAAAATCTGCCCTGAGAAAAAGGAGAGAATGAAGTTTAGATTCCTTTCTTAAGGATTATCATTCATCATTACCATTGTTTTAAAACTTTTTTTAAGCATGGCTTTTTCTGAAATGGTCCCTGTTTAAAATGTGAAACTGTATTTTCAAAGAAAGAGATACTTATTTTGCAGAAAACCCAGAAAGATAAAGCTGACTGATTGCCATGAACTGTCATCCTCATGGGGAAAAAAAAATATAAAAAAGATCAAACACTTTAAAATCTGTCCAAAGCTTCTAACCCTTAAGCTAATAAAAGAAAAGCAGTAAATCAGCTTTAAAAATATACTCCCCCAAAATTTTATATTTCTAGAAAAGCATGTCTCTGTAAACTATTACACCTCAAGTATGAGGTAAGACAAAAGTCAATACCCTGTGCTACATGCCAGAAGGAAACAGAGCAATTAAAAAAAAAAAAAAAAAAAGGAAGACTCTGGAAAAGCCTATTCAGAGCATTGGGGAGCAGGTAATTTTGATTGCCAGTATGCAAATGAGGAAGGATGTGGATAAATGGCATGCAGGGATGTGATTTTCTTTCTTTTTTTTTTTTTTTAAACTCTAGCTAGCATCTTCCAATTCTTGAGCTTTCTGTTTCTACAGTGAAGTATCAGTTTAAGGCTTTCCTTATTTCTCTAAGTGTTTGAGCTTGGAAAGCCACTGATAGTGAATTCTGGAGCATATTTAGAGCAGGTGGCTTGTTTTGTTTGAGATTATTGTCAACAACTCATCATGTAAGAGATGCTTTTATTTGTCCATCCTTCCTTGATTTATATTTTTCTGTCTGTACCCAGAGGCAAAACCAAAACCTAAAGACATGGAGTGGATTTTCTCTAGCAAAGTGCTGATTCCTTGGTCCACCACATTTATCACCTGTTTCAAGAGACTCAAAAACCCAAGAGATATTGGAATAATTGGAGCAGAGAGCTACACCTGCACAGGTAAATATGATCACATCCACAACCAGGAGAAATATTAACAAGGATAAGAACCACATTCACTGGGAAAAATAACCCTTTCCAATACCAGGCAGCACAGACTCCTCCTGCTTCCTGCCAGCTTTTCCTTTGGTTTATTTGCAGTTGATGACACCACAAGAGTTTGTTGGAAATTTCCATTCTAATTTGGAAAATAGGAATGTGAGCAAATCTTTAACTGTGCTGAATGAAAACTCAAACGAAAACTCGAATGAAAAGTCAAATGGAAACTCAAATGAAAACTTGAATGAAAAGTCAAATGGAAACTCAAATGGTTTGTCCAACAAACTTAAAAAATGAAGTTTGGGTACTGGAAGAATAAGACAAGCAGTCATCACTACAGGATATTTTTGATGAGTTTCTTGTATAAACCAACACTCTCAAAAGGAAAGCTAACTGAATTTTCTTCAAGAAGAAAATTTAGGGGAAAGTAGATCCAGCATAAAAAAAAACCATGATCCCCTTCCACATCCTAAAATTAGGTGATATAAATTCACCACATTTTGATTTTAGTAAGCGGTAAGTTACGTAAAACAGGGAAGGAAACAAAGAGGCTGCAGCCAATGACACCAAGGTGCTTTCCACAGAAGAAGTACCATCTATGAAGCCTCAGGATAGGATAAATTTCATTTTGTTTCCAGCCACCGTGCCTTAAAATCTCCCTTTAAATGTACAACTCGTATGACAAAAAGGGCGGTGAGATTTCAAACCCTCACCACCAACAAAAGCAAAGCTGGTATCTCCCAGTGCAGAAGGCTCTCTCCATTGAACCTTTCCTCATCCCAGGCGTTGCTGGATCAGGGAGGAGCAGAATTCCTGGGCTGGGCTCTGGGTGAGCACCGGGAGCCGGCGGAGACGAGCGCCCACAGCCCCTGAAACCAAGTATGGGTCGCCTTCGAGTCTGCTCACGAGGTCTTACCCACCCTTGATTTCTGGAGCCACGGGGCTGCTTGGGCAGGGCCTGCACCCCTGGGACCAGCGTGGGGTGAGGATGATGAGGGTGGTGTCTGTCTGCACCCACCCCTTGCAGAACAAAGGGGTTTTGGCCAAGAAACACGTATGCCTGATCTCGTGACTGATATTTCCTGCACAGCATTCCTCTTACATCATCTGTACTGTCTCCCCTGCACTTTACTGGGACTAATAAACATTCCACACTTACTTTGCAATGCATTTTCTCCCTGCAAGAAAACCTACTTGCTATTAGCATGTAAACTGCACACTTGCCAGTCAGGCTAACCTCATCAATCTTGTCCAAGGCAGAAGAGCTTGTACCCTCTTACAAGCTTTCTGGGACTGCACTTTTTAGTTATTCATCCATTTATTTGAAAGGAAAAAGAAAAAAACCAAAAAACTTACAAGATTTCATCTCTAGACGTCAAAAATAGGACATATTAATGGAAAGAAAAAGGATCACTCGAGTTATTTTTATATTCAAATTTGAATTTTTTTTCCCCCAGAGGAATCCGTTTTTGTGTTTCCCAGAAGAATATAGTACAGTTCCATCCCTGCTTTGAATTAGGAAAGCAGAATGAAGGAATTAGGATTTTTAAAATAACTATCAAAACCATGCCTTGGATTTCTGTGTTTGTGCTCTGGCTCAGTAATGACTCGCCACTCACACCCTGAGGAGCAGAATAAATTAAGCATGTACCATACTAACAAAGCCTCTATTCTGGGGCTGACTCCAACATCCCTGCACTGCGTGTGGAAGATGAGCTCCTCAGGCTTTGGAGAACAGGAGTTTGACCCGACCCTGCTGCCCTGCCCTCCAGGAAAGGCAGTCCCTGCTGGCAAGGGGAACCAGGAGAGCAGGAGAGTCCCCAGCATGCCCCTGATGGTCACAGCCTGACCTGGGTCAGCATCCTGGCTGGTCAGCACTGGGAAACGTCCTGCCTGGCTGATGCCTGGGAGATCAGCACATCAGCAGGGAAAGGAGCAGTTATAAAAGCATAAAATAGCCTGAGTTGGAAGGGACTTTAAACCCATCCAGTGCAGCCCCCTCCCATCAGCAGGGACATTTTCCATTATCCCAGGGACATCTTCCACTATCCCAGGGTGCTCCAAGCCCCATCCAGCCTGGCCTTGGACACTTCCAGGGCAGCCACAGCTCCTCTGGGCACCCTGTGCCAGGACCTCACCAACATCACAGGCAAAAATTTCCTCCAATATCCCATTTAACCCTGCCCTCCCTCATTTTGAAGCCATTCCCTGTCACACCTTGTAAATAATCTCTCTCCATCTCTACTGTACTCCCTTCAGGTACTGGAAGGCCACAATTGGGTCACTCCAAAAAACTGGGTCACTCCAAAGCTTTTTTTTTCCAGGCACCCCAGTTCTCCCAGCCTTTCATTGTAGGAGGGATGTTCCATCCTTCTAAATTCTGAGATTCTTTTCTTCTATTCTATTCTGAGATTTCCCAAGACAAAACTTTCATCTGGGCCACAGAATTCAAGTGTTGCAGATGGGAACATAATTTTTCTAATTTTTCAAAACTCATTTGTACTTTTTTGGTTCTCCACACACTGTGAAGCTGAGTTCCCTCATTTTGTGCTGCTTGAAAAAGTAATTTTTCACTTTCTCTAAAAAAAGGACACATGGGCAATTTTGTTTTGCAGTAAGAAGAGAAAGGCAGAGAAAGATTATGAGCTTCATTCGAGACTGTACAGGAAAACCACCAAAATAATAAAAAGACCTTTTTAAATTTCACCCCTGATATTTCAGAACCAAGTTCTGAATTCCTCTGGAGGATTTGTGAAGGAAGAATTTCAATATGTTCCCTCTGCCAGAATTAACATGAGACTTCATTAGACGGAAGTGAAGCTGAAACCTGAAAGATTAGACCTGTAAGTGCAAAAACATCGGGCATTTCAGGAACTCCTTTCTTCAGCAGAGCTGCTCCCTTGCAAAGCTTTTCCAGATGATGCTCCACAAATGGGGCATTGCTCAGAATGTGAACTAAAGCTCTCACCGGCAGGAGGGGGGAAAAAGCAGCCACATTATTTCATTCTGAAGAGTGGTGTTGTACAGCAATTACTTTGCATAAAATCTTCCATAATGAATTAAGAACCCCGAGTTAGTGCAGCAGCCAGGCTGACAGAGCAGGCAATCCATCAGAGAAATGATTCATAAATTAAACCATCCCCAACTAAGGCCTTCACATATCACTGTGTAATAGCTCCTAAGGAGTCATTATGGGTATTCTGTCAATAATGCATAAACTCCATGACCCTTTTAACTCCCACCTCTCCTCAGATCCAAACAGTAATGGCCCATCACTCCTTCCCCCACCCCTGATTCCTGGGTGCTGTTTTCCCAACCCATGGAAGTCAATGGAAAAAAAAGAAGAGCTGCCATTGATCTTCAGCAACACAAACTTCCTTAACCTAACTTCCTTAACTCTAGCAAACAAACAAATTCAAACTTAGTGCTGCCAGGGCTGGAGCTGCATGCAGAGGACAGGGAAAAACCAAGGAAATGAAGGATTAAACATCCACTTTCCTCCTATTGCCAAAGCTCTGTCCAAGCCATCATCAGTGTGTTACACAGCACGCAGAGACACGGGCTGGTTCAGTTTAACTGTTACCAATTTCATCAATCCCCCTCAATTTTCTGCTTTCACATCATGCTTTCACATGCCCCTTCACTGGTAAGAATTAAAAAGCCATGAGAAAATGTCCCATTCAATGGTGCCTACGAGACTTGGGGGTTCTTCTGCAATATCCCACCACAGCTCCACCTTCACCAGACTGAAACCACGAAGCAAACATCAGCACTGCCAGGTGAGCCCTGCCAGAAGGCACCTCCTGGAGCATCAGGGCCCTGAGAAGCACCTCAGCAGTGACTGCCAAGGAGAGGAGCTTTACAAGTGAAACGTTTTATATCAAGAAGCAAGCAAAAGCATCATTTGAAATCTGAAATATATTGGCTAGGGAATAAAATGAGAGAATGTGAGTCTGGCATTTTGCAGCCCTTATTTGAAGCCAGTGATTTGCAGAGAGTTCTTTCAGTAGAAGAAATACTATGGCCAAATTCAGAAATGAGTGTGTTAATACAAAACCATGCATAATAGGTTATACTTTATTAGTTTAAGGACTATTTAACAGAAGGAAACTCTTCTTTCTTTTAAACTCCTGAGTAAGTTAAGCAATCTGTTTTGTTACATGCAAGAAACCATCCTGTAATTTTGTATGAAACAACACAAAAGCAACACTCCAAATACCACAGGGATTTTGCTCAGAAGGAAGATTTCTAAAAAGAAAAAAAAAGAAAACAACCCTTTTTAGCACAAGGTATATACAAGAGAAATTATACCTACCATAAAATCCCTCAGTTTACAGATCTATTTGAAATGAATGGAAAATAAAATTCTGGGGTTAGTCGAGGATGCCCTTTGGTGTGCAGCACAGAGTTGGTCTGTTCCACCTGCAGCTGCACCCAGCTGGAAAAGCAGAGTAAAACAAGCCTGGCTCATTACTGCAGCTCCTGCAAGTCATTGCTATTCTCCTTCCACCTTGCAGGGTTCACTGGCAGATCAGTCCCATCAATTACTGCTCTGGGCTCCGAGGCTCTGATATTTCCTCCAGGAAAGCTCTGCACATCCAAATTCAAAGGCTGCCAAGGTGCAGTCGTGACTTAAACATCATCATTTAGTTTTCACGCGCAACAAGGAAACCTATCATTGGGAAAATGGGTAATCAGCCAAATAATCTTGCCTCCACTTCATTTACAGGTCTGCAGCTTGTAGTTTTAAAAACACAGTGAAAGTGTTGGGGTGTTTTAGCAGTAAATATTATTCATAGTAGACTGGAATTTTCCAGGTAACAGAAAGAAAACAATGAGAGTGAGATGATGAATACCAACTGCAAGGAACCACACATCCTGGGTTTCTTTCCAGGATTGCTCTTCAGGATGGTTCAGATACTTCTCTTTCAGGGATTTTATGCAGGGTAAGCAGTAAAAGTAACCAGAAATATTTTCATTGCCCCAGACTTCTGGACCCACCAGGATAAATCACCTCTTAGAATAGTAGCACCAGATACTTCATGTCAGTTCAAACCTCTGGATGCCTAAACCCATCCTTTACTTCACTAGTAATTACTTTTTTAGAAAAAAAAAAAAAAAAAAAAGAAATATTACGTGCTTGACAACTTAAGCCAGCACTGACACATTAATCTTTCTCTTCAGGTAGTGTCTCAGACTGAGCATTGCTCCCAACAGCAAAGCCCTGACTTGGGATGGGGTGAGACATCCCCACTCTGGGGAAGGTCTTACTCCTCCTCACCCTGCTTCTGTCAAAGAAGATTTGGAAGAGTTAGTAATTTTTTTTTTCCTGAAAAATAATCCAGATGGAGTTTTATTTTCATTTTTTTCCTGTGTTGTTTCCATACCTGAACACCCAATTGTGTCTGTGCCAAGGCTGACCCTGATGCTTGCCCTCTTTAGCACAAACATATTTTCCCCAGGGCATCCAATAACCTGAAAACCATCATTTCCACCAGTAAGAACTCCGAATTTTTCAACTCTGCGTTCCCATTACAAACAATCCAGGGTTTCTGCTGCTGTGCAGGTGCCAAGCAGAAGCTGCCACTGAACCACAGGAGGCACAAATGGGACAGCCACACACTGACACAGTGGGTGCAGCAGGGACACGTCCCCAAGTGCTGCCAGCGCCAGTGAGAGAACCCTGAAAATGCTGCCAGGAGGATTTCCAGGGGCTGAGTCTCCTCCCCAGGTCAGGCAGGAATGGGGAGGCACTGCCTCATCCCATCCCACAGGATAGCCACAGCAGCACCAGGGGTCAGGTGAGTTTGTGCACCCCCTGAGATGCTGATTTTACACCTGACACAGCTGCACGGGCACTGCAGGCTCTCACCTGCTGCTCTGAGAGCACCAAGCTGCTGTCACAGTACACCTGCAATTTTTTTTGGATAATAAGGGGTGGGAGAAGCAGCCAAGAAGATGCCTGTGCTGCAGGGGGAGAAATCTTGAGAGGGGAGTTTTGCTGTTGTTCTCCTTGGGCTATTTAATATACAAATATGGAATTCCAAATATGGGATACTATGGATTAATATAATATGGATTAAAATAATATGGATTAATATAATATGGATTAATATAATATAATATAATATAATATAATATAATATAATGTAATGTAATGTAATGTAACGTAAAATAATGTAATATAATGTAAAATATTGTAATATAATAGTATCTATTATAATATTATATCTTATATTTTATATACATTAGTTTTAAATAAATGAATAAATTATACATATATATATATATACACACACACACACACAAATATATACCTACATACATAAATAAATATATAATCCTGGCTTCTCTGTCCCTGTCACTGAGCAGTAACTGTTGAGGTTTAATGGTGGCACTGGCATCACACTGTGAGGCTGAACATGAGAACTGTCCCTGTGCATGGGTTTGTACAAGGAAAATCAGCTCCACACAGCCAAGGGACAGATAATTTCAAGTGTATTTGGTGAAACATGACATCCACAATTCAGCTGCAAACTTAGATCTAGGGGTTTGTTCTGGATCTGGAACCCAAGAAAGCCAAACTGCATTGGGCACAACCCCCTGACACACACCCCCCTTCGTGGGCTCCTTGGAAGAAAGAAATAACTCTCCCAGAATAAGAATTCTCCTTCCACTGAGTTTTTTATGTACCCACCTGCACAACAAACCTTACTTGATCTCTCTGTAGCATTTGAACTGCTTCTTATTCAGATGAGAACACAAATGCAATCCACTGGCTTCACGTCTCTGCTTCTTGCAGATTGACTTTTTTATACCCTTACCTGGCCTAGTTCCATTTATTAGGAACATACAAAAAATTATTGCCTTCTATAACTCTTCTTCAACAATGCCTCCAGCCTGAAGGCTTCACGAAGTTATAAGCAAAGATTTATATGTAATAAATTATTGAAAATGAAAAATATCTGTCTCCAACAAAAGTAATATATTTCAGGTAACAATGACTTTCCCAGTGAAGGGGAAGATAAAAGTGTATTTAGCAGGTATTCTGGTACCATAAACTAGAATACAATACTTGCATGCTCAAATATATTACAGAAAAATATGCTAATTCAAATCTGACATTAAGAAATTACTTTTGACTGCAAATTGGAATTCCAAGTGAAACAATAAGCTGCACTAGACTTAGACAGCTCCACAGTCCACTTGGCAAAGAGAATCCACCTATAGAATTAATTAAAAAAAACACAACAAAAACCACAAAAAATGCCCATATAATGCATACTACTGTTAAAAAGAGAAAGAAGTACTAGAATGAGATTTCCTGCCTTTGCAGCACATCCCCTCTCCCAAAAACCCACTCACACATTTCCCACAGGAGTCCCACATCCACACCCCATCACTCAGTGCATAAAATGGTTCACAGCTCCTGTACAGAGAGCCTGCTAAGTGGATTAAAGCTTATTTTTCATGTGTGACTTCATGATTTACTGTGTTTGGACAAGATTCTTCCTTGACTGAACTTGACCTAATCCATCCCTGATTTAAAGGGGATTTTGTGTATACAAACACATGAACAGACAGTAAAGTACTTAGATTCATTATACAAGAAAACAACTCTGAGATTCAAACTCCAAAGAGGGTTCTAAAACTACTATCACATGAGCTTTTTATGTTTTTCTTTCACATCAGAATAAAACCATTTTTACTGTTGACTGACTCCAGAGCTCAGGATCAGATTCCACTAGTTTTAGATGGTTTGCACTATTTCTATATTTTAAGTCACAGAACCTACAATGTACATAAAACTGTCCAAACAGGATTTATACTTACAAATAACAGATCAAGCATGGAAGCCAAAAGGGGAATGGCACATTCCCAACAGCAGGGATGAAATAATATTGAAATAATACAATATAAAAACCTCATAAGAATTTTTTTTTCCAAACTGCAGTGTTAAAAATTTGTGCTACGGTTTTACTATAAAAAGTTTCAGTCTATTATAATGACAGAAAACTTTCTAGAAAAACTTGATTATGGAACAGGAAAGGGAAGAGAATGAAATGAAAACACAACAGCAGTCTGAAAGTGAAAATATGTAAGGACTTAAGGTGGCATGGCTGGCCCACAGCAGCAGAAAATTGGAGCTGCTTACCCAACATCCTGGCTTTGGTATCCACCTAACAGTCTTGGAGGGTGCTGAAATTAATAAATAATAGAGCCACTAGCAACACCCTATTGCTTTTCTGCCAGATTTGTCTGTCTCGTCAGAATTTTAAGAACTGATCCAGCTGCCCTAAATCCGCCCCCAAAATGGTCACTTCCAGTTGGCCACCATGGTCCTGAAAATGCCATTGCATCCTACCTCAGCATGGTCTAGGAAAACATCAGAAGAATCAGGTTTTAGTTCCAGACTTAGTTTCCCTTTCTAGCCTTGTGTACTGCTGACCAGGCTCTGCACAGAATTCACATTTGCAGTTTGCATTTGAAAAAGGAAGCTAAAACTCCAAAACCTGCCACATTTTCCCCTACAACGGTGCATTTCTGCAGCAAAGAAATACACTTCCCTCCTACCAGTACTTTTTTCAATGGTCCAGGAGATCGTCCCATTCCCAGGAGATTTTTAGGTTTATCTTGATCAGTTTATTGTCTTCCCCACTCTGGTTTTCAACAACATAGCAATTTCATTTTGAATCTAAAAGCATTATCAATTTTCTTTTTTATGCTGAATATATTACTGGCCTTGAAAGATCCTGCTATCAGAGCTTTCCCAAGGATGGGTGGATTTGCTTAGCCCTGAGAAAAGCTCCATTTCCTGGAGCTAGTCAGCAAACAGAACCTATTTCAGCTTCTTCCATCAGCAGGTTGGACCATAAATACCTGCAGGAAGTAGATCTGCAAGTCAGATGGAGTCATCACTATCCTACTTACTCCAAGGAGAGTGCCTGGCTTTAATACCTTCATAATCACAATTTACCATTGAGAAGCTGTCCCAAGCTATTGCCAATTTATGGTGGACACCCACGATGAGCAATAATAGCTTGTACTGTGATAAAATAGATTTATTGTCAATATAAATATACTTACTGCAGCAGCTTTTCCTAAATCTTTATTTATAAGGCGCACCAGATAGCCCAATGAGGGAAAGGAAGTATTTCTATATACCAGACTTTTCACTTCATTTCCTAGAAAGATTACAGAACATCATGGACACAAGGATCATACCAAAGGTTACATATTCTAATTTCAGAGAAAATAAAACACTGTAAAGAAAAGTAACTGTACAGAAATCCATGCAAATATTAGTCTATATACCCAGGTTTTACTCTAAAATGAACCCCAGACTTCAAAAGGAATGGAGTTGAGCTGATGGACCCTCTGGAGATATTTATGTCATAAAAGACTTTCAAATTATCCTCCCACCCCCAAAAGATATTATCTTCATAATGTACTAAAAAAAAAAAATCCTGGCCTTTGGTATTCACCTAGCAGTCTTGGATGGTGCTGAAATTAATAAATAATAGAGCCACTAGCAACACCCTATTGATTTTCTGCCGGATTTGTCTGTCTCCTCAGAATTTTAAGAAGTGTTTAAACAGATATATCCATTATGTGTTGGAAGGAATTTTAAAACTCCCCAGTAGGGCTGTAGCTGATGACATATTGACAGTATCTCAGCCTGAAATAATTTTGGACATTCCGCCTGTGCTGTCTGCAGATGCAGAGCCAAAAGCACCCAGCTGAAGGGCAAAGCGAAGGTCAAATACCTGAAGCACTCAGAGACAGCAGCTATACTTGAGCACTATTGCTTCAACCCTCGGACATCAGCTTGTGAAGACAGAAGCAATTCCTGTTATCAGCTGTACAAATAAAATTATTAAAGCATCAGACTGTTTTTCCATGGAAAAGAGCGCCCCAAGGACTGAGATTTTAACTCTGCTGCGAAAGAACTGAGGAGTTCTTATCTTCATTTGCTAATATAAACAGAATACCTTCACTAATTCCCCAAAGCAGCTCCCAGCTCCTTTACAGAGCTTGCCTCAAAGTTCCTTCCTCGTGCTCTGCTTCTACTGCAGCCCAATTTAAGAGAGCATTTAATGCATTAAAACTGGAAGGCTTCAGATTTTCCATTTGAAATGCAGGGCACCAGAACACTGTCACCTTGCTAATAAAATGGGATGATGTGGTTTCAGAGCCATTTCCCAACCCCTTGGAAACTTTTTTTTTTTTTACATTTTAATGCACAAGTTAAATGGAAGAGCATATAAGAATTTTGGTACTACTTTGACAGGAGACTAAAACAAGAACATGTTAATCAGCTGTGTAAATGCTCCTTTTTGCACTGATCCTATTTGCTGCTCCTTTGCCTGAGCAGGAACATTCTCCTCATTATGGTCCTGATTAAGAAGTTTGATGTGCTGACCTTGAATATCAAATTAAGCTCCACGCTGCAAGCAAAGCATCCTATCTTCTCTGGTGGCTTATAAATTCATTAGACACTTTAGACAGAGTTTTAAAATTTGCTGACACTAAATTCACTCAATACGGAACAGAACTGTTAAGATTTATGAGGCAAATCTGCCGTTAAGTGAAACATGCAATCTCCAGGTGATTTCCACCAGGAATCCTTTCCATCTAGGCCCTTGCCTTGTTTTTTAAACAATGCCCTATTAAATTTCAGGCTGTTAATTATCTTCTCCTTTTCCAGCCAAGTGATCAATAGCAGAAGACAGACAGCTGCTGGGGCGAGCCCGAGCCAGGAAGGCGACAGCGCAGAATTCGGCGTTTGCCCGGTGCCAGCGGCTCCAGACACTCGGGTTGCACACCCCTCACAAGTTCAAAAGGAATAACTTCTGTGTAGAACTTCACCTGCTGCTGTGGGGAGTGAAAATAATTTATCTCGGGTGCCATGTTTCTGAAGCAGCTGGATCAGAATTTTAAATCTTTTTGCCATCTATATTCCCCAAGGGCACGAGAAGTGAATCAAGGCTGGCTTTTTACTTTCATGGATTCTAGGCTTTGACAGGAGTTCACAGCAGAAAAAAAAAGTAACTTCTGCACACCAGGCAAGCCCTGTGTGCCTGGTCCTTGCTTAACAGGCTTTATTTTCATTTTGGCAGAATATGTTTTGTTTGCATTTGAAAAGGGGCATTTGATATCAAATACGAGTGCTTAACTAGGAAGCAGCTCCACCAACACCACCAGCTTAACACCCAGAACAAGACTCACGAAAGTTAATTCAGTCATTTGTGGAGACACTTAAAGGATATGTCAGGATTTAAAAGCCTGCTCACAACAGGAAGGAGAGATGGTGAGAGGGAGACACGGGGTAAAATCAATCACTGGAGTAATATTCTCACCAGACGAATTTACGCGACACAGGGAAGGGTTTGTATCACAGACCTTCGTGCTGACAAGATTTAACTAAGCAGAGACACTGCAGAGAAAGGGTCAGGATGAGGACACAGAGGCACCTAAAATACCCAGCAGCCTTCCCTAAATACTCAGCTGAAATTATTCTCTCTCATCTTGCACATGGTGTGCGACACAACAGTCTCAAGCCGTATGGCACCAAGGATGCTGATGTGCTCTTCTGCTGCCATCCTGGCCAGGAACCCAGAACAGCAGCAGCTGCCACAGGGATGTCTCTTCTTTCACATTGATCATTTTGTAAATACAGAGGATCAGCGCAGCTGTACCACTCACAGCTCCAGGGTGGAGGCAGCATGGCTCACACCAAGGCTTTCTTGGAAGTCTGGTGTCAGTCTGCAAGTTAGTCTGGATGAGAGGATCCAAAATCCAAGTGGCAGACAGGATGCTTAACAAACTGATGCAGCCTGAAGCACAAAAATACTCCTATTTGTGGTGTAGAATTACACTTATAGCCAATTCTGCCTCAAATAAATGTATCAAAATGGAATACAGATACAAGCAAAAATTTGCTACGCTGATAGAAACCACATGAAAATAACTGGGATGGAAATGTTTATCTGGAGAGTGACTCAAAGTGGCCTGAAGAAAGAGTGGCATCAACAGAACTTGATATCAGTGTTGACTTCTCTGCTCTCAGAGCTGTTGGAGGGGAAGCAGATATATCTAATATCAACCTTAACTGCTGGAGCTGCAATTCCAACCAGAATGGCAAGGTGGAAACAGGGGACATACCTTGACCTTGTAAACACAGAAAATAGAGAGCATAATTATAGACCCCACAAAGCACACAAACACAGAAGGACAGCAAAAGGACTTTATCCCACATTCCAGCTGGCATTTCTGGTTTTTATTACAGAAATGAAGGTTGAAGAAAAGTGTCACACAGTTAATGACATCAGAGAGGAGCGTGACCTTCTCCAACCCGAGTAAAAATGCACTTACATAAAATAGCCAGTTAAAAGATGAGGGGAGACATGAGATGAGACCAGCAGCCATTTCTGCTTCCTCTTGAACCAGAAAGAGAAAATTAGGGGAAAGAACTACATTCAAGCCTGTATGGAGAGAAAAACATGACCTAAGGTTTTCTACCATAGCTAATCTCTTCTCTATCCGTAGACCAATATGATTGGATTTAAGATACAGCAAAGTGAGATAGTACCAAAGAGTGTTTCATTAATGCCACAAAACTGCTTTCTGAAACCAGAAATGATGCACCATGGTTTAGTTACATGTAAATAGCCAGAAAAACACATCATGAAAAGTTGTACCTCGTGTTCATAAATGCAAAAGAATCCAGAGTTTTGCCTGCATTTTAAAAAAAATTTTGCATTTCACCTACAGCAGAATGTCCTTTAAATGAAATGTCATAGCTACCAAAATATCATCTTCAAACATAATTTCATCCCTGTTCTCCATCACTTTTTCTTCTTTCCTGTTTAATGCTGGGGTTGCTCACATTTGATATTCCTGTTAATCATCACCACAGCATTTAACTTGCTGTTGCCATGAAAGGTTCTTGAGGTTTCCTTCCAACCTGATATCCTGTAATTCACCTCTCCTATTGCTGTCCTTCCCAGATTTATCTGACTTTATTTCCTGAAAAAAAATAAAGCAGAGACTTGACACAACAAGTCCAAGATCTATAAATATTTTGTGCTCTGAACTGTGTGTTTTAGCAAACACATATGAAAATGCAAAATTTCCATCTCGACAATCAAAGTTCAGCCTGTGGTTCAAATGAATGTTGCCTGCACATGGGTCATAAAATAAAAGCCTTGATAGTGGTTTAGTCCCTCAATTCTTCATTTCTTTGCAGTTACATTTGGTACTGGACCAGGAACCCCAAACCCAGCAGGAGAAATTGAAGAACACCTTAGAAAAACTTGAAATCTGCGTCCACTGCCAGATGGTCCACCAGCAACAGCCATGAAAAAAATATTTAATGACAGTAAGATCTGAAAGGAAGACACAAATACTAGAACATAAGGTTTTCAAAGCAACTGCTTAACAAGTTTATAGAGGGATTAATAAAACACATCTGCTCACCCTAGCTGGAAATTCTGTCAGTGGCCCAGGAGTTTCTTCCAGTCCTAGGTTTATGTTATTTCATGAGAACCTCTTAATTTACTATCACTGTTTTCCTGTGAGGCAAGGAAACACAAATCTTTCATTTTAGCAGGAAAGGGGCAGTTTGAGGGCCCTATCTGGGCTCCCAGGGGAGGAGAATTCAGCTGCTCCAGGGAGCAGAGCCTTGGCACCATCCCACATTCCCTCATTTCAGTCTTGCCTGTGCTGCTCCAAGCATCCCTGCTGAAACACTTCATTCATTGTTTCACCTGCAGCCAAGTCTCAAATTCCACACCTTCCCTACAACCTCATTTCTGTTACTATTTACTTTAGCAAATACCAGCTGCCTGTTCTTCCCTTCTCCCACTGAGCACATTTTCACCCCCTCCACCCTCCAGGAGAGGTGCTGAGTTCCTCTCTAACGTGATCCCACGAAGGCTGCTCTCACCACACCAACCATCTTCCCCTGAGTGGTTTCATCTTCTCTCTGATGAAATAATTACCAATTCTGCCTTTTCCAAGATCAGGGAATCTCAGTCAGCCCTCATTAGCTTAACTCCCTTATCACAGCACATAATATGACTATCAAAATTACCTCCTGAATCCTTCCTACTCTGATTAACAGGTTAGAAACAGCTTCTGGGTGGAAGAGTTTTGAATACTGAGATGTAATTTGCAGTTTACTGCACAAACCTCAGAACAACTTACATGAACTCGAGTACATCAGGCTCTGTGCTCAAATTCAGTTGCTCCTCTTGCACCCCAAAGGAAGACAATGTGTTAAAAGAGTGGCTTAAACTAAACTTTAATTCCAAGTTCCTTCCAAGGCAATCAATCAGGAACTAAAAACCTCAGAAAAATTAGCTGCAAAATTATCTTAGTCCTCCAGCTGCTACAGATTCATAACCACCTTCCTGTTTTGCAGCCTGATTCCAGAGGTGAGCTTCACATCCAGGAAATTCATCTTCTGCCTGTGAGGAATGCTGAAGCAAAGCAGCCCCAGCCCTGGTGCTGAGGGACAGACAGCCTGCATCTGTGACAGTGCACAGAACAGGGCACCTCTAAGATCTGGCCCAATTTCACTGCCAGGTAAACCCAAATTTGCTGGAGGAAGGTTAAATCCTCCCCTTTAGTCCAGTACAAGTCCACAGGTTATTTTTATTTTTTAATTAAGCAGGTCCTGCAAGGCAATGCCATATTTCCATGATCTCCTGCCTGCCCGTGTCAGAGATCCTGTGCAGGGGAATGAGAACCAGGAGCCCAAAATTCCTGCACAGCTCAGCCCCAGCTGCCTTCAACAGGCTTGGCGAGCAAAGCCAGAGAAGACCCCTAAAAAGCCACCAAAATTACACCTGGCAAATTCAGTTTCGACCAGAAATAAACCTGTCTCAATCCCTAGTTCATTTTAATCCAAGGACTAGATTTCAAGGTGCTTAGCCACACTTTAAATGCAACAAATATGATAATGGTTATTTTTCTCCTGGAGGAAAGCTAAGTCTGATAAGGAGGGAAAAAAAAATCAATTTTTTGTTATGAGGCAACTTTCAGTTAATTTAACAGTATTTCAGGATGACTGCACATGGATTCTCAGACTGTCAACCACACAAGTTACAATCCCTTTACAGTCTCATACTGCACCTTGGGATCTGCTCATTGTTTTAGTCTCTTAAAATTAGTTTGGAAGCCTTGCTTGCACATGGCTTCTTTCCTCTGTTTGCCATAATTTTACTTGAAAAATGATCCCATAAATGCTTCTAAGTATGATCAGTGTTTCTGATAAAATTAGAAGGCGCTTTGTGGTATGGTGGTTAGAGTTTTAATTTGCTTTTATGACCTAAACTTCCCTTTCCTAGCAATTAATTAATTTAGCAACAGGGTTTTATAGTTCTCCTGGAGGACGGAGGACTCCTGGAAGCTTCTCTGCCGAAGACAGAGATGTCTACATGCACCCCTTGTGCTGTTTCAGTGCATCTCCAGCTCCTCTTACCTCCAGGCCTGGTGTTTTATTCAGAACGATGAGTAATGCAAACCTCAGTCATCATTTCTGCCTTTCTCTTTTTTGGACTCATGCACAGTGCCTTTAGGAGCTGATGTACCACAAAGAAAATGAACTTGAAAGAATATGGTCCCATCTATACAATAAAAAGAGTTTATGTTTGAGCATATTAATTTCTTCTTACATTAGTGGCAAAAGGATAGAAGGACAAATCTGCCAGCAGTCAGCAACAGAGAGCTGGGAGAAGAGTCTAATTTGAATCCTCAAGGGAAATTTTGCCAGACAAATTAAACATCCCAGTCTTAGCTGGTTAATACATCATTAAAGGGCAGTGAGAACCAAGTTTTGGATTTAAAACCTACCAATATCCTTTAACATCCAAGGGTTTGGCCTTTGCTCAATACAGGAGGACAAAATCTGTGCTCACACTACCTTAAAAAGCAATTTCTGCCTCATCCTGGGCTTAAAGAAGGACCTGAAGGCCTGCCAACAACAGGACACGTAACAGGACAGGGGGAAAGCCACCTACAGGCAGCAGAAATGCCAAAAGATAGTCTGGTTAGCAAAGATTCTTCCAGTCATCTTTCACTTCCTACCCCACACTTGAGCGTCCCTCAGAAGAGAGATTTCAGGACTGCTGGAACTTTATCAGGACGATCCTTTCAGACCTGTCAACAGCCCCCTCACACGCTACCTAAAGGCCAAAGCTTCTTTGGCATTTGCTCTGGGATTGATGGAAGAGCAGCCATTCATTTGGGAGGTTTGTGGCCCTTCCCTAGGAAATGTTGCTTAATTTACTTCAGAAGGTGCAAACAGGTCCAAAACCTGAGAGAAAGCACGCAAAAAAAAAGGGGAGTTTTGATTTTGGGACAGCAAAGAATTAAGCTAGGTTTTAAAGTTTAACTCCTGAAATAATTCAGATTTTAAAACCTTGATAGTCTTGTTGAGAGGTTTCCAACTAAGTAACTCCACAATAAGGTGTGCGTGGTTTTACACATCAACACCATCTTGGAGCCTTTCATCACAAAATCCTTCATTTTCAGGGGGCAGTTGTAAAAGGTGTTATTCCTAAACTTTCACCATTTTTTCTGCCCTGCAGCCCAGGCTCAGCGCACTGGTGTAACACCATCAAGGGCCTGAGGAGATGGTCAGGAGCCACTGCAGAGCTGTACCTGGGAGCCAAAGGCTGGGCAGGAGGATTAGCCACAGCCTGCTGAGCTGATTGAGCACGTTTCACTTATCCTGGCACTTAAGAGCCAGAGATTCCGAGTGTGCTGGTGAATAAAAGAACATCTGCCTGATAACATCCATTTCATGTGAGTTACAAGTTTCAGAGAGCAATTACACACCATTTTTGTTTCTAATCCAAATCAGATGTTTAAACCATTTTGTGATTGCACAATTATCTTGTTTTATGAGGCAACCCAAACATCGTTTAACAAGATTTGAATGCCACTGTGTATTTCCAATTTATTAACAAAAATACAGAAGCCAAGCCCCCAAACAAGACAGGGAGAGGCAATGGGAAAAGGATAACAAGGCGGTGGTGAAAACAACCTTGCTGAGAAAACACCACAGCACACCTCAACAGGAGCAGAGATGCTCCCAGCTCTCCTGCTTTGATTTTGCAGGAGTATGAAGCAGGCAGGAGCTGCTGAGGAAGCAGAGGCAGCTCATTCCTCCCAGCTTTCCCACAGCTCTCACCTGGGGAGGACACAGAGAAGGGCAGAAGAGCCTGTCCCCACAGCACGACACAAATCCCACCACCAAGAGAAGCTGCTGCACTTAAAACCCTCCTGGGTTTTTGGCCCGTACTGGGATTTTGGTCTGCACATCTGGTCAAGCTACGCAGCAAATTGGAAATACATAAGGATGGAATCAGTGATTTTTTTTTTGGACGTCTTTTCCAACCCTAACGATTCTGTGAATCTGTGAATCCTTTCCCACTCAAAGTCAGAAGATCAGAGAGACAAACACATCATCCCTCTGTTCGTGCACTCAGAGACCTCCCATGACCTGTTCCAGCAGAGAGCTAGGGAAGGACTGCAGCAGGACTGGGTCCCCTGAGTTACTTGGGGATCTGCAGCACAGCCCAGAGTTTTCTCATTCGGACTTTATCCAAATGTAAAATTGGGAAGGAGAATAAGCCAGATGCTGCCTTGGAGAGAAGAGAGGCTGAGTAGACAAACATAATTCTGTTACTCAGGAATTAATTCCCACAAAAACATATTTCTGCCACATTGAAATTGTAATATTCGGCTTCCAAATCCACAAAACTCATTCCAAGATTATTCAGTACAAATTACACCCTTATAAAAAAAAAGATCTTTGATTTATCACATCTCATTTATATAACCTCCATTTACGGTCCAAAGCTAATTTAGTGTTTTCTAACAGATTCCCAATGTTACTGTACTGAATTAAGCAGCAACACTGAAAAGTCCAGGCCAACTCTCAGTCCTGAGCAGGGCCAACAAGCAAGACTTTAAAAGCTCACTTGCACCTCCCAGTTTTCACTGCAGGAGCACAAAGATGCTCCACACAGGAATGACCAGTCGTGACCTCCCCCTGCAGAATGACAGGGGCTCCAAGCTTCACTTTTTAAGGTGAAGCTCATCACACCCCTCTAGGCTTTGGCAAGCTATTTTGAGACTAGGCTTTTTCTTAAGAGGTCATGGAATACACCATCCTTGCTGTGCAACTTGCACTCTCAGCATCCAGCTCCTCGGTGCAGCTTTTATTCTTCCACCCCTGCTTGGACCTGTCTTTCCTTCTCATGATTCCCAAATAAGGCTGGCAGAACAAAACCCTGAAAAACTCCACCAAACCAGAGTCTCTTGCAGTGAAACAGCAGGAGAAGCCAGGAGCAGGGACTAACAGGCCAGGCTGAGCAGTGCACTGTAAAAACCTTGGAAATGCAGAAGGATCACCCCAAAATCTGGCTACATTCTGCCTAACTGCTTGACAGCACAAGGTGGGAGCCAAGCAGGGCTGCAGCCTGAAAACTGTGGCAGAAAATGAGGGCTGCAGACATAGGGCATTGAGAGAACAATGAAAACCACAAAGCCCAGAGATAATTATAACCAAAAATAGGAGCTCACTAATTTTTCTACCACTAATACTGTTAGTAAAGAGCCATTACTGTGCTCAGTCTTATGGGGAAAAAATGTTTATGGAAGCAAAATAATGTAATCATTCCTCTACATTTAGGAGCTCTGAGGTCCAAGGAACACAGAAAGCAGTGAAATATGTACTGCTCTTATTTTTGTTTTACCACTGAGTAATTTTCATGAGCAGAGTACTCAGACATCATCTCCCTTCTGTAATGTTTAAAAGATGCACAGCACAGAAAATAACCCAGCCTCAGTACAGGCAGGGACCAGAGGACTGAAGTTCTCCCAGAGCTCTAACTTTTTAACACTCTGATTTTCTGGACTTTCAGTAGAGCTTATATAAGTCTATATAATTTGCAAACACATTTCCTCCTGAGTCATCTTTTATTTACCTTTTTTCTCCTTGCTGACTTACAGAACCAGCTTTGTGACTAAACAATTTTGGTAAGCCTTGCAATCAACAGGATTAAGCAGTGTGTGCTGGGTGAACTACAGACAGAATTCATTTGTCAGATCCCCAGTGCCCTGACTTTAATCAGGGGTAATAAAGCCAGCAGTATTGCTAATCCAATCAGCAAGACCAATGAAAAAATAAATTTGTTACTGCAGTTCAAAAACTGCCCTTTCACTGTGCAAAGCAAAAGTGGAAGGAAAATCTCTCCCTTCTCCTCTCTCACTCCAAAGGTCCCTAATGAACAGAAGAGGGAGGAGGCAGAGGAGTTGCATATCAAAGCCCAGTTGTCCCTTGAAATCCAGCTTTAATTATTAATACATGTGATGTGCTGAGCAAAGACAACATGTTTGAGGTCTTGCAAGCTTACACTGCAGAATGTAGTGGTTGCAAAGCTGCCTCACTCAAAGCCAAGGAGACTTCCTTTTCAAGAAATTTCTCCCAATGAATTGTTGACCTGAATATCCTATTTTTCTACTGCGTGCTGAAGAAAAAAAAAAAAATCAGCACTTAAGATACTCCTTCTCCCAGGAACTTGTTCTCTGTGAACAGCTGCTGCTTTAATTCTGTTCAGAGGGACAAGGTGCAGCTCAGAGCACTGGAAACCACAGAAGAGTTGCAAGGACTGAGCAGGTCAGGATGATTAATGAGCACTTGCTGACTCTGCTGGCTCGGACTGGTGCCAGGAGCTTCTCCAGCTCACCTTCAGCAGATCCCTGTGGCAGCACTGCTTGGAAGCAGAGCAGAAACTAAGGAGTGGGAATATTACAGCTCCACCTGCCCTCCACTGCTCCAGGAATTACCATGGGATCACAGATTCCAGGGGTTGGGAGGAATCTGAAGGATTCCAAACCCCTGCCGCAGGCAGGGACAGCTTCCTCTAGCTCAGGCTGGCAGGTGTCACTATTTTATGGGATGGTATATGATGAATATTTCAGTTACTCACTGAAATGTTTGTGTCAATCATTTATTACACACAAATCCATGGGCTGAGGACAGAAGTGTTTCCCTCCTGGTGGGAACAGACTGCCTGCTTTTACAGGACTCTCTGCTCGTGAGGGTTCCACAGATATGGGAAGTCCCTTGGTCTCTCCATCTTAAAATTATAGACTCTAAGAATGTGGCTGAAAATGGACAATTGTTAAAATAATTTTTTAAACCTTACAAAAATGTCTCTCCAAAGAAGAAGTATTTTTTTTTTATAATTTTTTGAAAATATGTGCCAGAAGTAACGTGGGTAAGAAAACAAATCCCCATCTCACTACAACATTTAATGCTCCGCAACTGAGATAAGATTCATCTTCTGGGCCAGATTCTGAAAAGGCCCAGTAATTGTTATAAATCAGAAATGGTAGGATGAGTTGGCATTAATTACAAAATGGCAATGCCTTTTGGAGGGTTTTTTATTAGAATTTACATTCTCACCTATATCATTGTTACTTTAGCTGGAAAGGTTGTTCCAGACAACAAAGCAGCTGTTGTAAAACAACCACTGCTAATACTTTAATTATAGCCACATCATCATTAACTTGTGCTCTCTCAATCTGCTGCCTCCACCTGTTACTGTTAAGTTTATATTTATCTTATTATTGTATCTGGGAAATAAATGATCTTCCTGCTATGTAGCTTTACACTGCTCAGCAAAACAGGAGCCTGAGCACGATCAGGACCTTCATACACTACCAAAAGAGGAGAAAAATATTTTTTAAGCTCTCTTTCAGTTTTCTCTAAGGCTACTGGCATGTGATGTAACAGCTGAGGAACTCCAGCCTGCAGGTTAATGCACTTTCACAAGGAGAGAAGCAAAGAAGTTCATAAACACTTCATAGAGCCCACAGGCGCTGATGAAAAGCAGAATATACATCAAATACAAAACGTTTTTCAGGATGCCAACCTCTTAGCAGGTAGGCACTGCCTATTTGAACAGATATTTTTTGCACTGATGATGGTTTAATGAAGCAACTTTTGCTAGGTGTTCAAAGAAAAATCACTGTCTCTTCATTCTGCCTTATTATCAGAGCCTGTTGATCACTGAAGTGGAAGCTCTTTTGGTCCTCTGAGTCACAGCAGGAAGCCAACACAGAGCCATGAGTTGATTGAAAGTCTGAAACACAGACTTTGGAGCGGCTCCTCAACAAAGGTATAGTTTTAGAAACAGTGACAGACTGTCTAGAGCTGGAGGAAAAACTGTCACACATGACAACCCCAACACAAGTCCCTGACACCTCACCTGTGAGCTCGCTCATAAAACCGGGGAAAAATCGAGAAAACTTTCTGAAACTCTCTCTAGACAACAAAATTACTTTGAATTTTCCCCAGACAACAAAGAAGGCTTCAATTAATCTCTATTCTGATAGACTGTTTCTGGGCATATTTGTAAATGGCCCAGGGAACTATAATTAAGCAGTTAACTTGATGAACAGCTGCACTTTTTTGAAAGCAGTCATTAAAAGTAAGGACAGAGCTACCTGCCTCATTGTTTAACAAGCTCTATTAGAATAAAAAACATGAAATAGTAACCCTGGAGGAAAAATAATTCTTCATAAAATATTAGATGGTTGAGTTTGGTTTCCCCACAGAGTTTCTTTCCAGGCTCCATATTTCTTTGGAAAGAAGGCAGCATCTCATTACTGCTCCTGTTCTTTCCAAAGAACAATGCTTGTCCTTTAGCTAAAGAGAAGACATTCCAAGGAAGTGGGTGACCTCTAAATCCTCCTAGGATAGAAAAATTCAGAAAAGTCATGTATGGGTCTGAGCTTCCTGGAATTCTCAATGAAAACAATATTAACTAAAGTATTAAGATGTCACACAGTCACAATAGAGGTCAGAAATGCCATAAAACATTTCATCTTGAGTGGTTTTCTAATGCTAACTTATAATTACTCAAAATTTTATTCATTTATAGAAACTATACATGCATTAGCACAAAAGTTTTTCATGCTGTCAGGGTTCAACAAAAAAAAAAAAAACCCAAGAATCCAGGATGCTTCAGTTTTGGAAAAAAATTGGCTGGAATAGACAAAAATATTTTAGTTTCTTTGCAGCCAATAGTTCTATCAAGCTGCTATAGAACAGATAAAAGAAAATTATCTGAAGCTATAGTTCATCCTTATTATTAAGGTTCATGAAAAAATCCTATTTATTTCTAATATATTCTATTGTATTTATTATTTGTATGACCTTGGTTGGGGGTCAATGGGAAGACTCTACTGATTTCCACTCATGATGGTGCCAGGATGTTCCTAGAGGGAACATCAAAACCCAGATGCAAGAGAAGCATCACCACTGTTATTTTAAAATATCAGTTCGCCTTATTTAACAGAGTCAACTTCAGTGGCTTCCAAAGTCTCTTCTCTGCTCAAACACAAAAAGAAATTAACTCCGTAAAAGAAAAATAAGCAGTCAAGAGGTCAACTTTTCATTGCAGGGACAATTAGAGCCTGATCTATTCCAAAGTAGCAATGGAAAGACTTAAGAGCATTTGGCTCACACAGAAGACAGAAGGAATAAAGAAGCCCTGACCTGGACGCACATTGCAGGTTTGTTTCAATTCATGGTGTCATTAATCTGGAGGGGGAGGAACTGTGTTTCAGCTTTTAGCTTTGGACAGGTTTGTTTAAGGTCTCATTTATGCCCCACTGCACCTGACTCCAACCAGAGCACTGAAGACTTGATTATTTACCACTGCCACAGCACCAGTAAAGGAAAAACTGCTTTTCTGGAACTGAGAAAAACAGTTTTTTTCCAGAGAAGGAGTGGGGTGTCCCTCACTGTAGATACTCCAGAGCCACCCAGACAAATTCCTGTGCTCTGGGCAGGCAGCTGGGAGCAGTGACACACTTGGTCCCTTCCAGCCTGACACATTCTAGGACTTAACTTTGAAGGCTGTGAGCAACATTTTAGAACCTAAAAGCCTCATTTTCAAAGCTGCCAAGCTCACACACCCCAAATGAGGTCCCAGATGGTTTCAGTGCCAGCATTTCTAAAAAGCCAAGCTCCAGGAGCTTCAGAAAAGGGAGAAAGTTACCATCCAAACAGGTACCCCTTGATGGCAAGGGTTAAACCCTGCATAGACCAGCACCTAGGAGTTACAAAAATAACTTCAGATAGAGAAATTTGGCTTAATTATTGCTCTTTTCACCAAGTCATACATCCACAAACACTGTACAACACCGTGCCTCAGTTTCCCTCCTTTGTGACCCAGTTTATACAACAGAGCTGCCACGTGCTTACAGATGGGGTGGTCAGGGTCTGTCATTTAAAAACCGTGAGTGCATTGATGCCTGCAACTCAGCCCTGGGAGAGGAGAGGCAGACAAAACCAATTTGGCCCCCGGCCCTGCAGTTCTGGTGCCTCTGCAGCACTTTGGATCAGCTGAGGAGCTGCAGCAGATGAAGCTGCATTCTGCACCTCCCTCATCCTGCAGCTTTTGTGGGAACAGCAAAAAATATCCTCGAAGCTCTAACCTTGTGTGAGCATGAAAGGTTAAACAGGCAAAAATCGGGCCACATAATGAGAGACTGAATGAAGGGAAAAGAAACCTTCCTGGCCCGAGGATTCTCTGCTTCTGGAGCAGATAACCAGGCAAAGATCACACAGTCTGCCCCCAGAAGATAAAGTTTCTGGTGTCTGTTCAATGCAAAGGCTCCTGCTTGTTCAGCACAGTATTTTTTCTTGTATTTGTTTCCCTTAGACCTCGGTGATCTTTCCTGCATTCAATTGCTCGGCTCCATTTCTCATCACACTGTGTGCTACAAAAGCAACTATTCAGGACTTGGAGGTGCTGAAACTCCTTATCTTGAATTTTAAGGACAGATTACACTAGCCTCACTCACAGCGAGCAGTATTTTGTACAAAGTGTATGTACCACCAAAGTCCTTGAGAACACCAATGCTACAGAATACGACACAACAGGAACAGAGAAACCACAAAGGATAGAAATCTTTCCTTGGCACCTCATGCTGCCTGATAAATACACCAATGAAGTACAAAATTTAATGCATACTGGAAGTCTCTGACATTTATTACCAAAAAAAAAAAAAATTTGCATAATAAAATCCATACTTGCACCAGAAGAATAGGGCAAGCTACATTTATAAAAATCTGCTCAAATTAACGTTCTTACAATGTTTCTCTCTGTCTGGATTGAAAGATCTTGCAATATTCTGACCAAACCCAAAGGGGAGGGCAGACCTTTCTTGCTTTGGAACAGGTTCAGGTGCCAAACCACAGGGATTGCTTTGGCTCTACAAAACCACATCTTCTGAATTTCCGTTCCTGGCAAGAAATACAAGAAGCAAATCAGAAGCGAAAAGGAAATACTATGTCATTTCCAAGAAAACAAAATTGCAGGACCTCATCTGTTAAATTTTAGAGAAGTGGGGATGAGCGGAGTAAGCATTTGTGGGCACAGAGAGGATTCCCAGAGCCTCCTCTCACAGATGGAGCCGGGCTGGAGACTGGCAGCCCTGCCAAGGTCAGGCTGGCAGCAGTGCTGGATGGCAGGGCCACAGCCCAGCCAAGCACTCCAGGAACGAGCTGCCAAGCAAAACTCACAGCCCGACCTACAAATTGTGCCCGTCAGTGGTCTGCAGGTGAAACACAAGCACAGGATTTTTGCAGAGAAGCTCGCTCGGTCAGGCTTCGTCCGAGTTTCAAACAAAACTGGTTCTTCATCGCTCTGCACTGCATCACAGGCTGAGCAGGTTATTGTGCTTAAGATGAAGTTTGAAGTCTGTGCAGGTGCAGTGCCCCAGAAATCCCATCAGTTCCCCCACAGATGTTCCTCTGGGCCCTTACAGCCCCGCAGTGCAAACAAAGCAAAGGCTCCAGCTGAGCAGAGCGAGCCAAGAGGGACCCGGGGTTCCTGGCACCCACAGCAGTGACAGAAAGGCTCTGGAGGCTGCCTTTTAACTAAAACCATCTGGGAAGGTACATACTTTGTCATAGCATCTTCTCTGCTCCACTGTTTTTTTGGTTTACAGCTTCAGAAATTATCTTAACCAAAATTAGTGCACAAGCAAGGGGTTGTTTTTTTCCCCTCATTAATTAATGTCATGGATCAGCAACCAGAGCTTATCTGCTCCAGAGATGAACCTTTTTTTTTTAATGAAATCCTTGAGGAAGTTAACATCAGTATTTCTTAAAATAATTGTTAAAAAAAGCTATTTTCTTCAAACCTTGGGCTGGGATTAGCTTTGTCATTTGTGCTTTTCAGTACACTCTGAGTAGGATTGTACACAACTTCACAATAACAAATTTTCTATTTTCCCTGAAGTATCATTAGTTTAATACCATATTCTCATGGCTTTACACATGCCATTAATTTCAATCACTTTTTATTTCTTTGTATGAAGCGCGTAATGACGAGAAGTAAGTCAAATTAGAGACCAAAGGAAAGTACAAAAAGACACAATCTGACTTTATCTTAATCACCCTGTTTGAAACCAGCAAAAATATGGTATCATTTAGAGGTCTCAGCTGTAAGAACCTGTACAAAAGCAAGCAAGGTGCCTACATGGCACAGCAAATTGCCATTTCCAGCACTTCCCACACTCTTTGTGCTATGTTAGCTCAGGTACCAGGAGCAGAGTGGCTAAATTAGCCCCAAAAAAATAGCAACAGAGTCTGGGGGAAATTCCAAGTTAACACAGCTGAGAGCACACAGCAGTGAGAAACTGTCCCCACCCTGAATTAGTTTAAACAAACCAGAAAGGAGTGGAAGGAGGTGAAAACCAACAACACAGCAAAGCCAAAAGAACTCTCCAACACAAGAGCACACAAAGCAATTCTAGAGCCACACCATACAGCAGAACTCTGAGATTATCAGTGAGTCACATCAACTTCAGGCACGGTAATTTTTATATTCCTGCTCTGTGCAAGAGGGGCTTTGTGCAGCAGGCACCTTCTGCTGAGCAGCACAGGAGATGGGAGTCACTCTGCTCTCAGATGGAAAACTGCTCCCTCAAATGCTGCTCTCTCCCCCTTTGCAAAACACCAGAGGTTCTGGCTGGCAGGATCAGCAAGGGCTCTTTCTCCCACCAGCCAGGAAACCCCTCCTGGAGCTGCCCCTCTCTGCCTCCTCGCTGGCACTGCCTGGGAGCTTTCCTGGGGACTCAGCCCTGCTCCTTCTGCCCACAGGGCAGGAGGTTGTTCTGCTCCCACTGCAAATATTCCCCATTATCTGTCACCAAAGGACACCAACACCTGTGCTGTGTGAACACAGAGATACTTTCCTGAACAGAGGATGTATATCCACTGGCTCTTTGTGGATAAAGATAAACAGATTCACAGAATATAGATGCTGCCCTAAAGTAACCAAGCATTAATACAGTGAAATAAGGACAAAACAATACTCAACAATGGTCTATATAGTTTTTACCTATCATAAACAAGAAATTAGGGCTTTGATACAGAAGAAACACTCTAATGGACTTGAATCCATTTAAAATGGATTTTGTTTAGAGTCACTTTCAACTACTACTGCTTTCTTATGAGCCTCAGGACTTCGTTTTTAAACAAGGAACCCTTTGTATTCTGTCACACATCCACAGTAGTGAAAGCCAGATGTGAACTGTAGAGTCTCATTAAAAGCATCGTTGCAAGGAGGTGATGGAAGCTTAGAGGACTTATGACCAAGCAGGGAGGTCTGAGATTCCAGTAATGGCACAAGAATACATTTTCAGAGAATAAAGCTGTTTAATGTGAAACAGCCTTTGAACTTTCCAATGCGTGCAGTGCTGAGAGCACCACTGCTTGGAAAAGAGTGGCAAGAAATAAAGATAACCAGCATTTGTTAGGTTTATTTTACTCTACAAATGCTGAACATAACGATGGCTTCCCAGTCAAATAAATCCTGTTCTCCCAATACTGTTCCCAAAGCTAAATGGCTTTTACCCAGATTACAGCTAATACCTCGCCAGGCTGAAAACAACCCAAATTTACACAAACTGGAAGTGGGAGCAAAGGCAGCTCCCTGCTTGGAAGCATTTCCACCAGGGACAGCACCACGGAGGCACATTTGGTGGTCCAATCACTTGGAAGGATCCAGAGCTGACATTGCACATGGTTCTGTTTCTCCTCTCACAACAATAATGCTTACAAGGAATATAAAATAAAATGTGGAACCAGCAGAGTCAGGGCTTTAAATATCCCTGGGATTTGTGCTGTGACCACTCTGAATGTTGCTGATGGGGCTCTCTTGGTGGTAATTAGGAGGATGCACTCGCTCTGAAGGATGATGGTAAAGTCTTTGTGAGCACTTTCTTTTGAGCTTAAAATAAACTCAAGACAACACTAAGGACAAAAACATACACAGGTTAAATTAACATTGTAAATTCAGCATTTAGCTAGTTAGGTCTTCAAACTTTGTGCCCTGTAACAGTCAAATTATTTCAGTAAAATAACTGAATTTTGAATTTTGATTTTTTTTTTTTTTTTTTTAAATCTGCTCCTCTCCACATGAAAACTCCAAGCACTCCTGTTTTCCTGGATAGTTATTTCAGTTCTAATGAAGCCACATCTCCCCCTTCCCTCTCTCTGAGGTATAAAGAAGACATTGCACCAGAACCCGGGCAGATTGAGCAGTTCAAACTTATTTCCTCTCTTCAGAACGATGTAAGTGAATTTAATCCAGAAAAACTGTATCATTAATATGTGCTTACAGGCATTTCCTTGCGCTTTCAAGCTTGTAGAACAGTGTGAGTTATCATATCAAAACCTTAAGCACCAGACAGGGGAAATGGGAGCTGCATTGTGATTAAACATTAAGATAAGGTGAGTAAAAAGTTTTATTTTCACATATGTAAGTTCATTTTTCTTCAAAAAATAAGCACTAACTTTACCAGCCTTCTCAGCACCACTGTGTGACTCTCCTGGTATTAGCTCTACTAACCACGATTAAAGGGGATGAAGTCCAATTCTCGTCTAACTAACAGAAAAAAAAGATACCAGTGATGAAATATTTCCATCTGGTAAACAAAGTTCCAGTGCCAGGGAAATATCAGAACCACTGTCAGCGCTGGCAGCAGCAGCAAGGCAGAGATTTCCATCCAACCTTTGCCTTTGCTCTAGCTATCTGAAGCACTTAACATTTTCTTCTACTTCAGAGCAGGCTGCTTGAAAGGAAAAATAATTCAGCACTGTCTACACAGAGAAAGAACAAAACTGTGTCTTATTATAGCAGTGTATCTCATTTTTTTCATTAAAATCACTGTTTCCTAAGTTTCAGATATAAAAAACTGTCCTGCAAGTACCACTACCAGCAGTGACACAGACCAAAAAAATTGCAGGTATTTAATTATTGATTCAAATCCAAGGATGAGTGAACACGCATAAATTTTAAACTGAAAATCCTTGTGGCTTTTTTTTTTTTTTTGAGGAGTTATCTAGATGATCTTTTTTAAGCACAAAAAGCAGTTTACTGGCAGTTGTGTATCAGGCACAGCATCGTTATTGTTGTTTTTTATCTACAGCTTGCACAGGCAAAGTATATTAATAAACATCCCCCTTTTCTCTGCCACAGCTTCCAGTTTGCATTAATGTTGTGATAGCTGGATTGAAAATCCTGCCCAGGGAAGAGATTCCTGACCCAAATGGCTGCATAAATTCCTCCTCTGAGACTTCCCCCACTAGACTGGAAGGTTCTGAAGCACCTGATAAAACAGGGACACATCCTTGGGTATGCAGAGCCAGGGAATGCTGCTGACAGAGACAAATTTCCTACCACAGCACATGAAAGGGAAAGCTCCTGGTGCAGGGGGCACGATCACAGGGCAGAATAACAAAACACTGAGCTGCTCCTTCCACCTGAGCCAGAGAAAAGGTGCATTTGTTTCTGAACAAACAGCGTGTTAGACATGCAATCAAAGGTTGTAATTAGTTACTAATTATAGCAGCCAGGATCCAGTCGTGGTGTAGTCACTCAACAACCCAGACCTGCATTTCAAACAAAAGTTCCTGTAGAAAAAAATATTTCTGGGGGGGGGGGGGGGAATAGAGAATTGGCACTTCCCAGTGTCAAGCATCAGCAATTAAAAGCAATTATAAGCAGAGGATTTGCTTGCCTGCATAATCATATTCACTCCAATCTGTCTGCTGGCTGTGCAAGGGGAGGGTCAGGCAGGAGACAAACACAGAGCTGCACAGGTCAACTCCATTTATTTGGAAGCCTCAGTGGACTTCCAAAATAAAGAATCCTTATGGAGAGGGAATGTGTCAGCCACACATAAAAACATGTCTAGCTTCAGAAAAGAAGATACAAAAGAAGTCCATGATGAAGCACAAAAGATTAATAGTTCTGGTCACTGTCAGGCAATTGATTAATTTTCTCAAACTGACAAGGTGGGGGAAACTGGAGATCAAAATAATTGTCAGCAACTAAATAATTAAATAATAAAAAGAGAAAAAAATGTGAGGCTAGAACTTACTGCTGGTAGCAAGAAGGAGCACACACTTGACAGTCAGGAAAAGTAAGACCATCCAGTCCCTGGGGTAACTTCTCCATGTAAATGAGCTGCTTGAGAATTGGTTCATCAACTCCATCCATATTTTCCTAGCTCCCCCATGGTTTTGCTCAAAAGGGCAGCTAGTTTACTGCTCACTCTTACCTGGACATAAAATTCTAAATCTGCTTTTCCAGATTTAGAAACTCAAATTCCAGGTATTCCAATTATTTCCTTGCATGCACTTTCGAATGGACAAGCTAATTAACAAATTGTTTGGATGCTTTAATGAGACTCCAACTCCTCTGAGGATTTAACTGCAGTGGGGAGAACAGGGCTGCCATGTTTTCAGTCTAGGTATTATTTGGAGGAACAAAAGCTACTGCTACACCTTCTTTTGCCTACCATGCACCTCCTTGCCACCCTGGGAGGTGACCTCCAACTCTGCACATCACTTTTTTTTGGTTTTGTTTTTTGAGTCCAAGTGTTGTAATTTCCCTTGCTCCTATCCATACAGACTTGGGAAACCCCCAGTCTGGGTAAGGGGCATTTGCAGCCAGATCTCAGCACTCTTTCTTCTGCTGCTCCTCCATCTCTGCGACATCGGGTATTTATTTTCTCGCCTTTCCTTCCTTCCAAGGTCCCCAACAGCTCTGTCCCATCCATCAAGGTGTCAGGCTACATTACCCATATGATAAAAATAAAAGCAAACAACTCTCCTTGCATACTGTCTTACATTGTCTCTCACCTTGCAGGACCAGGGACTCCACTCTCCCTGAACAATCAAAAACCTCTGTAACAACCTCGTCACAACTAAGCTCTGCTAAGGTTAGGTGGTGGATATGACAAAAAACCACAACCAAATCCAATAAATATCCTAAATTCTCACTGGTTTTTTACCTGTCTACAGACTTTTACATTTAACGTGCAATTCTGAGCAGTGATAAGCAAAATTCCTTTGTATTGTCATCAGTCTCAGGACCTCACCCATAACTGAACTGCATGGTAATGATGTTTCAGTGAAACACCATAAAAAAATTAAATTTTTTTATCCTTACAAGTTAAACAAGAAGTAAATCTACAAGATCACATCTTTCAGAGTTTTATGCCTCCTGTATTTTGCCACTTTTTTCCCCAAATCACAAGGAGCATCCTTCTCTTTCTCCTCCTGGCCCCCACCCAACCTTTGTGATTTGGCAGTTCTTTGCACATTTATACACAAGTATGTGTTTTCTAGTGAACCACCTCAAGCTTTTTCAATATCACAATGAGGGACAATGCTCTTACTTATGCTAAAATGGTTTTATTGCCACAATTGTCTATTCTTGCAATGTTTTTAACTGTGGAGTGCACAGAGTGTGGTGGGCAGGCACTGTGCATTAATCCTACTCCCAGAAAAATAAAGAATTTCTCATTGGAAGCATCTGGTAAAAGCACACTAGAGGCCTTGAAATCATGACTGGTGCTCTTACTATTTGCAAAAAAATGAGTACAAATACACACTAATTTAATTTCCCTGACCCTGTTTGCCCAATAGGAACCATCTGCTTCTGTTCATCGCCTCCTATCCACCCCGATCCAAGATCACAAATCCAGCAGCAATCATCCCTTCTTTGTCTGCAGTGTCTTTGCATTAACCCAAAGCAGAAGATGAAATAAAGGATGTTAAAATGAGCTTTAACAATCTATAAAATTCTTCCATTACGCAGTTTATGGCGAGTGATTATCGCTACACTTTGGATCCCCATAATGAGTTACTTTCTTAATAACCTCCTGAGGGCATCATAGAACAGAGTCAATGGCTGAAAATTATAGGGCAAACAAGAGACAGCTCCGAGCCAGTGTTTTACATTCAACAGAGGTGCAACTGGACTGAGCCGGGCTCTGCATCCTGAGCTGATTTCAGTAACGAGCCTGAATGAACTAAGAGAAGAATTAGCAGAGTTCCTCTCAACTCCACTCAGCAACACCCGTGTGTTTTTGCCCTCTGAAAGCAGAGATTTGAGACATTCAAGACAGCAGATAGAGCTGGTGAGGAGCACCAGATCGGCACGAGGAGGAGGAGCTGTGAAAATCCCATGTTCTGGCCAGCACACCATTACTCATCCTGGACAGCTGGAATGGAAACAAGGACCACATGAATCATCCAGGCTGCTCTCTAGGAACACACTGGGCTGCTCTGCACAGGCCATAATAATAACATTTGTTATTCCACAATGGACTTTTAGATTAACTGTCTTATCTGGTTTTACGATGCTGCGCTCGGCGCATTTCAAGGGAAGGTAAATCACTTCACCAGCCCTCCACCAAGAAAGCCACAGTAGATCTTCCAGGAAATAAATATTGATCAAGCCTCTGTCATAATTACAGGCTCTTCAGAACATTCCATTTGCACCAAGGAAGTTTTGCCATTACTGGGTAGGCCTATGCACCTGCAATGAGATCCACTATCTCAAAAATTAAATTGGAAGAATAACTTTAACTGGAAGTCAGGCTCATATAAGCACCAATATGGCCAATATTTATTAGAGCCCTAAATCAGGTCCTTCTGTAAATGATAACCAGTGAACAGATGTAGCATTATTAAGTGAAGCCACAAAAAAGGAGATGTTGCAATATGCATAAATTCTTTGAGCACTTAGCTTAATGTAATTTTTCTGGGGAGATTACAGGTGGCAGTGCAACAAATAAAACCTAGGAAACAGTTTTCTACCTGCTGGCTTCTTTTTTTTTTTTTTTTTTTTTATTCCCAAGGATGGCAGTCACAGAGGTACAACCTTTGAAAAAAAGTAATGTATTTATATTATGCACAAGGTTAGTAGAGTTTCTAAAGCCCTTTCTGTGACTACACTTTCTCATTCTCGTTAGCTATGTAACAGTTGTCAAACACCTCGTTACAAGATAAGCGCAGTTTTATTTCAGAAACCGAGGAACAGACGAATTAACTGACAGCCCCAAGAACAAACTGGTTGTAAGAAATGGGCTCCGAAGCTGCTTTTTATAATCCCATGAAATACGTATCTCGAAAAAGCATCATTAATGAATTTTTCTCAGAAGCAATCTTTGAAAAATCCTAAGAGGTGAGCAATGCAAACATCTAAAAATAAAAATAAGTGGGCATAAACCTGCAAGATCTTCAGTTATTTCTGAATCTCCAGATACAAGAGAAGCGGAAAAATAGCATAGGAAGGGAAAACATTACAAGAACAGTTCAACTGATAAATGTGTTCATATCTTAAAGAAGTTAATAATTTACAGAATGTTAGAAATAATTACTTGTTTAAGCAAGCTACCCACTGGACAAATTTTTAGAGCCATCAGGGATTTTTTAATTCAGCATATCAGCTCAATTCTGATTCAAAAAGAAATACATTTTACTCTGAAAATAAATTGTAGACATGATGCTCTCTTTGAAATCCAGCACGAGCCCCCGTTCTGCTGCAAGAAACGCTTTGGGGGAGAAGCTGTGTTTCAAATTTATTAATGATTCCTCAAGTTGTTATAGAAACGCAACTGCAGCAAGGCAATGTCTAGAGACACGAGCCCCTTTCATGTTCCCTGTCAGAGGAGCTGGTTGCTGAGGTTACCTAACAATGGAGGAACTTGTACATCCAATTCCCTCTTTACAAAGGCCCCGCAAACCCAGGGCTTGCCACACAACAATGCTGGCTAAAGCAACCACTGGGCTTGTTTACAGTGTGCAGATTTAGAAAACACTGCTCTCAGGTTTCTGCAAATACCTGGTGGCCATTGTAGCCAGAGCCAGCTCTTCAAAGAAGGCATCAAAAGGCTTTTCCTGGGGAAGCAGAACAGGATATTGCTAAAACAGGCTTCAACTCCACCAACTGCTTCAGAACCTCCAGCATGTGCTAAAGTCGTCTTTAATTTCTGTAGGACAACTGGGTGCTCAGTGAGACATTTAGGGTGAGATCTTAAAGGCTTCTGTGCACTCTAATAGCTTCTGTCAGGACTTGCAGCTCCTCTCAGGAACAGCTCCAGGAACCTACACCTTCCCCAGGAGGGGAAGGGAAAGGCACTGACCTCTCCTCTCCAGGGACCAGGGACTGGACACAAGGAAGGGTCTGGAACTGTGTCAGGGCACATTTGGGGTGGATAGCAGAAAAAAATTTTCCCCCAGAGGGTGCTGGGCACTGCCCAGGCTCCCCAGGGAATGGCTCCAGCCCTGAGGCTGCCAGAGCTCCAGGAGTTTTTGGACAATTCTCCCAGGGATGCACAGGGTGGGATTTTTGGGGTGTCTGTGCATGGCCAGGAGCTGGACTGAATGATCCTTGTGGGTCCCATAAGTTGGTCATTGAAGAGAAATAAAGTTTCTTGTTGTTACTACAAATGCAGCCATGAGCATTTGAACACCTTGCAAGTGAGCAGGGATGAAACATTGAACAGAGAGGAGAAAGCAAAGGAAAAAAGAAAGGTTTGTTTCCAGATTTCAAATGGAAATCTCAGTTTAATTACAGTCAATGAGTGCTCTTCTATCAATTTTAAGGGAGCCATGACTTCACCCCCAGACAATTATTAAGTGCAACCAACTACTACAACTTTTTTTTCCTTTAAGCAAGAAGAGAAATAGTAAAATGAAAAACCTTTGAGTCTGGCAAATCCCGGAACAGCAGCTGAATATAAATGAGGAGATAAATGATGAAAAGTGTGTTAAAGCAATTCTTCAATGGGCTGGAATAAAACAAAAGTTTGCGTTCTCACTCCACATCCCCAAAATGGTTTTTGCATAACTGGAATTAGAAAATCATGGCTGGGTATGGGGAGGAGTCTCAGTGGTGACTGAACAACCTCCATGGGTTTGATAAGAAACTCCTACAGCACATCTGTGAGGTGAGCACACACGTGTGTGTGTGTTACACACAACCACATCTACTAGAAAGAGACAAAATTTAAATAAACACTGTCAAACAAAGCACTTCCCTGGGAATTTACCATTTTTAAGTTCTTGCAATAAGATCTCTAGACAGTATCCTTTGGAAAAAAATAAAAGCTGCAAGTGCACTCTGTGTCTTTTACCTTTGGCCTCTCTGCAATTTAAGCCACGACCACACAAATTCTGCATGGGGTGGTTTCAAAGATGGGATTTAACAAGACTACAAAGTGTTTCTGCACCTACCTGGCCTTTTTTTGAGGCAGGCACAGGCTGTGGGGCCACGCTGCCGTGGTCAGTTTGCATCCAACACCCTTCCAGGCACATCCAGAAACTCCTGCCTGCTGGTAGAGGAGACCTAGACCCACTCTGGGTCCCAGCCCAGCTCACATAAACCAGTACTGGTCCCAGCATGAAGGCACTGGAAGAACCCAAGGAACTGGCCTTATCTACAGTTCATTCATTCCAAGTGTTCAATTCTGCACAGAATGAAAGAGGCAAGTGAATTTTAAAATTAAGAAAAATAGGCTCAGTAGATGTTCTTGGTAGATTTGGTTTCACAAAGAAAATGAGTCTTTTCTTTGTCAGCCTTCCCTCTACAGACTTTCTACTCATCATGTGTCCAGTCCTCAACACAACCCTTCTGTCACAGTGCCTAAAAACCCCAGTCCAACACTAAAGAATACAATTCTCCCTTCAGAGCTCTAAAAGATAATTATAATAAAAGGCGATTTTTCACTGAAGTGGCATAAAGAACACTCAGTAATTCCAAGTGCGTGATTTGTGTATCATTTCTGTGTATGTATCATTTATATGATTAAAACAGTAATGGCACATATGGCTAGAACTGGCAGGCTTCACTTAATGAAAATACTGAAAAACTAAATGCCTGATTTTCATTATGCTGTTCAGAGGGTGTTGTTGCCTCCTCTCCTGGCAAAACACAGCCTGAAATCTGCATTCACCCACAAATCATTTCTTGCAAACACCTGAACTGTGGACTAGAAGGGAAATTCATCCCGAGCCCTTCCTACCCATTCTCCAATTCCCTAATGAAAAGATCTTGGGGGCTCTGAGAACAGCCTTTTATTTTCTTTAATGGTTATAGGTCAATAAAGCTGACATAATCCAGAATGGCTTGAAATGAATAAATCTGCTGGATAAGATCCACAGATCTTACAGTCTGCTCCAATGAGGAAAAAATTGGTTTCACTCAAATAAAAAAATTGATTATGAACCTGTCTTGAGAATGGCTCCTTAGCAGTGGACAGCATGCCTGTAACAACTGCAGTCCCATCCTCACAGATGACTGATGATCTGAGAGCCCAGTGTGCCTCACTGAACTTTATTTAAACTCATCACAGCCACAGAATTGCTCTGGAGCTCTCGTGGAGCTCCTCTGGCTCCATGTCCAAATGCTCATCCACAGGCTTTCACCAGGCTGAGGCTCTCAGTGCCTTTTGCTGCTTTGTGCTGCACACAGGCAGGGATTTGGGGAATGCAGGTGTGCCAGAGCTCCTTTAAAATGGGTTTTAAATGGTGATGGACCTGCTCAACCAGAAAGCTGAGCCAGTGGGGGGCACCTCATCCCCAGGGGACTCTGAGGTGTAAATTAACTGGGTACCTGCCCTTGCTCCACAACACACGTAGCACCAGCACAGGAGGACTAAAAGCTCCTTCTCTTAAGAGAATTTCTGCCACGAAACCTTTTGCAGACTGCTTTTCAAACTCTCCACTTTCAATTACATAAAGAGACTTCAGACTGGGGCCAGTCAAGCTGCTCCTGATTTACAGTGATGGAAATAGAGGGAAATTCAGCAGGAGAGTTCACAGAAAGTTAATTGGCTGAACTTACAGGCAGAGAGACTTTCTGCATTAGACCATTATAGAAAATATAGAATTAAGAACCAAATGATCCCCTGAACTTGTGAGCACAACTTAGTCCACAAGAAAACAGAAGGGGAGACAACAGCAAGTGTTCAGCTCCAGCACTGGCTGAGTCAATTCCCAGTGTTCATCTCCAAAGCTAAAAGCAAAACTGACTGCCAGAGGAAAAAGAATAATGTATATTTTATAGATTCTCCCGCCATCCTTCCAATGCTCTGTCCTCATTTCCAGCCACCACTGCCAGGTCCTGCAGGTTTCCATGCCTGAGAGGGAGCCTGGGGAAGGCAGAAGGGTCTGCAGGGCAAAGGGGAAGGTGGCTCAAGCAAAGGCACCAACCTGACCAGGAGTTCCAGCAGAGTCTTGCTCTGTATTAGGGTGCAATATTCACAATAAAGTGGCAGCAGTGGGGTAGAAGGACAACTTTAGGCATTAACTTCTCCCGTACCTCTTCACTCTTTCAGGACCTGCTGCCATGTCCAGGGTTAGGCCCTTGGAATCTGGATAAAATCACACTCTCAAATTCTCACACAGCACATTGAGGGTAAGTGTTTGAAGCTCCCACTAAAGGGAACCAGATGTTGGAATGCAGCAGTGGAACTAGGAGTTGCATCACAGATTTTTAAGAATTATTTACAAGTGTTTGGAAGACACGACATTTCTAGAATTAGGCCAGCTTATAATAAGATGAACATTTTTAACATTAATATAGAACAGAGCTGAAGGCTCAGCTCTCATTTCTATCGACTGTAATACATTTTTCCTGAAAAGGGGTGATGAGAGAAAATGTGTTTTCTTTCAGTGCCAGACATGCACATGGACCTGACACTGAGGAAAGTGTTTCACAGTATTCCCCAGTGGCTGCAGCTATGATCCAGAAACTGATCCTTTAAGAGCATTTAGTCATAACACTGGTACTTTTTGAATAAATCAAATCAAAGTGGCTGCAGCGTTAGATAACACATTGAATAATTTTGCTTAGGACCATATTTACTAGGGCTGGGAAGAGCCTGCTCCACTCTTACTACAATTTCCTTGACTTTTAAAAGGACTGGAGTGGAGAGGGAAGGTGGCTTTTTTTTTATTTTTTTTTTTTTTCTTTTTAAAAAGTGATGCTGTAATTCAAATCCTGGTAACCTTGGAAACAGCCTCTCTCCACAAATATGTCTGTGTCAATTAAAGTAATTGGGACACTCCAGCTAATGGTGTCTAGATTTCAATATCCAGCCTGGTGCCCAAGCATTAGTCCTGAAGGACTTTCTGCAGACAGACAGGTCCTCAGAAAAAAGCATCTCTTGGAAAGGTTCTGCTCTTCTTGTGAGCATTTGTAAGGAGGATGGCTGGGAAGAAGCCACCCTTAAAGAATGTTTTTGCATGTATTTACAATGCCCAGATTATCCAGTGACAGTGAACTTGGGGTTTATTTGTATGTGTATGGCAACAAAATTTCTAAGCAAAGCAGGAGAACAGCATTATCACCTTTAAGATTGACTAAAAAACTCTACAGATTTACAGAATTCAGCTTTTTTCCTCACCCTTTGATAGCATGTGGACATAAACATGCACACACACCCCTCAAATCAGATATTCATTAAGAGACAATCTCCAACCACCCCAGATTTATGAACAAACAAACAATGCTGACTTTACTAAAGTGCCTTAGCCTATCCTAAAAACTGGAATGAACCAGGATTCCCACCTTGTAACACTGGTGGGCTGGGAAGAAGAAAATCAAGAAACTATTCAGAATTTCTCACAGCACCCAAAAGCAGCTCCTTCCTTCTCCACTGAAACCAGAAAGAATTATTTAAGAAAGGGAATATCCTCTAATATGTTTTGAAAACCACAGACATCAATCAATCACTCAGTTCAATGACAGACATCACCACCTTTCTGCAGATATACTTTAGTAAAGCCCCTTTTTTGAGAGCATACAAATGTATTTTGAGGCCCACCCTCCAATCCACAAAAGAAGGCATTAAAAGAAATATTTCTTCTACAGAGGATACTCACTGTGAAATACTGGCATGCAGCACTGATAATTAAAATTAACTTTTAAAGTCTTCTGGAGATAAATAGCTTTTCAGGGTATTTTAAAGATATTTATTTCTGTACATTACATTTTTGTATAGCAGAAAGTGATTTTTATTAATTTTTTTTTTGTTATGCAAATGGTAAAGTGCCTAAGCCACATCTAAAAATCTGTCCCTTCCATCCTTATCAACAGCAGAGAAGCAGAAGGAATTACATAGCCTTTGGGAAAAATAATCTAAATAACGATGGTTTGAAATGATTATGACTGGATATTTTTGTTGTCACATATAATATGGGCAGAGGGAATAAAATAAAGTCCAAGCTCCGAGCAGTCTTTTCCCATATGAAAGATTTACTGTAATTCCTTTTCTAAAGCACAGATAATCCAGGCCTTCCAGGCTGGGAGATCAGAACTGGCCAGGAAATGGGGTGTTCAGGCCTAGGCTGAGGTGCCTTAGTGATCCTCTGATATTAATAATGGAAAAGAAGGGGGAAAAAAGCAGGCAGAAGAGTGCAGTAGCTGAGTCAGGACCCACACACGCATCACTGCCAGCAAAAGCATCAAAGATCAGAAAAGTCCCAGCCCAGAACTGTTGTTTCAGTCCCTTTGAGATGTGGAGTTATTTCTATAAGAAATCTGTAATACAATATGGAATAACTCCATTGACAAGATGTGAAGTGGGACTGGTCCAAGTCTGCAGCAGAGCAGCTGCCAAACTGGACTTGGACAGCTCAGCTCTAGAAGGCCATTTTTCAGTTTAAAGACTACAATAAGCAAAATCCTGAAATATTATGCCTGTAAAACACTTTGGAAATATGCTGTAATAGTCACTAAAACCAGCAGAGATAATAATGCAAGTTTCAACTTGTTACAGTTTGAGTATGGAAAACACATTCTAGTCACTGAAAACCCAGACAGGAAGGGGTTTTGTAACAATTTACTTTTACACAGTAAAAATTTGTAGTTTCACTCTTCAGATGGGTCCAATTGTCCTCCCACTGAAGGAAGCTGAGTTTGACATTCCCATCAGCAGCAGCAGAATCAGGCTATAAAGCTACAACTGCATATAAACAGCTGTCAGACAATCACGTGGCACAATAAACATAAACCCAACATTAATTCAGAATAATTATTTATACAGGCACGAGTGAGATCAGCGTCGTGGATTTTTTTCATTTGGTGGAGATAAAGATTATCTTTGTTTTATTACCTTCTTTTACGTGAGTAGATGGTGAATACTGTACCTTGCTGTAAAACATTTCATATTTCAGCCTAAATATTTATACTGAGCTTCGTTCTGAGGCAAAGTAGTTTAAACTTGTTGTTTTATTTTACTAGTTTGACATTAGAATAGAAGTAGTCACGTTCTCAGCAGAGGAGATTTTAATGCTGTGCTAAACCCATCCTGCTGACCATCTCTGAGAAGAGGCCCAACACAGCGGATTGTGCCAATCAGATCTTCCAGAAACACCAGCAGAATTAAATTTACAATAAAGGCTATTGAGACCTTTCCAAGGAAAACAAGCTTGTTTAGTTTTTAGATCATTCAATAAAGTATCTCACAGAAAACACGAGCTGGAATCCAGCTCTGGTGAGACGTGGAGGAGGCATACGCTCGTGCAGAGCAAAGCTGCTCAGAGAGCAGCTGGAGATCCCTGGTCTGCAACAACCCTGAGAGCCCATCTGGAGGGGTTATGGACCCCAAATCCCCAGGGGTCCCTTCAGTCACAGAACTGGGATGTTTTTGGGATGCTGTGCTGGCACCAGGCGAGCTTGCACAGAGCCAGGGACACGTCACACTGTGTGACTGCAGGGCTCCTCATCTCAGTGAGGGCTAAAAGGAGTCACAGTGAGCACTGCACATTTACCCAGCACCTGCCAGAGCAGGGCCCTGCTCTACTTAGAGGTGTTCTCTACCTAAAGCAGAATAAGGGAGATTTTCAATCCACAACACTTGAATTTTGTTGCTGTTCCAAATCGGGGCGAGATGAAGACAAAACATCTCTCTGATCTTGAAAACAAGCTCAGAACAGAAATCCTGATGCCCAGCCAGGCCTACACCACAGCACATCTTCTCTCATGCTATTTGCAAAGGCATCTGCAACCTCAGCCTTCGCTGTCTCTGATATTCAGTGTTCTGTTCACTTCAAACTAAGTGCAGGATGATGAAAACTCACGGAGCATGATGGTGCCAAAAGAAAAGCTTCACCACCATTAATTGCTACACGAGTACATCAGATCTGTCACGAGCAGTGACATGCCAGGCATAACAAGCATCTCTGAAGTCAAACTCCCCATTTCTCTCTGCCACAGAACAGAGGATGCTGATGACAGATGGGCAGAGTTAAGCAAGACGACCGGCCAAAATCCTCTAGCTGCATTTCACTGCCAAGACCAGAACCTCAGTTTATAGCAGAAACCACTAACTTTCAGGCATCAGACAGGAAAAAAAAATCTATAAAAAATTAATGGTATAAATAATAAGAATTAAAAATGAAACAATCATCCATTCTTCTGGCACCTATTCCTAAATTTCTCCTCTGGCTCCAGGACTATTCCCTCTGCCTGCATAGTCCCAGATCCACGTAATTGCAGAGCTGCCACTCCACATCACTTATCACTGCTATCCACTGAAGTCAGAACTCCTCTCCTCTCTTCTGGCTGTTCTTTATCCTCTCCACCTGAACTAGGATGGGCTCTTATTCTGCCGTGCTGACTGGCACCAGCCTGGAGTCCCTGGACAGAGAGATTCAGTCACGCCTGGTGTGTGTGAGGTCTCCCACCACTTCTAGCAGGAGGTGATCATTTCTCATTTACTCCATGGTGACAGCACATCTTTTATCAATAATGAAGCTTCCAAACCTGCTCAGGGTGTGTGCAGTCAGGAGGGACCCTGCCAGACAAAGCCACTGTATATAAAGTGGTCTTTTAACACTTTGCCCCTGTTCTCTCCCAGGTTCTGCTGGGAAAGTTTATTTCAGGTTCACCCATCTTAACCTGAACTTGCATTGTTTCACATTTAAACCTCCCAGTGATTTCAGTCTGAGCTGCAAGTACCTAAGCCAAGAAGGTCCTCTATTTTAGTGTGGTTAATGGTGCATCAAGCCTTCTGCTGCCTCATATCCCTCCCTCAAAGTCAGCAGGGCTGAAAAGAGTCTAACTCAGGGTAATTTCAGCCAAAGTCCCTTCAAGTATCTGCACCATTCACATTTTCCTGCCTATGAATTGTAACAGCAACTCACGAAGCACTGTCATTTATTTAAACTTGCATTTTAAACTTAAATCAATTCTCAAGAAAATGAAGACAATTATTTACTTAAGTATGAGAAAGAATGAGATCATTACAAGTACACTACATCAAAAATGGCAAGAAACTTTTCAAACTTTTTTTTTCATATTGGCAACTTTTGTAGACTTACTTCACTACTCATTACTGTCTGGTCAAAGTGAAAACAATCAATAGCAAATTTCTACCAAAAGAAAAACCTAACAGCACAATATCATATTGTGTGCATTAAATCAATAGCCCTCCTCAGTTTTAATGTAGTTGCTGCAATACTTTAAAGAGAATTTTGAAATGAGTGTTTTTTAAACCACAGAGCCCCACTTCCTTCATTGTGAACTGAATAGGCTTTTAATGAGTGTTTCTCCATACAGATGAAATTCTCTATAAGGGCTTCAAAAGGCTTTGCAATTATTAAGATAAATAAACCACCCACATTTCTAATATGTACTTCACAGATGGGTAAGATGAGAAAGCCTGAGAGCTGCTTGCCCCAGACACAGAGCAAGCCAAGGACAGACCCATGGTAGTGGGGTTAAAAGTTCATCCTCTCTAGAAAAGTAAAATGAGCCAGATGCAGAGCTCAAACCTGGCTAAACACCTGCCACACCAAACCTTCAGAGAGAGGGTGGGAGAGGCCAGGGCCAACACAAACAGCTCCTGCTGGGCTGGCAAGAGCAGGGATGGGGCAGGGGCTCCTGAGCAACACATACAGCTGTGGCTCTGTTGCAGGGTACAACCTAAACCATCGCTTCCACCCCAAGGGCTGGGGATAATCTTTAAGACCTCCAGCAAGGCAATAAGTCCTTCCTGGCCTTGGAAAGCACACCAGGTGCTTCTCAGTGCTCTGCAGAAGCTCTGCACCAACACCACTCACACTCCAGTGCAGCAAAACACAGGAAGCGCTTCCCAGGAGATGGCAACACCCTTGTCTGAGGGACTGTCACACACAGCCACCCACCCTGAGTCTCACAGCTCACGTCCTGCAGCACTGAACACAGGAGAGGCAGAAAAACACACTGCAGTGGATGAAACATGAGCCTGAACTGCACTGGCAGGAAAAGACTCGAGGAAATGCTGGATAAAGCAGGACCCCTCCATCCCTCAAGTGGGATGACAACACAGCAGCATGAGAGGAACCTCCAGTCAGTCACTCTGCCCTCACCCAGCAAGGGCAGATGGATTTTTTTCTCCCCAGGACTGTGTACCCCTTAAGACATGGCCACTGATGTGGTTTTTGGACCAGTACAACCCCTCATCCTTTGTCCTCCAGACTGAGTGCAGCAAAGCTTCTTAATCCCCAGTTAATTTAGCCCAAGACATCAGAGCATCACCAGGAAGAGACTGGAGAGACTGGCACATCTGTGCTATGCAGGCAAGAGATCTGCACCATCACTGGTTAAAACCTCACAGGTTTGCTGTTAGCACTGAACAAGGTTAATAATGACCACACAGAAAAACCTTTGAAATGGTGACAGAAATATGGGTCTCCCAACAGAGCAAAAAATACAGCCTGCTTAGAACTCCTAAGACAGGAAACTTGATATTGGACAGGAACAAGCCCCATAAAATAAATCAGGTGAGTGCTACTAAGTACCTGTGTCAGGGTGAGGGGCAAACAAAACTCACAGCATGACATCCAGAGATGTGCAGACAGAATGAGCTGCAGGGTCAGCCAGGGGTGCAAGGTAACACACACTGGGATGAGCTACACTTCAGACACATTCTGCCCCTGAATCCCAAGGCACAGTCATCTCTGAATCTCTATCCAGAGAGAATATTTTAAATCTGTTTTGATATTTGTAAGATAGAGTGTGCTGTTGCTATACACACTTTCCTCTGGATGCATTGATGTGTCTATTAAAAATAAAAGAAAGAGATCCTGGCATTGAGTTTGCATTTTTGAAAGCTTATGTAAATGAACATTCATGAAGAGGCCATAGGAGCAGTGTATCAATTAATAAGGAGAACTTGCACTAAGAGAATAGTCCTGGTTCAAAAAATGCTGGTAAACCAAGACCATGTCAGAGCAGACTAACCTCACTCAGCTCTTCTCCCATGCCAGCCTGTGCATCTTCCTTTTCTAAATGTTTAGGTACACCTAAAACTTCACAAATATGGGTGTTTGGATATTCTGGGGTAGTTCAATTGTTTTCCTTTAGACAGTCTTCTTTATTTTAAGACTCAAGGAAGTGAAGAGAACCATTTCTGGGATGCAGTAACAATTCTGAAGTGCTGGGCTGACATATTACCTGACCAGGCTTTTACAACAACATGCTTGTAGTACGTCACCTTTTTGGGTTTTTTTGGGGTTCTTTTTTGGTTTCTTTAAATAAAGACAGCACCCTTACATTACAAATACTCATCTAAGAATACACAGTGGATATTCATCTAAGAATACATAATTTTGAAGAAAATGAGATGAGGCAGGTACCATCAAACCTCCATTTGAACTGCTCTGAATGGCTAATTATAACTTTCTGTGGTATTTTAATGAATTATGCTACTCTTCATACACTTCTCTGAATTGCTGGTTAGCTTTATCCCTCACCTCCAGCAAGCTGTCCATATTCCATGAGAGGAATGATGGCAGTTCAGGTTCTGGTGAACCTATTTGCCATCCCATTTCCACGCAGAACGAGACAAAACCAAGAGAATGTTTTCAGCAAAACTGAATTAGTCGCCCAACCCAAAAATCCTGAAGTATTTATTCACAGATACAGTTGTTCATCAGCTCTGAAACTCCTGGCTTTATTATGTGCCTGTCAGGATGAATGATAATGCCAAGGGGCTGGCAGGATAATGAACAACTGCCAGGATAAATGGATCCTCACACAAAGCTCTCTGCAATACAAAGATGATGACGAGAGCAACGCTCAGAGCTACACCTACAGTTTCTCCTTTTCCATTTCTCCCCACGTGTTGTGCAATTTTCTTCTGTCTCGAGTTTACTTGGCTGGAACAAAGGTGGAACGTGAAACAAATTGTGGCAAAATCCTCTGCTGCAATCAATGTATAATTGCCTAGTCATGCCACAGATGAATTTGCTCTCCATGCAAAGAATTTAGCAAGCATTGTAATATATTCACTTATTTCACAGTTATTAAGTCTGCCCTCTGATGAACATCTCTCCCTTATCTACTGTGCTAGCCCATTCTCCCTCCTGTTGCTTCCCACACCAGATAAAACTACTAAAGAAAGATTATTACAAGTGGAGATTGGGTGTGAAAATAATTCCAAATCGAGTTCCCACATCTGTTCATACAGAACCACCTTCCAGTGCATGAAAGAAGGTTTTATCCACAAAACACAGAAATCAGGGAAGAGAGGATTTAACTGAACTCTCCCCTTCTTTGACTGCACAAGGATCCAGAAAGGATGCACTGCAGATTCAGCTTGGAAAACATCACATAAACAGCCCCTATTTATAGCAGCAGCAAACAAGGGTAGTCAGTTAAACAAGATTTACACACAATTTCAACACAATTTTCCATAGGATACCAAGATCCAAAATGAGAAAATATTCAGGAATATTCCATTTCAACACTATGTTCCATAGGATACCAAGATCCAAAAAGAAAAAAAAAATCAGGAAGTTTAACATCATATTGAGTAGTTTTCTTTTTTCCAACCCCAAAAAAAGTTACATTTATAATTGTTTAATTATAAAATACCAATCAAATATATGAAGAAGAAACAAGAAGAAGGTAAAGAAGAACAATTTGTTTCCACTCTAAAAAGAAAAAATATTCAGGAAGTTTAACATCATGTTGAGTAGTTTCTTTTTCCCAACCCCCAAAAAAAGTTACATTTACAGCTTCTAGATCATTTACAACATAAATGCAGCCCACAGATCTAGAGGCCTCAGCAAAGGGTCAGTGGGGAAGGCTAGAAGTCACACTGCAGGTACATCTCAGACTGGAGCAGGTGTAGGAAGAAGAGATGGATGGACAGGTGAAAATCTAGCCATAAAAACTTCCATGGAACGGGCTCTTTCTCCCCTCATGTTGCATTATGTTAATAGCAACAGGATTTCCAGCACTCAGGTGTGAAGGAAACCATGTCAGACATCCAGCAGATCAGCACTGCCTCCCCTAACTCCTGTCAGCTCTCTGAGCTCCCAAACAGTGAGATTACAGAGAGAAAAAACAGATTCAGGTCAGCAACCCCGCACACAAAAGCCACCCTTGCAGCGTGGATAACAGCGAGAAAAGCAATTGCCTGTGAATTCTCGGCGAAGAAAAAGCAATTAGATTGCACAAAAAAGGAAACAGTGAGAAATAAGTTTTCTTTAAAAGGATAGCACAGACACCAATTCCCCCACTTCAGTACCACCATGAGAATCTCTCAAATGCCTGAAAAACAGGAGCAGCCACTTTTATTCCAGGTGGTCACGAAATAGATTTGGCCTTTTCGACTTCTGGTGTACTTAGAAGTGATTATTTGAAAGTACCTGAAGGAGCAGAAAACAATTTTGAAATAACTGGATCTAAAGTTTAAGTTACAACTTGAGGTTTGGAAAGTAGCAAGGATGGAAAAAAAATGAAAAGGGGAAAGGAAAAAGAATGATAAAGACACTCAAAAATAAAAGAAATTGTAAGAATCACAGGGGCAGTGTCTCCAGGGACCACTTCATCCACAGCTGCCTCTTCCACAGGAGATGCAACAAAGCAGATATTTAATATCTGCCTAGACAAATAACAGCTGCACTTCCTTTGAGCAGAGTAAGTCAGTGCTTTCATTATCATTGGGAGAAAAAGGAAGCACCTAAGAGGAAACTTTAAAAAGACTGAATTTTCAAACAGTCAAATCTGAAATTTACCCAACCTTCATAGCTTTTTATGTGACCAACAAAACCTATCTGGAACAGGACCTGTTTTCAGAGGATACCAAATCTTACCGTAGAAAAAAACACAAAAAGGTTTCCAAAACTCCAAATTATTATTCACCTCGAAATTTAAGAGAGCATGGGAAGTCATTTTAGGAAGCAACTGACCAGTGATGCTGGAAAAATCATTCAGACCAAGATCTTGTTCCAGCCTGACTTGGAAAATAGTTTAATTTGCCAGTGGAGGTTCTAGCTATTAATTTTAGTTTTACAAGGCTCAAATTCACTTTAGAATTTTCAGTTTTCCATTTATAAAAGCTGAAATATATCAACAACAAACCAATTAAAATATAACTCCAGTAGTCACATACTTTTCCATTTCAGGAAAAGTCTATTACTTTTCTGTAGTCTATTACTGACGTATCATGGAATGAAATGACAAATAAAGTGATTTTTTAAAGTATCTTTAGCATATTTAACCTTCTCCCATCCCTCCCTGTTCCAGGCAGAGATAGTGCTTTCTTAAGACTGCTATAGAAATACAAAAAAAGTCCAATAAGTAGCATTTCCTTTCTAACTTGTTGAGGTTAATCACACAACCAGTGCTTAGATTAGATAATCTAAGACTTTTATTTGTGAGTAGTCTCACATTTTTGGGTGGAAGCACTCCTGACATATCTGAGCAAGAGCCAGCGAGACAAAAACCAAACCTCATCCTGCAACCTCCCTGGGGAAATCTTTATTCATTTTAATACTTGTTCAGTCAGCTGTCTGGGTGAATGACAAGGTTTTATCTCTAATGTGAATGACTTCGAAGGCTACTTGCATTATCCATTCTTCAGCAGCTGCTGCTGCTGAAACCACAGGGTTGCAAACTTATAATTAAATCCAGCTGCCACTACTGTGAGCTCAGTTCTATCGAAGTGAGCAGCAATGCCTCGTGGTTGCTGGCAAGATTCTGCCTCCCTTTCTAGACAGTGTAATTAACTCTTCTGCCCCTTTTAGATGAAATAAACATCAGCACTGAAAATGCTGTTAAATGACTGTAAAACAGTATTTATGCTGAAGAATTCTGCTGCAGTCATTACACCTGAGAAAACAAATTTCTAGGTGGATGACGGCTGACAACAAATAGCTGTTTCCTTAAGAGCACTGAGAGGACACCCAAGGAGACGCAAGGCACAGGATGGAGGGAGTTTGCTGCAGAAAAAGTGACAGATACACATTAACACATCCACTCCTAAGCCTTAAAACACAGCCTCTGGCAAAAAAAAAGCACATACCCAGACCCAGCTTGAGAGAATTGCAGACAAGGGCTGGAAAGGAACCAGGACAGGCACCACAGGCTTTCCTCTGATGCTAAAATAATTTTTAAAGGCCATTGTTCCTGGCTTAAAATAGATTTAGAGGTACCAGACAGAGAAGCTGTAGATCCCCCTTCCTGAGAGTGTTCAAGGACAGGGCTTGGAGCAACCTGGTCCAGTGGAACATGTCCCTGCTCGTGGCAGGGGGTGAAAAAAGATGTTCTCTAAGGTGCCTTGCAAACCTGTGACCCAGTCCCGACTGAACAGCTAAACCCACACATTTCCAGAGGAATCCCTTCTCTCCTTTTACAGCGCAGATCTGTTCATAACCAAGTGCCAAAGTGTTTAGGTCAGCAAAAATAATTAGCCAGCCAGATGTGACCTTGTCAGTCAGAGTCCTTGCAGGGCTGCTCAGGGCAGCTCCACCGCCTCCCTTCCACAAGAAACACTGCGGTGACAGTGCCTCAAGAGCATCTCGTGGCAGGAGCAGCAATCAGCAGTGACATGCTGCACTGATGCCACTGAAAGGAGAAAACAACAGCCAGGCTTTGCTTGTGAAGGGTTCTCCTGCCATTTGTACCTCTTTGGAAACACACAACAGTCCAAAGATTTTTGAGGGTGGGAGGGAGAACGCAGCAGAAATGTCTGACCTCCGACTGAAGGGGAGAGCTCTCTGCAGACAGGGCAATGAAATGCACAGCAACCATCTCCAACTTCACTCTGAAAAGCTACCAAAATACAACAAGAATGTTCTTAAAGACATAACAACCTGCTGGATATTCTGCCAAATCAGTTAAAATTCCATGTTGTCTAGATGCTTTATTAATACAGGGGTTGCATCCAGAGCTACACAAGCACTGCATGAACTGGGTGCTGGCCAGGGTACCTTGGGCTAATTAAATCCATCTGCATTACCTGATCAAATCCTCTGTGATCCAGCTCAAATCCCTGAAGCAAGCTGGAAGCCCAAATAAATCTGCCCACAGCCACACAGAGGCCACGCAGGTGTCATGAAACAGAATCCAGATGTTTCTAGAGACTCAAAGTCTGCTCCTTCACCTTTTGTTAGTGTGGGGGGTGAAGAATGTACCTGCACAGCCCTTCTTCACAACTCTCAGTTTGCTGGGACTTGCAACCACATTTCCTCACCCGACAAACAAATGTCAGCAGCCAGACAGCAGCTCTTCCCCTGTGATTTTTAAATTCTACCTTCTGCAGCAAGCACAGCCTAAACAGCCTTTTGTGACAAAGACAACGGGGGTGAACTCTCTCTGCAGTGCTTATTCTGAGGTTCATTTCCTTCTGACATATTTGTTTGCAGCTCCAGCTCTGCTGTCTGTCGAGCTGTCTCTCCCTGCTAATGGCTGTGGAGGCCAGGCAGTGCCTCCCTTCCAGCAGGATGGGCTGATGATTATATCCTGTCACACCCAGCAGAGAGCCAGGCGTGATCTTTCAATCAGCGTTTTCCACCGCTCCCGCTTGAGGACGGCAGAGCTTTTCTTCCTCTCCGCTTTTCAGTGGCTGCTCTAAAGGGCTTTTCATCTGGAGGGGTTCGTGTCTTGCCGCTGATGAAATGGGTTTCTGTGGACAGTGTTGGCAAAGAGCAGGTGGGTGTGAGGAGGGGAGCGAAGAAGAAAGAATGGAAAGTTTGGAGGAAGCCATGCTTTCAGGGTTTTTGATTCCTGCCCAGGGCCTTGCTCACAACTGGAATTAATCTCTGAATCAACTGTGATCTATCACCAGAACAGATAATGTCATTTTTATCTCAACCATACCTTTTTTTTTCCTTGAGAGATTACAGATAGCTTGGACCTCCTGCAGTGATCTGTGCACTACATTTGTCTTCTGCACACCTCTGCCCAAGAGAACATCCAGCTCACCTTTCTCATGGCTTTCTAATCAGCTCCAGACTTGTGACACTTCATACTCAGCTCCAACGTTACCTTCCTATTAATTTGTAGCTATATACATCTATAATTTAAATATACAAATCCCACGCTGTTTTAAGTGTCAGAACACCTGTCATTGTCACCAGAGCACAGGAGACAGGTTACAGAGAGGTGTGTCACCATGAGACCAAACCCTGGCAGGAGATGACTGTTTTGACAGACCTACATGATGGGCATGACATTGTAGATTAGAAACAGATTTTTTTTCTCAATACTCAAAATCTTTTTTCATCTCTTTAAATGATTTAAAAATCTAACGTGAAATTTATAGGTTTCATTAAGGTTTAGGGGTTAAAAAATTAAAAAAAAAAAAAAATCAAGCAGTGCCTTTTTGTTTCTCAGATTTTGAAGGCAATTAGGTCACTGGAGTGCTGAAGAGCTAACTCTCCAGTGAGGCCAGAATCAGCCAAAAGGCTGCATTTGAAGACTTCACTGCATCAAAATGTTCACTAAATTTTATAAACTGAAAGAAAAAGCCATCAGTCCCCCCCCGCGTCTCCTTGTGCTTCTGGAAGAGCCCAGACTGGCTCTGTAGCTGTGGTGAGGCTTCACCTGAGGCAGAGAGAGGCTGTGGCAGCAGCTCCAAGGTCACCGAGAGGAGAACTGCAGGAGAAGCATCCAGGTGAAGGCAGGGGTGACAGCAGGACACCAAGCCAGCCCCGAGCTGACAGAGGCTGGGGACACCCTGAGGGTCACACAGGGACACCAAAGCTGCATCTGCTGGGGACTCACCTGGTGGCAGCGTGCTCCAGACAGCACCAGGAGCAGGGAGAGACGCAGGCAGGGGGGACTAGCACAGTGAAAACAGCAGTGTTCCCATGTGAAATGAGATCCTGAGAGGGGAAATTTGAAAAGGTCGTCCTTATTTTAGACTGGTTTTAGTAAGGGCAGAGTTGTCCAGACAACTGAAGAGGGGTTTTCAATCCAAAGCCACCTAAAGTTGTATAAGGGGTATTTTTCAAATGCATGCTGGGCAGTAGAACACTCTTAACACTGAATAAAAATCACCTGAAACAGCCTCTGAAACAGCTCTAAATGTCTGAAATCTCCAGTGTAGGAAAGAATTATAGCAAAGAGATAAATATTTACATGGCTCTCAGATGACTTCATAGAAATCAAGAGCTTCTGCATTTGCAATATGACCAATCAATATTAAGGTTTAAAACCTACACTGCTATTCTTTCACTGAACTAAACCAATTTGTTCAGAACTGGCTGAGTTTAGAGCAGTGACTGCATCTTCAACGTGAGATCAAGCACTGCTTGCTGGCCACAGCCGACCTGCCAGCTACAAAGTGAGCCCATTCCAGCCCCATCACCTGAAGCTGCCTCACAGTGCTGGCATTTGCTGTGAGCCTCACACATGACAGGCAGAAAGGAAGTGCCACCATCCACCCTGAGCTTCTGATGAGATGAAACACGCCAACACGCCCTGTTAGCTCTGCATGCTGTCCAAAACACACTCATGTTTTCAAACTCCACTCCTTGGAAGGGTTTTGGACCCCCTAAGCAGACAGCACTGTTATTACCTTGACAAGTGCTAAAAAGGGCTCATTACCACAGCCCCTAATGCAGGAACAAGCGATTGCAGCACGTTGCCAGCCCACAGGATGCTCTCAAGAGCTCACTGGGGCTCCTCCGGTGCTGCAGGATGGCCCCAAAGCATCTACCCCTTCCCACGTGCTGCCTGCCAGCCCACAGGATGCTCTCAAGAGCTCACTGGGGCTCCTCCACTGCTGCAGGATGGCCCCAAAGCATCTCCCCCTTCCCACGTGCTGCCTGCCAGGGCTCCTCCCTCACAGGAGGAGTGTGGTAGCCAAAAAACAGGCACAGGATGGATGGATCACTGCTCCTGGGAGCCAAAAAGGAGCAGAGGAAGAACAAAACAGAGTCCCACTAGGAGAGAGGGTGATCAGAAGGTTTCTTTCTGCCAGAGGACAGGGACTTTCCTACCCTGAGCAGCCTCATCAGTCATCTCTGCTTCCCTTGCCATGACAGGCTGGCATTTTGCTAATGAGACTGAGTCATTGGGGGCAGGAGGAGGACTGTGCTAAAACAGAAAAAAACCCAAAGCTGGTATCTTTAAGGTATTATATGCACTAAACCAGAGCAATCTGAGCATAAATTATCTTTTGTGCCATCCTCTTCCACTCTCCCTATGGGCTAATGGCAAATTTTCAAGTTAAAAAGGTTGGCTCGGGTCAAACCTCAGGGGACTCATGGCCAAAATACGAAAACAAAATGCCAAAAACCCTGGCACAATGAGGGCCCAGCTATCAGAACTAATTTACCCCCACAAATATTTAAACATTTCATAGTTTCAGTGGGAAACAAAGATGCATGAAAACTGAAAACATCCCTGTGGGCAACAGATCCGTGGGAGCTTTCAGCTTGCCATTTGCTATTTTAAAGAAGGAAAATTTGTAGCACTGGTTCATGGATTTACACTGCCCTGTAAGGCTAGTGTAGGTCCTCAGCCTCAAAGAAGAAAAACTTAGAGATCAGGATGGCAGGCAGGACATTAATCAGAAGTTGTATCAAACAGCTCTTCACAGAAACATTTCCTAGAGGAAATTGGAAGAAAATTCTTTTTCACAGTGAAAGAAAAGAATCTTTTATTTGTAAGAAAATACATCAGAATTCCTGCCATTTTAATCAATGGTTTAAAAAAAATAAAAAACCCAAAAAAACCCTCCACCTTTGTTTTAAGCAGCTTTATAGTGTAAACTCTGATCTACCTGCCCTAGGAGGTGCTGGTATTTTTGTTTACCAGAATCTTTACATAGTTCAATATCTTAATAGTGTGTGACCAGAGTGAAGGCAGAGATTGACAGCTAGTCAATGAACTGATGAATATCTCCCTCATAAGCATTTCATTTAGCTACCCATGCAGTGAGCATTCCGCCTTTATACACACATTCCAACGCCATTATCTCACACTTAATTACTTGGGTCTCAAAGCACCTGACGAGAAATGAGCCACCATTATCAACATTTCACGTACAACAAAGCCCAGGCGAGGTGGGGTAATTTGCTAAAAGTTACTGCCCTAAATATCCAAGGTCAGTGGCAGGTGGAAGAGAGAGCTCTTGTCAGGTGAGCACCGCACCCAGCAGAGCACGCTGCCTCCAGATGTGTGCTGGGGGAGCACCTTGAATGATCTGCACCAGGCACTGCAGAAGAACTTAAAATTCCACTTGTCTGACTGCTAACAGTAGCGTAAAGATCAATCTATTGACACTTTATCTGTTAAACACTGCAGTACTGTATTCGTTGGAGAGGACAAGCACCATGCCACCGTGAGATGACTTTGCTGACAAGTCTTCCCTGGTCACTCCTCACCTCTTTTCAAACACCTTCCAATTACACCCATTGTGTCAGATAGGCTCAACTGTACTTATTCTTTCATAATTATGGGAGCCTCTTGCAAAACATTAATCACGCTCAGGTTTTGTATCAGTCAAGAAATTACAAAGCCCGTTCAGTTCTCTCTCTGTTTTTTTACTTCATGTTTCCAAACCCATCGGGAGGCACTTGGTAAAACCAGCAACAACTTGAGATTTGATGACAAAACACTTCAGAGTCAAAACTAGCCCCTCGTTTTCCATTGAGCAATTCTATGTACATGTAGAGTACACAGAAGAGGAGTAAATGAATACACCCTCATTTGTGGAATTTGGAATGTTTTCACTGGCTGCATGTCCAAGTAAGAAGTCCCAGAGCTGAATTAAACAAGCTAAATGAAATTAATTTACTCCCATGTCCAGCTCAGGTGGCCACCAGGCCTTGAACAAGATCACCAGCACAACCAGTGCATATCAATGACACCAGCACTGCAGCAGAATTCATTCTTGGTGCTGGGTTTCACCTTCTCTCTTTTTTTTGTTACAGGTTTTCCCTCCCTTTCGCTGGGACAAACGGGGATCACAACTTCCAAACAAGTTCAAAAAATGGAAAGAAATCCAGCTTGCAAGTTTACATGGTAATTGATATAAGTCTATTATTACAAGACAAATTGCAGCAGACAGTGCAGGAGACAGCTCAATCTGTTACCCAGTCCCTGCAATGGCTGTATGGAGAACTCGACCATTTCACCCATAAATCTTTCTCCCAAGTTTGCATTGCTGCTTGTGTGGGTAAAATAATAAAACGGTGGAGTGACGTGTACAGGGGAGGCAGTAACACATTTCTAAGCACAATTACACGAAGTTTGTTACAGGACACTGACCTTTCAGCATCTCACCAGGAATGTGCCGTGTCCCAGGCTGCAGAAACACCCCAGGACTCCTTTAAAAGTCATTAGCTGCTGCCATGCCAATTGGGAATAATAATTATCTCTGCTGAGAGGCACTAGGCTGCCATCAGCCATCCTGGAGGATCCATCACAAACTTTCTTCAGACAAAACTCCATTTCCAGGACACTGACCTACTCCCTAACTCAATGGCAAATATAAACTCCACGAAAACGAGAACAATTACAAGATTCCTGAGATGTATGCTCCCATTTATCTCTTAGAGTAATTGAATTTAGTAATATTTTTATATTAATGTGTCTATTGTCTGTAGTTCACAGCACCCAGCAAGGAGATCATGAGAGCTGCTGCACAAGTGGAACTTCAGAATCAGCTGCCAACACTGATGACAGAAATGGAGAAGAAAATCAAAAGGGCTGGAGAGGGGGAGATATAAAATGGGATACACGAAGCAATTTTGCTCAAACGAGTTGAAGTGCAGCTATGAAATGCCTGTGGTTCCTCCTCTGTCAGGAGACTGACAGGGAGCCACAATACCAGAAGTGACAGAAGCGAAGATTACAAATGTGGGAAATGGATTTATAGAAAATTCTCAATGCCTGACAAAAAAAATCACATTGTATATATCTATATACAAAACTTAAAATCTACTAACTTAAAAATACCATAAAACAAACATTATTAAAAAAATTAAATTAAAAACAAGTTCCAAAAAAATAGCCTTACAAATAAAACTAGATAGTTTAAAAAATAAAACTACAAAAAATTACATTATAATTAAACCCACAAAACAATTTTAAATAATTAACTTTAAAACATTTACAACATAATATAACTAAAACTAATAAACAAAAAATTACAATATCATTAAAAATTAGTTAACTTCTAATTGCTGCTCTTATAACAATTGGTGGTACCAAGTACCAAATTCACCTCAGAATCATAGTGATGCACTGAATTCTTTGAAAGGAAGAAAGAAACCATCTCTCAAGCATTAAATCCAAGCTACTTTATGAGCAATATTCCAACATCAGCCAGGAAAACTAGAGGCTATGGCTGTCAGTCCCACAGTACATTTCTCCTTCCTTTTGCCTGCACAAATGGGATACAAACCTCAGAAGAATCCGACTGGAGGCTCCTGCAACAGTTAAGAGGCCTTACACTCTAAATTACCTTGCTTTTGTTAGGCAGGTGAATGGTCCATAACACTCTTCCTGAAAGAAGGTTTTTCCCTTCAGAATTCAATTTATAAACTCACTGCTGCCAGGCTGCGATAGCAGCTGCTGTACAGACCCGAGAATGATGACTCTGGAATTCCATTCAAACCCCAGCAATCAATAGAAAGCAGACAAACGGGCAGAGATAAAAGTTCCACCCAAGTGCAAAGAGCAGGGACTGCAGGATACCCCTCATTGTTTTCGCAGGGTGTTTTTTTTTCTTTTTTGCAGGGTTTTGGGGTTTTTTTCATTATAAAACAATGTTTTTTACATTGTTTTTGCAGTCACCAACCTGTGAAACAGAGCCTGCACAATCTCCTTGCAGCTTGAAAACCTGACCTGGGCTATCCACAATCTGCCTGTTGGGAATGCCTCAGTTCCACAGGTACCTCCAAGCAAAAGGAGCCTCAAAAGGCAATTTATTATGGCAAGGACAATTTATAAATTGCTGAGATATATTCCATCTGGTCATAACTTATTATAAGGCCTTTTTGGAGACGGTGATCCTGCTTACCTTGAGGCAGCAGCTCTTCTGTAAGTTAATCACAGCCAGCCTGCCTTGGTGTCACTCTGGCTCACCTCAACTCACCCACATAAACTTGTTTTTGTGGGCAGTAAAGAAATACCCAATCACAGCTCCACTGAACTGAAATTGTCTGCAGGCAGCAGCAGCTCCATTGTAAACAGCTCTGCATTTTATTTATTGTTATAGTCCTTCTCCCTCACACTGCCTGACAGACAAGCCAGGTGAGGACACGAACATATTAGAATTTAAAAGGGAAAAAACGAAATACTTAAAAATCTGCCTTCCTTTGAACAAAGCACAATATGCTTCAGTTGAAAAGGAAATTATCATTTGCCTAATACAAAAGAAACCCTTTGTCCCAATCACAGCCTACTCTGAAGGAATGACTTTCTTCCCTCCCTTAAGAAGCCAAATGGATGCAGTGCTGTAATTTTGGAGAGCTTTACACAGTGTGTTAAATTACAAGACAACCCATTGTGGGTTTATCAAATTGTGAGCCAGCGTGTGAGACAAAAAGGATTCTCATTGAGAGTGGGTGATAGAGTCTAAGTCACACAGAATTCAGACTATAGTATGCTAGAACACAGTGAAATGAGATTGGTGCATATATTATTCCAGAAATACTATGAAATATTTGGTAGTGAGTTATAAAACCTTCCTACTTTGAGATGCACTAAAAAAAAAATCCCATGAACAAATACAGTGGTTCATTTGCTGCATTCTTCACCTACTGCCCACCTGCTTTGACTCAGAATTTCCTCTCACAAAGGTAAAAGCAAGGCTGAGAAATTCACTAAGAGCACCACAGAACATTCAAGTTGTGAAGCAACAGACAGACACACCACTGTTGATATTCAATGATAATATCCACCACAGAAACTCGTCGGATATCAATCAAATTAAATTTTCATCTTGCTTTGTTAAAATTCAGTACCAAAAAAAAAAAAAAAAAAAAAGAAAATTATCAAATAACCACTTAAAAGTGAAGCAAAGGCACCTTTAATTTTAAGTCAACATTAATAAAATATTCTCGTTTTAACAATTAATGTTGCATTTTATCCAAGCATCAGATGCCCTTGAGACAGCTCCCAGTGCACTCACCATACTGGCAGCGAGGCCCCTGGAATCCTGCAGGACACTGGCACACCTGGGGTCCTTCTCCAGAGCACTTCCCTCCATTGAAGCAAGTGCCAGCAGTGCAGAGCACTAGAGACAAACAGAACAGGACAGGCTATTTCAGCTGATTTTGGGCCAGGGATCCTCCAGAGCTGCCTTTCTGACAGTCCTGCTGCAACATGACCTTCCAAATAAGAAGAAACTCAGATTTTTATTGAAGTGCAAAGGCTGGACTGCAGCAGGACTTGGTATCATAGGTGTAACTACCTTGTTGGTATGAAGAAATTTAATAAAAGTAAAATTTAGATATTGCAGTTTAACTTGAAGGTGCTTCAGAGGCAGAAGACAGGTCTCAAAGCACTGCCTGGATCTAAAATAAACTAAGAAAAGCTGCCTGACAAAAATGGAGGAATGGTTAAAAACCTCTGATGCACTGGGAGATATTATATATGTGGAGGGGAAAGGGGAATTACAATTCTTCCCTTCCTCTAACACAGAACAGTTTTATTTACAACAACTTGAATTCCACGTGCTTGAGCCAAACTTGCAAAGAGTATCAAATACAAAAGAGTAATTCAACCACTTTGGGGCCTTAAAGAATTCAAAGCAAGTCTGCACTGCTCTTTCAGGAAGAAAATTTCATTTTGCCACTGGTGCTCACATACCTTAAACTCCTTTACACCAGAGATTAAAACACAGATTGTAAACATATTTTTGACTTCTTACAACTAAACAGGTGCACACTAAATATGTAGATTCAGGCTGAAACGGAACAGGAATACCTCTCAGGCTTGTTTTTGTGTTTTAACTACAAAGAGACAACCATAAAAGCAGGCTCTCTGAATGCAGCCCTGAAGTTGGTATGAAGATTAAAAAATAAATAAGAACAGATGCTAACTTTTATATAGAAAACACAATTACTGACTAAACAGTAACAAAACTAAACACTGAGTAGGTTCCCATCTTCTACTGATGTCTTGTTAACAGTGGCTGAAGTGCTGCTTTATCCTTTCAATTAAATTCCATCTTTTAGGAAAACATCCAACCATGATTAGAAATTAGTGATAGAAACGGGTTCTCATCAGATGGAGAACCACAGGGTAGAATAAAACTGCCTCAGTGGCACCAGCAGAAGTGAAAATGCCAAAACCAGACAGACTAGCAAGTGCTACACTCAAGAAAAGTGCCTCACAGCAGATTTCTCTGCATAATTTGGGTAACAGCAACAAATTTGGTTGGCCTGTCAAAGCCAGGCTGGCACAAAAATGCTGCAAGAACTCCAATTAGAGTTTAGACTGTTAATCTAAATTGTGTGGATTAAAATTAGAGCTATTTGCTGCTTTTACATGAGCACTTTTATCTTTTTAAAGGACATTTCCTCCCCCATCACCGGGGAAGTGCCAGTTATAAACCACAAGAAACAAAACCCTTGTATTTAGAAGTGGGGATTCAGTAGGAAGGCACGGCCTGAGGATGTCACCTCGTGGTTTTGTCCCAGTTTTGTCCCAACTCACAGTGCAGACAGCCGGGTTCATTGTCCTGCTGGGCCCAGCCAGGGCAGCACTTATAGACAGTCTGCTGCTCCATCCTGTACACCTGCTTGTAAACCGTGTAGTAGGCAGACCTGTGGGGAAAGGAAGGTTCAGAGAGCAATCCCAGCTCCCATTCCACTCACTCCCACCTCACCAGCAGCACACTGCACTCACATGTCCTATTTATGAGACGTTTTTCAGCCTCCATCAGGAGTTCTCATTAAAAACAAAGCAAATACAGCAAGCTGCATCCTGATAGCACCCAGTAGCTCTGATATGCTCTGTCCATGCATTATTTTGAAGAATTTGAATTCAGGCTAGCCAAAGGTGAGTATTTAGTATTTTTTTCTTTTTTTTTTTTTTTGCAATCAGTTTTGGGTTTAGCTGTTGGGGGAGTCAGATCTCCCATCAGTTCTAAGCATGTGACAGAAATAGAAAGAAGTTCAATTTTTCAAAGTCAATGACTTGACAGCTGGGCATCACCTGAACAAGAGCAAGACAGGAACATTTTCTGATAGTGTAAAATTCTGAATCTAAATCCAGCCACGAAGCTCATGAGCAACCCAAAACACATTAAAAAGTCACATTTTCTACTCAGTAATAACAGATTTCAAGTCAAATCTCAGGAGGACACTATGTCCATAACCACACGTTTCAGACAAAGCAGTTGACAACTTATCTCACAAAAAAGAGCTTGCACAAAGATTAACAACAAAACCCATTTATAACAATAGATAATATATTACCTTCTCTCATAGCTCACACACCACCTCCTCTTCGTGCAGCCTTGCTTCCACATCCTGACCATCCGACTGAAGGACTGAACACAGGGCTCCTGGTGTCCCACCAGAGCCAGCTCCAGCACTGGGCACACATTGGGCCTGGGGGGAGCAAACACAAAGATAATTTTTATTTCCAACACCATCTTGAGAAACACGCCTAAAACTCTGCTGGGTTGAATTTTTCAACACCAGAATTCCTCCTGGTGTTGGAATACACTGCAGCTCCAAGCCTCAGAAGGCAGCATGTGAACAGTGCACTGAAATTCAGGCTCCACACTGAAATTCAGGCTCCACACAAGTCAAGGAAAGATTTACCACAGATTCAAGGGCAGATAAGATTTATCTAAACCATTGCTAGGGAAATTGTGTATTCTGTAAGAGCCCCCCTTACTATCAGTCCCCTCAGGGAAACACATGAAATTGGTAAGAGGAAGTATCCTTGTTCTCTGCTGATTATTCCTAAAATAACAAGACCAAAATAAAAGCTCTGCTTTGGAGGATGATATGTAATCTTCATCCTGCTACCTAGCCAGAGTTACAAAAATAGCAGGATTGCAGGAGGTATGGAGGGTCAAAAAAAAGGTTACATGCTGATGGTTTTGCAGAGATTTTTGTCTGCCTTATCCCAATTTCTTTGTCCTGGTATAAATCAAGAAATTCTGCATGACAGAAAACAATGGCAGCAAACATACAAAGTCTAAATAAGACCATAAAGAATGAGGGGTTTTGTCATCTTTGAAGGCCGGAACCTGTTGTGACATGAATGAAATTACTTACTGATTTTTTTTGAGTAGTTTATAGATTGTTAGTGCAATAATTTCATCACCAGTTCCCCAGGACAGCCTGGTGAGGCTTTGCAAGCACAAACCTCAGTAACTCAAACACACGAGGGGGCAGGGACCTTCTATACCCACCCTGGCAACAGCACCATTCAGCAGACAAGTCCTTCCCCAGATTTCAGTCTGAGCCCTCTCCAAGCCAGAGAGTGATCGAGTAACACCCTGTCACACTTTGTCACAGGTAGGAACATGATCCTCTGCTAGAAAACCTGGGGGTGGCACTAATAGGAGAGCAGTTCTAGCCCAAGAGCTGCCTGGGAGTTGGTCACCATCACCTACAGTGGATATTGTTAATCTCTCATTCAGGATTTCTGGTGTTTTTGAACTCCTAGGAAGCCGGAACAGCAGACAAGTCCTTCCCCAGATTTCAGTCTGAGCCCTCTCCAAGCCAGAGAGTGATCGAGTAACACCCTGTCACACTCCCTTTGTCACAGGTAGGAACATGATCCTCTGCGAGAAAACCTGGGGGTGGCACTAATAGGAGAGCAGTTCTAGCCCAAGGGCTGCCTGGCAGTTGGTCACCATCACCTACAGTGGATATTGTTAATCTCTCATTCAGGATTTCTGGTGTTTTTGAACTCCCAGGAAGCCAGAACACCACACAAGGTAGCCTTGCTAACGAGACAACATCTTTCATCCACAGGTCTTCAAGTGGTTTACAAATATCATTAAATTAAGCCTGTGCAGAGCCAGAAAGCACTATAACCATGATCAGTTTTCCTGCTGAGCTGAAGACTTGCCTGGATCAAACCCCAGAGGATTTGACTGGACAACAGTGCCAGTGCAGTGCAGAACGCTGTCATCACCCCATGGAGAGTGGCACATCCAGCCAGGTCTCCCAGAGCCACCAAGGGAACACCTGGGACATCATCTCAGGGCCAAGAGGAGCTCTGCCCAACAAGGACACGCCAGGAGGAGGAGCAGAACGGAATCAAACACTATCCAAACAGCCCTCAGGAACTCAGGCAGCCCATGTAAAGGACGGCAGGAGAAGAAAGCCCACAGCTGCAAGCTCTGGTTGTCCTATATCACCATGGAAAAAAAGTAAAGAATTCTTTTGTACTGGCACACCTGACCTTGGCAGAAGTTACTTTCCTGAGCTGGAATATCTGTTTCTCCCAGGCTTCAGAGCAATTAGAGCAATCATCATAATCCTAAACCACACAGCCAGTGGACATCCCTCCATGTTCCTCCTCCTCTACTGCACAGCCCATACTCAACATTGCTCTGTATTTCCCATTCCTCAGGTCTGCCCTGGGTGCCAACACCTCAGAGCAGAACAGGAGATGCTCACAGCCCAGTTCCAGATTGCCTCAAATTCCTCAAGCAACCAGGCTTCCCCCACATTCCCAATGTCATCTCCACCATGTAGCAATCCTTCCCATGTGTCCCTGCTACCCCTTCCCTCCAGAATTACCTCCCCATGTAACATATTTAGCTGGAGTTCAGAGCCATTGTTCCCAAGCCATTCTTAGCACAAAGTCTGCCATTTGTTTCCCATCCAAAGAAGATCTTTGTGTGCCCAAAATCTTGCCTGTTTTTCCTCCTTTCCATTACGTCAGTTGGTCTAATAAAACCCTTGCCTTACTTAGCAACCATGCCTCACTTAGCAGGCTTTTTAAAATGACTCTCCCTCCAGTGAATAGAACATCATGTTCTGATAATTCATGCATATCTCCTTTTATTAGAATTGCCTAAAACTTTCCAGATAAAGGTACATTCATATGCATCGCTCTTCCATAAATAAAAGAGAGGAGCTGACAATTGTTGTAATGACACACTGAGCCCATCCCACAAGTTCCTCCTCATGTGATATTGCCATGTTGCCAGGAATAGCAGTACTGGCTTCTAGGATATGGTTAATGGGAACAAATGACGCTCACAGAACAAAACAAGCCAGCAGCAGAGTCATATGTTTATGAAGATTTATTCAAAGTAAGCCATTCCTCCTTGATGCCCTTGGGATAATTTAAAGGCAGATATCAAAACTGCTGAAACACTATAATTAAATTGCAGCAATTGCATAACATGTGATCCTGTGCTGGCAAAGCTGGGAATCAAACATGCCCTCTCCAACAATCCAGCATCCTCACAGCTCCCCACACACACAGTCAACAGGGCAGTTTTTGAGCCATCTGACTCACTGGAGACCTGTAAACCTCAGAACAGCTCCTGGAACAAGGCTACAGCTAGCTAGGGAAGGTGCAATTCAGCACTGTGGCACTCTGCTAATTAGAGGCCATCCAGGACTAAGCTGAAGCCCCAGGTGGATGTAGTGGTGTACTAAAGAACAGCTCCTATTTTCCTGGCGCGCTCTCTGCACTCAGAAGATGTTTCTTAACGGGAGTTTAAGTGTTAAAACAAGCAAAAGGCTCAAAGGCATATTATGGGCCACGATTTGATTGATACAGCAGTCCCTTTAAACCTTTTTGCACTGGTGCTCTGTGCTAGCCAAGGCTAACACCAAGGCTATTATTAGCTTGTCAGTCTGACTCAGGCAAGGCAGAAAGCTCTCTTAATATTTGCATTAGGAGACTGCCCTTTAAACAAAGACACCCTACACACTTCCAGCTCAAGACTTGAGATTCTAATGAACAGATAATTAGACCAACACAGAGCAAGAGCAGCCTGGGCTAATCATATGGCTGTGGTGCCTGTGAACCACTGCACAACGGGAAAAGTTCAGAGAAAATTAAAAGCATCTCCAGGCGGGATGGAATTCATTCCTGCGTTTGGAATTTTAAAAAGAAAAGGAATAGATCTACCACAAAATCACAGAATGGTTTGAGTTGGGAAGGACCTTAAAGATTACTCAGTTCTAACCCCCTGCCATGGGCAGGGACACCTTCCAGCATCCCAGGCAGCTCCAAGCCCTGTCCAACCCAGCCTTGGACACTTCCATTTGTAAAGGTCCATCATATCTCTGTGATAGGGGTATTTTCTTTTTCTGCCCAACACCCGGAATGCCAAAGTAAATCTCTCATTCTACCCAGCTCAATACAAGAAGCTGAAGGTAGGCAGATTTAACAGCAGTGAGAGAGCAAACACACATCAAGATGTCCCTAAAGACTTCTTTCAACAGCACAAACTTTAAATCAAAACATTAACGAAGACGAATTTGGCTGTCTGATTTCAGGTCGTTCCACAGAGACTCCCTGAATGACACCACCTTCTACACTAAGTCAGACAGCTGTTAGCATCTCCCTAAAAATGAGATGTTGCAGCCTGCATTGCCTCAGCTGACGAATTTGCAGCCTGAACACTATTGATCTTCCCATAAATCAGTCAATAGATGAAACCTGTCATAAGGAGAGACTTGCTGGAATCCTGTATTTTCAAAACACTAATTGGTTGCTGCTCCTTCCCCTTTATGCTGTTATTAAAAGTTTAGAAAACCACAGTCTGCTTACTCAGTTTTAGTTTGAAAAGATCAAATAAGAGTTTTCTTAAGGGAACCAAGATTACAGTCAGGGCTGAATTCTCCACTGCTGCGATAACTGGTTTTGCACTAGAGATACACTGATGTTGATCTGAAAATAGTTGTACACTGCTACAAAGGATCTGGTTAGGAGCTTTCCAGGTTAACTGTCTGAATCCCCTCGCACCTCCAACACCACCATTGTCCTATAAAAAAGATGTCTAGAAAGACAAGGTGGCACCTTTCAGAAACATGTGGCACTGCAGAGGAGAAGCAGCCAGCAGCATGATGTTGTATGCAAAAGAGATGACAATTAAAAGTTTTTAATCTATATGATCTCAATTGGAAAGGAGAAAAAGCCAAAATTTTGTTTGAACACAGGAAAAGGAAAGTCAAATGAGGAAATAGGGCACAGAAACAAAAGGTCCAAAGAACAAGTTACATATATTGGCTTATGTGTATAAATTTTGTCTCTAGATACATATTGCTTAATAATTCACAAAGGCCAGAATGACAGAAAAGGCTTTTATTTTTTTTTTAAACTGCCAAGCTCCCCTTTCTACCCTTAATCTATTTTAAGGCTCATTTCCCTGATCAAATTAATCAGCACTACCAGAGACAATTAGGACATCCTGCTCCCTTGACCACTAATCAATCCCTGCTCTCTCCTGATCCTGTATCAATATTTGTGATGTTCACAGCCCCTCTGGGACACGGATTGTAAGCACCAAGCTCATTTAGATTAGGTCTCATTATCACTGCTGTTCTCTGGCTCTGTGGAGGAAGGTCCACCACACAAGGCTGCCCCATCCCACAGGTTACTAATGCACTGCTGCGTCTTCCTCACATCCTCCCTCTGATTAGATGGAGCAGCTAAATAACATGAGAGTTCCTTCAGCCTTTGTGCCCTGCATCTAGATGAAGAGCAAATCAATAGGAGATGATTAATTACACACTCAGCTATTATACCAACAATAAGATTTTTAGTTCTTGCCGCTATCAAAGTGCAGCGCCTGTCGCTTACCTTCCACTTAACCATCCTCCTCCCTCCCCCAGGACAGAATCATCTGTTTGGGTTGGCAAGAAAAGCAGAAGATAAACATGCACATCCAGATCATTTAACCATGATTGGCCAAGCCACCTTTTCTTTTTTTTTTTAATTTTAAAATCAGGGAGCGATTTTTAATTTTTTTTTTTTTTTACTGTCACGTAGATTCAATCCCCAGCAACATCCAGTTTTATAGTTCTGTCTGCTACATCCAGGAGAGCACCAGTGACCAGGCCTGCAGAGCCCTAAGCAGCACAAACGCTCAGCTTTACAAAATTTAAGGACCAATGTCCCAAGGATCTCTCTCAGTTAGAAAACCATATGGGATATCACATAAAGGAGCCTAAGAAATAGCTGGCACGCGCTCATTGTTAAGACAATGAATCTGAAAGCAGATAAGGGCCCAAAATCCAGACTTGTCGGAGTCTCCCCCTGGTCAGGGTGACTCCAACAGGAGGAAAAGTCTCTGCTCCAACCCGTGCCTTCCAAGAAAGACTCAATAGCTTTCAGTCGTCCGGTCTCAAGGTTGTTTATTGTAGGTTAGCTTAAGATTTTCTTCTGGGCTGCTGCAGTCTGCTCAGCAGGTCAGCCAGAGGCACACACTGCACACTCTTTCTCTCTCTCTCTTTCTGCCTGTCCCCGAGGCTGGTGCTTTCTTTTATACTAAAAACTACGTGTACTATATTTACAATTCCATTCCAATAGCTACCACCTATGTTAGACAGTCAGCTTCTATTCCAAACCAATCTAAAAGTGCCAACATCACCCAAATCATGGAGGCTAGGAAGAAGAAAGAAGGACAAGGCACGCCCTGATTCCTCCATCTTAGAGCCTCCGAGCCCCATGTACAAAATCCAAACCCCTGTGTATGTACAGCACTCAAAAATCCTTCCCTTCACTTTGTGATTATCTCTACTATGCTACCTAAACTTTTGTGTGGCTTGTAATTCTTCATACAGAGTTGGTAATTTGCTCCATGGGCTAAGATTGAAAACCCAGTGTGCTTGGCTGCAGCCAGGGTCTCAGAGCCCCCTGCCAGCGGCTTTGGCCATCCAGGGCACCCAGAGGGGTGTCCTGGGTTCCGACACAGACTAAATTGAGGATGTGAAAGTGTGAAATCACGGGGGAAAGCTCTAGGCATCATTTCACATTAACTACCCCCATGCCATTATCACTCCCCTGTGTGTAACACTCCAGTGAACTCCAGTTCTCCGATAAACCTGCCAGGTGCACACACCTGAGCTGCCTTCAGCAGGAAGGCACAAAGGGACCTGATGTTACAATATTAGCATAAAAATCATTCCAAGTGTCACACCGCTTTGTCACAAGGAGAGAAGGCTGACTCTGGTTTACAGCAAGTGCCACACTGTTTGACAATTAAATGAGTTAGAAGGCACTGAAATCCTCAGTTCTATTTCAGTAACCACATCTAGGAATTGTTCACTGCTTTTTTTGGGGCCTGCCAGATTTCAGCAGTTTCAAAGCAAAACTTTTTTTAAAGCTTACTTTTAAAATAACATTAAATATATAACTTCCAGTCAAACTGAAACAAGCATGATTACATCTGATGTATGCAATATATGTAAGAAAAATCCCTACACGCAATCATTTCAAGTGTTAAAATATTCCAAGTCTTTTACTCCCCTATAAATCATTTGCCTGCTACCAATGTCCATTTTTGAGGGGTTTTGTTTGGTTTGGGTTTTTCGTTTGCTTTAACATTAAGAAAACTTGGTTAGGCTAAATATTTAATAATTTTAACCACAGGAAAACTAACATGCATTAGTGGATTAGTGTTCAACAGTGGCAAAGTAGAAGGGGGGAAAAAAATCTCAATTTATATCTTTTGGATTAGAAACTTATGCAGGGGTTCTAAATAACCCACAGTTCCTAGTGTTACTCCACAGAGATGGACAGGCTTTGACTCACAATTATAAAATATAAGCAATATAATGATGAAAGAAGTTTTTATAGCCGTATTTTTCACCATTGATGGTGCACTGGTCAGGCAGGGAGAGCACCAGCAATTACAAACAAAAGGGCAACCACTGAAGAGTCTCCTGAGGGTTGAGGTGTATAGAAACTCATTTTCTATAGAGGAAGACTCCAACATGAGAAGACCAGGCCCAAAATAACCAATTGTTCCATAATTTATGGGTATTTTTAATTAAAAAACAGTGCAGAGCATCCTATAAAGCCTCTTCTCAGGCATCCTGAGACATGATGCTAAATTTTCAATATTGAATTAGGTCATGTACATAAAAACATGGTCTGGGCATGGCATTCTCTTCTAAACAAGATTTTGTGCCAAGCTCTGCTCTGACTTACAAAGGGAAGACAGCAAGGTGTTTCTGCTAGAGAGCACAAAAACAAGTGTCAGCGCTCTGACTTGAACAACATTCCCCTTTCCACCCACAGATACTCATCCACAGGTCAAAGGCACTGAAATGGAGCTCAGAGCACACATCACAGCCCACACCATCTCACAGCAAAGGCAGAAATATCAAGTTCCCCTCTGGAACAATTAATGATTAGTTTTAAAGCAAGGCTGGGAGCTGGAATCCAAAGCACAAACTACATATGTTCAGTACATCACTTTAAAAAGCTTTGATTTCACAGTAATGAAAGGAAATTTCTTTCTGCTCAGAAATAAATTAAAAGCAATAGATTTGAGAGGGAATGTAAGCAATAACAGGCTTGAATTTCAGAGGAAGGAAATCTATTAACTGTGTTCAAAGAGAGAAGGTATTTAATTGGTGAATAACACAAGTCTGCAATATGGGCTGTTAACCCTCTGGGAGCCAAAGTGTCACTGCCATCAAAGTTCTGCTAAAAAGTCACCTGGAGACCAGGTCTGCCACCACAGATAATCTCATCCCTCCTCACCAGGGGGTTTCTTCAAATTTATTAAAAATATTCCACAGTCTGTCATACCTAGATCATGGCATGCCTAGGACTAGGAAAAACAGGCAATGCTGGATATAAACAATGCAGAAGAAAAGTCAAAGCAAAACCCAGGCAATTTTCCCAAGAAATACTGCAAAAACACATTTCAAGCACATTAAACTACTGCATAAATAACTAAACTATAGCAACATTCCGTAACAATTACACCTAAAGAAACCTGACAAGCTTTTTCCTCTTAGAGTGTGTTTTTGGAGAGTAATGTGAAAAGTCAAATCCCACTAAAAGTGAAGGGACATCCCCCTTCACATTCTTACCTCAAATGTGCAGATTTAACAATCATACAGTACATGTAAGGTACTGTGATTACGAGCAGGAAATTTCTAAACCTCTCGTGAGATGTAAAATCATTTTACGATGTCTCTGACACAAACCCAGGAGTTTCTAAAACTGGAAAATGTTTACAGTTCAAGTTCATCTTTGATAAATACAACAACTTCAGGCTATCCGATTTTACTGTGCTGTCTTACAGCTATTTCAGAGTTTAGGAGAAAGCGTGATCTCATTTTTCTCCTGAAGAGCAGGAAAACATCACAAATCAGGAAAAGCACAGTAGCACCATGACACTCATTAATTATCTTTAAGTCTCCTGACAGTGAATATACTGGGGCAGAAAAAGAGAAAAAGAGCACTTTGCCATCTGTTAAAAGGCTAAATTCAAAATTAATATTCCTCTGGGAACTGTGAAACAGAAGCTTGAAGTGCAAGGTCCTGAGGAATGGGATCCTGTGCTGCAGCGCTGACCAGCAGGAGCTCTATCTGCTGGCAGCATCCTGTAGTGCACAGGCTAAAAAGACTATTTTTGTTCAGTGTGATCTTCACAAAGATCAGAAACATCTCAGTCTTCAACTGCAAATTCAAGCATTGGGGAAATGAGGGGAGGAAACCACCATGAATTTTACGCCAATGCATTTAAACCACGCTTACTAAAATCACCTTATCCAAGCCTCCAAGGCTGCTGCTCAGGAGAAGTGAGGGTTTGCTGCAACTCTGTGGAGTCTGAGCAGACAGGAATGGGAAGAAGGGCTTGAGGTTTCAGCTGAAAACAAGTTAGGCAAAATTCAGTAGCCCAACATCAAAATTTGTCAATGACTCTCAATTGCCGGCATCACTTCAACCAAGGTTTAAAGAGAAATTCTTAATCCCACTTGATGTGAAAGTTCAATACAAAATTAAACTGTGGTATAAATCTGAATACACCACTAGCAAACCAGGTTCTTATTTTCACCAGAAAAAAATTGCAAATTTTTTTAACTACAAAACCTCCAAGTCTAAGAAAACCCATCCAAAGAAGTGAAAGAAGATTCCACCACATTATTCAGCTCAGCTCAAAAAAGGAAACATACTTTAAGCCCTTATTTAATGCTAGCTTTCCTCACACCTGCAAATTGACATCACTGGAGGTGAAAATAAAGTATATTGGCTAAACAGCCAATACATTGAGACAATTTCTCACCAAGAAATGATTACACAATCTACTTTTCACATCATTTGGACAGTATTATAACAAAACTCCAGGCTCCAGGTTTAAGTTGTATCTCTGTATTCTTTATGGAAGCATTTCTCATTTTGTTTTCTGCACTGCATTCCGAATATTCAAATTGACGTGCAATTTGTTCCGCTGTAACAATCACAACTCAGAGGCATCTCCTCATATGGAAGCACTTTGCACAACAGCAGTTAGTTCTTGAAATGCATTCCATAAAAAAAAAAAAAAACAAAAAAACAAAAAACAGCGGACTTTGCCTTTTTTAATTATACCTTAAAAGGAATTTTTATTTATGTCACTTGAAAATAGTGTCCACAGCCACATCTGCTTGCAGTGGTGCCAAACCAGCCCTGTGTCATTGCACCCAACAGCTGGAGCAGCTGAAGGGCCAGGTTGGCTCAAGGTTTGCAGATGCAGATAACATGTGGATGCTAGATTTTGCTTTGGGGAACGTGATTTATCAGGAGGAGCACGAGAAAACCAACAGTGCCCCAAAGAATTGAAGAAGATGGAAAACAGTAACTCAGCCAGGAATCCAGCTCTACATCCAGGTGTTCCTTGGAATGCGACCAGATTGCTTGTGGAGAAAGTGAAAATATGCAGATATGACATGTGAGCAGTAAAGAAAAACCCCAGGCAAAACAGTTTTATTGCAAGACTGAGACTGGATCCTCTAAAAGCAAAGCAGCCCCTTCAGATGTCATCCTGGACCTGCAGAGCCACAGAGCAAGTCAAGGGGCTTAATGCTGACAGGAACAAAACTGATCTCCTGCCTTTTGCAAGGAAGCCCTCACCCGGGAGCAGAAGAATCCCTTCTTGAGCCCTGTCCCAGGCCTAACTCTGAAAGGTGATATTTACTGCACAAAGGGGGCTCCCAGCACACAGCTCACAACTCCACTGCTCTGCTCTGTCCCACACCCCTAACTACGAGCAGACATCTGCACTGCTCCAACTCCCGGGGGAATGTTTGTCTAGGAGAGGAATTACCACTTCTGACAGCAACTCAAGTCCTCCTTTAGTTCCCATTTCTGCCCTGTCCCACAGCTACCCCCTGATTTCTGTGAAGGCCAATGCTAGATAACCACACATCACACTTGCATTGTCTTACACACCCCAGTTTTGGGCTAGAAGTTTTAACACTAAGAAGTGTTAAAAATGTGCTTTTTATCATGAGACATGGTTAATTCCTCATCTAAAGGCCCAAATATGCTTTACAATGAAAATGTAATGTTCTCTGGTCATTCCAGAGTTCTCTGAAGTTCTACTAGAGGATCATCAAGGGCTAATTGTATGGAAAAGCAGTTGATAGAAATATCTGATCATTCTCTAATCTGTTCTACATTAAATCTCCTCAGGGGGCTTGGAAGCAGAACACCAACATCCACACAGATCCCTCCCATTTCTAGCTAGGAGCAAATGCTCAAGTTAGCAAGAGAACAAAAACAATTATGAAGAATATCCTGTACAGCCCCAGCCACATAAGATCTCAATCAAAACAACAGCAAAGAACACACTGAGCATGGTGTGTTCCAAGGGATACATTTGCTGTTCTGATTTCATTGCCTGCAGATGACCAAAGTCAAACAAGAATTGTTGGAAAAAGGTGATTCATTAAAAAAATCCTCAGGGACATGTCACTGTTTCTTGGTGAAAGCTGGCAGACTCCTAAAGGGTGGTGACATCTTGCATTTGTGCTTGCACCAAAGGAAAAGTCCCTAAATAGCAAGAAAGTTTGGAGTAATACTTGCCCCAGCTCGGGAAAAGCAGAGAGAACGGCAGTAATTTCAGGACTATGACCCTTGGGAGAAGCACTCAAGGCCCTGACACTGGTCTGGGGGTTTGGGTGGCTGCTCCTGATTGCTGCTGGCTGACAGTGCACTGCTGCTCCCAGTGACTCCAGCCCGGCAGCAACATCCTCACACAGCATCACCTCCAGAAGGGAACGTTTCCTCTGCTCTTTCAGTGACACAGTCTTTAAAAAGGTAAAAGCAAACAAAAATTGTTTGGAGGCAATTCACAGTTAACAGCACCTCCAGCTTCAAAAGTGCAGAATCATAGTTATTACTGATGTCAAATGCAAACAGATTAATGTAGGCCAATGCTATTCCTCCTCCTGATAGAATAATTGCTCAGAAAGAGAGCACAAAGCATGCCTGAAAGGAACACAGAGCACTTTTAACAAAGGAAAATGTTTTACCACAGAATGAGCTTAACTTCTCTAAGCACTGTGATGGATACTTCGTGCTCCAGCAAAATGGAGTAATATAAACCACCTTAAAAGCACTTCTGGTAAATGCTGTGTAAATATGTATGGCATAGAAAGCCAGTGAGGAGTAGGCTTGGAAATCTCAGTTTTCAGACAGAATAAAGAACTCAACTGAAAGCAAATACAAGACATTAATTATGAAAGAGTGGCATGAAGTTGATGAAGATGAAAGCCAGGAAGACAAGAGAGGTTAGAAATTAGGCTACACACAGATATTTGAAAAGGCTGTTGTCAGGTTGCTTTGAGAGGGGGGCACAACATTCCTTAAAACACAAGACGAGAGTGGTACACAAGGAAAAGTAAAGGTACACAGGAAACAGTTTCCATCAACACTCAGTTTCAACACGCAAAAACTTCACCCGCAGATTTCGTGCATGCGGCCAGCTACTCCCTTCCAGAACCTGACCAGAGAACCACCTCCGGACACAGGCGTTCCACCGCATTTCCAACAAAGAGCATTTGCTGCTCACGCCGTGCAGAACCCCCGGGAGAAAGTTCCCCGGCGCGGCGGCAGGCGCACACGTGCGGCCCCGAGCTCTTTGTGCGCTCCCGGCCGCGGGAGGATGGATGCTCCCGGCTCTCCGCTCCCTGCCCTTCCCGCACGGCTCCCCAGCTGGTACCCCCATCTCCTCTGTCCGTGTTGCTGGCGAAGGCAGGAGCAGCCCCACAGCCGCCTTCACCTCCCACGGCAAAGCCGAGCCCAGCGCAGCCCTCCCTCCCCGGAGCCCCGCAAGCCCATCCAGCGCGACTCCGCGGGCTGGGGGATGCGCGGAGTTAGGGCGCACCCACCCAAACTTTCCCCGCCGCCCCGGGGAGCCGAGGGGAGCAGCACCCTCCCGGCAGGGCCACAGGCGGCGCGTCCCGGCCGAGCCCCGCTCAGTCACTCACTCACATGCCCCGCTGCAGCCGCGGCTCGGCGGCCAGAGCGCAGCCCAGCAGCACGGACAGCAGCGCCGGCCCGGCTCGCATGGCGCTGCCGGCGAGGGAGGACGGAGCGCCGGCTGGAGCAGCAGCACCAACACCCGCAGCAGCAGGAGCAGCAGCCCCGGCCCCCAAATCATTTAAAGCGGCGGCAGAGCCGCGCCACGGGCGGGGCGGCCCCGGCCCGGCCCCATCCCCGCCCCGCCGGGCCCGCCCCGCAGCGCGGAGCGGTGAGCGCTGCCCGCCCGGCTGTGCCGCGGCCCGGGAGCATCCCGCGGGAACGCTGCTCCGCTCCTCCCGGGAATGCTGCTCCGCTCCTCCTGCTAAGGCAGCTCCCCCTGCTCCGCATCCCCGCGGGGAGCGCTCCGGCAGCAGGGAGGCAGGCAGGGGGTGTTCTGCGTGTCCGTGCGCGGGGATGCGCAGCCTCCAGCCGCCCTGCGCTGCCGGGGTGCCGAGAGCGTTCTGCTGCGCTGACACACACGGGTCTTGGCTGCTCTTTATTTCCTCTGGTCCTTCTTTGTTCTGTGCAGGATGCCCGGTGCAATCGTATCTGAGCAGTTCTTAGAGGTGACCGTGAAAATAAACGCGTTTAACATCTTGAGGGAGGGATAACACCGCTGCTGCTGAGAGTTAGTGACAGCAAGAACATAAAACTGGGAGCTCAGGAGTGGTTTTTAAATCCCAGGACTGCCGGCCGTACTCCAGACCATCCTCTCATCTTTATGATCTCTCCAGACCTTTACTGCTGTCAAAACACAACTCTTTCCCCTTTACTGCTGAGAGAAGGGAGACCAACTGACCTGGAAAGGGAACTGTGCATAGTAGCAAATAAAAAAATGAGACGAACGCACCTTAAGCGTTTTATGATCTAATGCAGGTCTCCGGGTGCATTACAGCACGGTTTCCCTCTCTCCAGAGAGCTGTGACTAACCAGGCACTGGGCTGTGAACAGCAGATGGGCCCTGAGCCAGCCAGTGCTAAAATCTGTGATTCCTTTCCACTCCGATGGAGTGGCTTGGTCTCCACTCGCTCTCAGAGAGCTCCTGCACAAATCTGTGACAGGCACAGCTGGGTGGGTGCACCAGCATCCTCACCTGGCAGGAGTCAGCCTCTGTTTCACAGAGCATTCATTTGTCTCCCTTGCAGCCCTGTAACACGATACACCCACTTCTCATTTTCCACACACTTTACAAGTGGTTTCCTGTACGGTTTTTATTTTCCAAGGCCTTTGCTGAAGTAGGTAAACATTTACCATTCATAACAAGAAAGCTGGTTTTATATTGTTCATTGCTTTGAAGCTTGCATGGACATGATCCCTTGGAGATTTTATCAACTGATTTCTTTTTCATGGGGAAGAAAATACACAGCCGTTATCTGGCCTTAGAGCAGAATAATTGTACCCTGAAATTTCCAATGAATGGCTGTGTCTTTCTCGTGTCTGGAGTAGTTTTAACTCCACAGGACCTTGTGTTGAGCTAAGCTCATTACCTCCCACAGAGCACATAGTTTTTAATCATTTTATTTCTTAAACCCCAGAAAAATCTTTCTTCATAAAATAATAGACGTTCATTATGTCAAGGCTGAGTGTTCATTATGTCCTGTGACGTCATCCCAACCTGGATTATTTTCAGGATCACATCATGGCAAAATAGCAAAAGATCTCATTCCTCAGTTGTTGGGGATTTTTTCCAGGAGAGGCAAATTAGTCTTTAAAAAATACTTTAATTTTTTCCATCTTAAGGAACTTAAACTAATCAACGTTGTTCTTCAAAGCCGTATGTGATCCTCACAAATTATACACAACGTTTATTATACCCAGTTGTTAAGAATAATGGACCAGCAACATGCAAACTGGGAGGCGCTGAAATGCAGAGGGAAGGCCACTTAATAGATGAGACCTTTGCCTGGGGGCCATACGGCAAAATGCAGCTGCAGCCAAAGTCTGGAGGAAAAAAATCCCTGCTTTCTGGGCAGGAGGCTTTAGCTGCTGTGACCTTGACATTGTCCTGAACTCCAAAGCCAACCCAGTCAGTGCAATGTGTTCTTCTTACAAATCCAATGTTTTCTGCTCTGCTGTGTTTTATTTGAGAGCATCCTGCAGAGCTGTTGACTTTAATGGGATGATTCCCATGGGCAGAGTTGCAGCATTGGTGGAAGGAGTTTCAAAGCCTCCTGAGATAATTGATCTGCTGGGATCCCAAGTCACTTAAACCTTCAGCCCTGACACAGAGGTAGAAGCTGACTCGTTTATTCCAGTTCTTACACTGGGCTCTGGTAAAAAGGGCACTGGGAGCAGCATTAGTGACTTCTTTATATTCCACATCCTTGCTATGACCAACCAGGCTCCTTCCTGCTGTCCTGAAATTTCTTTGCTATAACTTCTTTGTCTTTGACCTCGGCACCTACAAACTGCACCCTGGCCACTACCAAAGCAGTCACTGGACATGTTGGCCAGAGCTCCCCTCCTGAGTGGGAAAAGGAGTAAATTAAATTGCATCTTGCTCAGCTAAACCAGCTTTTGAACTGAGCAGGTAAAGTGCCAATTCCCCTTGGTGGCTTTGTGCAGTTATAATGGGATGCAATTGCCTAGAGTACAAGTGGTTAGGGAAAAAAAAAAAAAACCCAGCTCGTGCCCTCCATATAGTACTGAAGGACTTCGTAAGGGATGGAAATTGCATTATTCTCCTCTCCTGTTGATCAGAAAATTGTTCTGTCAGATTCCAGTGCAATCCAAATTCAGCACATTATTTACAGCACCGTCCAGGTCACGAATTCTGTAAAAGATTTGGTATCTCTCACAATGTTCCATCCCATCCTCTCCACTTTAAAGCATATTTCCCCCCTCATTAGCATTTTAATTTTGATGTGTAATTTCCTACAAACAGGCTGTGACAGTTGTTGTGTATCCCCAAGCACGAACGAGTGTTGCCCAAAACTTTGAGTCAGAGTCACACCATCCTGTTCTATTTTCATTTTTCTGCCTAATTCTCAGTCTCTCCATTGCCAGTCTTTCTAAATTGTAGCTAGTTACAGGATTTAACAGTCCAATCTGATATAAAGAAATTTTCGTGCAGAGATTGTAATTAGGAAGGCTGAGCTCTGTTCTGTTATTAGCAGAATTGTGATTTTTGGAGTGGTGGGTTAATTGCTAATAACCATATGCAATGCTTCTGTCAAGATGTTTCCCATTACAGTAATTAACTTAGCAGCTGGGGTAACAGACATTTACCATTTGTCTTCACAGTATTCCTGATTTAGGATTGTTCCAAAACCCTTTTTGGACTCTGCTCGTTCAATTCCCAGGTGTAAGATGAAAAAGAGGGGAAGCTGAGGAGGGGAGATCTGGGAAGAACAACTTGCAGGGATAGTACCTGTTTCAGATGCAACGTGTCTGTCAGTGGGTCCTCAGGAATTCTAGATTTTTCTTCACTAATCTCAGCCTTGGACCATCATTTTCATCAGCACCAACTGAATGGAGAGCATGGCAGAGCAGCCTAAAACAGAGAATGTTTTCAGAAATGATTACTCAGCTGCTCAAATTAATCTGATCATTATTGAAGATTTATTAAATGAAAAGTGCAGAATTTTTTATTGCCTGTTCATATCCTTAAACCTCAAAATCCCTGTGGTAGGGGATTTTTTTCTTCGTGTTTTGTAGTCAACTGTACAGATATAAACATTTTTTGTTAATTACTTCCTTTCTGTGCTGTCTCACTGGAGCTTCTTCCTCCACAGAGCTGTGCCAGAATTACAGTAATATTATTAAGTATATGGCCAACCTGAAAATGAGGAAGAAAATAAAGTTGTTCTCTGAAGCCAGATCACATGACAGAGCAGTAGCAGCTTCGTTGATTTAATTCATCAACAGAATATATTGAAGTAATTCATTTTGTTGACGAGATAATTTTAAAGACTTTTAAAACCATGCTGCCAGATTTATCCTTTTTTATTTTTTTTTAAAGTTTGTTCTGGCCAGAGCAAATTCTGTACAATGCTACATTAAGGAAAGTTTGTTAATACCCTTAAAGATGTAAAGCAGCATGCCAAGGGCATGGGAAGCTTTCTATGTTACAAGGAATTGGCTTTCCTCCACTGCAAGGAATTGGGGAATGCTAATTTACTGCAACTGAGGATCTAGCCCGTGCTGTTAATCATAATTATGGACTTATTTTGGGAGGTGCATTTTCCAAACTAGTTGGGGGAGACAAGAAAATTAAATTAAAATTATTTTCTTCCCCAGGAGGTAAAAGCAGTACATAAATAAATACTTGGTGTTGCAGCAGATCTTTAAAACCCACAATAGTTTCTGGCACTGCAGCGTCCCGTGATATTTTTTCTTCCAGCACATACTAGTAAGTTTCTGATAATAGTGCTCACAGACAGCTTTGATTATAACCACTTGTCAGGGAATGGATAACTAGGAAAATAACACCATATTCAACTGTAAAAAATGCTGCCTGGAGTACATTAACAGAGTGATAATTTCTGCTAATAGCAGCCTCCGAACCCCATCCATTAGCTTTGAATTGAAATTCCTGCTTCTTTTCTGTCCTTCTGAGCATTTCTGCCCTCTGACCCTCTGTCCCCTTACTTGGGAGCAGCAGAGACATCCACAGGCACCAAGAGTAAGGACAAACCCTGTGTGTGAGCAGCCTGCTGGGCACTGGGGACAGGGACGCTGCTCGTGGGCAGCGCCAGCCCAGGCGATGGTCAGGGGCAGGGATGTTTGTGGGGATTTTGTTTGTGCATTCTGTGGGGATTTTGTTTGTGCATTCTGTGGGCATTTTCTGCCAGCATCCGACTCCTTCCCTGGCCTCCTCCTCCCTGCCACCTCGAGTCACCAGCTGCACTCTCCCAGTGTCACAGGAATTTGGGTTTTCATTTGTGTTCCTCAGGAGGAGAGGGCAGGAGGGGTTGGAAGGGAGGGAAAATAGAAAAGGTCTGGACAATTGAACCCCAGAGCAGCAGAATCAGAGACTCACAGAGTCGTTAAGGTTGGAAAAGACTTTCAGGACCACCAAAATCTACTGTCAGCCACCACTGCATTCACCTCTAAACCATGTCCTCAAGGGCCACATCCTCAGGCTTTTTGGACACTTCAGGGACAACGACCCCACCACTGCCCTGGCAAGTTTGTTCCAATGCTTACAACCCATTCCACGAAGAAATTGTCTCTAATATCAATTGTAAACCTTCCCTGGCAAAACTCTGGACCTTTTCCTCTTGACCTGTCACTGGGACATGCCTGACTCCTCCCTCCCTTCAGTAAGGTGTCCCCTCACCCCACTCAGTCTCTCCAAACAGCAAAAAGGTTCAAACAAAGTATTTTATTTGACACAATTAGGAGAAGCCCATTGATATTCAAGTCAGGAGGATATTTCTGTAGGGACCTATTACATCTGATTGGGAAAATAAAATGTTATCCACATCCACAATTACTTCTACAAAGACCACTGATCTCATTCCTGAGCTTTTCTCTTCAGCAGTAGTTAACCAAAACTCTGGTAAGAACAGGCTCTTGACAATATAATCCCAAAATAAGTTTTATGTTGGCAGGCAATAGCAACTGGGAGTACTTTCATCTATTTCTGGATTTGGGATAACACCACTCCAGTGAGTGGATAATCTGGGGTGCTTGTGTACATTCAAATGAAAATCACACATTAGGGGGCAAGTCACATCTTCTCTGACCTACACAGGTGAGAGCCAAATGTAACTGTAAATTTAATGCAGCTATTCCAGCCTCATCTCAACACAAAGGAAAGAATTAGGGTTTAGAAAGTTTAGAGCAATACATTTTTTTTGACAGAGCAGTGTATTACTAAATATTTTCTAGGAGGAGCTATTTTATTTGTTTTTTAAGAATTTCTTTTTTCACAGTGATCTTCTTTTGGGCACGCTGATACCCACCCGAAAAACCTGCAAGCAGCTGAGCAAGTAACTCATTCAAAAATTTAGCAGAGTATCTTCATGCCTGTGCATTCAGAGAAATCAAATCTGGGATATTCGTGCTCGGGGTGTTTAAAGGCTCATCAAGTCAGGTGATACTGAGAGCCCCTGGAGACTTGGCCAATCTGATTATCAAACATTTCTGATCCATCTGGAGGACAGGAAATTTCAGAGAGCTATCCTCTAAGAAAATTGAAACTAATAAATGAAAAAAAACAAAAACAAAACAAAAAAAAACCCAAACCAAAACAAGAAACTCCTAAAATATGTGATAAAAGAGGTTTGCTGCCCCTAATGAATTTTTTGGTTGGTTCACAGCACAGTTCAGTGAGTGCCAGGGCAACACTAAAGGGATGAAGTCAATCACACAAAGCAGGCACTAACAACACTCCAGCAACCTCAGCCTGTTAAACTCCAGCCTCAACCAGCACTGATACTTCAATCATTCTAATTTATCCTCCGGGGTAGGCAGCCCCCTCAAAATTTAGGTTTTAGATGTTCAGGCTGGTAACTCTCATCTGCATCACTGAAAATGCAGTCACAAAATAAATCAAAGTGAAAAAGGGCTCAGAAGTGGGATTCTCCTCAGGGTTTCCCCATCCCTTTGGGATTGCAGATGTGAGCTGCCTGAGCTTCCCCCTTTGTCTAATGCAGTGCTGAGCACATCACTGGGACTAAAAACACTGAAATTCAAAGGAATAAATGCTTTGTTTGTTTGCTTCCAATTAGGAGCTAATGAAATCCCAGGAATGCACTTCCAGGTGGTTTGTCACAGAACTGAAAGTCAGTAGTGTGTTCCTGGGTGTAACTTCCCTCTCTGTCTGTTCTGCTGACACAACCAGACCACACTTCATTCTCCCAAAGACATTAGAGCATTACTTTACTGGGTTTTCCTCCAAATTACCTGCCTGGCTACTGTCACCATTGATCTTTTAAGTCCTTGACTGAGTAATCAGTCAGAGAGCTAATTAATGTAGTGGCTTGGAGGGAAGGATGAAATGAAAAAGGAGATTTTTTTCCCTTATTCTTGATGTTTTTATTGCCTTTGAAAGGTGCTTTATCCGTAGCATAAAGGAGCATTTGTCTGTGCCTTTTCCTCCTGTCAGTTCACCTACTATAAATCTATTTCTCAACTGTTAACAGAAACCAGGAGAATTTCATGGGAATGGTGATACTGAAATCTAAGGAAAAAAGAAATCTGAGATTTTGTATTTGTTTTTTCCCCCATTGACACTCACAGACTGCAGTGTGTATTTGCAGTGAGTAGCAACTGCAAGACCTGACCCAGATTTTCAGATGGTTTTAGAACTAAACAAGTGTTTTAATATTAAGATAACTTTGTTACACTTTATAGAAAAAGAAGGGTTTCTTTCTTTCTCTTCCTTCCTTCCTTCCTTCCTTCCTTCCTTCCTTCCTTCCTTCCTTCCTTCCTTCCTTCCTTCCTTCCTTCCTTCCTTCCTTCCTTCCTTCCTTCCTTCCTTCCTTCCTTCCTTCCTTCCTTCCTTCCTTCCTTCCTTCCTTCCTTCCTTCCTTCCGCCACTTCCTTCCTTCCGCCACTTCCTTCCTTCCGCCACTTCCTTCCGCCACTTCCTTCCTTCCGCCACTTCCTTCCTTCCGCCACTTCCTTCCTTCCGCCACTTCCTTCCTTCCTTCCTTCCTTCCTTCCTTCCTTCCTTCCTTCCTTCCTTCCTTCCTTCCTTCCTTCCTTCCTTCCTTCCTTCCTTCCTTCCTTCCTTCCTTCCTTCCTTCCTTCCTTCCTTCCTTCCTTCCTTCCTTCCGCCACTTCCTTCCTTCCTTCCTTCCTTCCTTCCTTCCTTCCTTCCTTCCTTCCTTCCTTCCTTCCTTCCTTCCTTCCTTCCTTCCTTCCTTCCTTCCTTCCTTCCGCCACTTCCTTCCGCCACTTCCTTCCGCCACTTCCTTCCTTCCTTCCTTCCTTCCTTCCTTCCTTCCTTCCTTCCTTCCTTCCTTCCTTCCTTCCTTCCTTCCTTCCTTCCTTCCTTCCTTCCTTCCTTCCTTCCTTCCTTCCTTCCTTCCTTCCTTCCTTCCTTCCTTCCTTCCGCCACTTCCTTCCGCCACTTCCTTCCTTCCTTCCTTCCGCCACTTCCTTCCTTCCTTCCTTCCTTCCTTCCTTCCTTCCTTCCTTCCTTCCTTCCTTCCTTCCTTCCTTCCTTCCTTCCTTCCTTCCTTCCTTCCGCCACTTCCTTCCTTCCGCCACTTCCTTCCTTCCGCCACTTCCTTCCTTCCGCCACTTCCTTCCTTCCGCCACTTCCTTCCTTCCGCCACTTCCTTCCTTCCTTCCTTCCTTCCGCCACTTCCTTCCTTCCTTCCGCCACTTCCTTCCTTCCTTCCGCCACTTCCTTCCTTCCTTCCGCCACTTCCTTCCGCCACTTCCTTCCTTCCGCCACTTCCTTCCTTCCGCCACTTCCTTCCGCCACTTCCTTCCTTCCGCCACTTCCTTCCTTCCTTCCTTCCTTCCTTCCTTCCTTCCTTCCTTCCTTCCTTCCTTCCTTCCTTCCTTCCTTCCTTCCTTCCTTCCTTCCTTCCTTCCTTCCTTCCTTCCTTCCTTCCTTCCTTCCTTCCTTCCTTCCTTCCTGCTGGGTCTGCTCCCCATGTGTGATCTGCAACCCCCCAAATTTATCCCGATTCATTTCTAACCAAAATGGTCAAGCTCAGGTGCCTGAGCATCCAGTTTAAACACCACCCCTCAGTTTGACTTTAGTCTGAGACTAAGGACTCAGAGAGAAAAGGGAATCTCAGAATAGTTTCGGTTGGAAGGGACCTTAAAGATCATCCAGTTCCACACCTTCCACTATCCCAGGCTGCTCCAAGCCCCATCCAACCTGGCCTTGAGCCCTTTCAGGGATGGGGCAGCCACAGCCTCTCTGGAATGCCCCTTGCTAAAACATATTCCAAAACTATTCATCAGAGTCCATGGTTTAAAAGAAAAAGACACACTCAAATGCTAAGGACCAAGTTCTCCTAAAAGAATAAATCACCTGTTTAAAAGTTAGCAGTACACAGGCTCTGCTTTCCTCATCCTGGATATCTAAGAAGCATAGAGTATTCTTGTCACTGTAATAACTCTGATATGTGAAGAGGTATTTAATTTCCTTTATTCTCAAGGAATTCTACACACCTTGGAACAGCTCTTTTAATCCACAGAGTTAACCCCATACTGCCGTGCACACAGAGGTGGATATTTCCATATTCTACAGCAGGATTTAAACACTGCTGTCCACAGGGAGCTGATGAACCGAAAATGGTTTAATAAGCTTTCTCTTAAAATTCTTAGGGGAGGCAGATATTAGCATCAGCAGTATTTGTTGCTAAATGCAAATAAAATCATGGTGCATGTGGGAATTGTGCTGCCCATGCTCCAGGAAACAGCGAGCTCAGGGCTGCAGCAAGCAAGTGGCAATTAAATATTTCACACATGCCTGCGTGGCTCTTTATCCACTGCACCGTGGCCACATCCAGCAACAATTAATGGTGTTGGGATGGAATCCCCAACTCATAATTCTGTGATTAACTCGTGGAGAAACCCATTTCTTACAAAGGTTGACACAGGAAGTGTCTGAGAAACCCATGTTGCTGTAAAGAACCACACAAAAAGAAATACAGCAGGCCAAAAGGCAGCCTGCACTCCAAGAAAATCAGCATTGCCTGGGCTGAGTACTGCAAACTGAGCATGTTTTATTAATTCCAGTATCAAGACAACAATAAATTAAGCACCTAGATATACAGGGGGAAAAGGCAATGTCAGCAGTTACAGGCTTTTTTGGCTTGACCTCCTAATTTGTGCAAAAATCAAAAATATTTCTGAAGTTTACTATAATTAAAGATTAATATAAATGCTGTAAAGTTCTGAAAAGTTTATGAAGCTAAACCTTGCCAAAGTAACTCAACATTTTTCTTCTATTACTGACTTTTTAGATGCAAACTCTGATCTACACAGACTTCAGCAAAGCATTTCATAGACATGACAAATCCCTTGTTTAACCTTGAGCAGTTCTCTGTGCAGGAAAAGCTAAGGAGGCTCTAATGGTGAGTTGTGTCAAAAGAGGAATTGTTCAGTTATGGGAGGCTCATTAATGAACTTCCAGTGATGAGTCTCAAGGAAAAAATAGCAATGTCTTTGCCCCTGGAACCAGCCTCATGGAGTTTGCTGTGGAAAAGGCTGGTGAGGATGAGAATCTCCTGCTGGAAAAACAAGATTACTTTGAGGCTGAGGTCTATGGACAGCATGGATGGAATCTAAAGCCATGAAAAGCTGGATGACACACTTGGGGACTAAGAATAACTTCTCCTGCTGGGGGGTCTTCTGAGCTACCTCATCCAATTTTGACTATTCAGGAGCTGGAGAAGAGAATTCAACACCATGCAGATATGGAACAGGACTATTAGGATGAACCAAACAGTAGGAAAAGAGAAGGAATTTTATCTGTTTAGAGCAAAACTAAGGCTTGTTTAAACTAGCAGTGATGCCTTGTGCAGGCTGCCCTGGAGCTGGACAGAGCTCCAGAATAAAGCAGGGATTTATTCAAAGCATCTCCTCCATGGATCCACCTTGGGCAGCACAAGAGCCCAGCCAGGGCTGCCCCCAAGATGAACCCAAATGGTCCCAAAATGCACGAGCGCTCCCGGGGTCTCTGCCTTGGCTCAGCTCTGCTCCATTTGCACCTTGCAGTTCATTGTCCAGTTCCAGCTTTAGCCCAGGCACTCCCACCCTGCTTGTTTTTCTCTCTGCAGCCCACGCTGTTTGTGCTCCTGGGCTGAGCTTTGGATCATTTGTCCTTGGTGCCCAGCTGGAGCAGGAATTGTTTTGTCTCCCTGCTCTGTGCAGAGCTCAGCATCCCCTGATGTGAAGCTCAGACCCACACACTAAAGCAGCACAGAACCTGAAACAATGAAAAGCCAAAACCTGAGGCATCAGCAGGATGGTGAGGGAGGAGAAGGAGATTGCTCCATGAGTGCTCTCTCAAAGCCCACTGTGAAAGGGGGTGGGAGGGGATGAATTTCAGGGACACTCAGGAAGTCTGGCACAGTAAAAGGCAAGGCTGGCACCAGAACAAGCCAGCCCAAAGCAGCCACAGAGGTGTTTGAGCAGTGAGTGTCTGGGATAGCCTGGTGCAAGAAACAGCAGCAAAATTAAGAAGTAGCGTGGAAGAAATTTGTAAATTCATTAAAAAAATTCTAAAATATGTTTTTGTGTGATAACAGTTCCCTAAATGGGTTTGGTCACCAGGCAGTGCCTCTCAAGCCCTCGCTCCTTGCTGGGTTTCAGCTGTTTAATTTGGAATCCTAGCACCATAACCAAAGTGTGCTGCAGCCTCAGGTACCAGAACAACACTGATCTTCTTCTGATAACTCCTGTGCTCAAAACTGGGCTATGCCTCAAGTACCTGCAGGAAATAGCTTTGGAGGAGGCTAATTTAACTAACTGCCAGGGACTACCTGAATTAACAATTAAGCCTTTTGCTCCTTGAAATGGGAATAACCCTTTTGGTTTGTGTCTGGGTGCAAGAGAATCCTGCACCTTGCTTGGGGATGTTCAGCCTTGTGCAAATCTAAATAATAACAAAAAAAAATAGACAACCAACCCTAATATTAGAGCATGCCATGATGTTTTCTCTAAGAGAAATGTGCTTGTCTTTTAGATCACAGAAGAACACCCAGAGGCTGATTAAATCAAAGACCAACTGCTATTTGCAAAGGCAAATTTGCATTCACCCATGTCATGATAGCAAGGGTGGCTACAGCAGAGGCACCAAGGCAGTCCAAACCTGCTGGCTGAGCTTGTTTGCAGCGTTCCTGACATTGGGAAATTATCAGTTTCTATAATTTAGTTAGAATTAGAGCTAACTTTCTTTTCAGTGTAGCAGCACCTCCTTTCTGAACCATATATTTACTGCTCAAGGTTATCACTGCAGGGCTGTCAGAGGCTTCCATCACATCTGTATCACAGCAGCAAGTTGCCTCCTACATTTTCTTTATCCTCAGCAATGATGCATGCAGGAAAAACTGCTGTGGATTGATCAGCAATTACAAAGTTGATTTTGTGGATCTAAACAACTGCAGAACATTTTGTGCAACAGCACTTTGGTAATGAACTCATGAGAGGAAAATTCGACAGAAACATTTAATTTCATAAAGCTGGTGTGGTAGACAACACTCATTTAACATCAATTAGTGTTATAGCTGGTAATTTGGGCCAGGGCAATGTAAAATTGGCAGGCAGAGCTTGGTGCAGGCATGTTATGGATAAAGGGGATGCCCTATGGAGAAAGGGGGATGCCTCTGCAGCTGAGGTGCTCCTCCCCTGTCACTTCCCTCTGTGTGTGTTGAACAGCAGCAGGACCCTGCTCCTGTTATCAGGAATTGCATCCATGTACTCAAACCCAGGTTGAAAGCACTTTCTCATTGTGTACATCATATTCAGTGAAAATGGGATTTGCTTCCCAACTGTTGCAGCCAAAATCTTTAAACTTTAGGTGTTTTTTGTGTTTTGTCTAAGTGTTGAGCACACCAGTGATATTGTTCAGATATACATTATTTACTGATAAACCACTCTGTCCTTCTTAAGGCTTGGTTTTACTTACTGAAAGGTCAGCAAATGCAGCATGGGAACCAGAATCTGATAGCTTAGCAATTAGGAGTTTATGGGAACTGGGTTTGTTTCCTTGCTCCCAAGGCTCATAGGTGTTCTGAAATAAATCTTGAGAAGAGTTGTGAAGTTGTAAAATAAAAGATAACTTCAGGCTGTTTAGCCCCTAAAGGAGAGCAGAGGAGAAATGGATCCACAGCATCACCACAAGGAAGCCATGTAAATTATCCCATAAGAAAACATAAGGGATAAAGATCTGTCCTAAATCTCACTTTCCTCTAGCCTTAAACACTGGGCTATGAACAAATTCCTGTCTGTTTGGGCTCTGCAGTCTGGGATTACCCTGATCTTTATGGTGAGTGATCTCTGATAATTCAGCAATCTTTAGATGAGGGGTCAAGGCCAAGTTACCTCTTTTTCAGCTCGGTGCCTTCTTCTGCTCCTGCTCTGAGTGCCTCCACCCACCTCCACCCGTGTCTTGGCTTCTTCTTCCTCTCAGCATTTTTCCAGAAATTCGCAATTTCTCGTCCCAATTTCTCCTTTGTCAGGCGCCTCCCAAGGTGAAGACTGGCAGAAGTACAGGAAACACTGAGGGAAGATATTTTCTTTTGAACTGCTGGGCAAGAATAGAGACCTGTGTCCTCCAGCATGATTCCTGTTGAGGATAAATCCTGGCTCCATGACTTCTGGAGAGGTTATCTCAGGCAGCACAGAGGGGTGTCAGCATGGGGCAGGCAAAGCCCTGCTCTGACAGAGGCAGCTCTGAACACAGGCGGGAACAGATTGTCAAAAGCATCAGGGAAACATCACCATCAAAATCATGGCCACTGTGAGCTTTGGGCTGGCAATTCTCACTGCTCTGCCAGGATTAAAGCACTTGTATTTCACCTCCATGTCTTAGGGCACTGGGGGGCTGTGCTTTAATTTCAAATTTCCCTTAAAGTTCTCCCTGCCTTGCCAAGGTGGCCTAAGGACAAATCCATTAATCCGTGTGTGATGTACACGTCTGTTTACATTACAGGAGTTATGTAAGCAGGTAGAGCTCATCAATAATTAAAGGCTCTGTGGGTAAAGTAGAGATGTGGCCATTTTCTTCTGCCTTCTCAGGGTTTCTGTGCAAGCCCCACAGGGTTTCTTCTCTCCACCTTCCCAGGGTTTCTGTGCAAGCCCCACAGTCCTCAAGCTTTTCTTTTCTGAACGATGCCAAGGGACAGTGTTTTTAGGGGTGGCAGCTCCAAGCCTTCCATCTGCAGAGGTTGTGTGAGCCTCCCTCATTTCCCACAGAAACGAGCTGGAGGAATTACCAATGTAAAACAGGGATTAGAAAGGGGAGGGGATCAAGCTCCCTGGTTCTGTTTTGATGGCAGTCTGTACAAGGTGTAATAAAATCAATAGTTTCTCTCACTGAAAGGGTTCTTTCTATCTCCAGCAATGACAAGAGGATAGTGGGCAAAGAGCTCTATTAGCTGTTCTTTAAGAATCAATCACACTTAAAAGCAATAGTCAAAATGACAGCAACTGCACAATAGATGAATAATTTTTCACACAAATAGCCCGAATTTCAGAGAAGTGACACACTTTTAAAGAGATAGTAGATAAAATATCTGCCTCTCTGAAAACCAAGAAAATACTAAGCATTTATTACTAAAGACACTGGAACAAAAATGCTCAGATCCTTAAGGGGTAAAAGCCAAAATATCAATTCACCTGAGCAAGAACACGAGATAATGATCAAGGTTCACTGAATTCAATTTTAAATGTCACATCAGGAAGTATATAATTCCTGAAGCTGCACTCAGGAAGAAAATCCTCATGGCCATGTCCCTTCTGCTGTCAGACAAGGGCTTTCCCTCCCCCGCAGTACAACAGCCCCTGAGCCTCAGGGCTGGCATGAGCCTGTGCCAGGACAGGTTTAGGTTATTAGGAAATGTTTCTTCCCCCAGAGGGTGGTGGGGACTGCCCAGGGAATGGGCAGAGTCCCTGGGACCTCCAGGGGTGTTTGGAAAACACTCCCAGGGATGCCCAGGGTGGGATTGTTGGGGTGTCTCTGCAGGGCCAGGAGTTGGACTGGATGATCCTTGTGAGTCCCTTCCAACTCAGGATATTCTGTGATTTTATGATCTGCTGAGGATGTGAGCTGATCCAGCACAGAGCCTTTGTCTCACACCAGATGAGAACCAGCTGTGTTAAATCTCTGTATTATATCTACATCCAGCAACAAGATGTAATTGGCAATTACAAAGTCACATTAAACATTATGTAATGAGCTATTTAAATACATCAGAACTGCATAAAACACCAGGAAAAAAAATTATATCAGGTAAGAGCCATATTCATGCATAAATAATGAGGGGGAAATACAGCAGTCAGCTTGTTCTGGTGTATCACACTGAAATTTCCATATGGCCCCAGCAGTGTGGAAGAGCAAATGGAAGCCAGAGCAAAGGAAGGAGCTGTGCCTGGAGAATAATTCCTTGTTGACTCTGGGTGAGGCTCTTGTGGTTCCACAGCAAGCATGAAAGCACCATCAAGGCCAAAAAACCTCTGGTTAACATCTCCCCCCTCCTACCTGGGGTGCAGGGTTTGAGATGCTGGAGAGGAGGAACACTGTCACTCAGTTTGAGGCAAAAGCAGGCAAAAGCTGAGTGTCGGAGCTGCAGGCAGGATGACTTTGTAAATGTGGACAGCAGACTGTACTCTGTCTTTTCATGCTGTCGTGTTTCTTTGTTGATGTCTCTGTTTTAAGATCTTTTTTGCTCCATGCATCACCAATTGCCTTTTGTTTTCTCTCAGCAGGAAAGGCTCAGTTAATCCATATGTCATGACAAAAAATCCAGCCTTCTCTTTGATAGGAACCAAGCATGACAGCAATCTATTGAAAAGGTGTTTTGGACTATCATTTCTTCCAAGCTAATTTATTGACTGGATGGCTTTCAAAAATAATAGGTCTGTTTCCCAAGATAATGAGCTGAGATGTGACTCACAAAGTCCGCGTGAGCACACAGACAGCCTAATTATGAGAAATAAACTAATAATAAACCATCAGTCTCTAGAAATCACTAGCTGTTGTGATATACAAGTCCAAACATCAGAGAGCATGAATGTTTCCACCTGTTCCCTTCTGCAGGGATTTTGTTTTATTATCCCTAGATATGTAAAATATATGTCTTGCCATTAAGCCCCAGACAGATCAGGATGCTGAGAAAGGTCTGATCTTTGGAGCTGGGGGGTGACAGCTTTGCTGAGCAAACTCCAGCTCTACAATGTGGTTATGAGGGGAAAATGCTGTTCAAATGGATATTTAGTCAGAATCCACAGATTTATAAATCAGAGCTGGCAAAGTGAATCATCCATGCAAATAAAAGCCCTTTAACACACCCCATTGACCACGTTTTTTTTTTCCCCCAGTATATTTCACTTTAAGTACAGATCACAGTGTAACTGCATGAAGAATGTTTCTTTCCTGTAGCATTTGTGGAACAATTTAAACCATTTTTAACAAATAGTTTCTGTCACTCATTTTCCCATTTCTTGGACAGATGATGGGCAGGACACAGCCACATTTTGCCTGTAGAAAAGGCATATTAAAGAAATGTGGCATGCTTAGGAAACACGAATTATTCTCACTTAGTGAATCTCCTGCTTCTAACAAACAGAATGCCCACAATCTTATCTTCCAGAATAAGGGACCGTGCCCAACTCGTGCTGAAGCTCTAAGAAGGCTGTCACTACCTGGTCCAGCCAGTTTTCAACACACGGAGCCCACAGGGAAAATCTCACCCTGCAAAGAGCTTTTCTGACGTGTTTACAACATGCCAGAAAAAATAGGTATTCCAAGAAACTTTCAGCATGTTCTCCTCCCCTCAGGTGTAAAAGCAGCAGGGTTTTTTATGATTACTGACTACCTGTGCTCACTGTGGAGTAATCAGCTGTAAAACCAGTTGAACAGTGGAAAATTCTGTGTTTATCACTCTTTCAAGGCTGGCACTTTTAAGTCTGACCCTGAATCATCCCGACCTCCACTTTGCTGGTGAAACATCTCTGCCTCATGCTACCAAGGAAAGAAATTGCTGCCTTAAAAAGCTTTGACCTTGTCCAGCACATTCCTCGTGCACAACTGACTCGCTTTTCATTCCTGTCTTAGTTTGAAAAGCCAGGTGTCTGCTAAGGAAGGCAGGAGCCTCCCCTGAAATGGAAAATGTAAAACCCCCTCTCTCCAAATTATTATAATTTTTGAAATTTACAGGCTCTCAGCAAAGATGTGGGAACAGGAATAACAGTTCTTAACCAGGATAACTAAAAATACAAATAGTAATAGTAATAGTAAAAACAAACAAACAAAAAAACCCCCAAATAAACCAAACCACTGCCAGAGTCAGAGCAGGAGCTGACCCCCTGTGGGTCAGGGTGGTGGCAGCAGTGCCATTCCAAGGTGGCTCAGCCCTCCTGCAGGGCCAGCTGTGCTTCTGCTGGAGCAGGGATCCTGCACAAGGGGGGAGTTTTCCTCTGAAGCTCCAGGGCTGCTGGAGATGGGCCTGGGCTTCCTCTGGGAATGCAGGGCAGGAGAAAGCTGCTCCTCTGGGAATGCAGGGCAGGAGAAAGCTGCTCCCCTGGGAATGCAGGGGGCAAAGGCTGCTGTGCTGTTCCAGGCTCAGATTGTATCCAGGTAGGAATGCTTGGCTCCTCCCCTGGGCGGAGCATCTCCCATGGGATGATGGAATTTGATCAGCCATGCAGGGACACTCAGTGGCCATGGACAGCAGAGATCTCCTGGAGGGAGGATTGGCTATGGAGAGATAAAGAAAACTGCCCCATGGACAGCAGAGAACTGCCCCAGCTCTGGCAGATGGGAATAGAGCACACACATCTTACCACCCAGGACAATTGCCATTCAAGCAGAGCCCACGTGCTCAGAGATGACAAACCAAAGCTGCAGAAATTGCATTCCAGGAGCATTTATAATTCCCCCTAAGGATTTGGAGCTCCCTTCTAGCAGGGTGAGCTCCAGGCTGCTGGGGATGCTCTGCCTCTGGCTCACGTTTCCCTGAGTTCTGATGGGATTTCTCCAAGCACACTTCAGACTGTTGCACTTACATCAACTCTGAGCTGATGCTCAGCAAGGCTTTTGACAAATCTGGTTTGTTCTGGGGATGGACAAACAGGGGAGATAATCTGGAGCCACAAAGTCATCATTATTTTCTAAGCCTGTTTTGTCTTCAGCACAACAGATGTCCATTGAAAAGGAAAACATGTTCACAATGCTTTTAAGCTTGCCAGGATTTTCCCTCCACAAACATCTCCTATAAAATCTGTTCCTGAGAAAAGCGAGTGACCCAAAGCCCCATTTGGAGCTGCCCTGAAGAATCCCATTTACACAGATTCCCACTTTCCTCTCCTTTTAGGGCCCTGACTGAGGCCTCCAGTTTGAGCAGTTCCCAGTGTCTGTGGGGCTGTGCAGTGGTAAAAAAGCACTTAGCAGAGATGAACAGATGCGTTTTGAGTCGTGAAATAAAACCTGGACCTTAAGGGGCGAAATTCTGAGACATAAACAATCCTGTGATGCCACAGCAACCCTGTCACAATAAGTTTGAAACCAATTTGCCATCAATATTTTTGTACAAGCCCAAGTACACAAACTCAGTACCAGGCAGGTATTTCTAACAAGTGCAGGCGAGACAGGTACCTGTTGGTTTCAATTAAGCTTTGCAAAACCCCCCTTGTGCCAGGAGGAAAATAATGAGGCTACATGAGCCAAAGAGCTTCACTTCCAGCACAGACTTTGGGCTGTGTGAATGAAATTTGCACTGAAAATAAGCAACTCACCAGCACTCTGAGAACAGCAGGTCAAGGAAAAGCAGGATGAGAGCTGCAGAGGGGGGAAGAAGGGAATTAAAATGTTTTGCAAGCCCCCAGTTTCCATCAGCTGGGTACAAACACTTTATTCTTGTTTCCGATGAAACTCTGTGGATTGTTTCAAGGTAATAAACATCCACTGTTAGTCACCTCACTTGGCACTTTTGAGTGTTCATCCTGCACATCTCAAAACCCTTTACAAACCTCTGGCAAAGGCTGCCTGAAAGTTCTGGGAAAGTTTTCCTGAATGTTATCAGCTATTCATAGACAGATAGAAAAAAAAATCAATTAAAAAAAATCACAGCTAATATTTTTCCATTATATTAATGTCGAGGGATGTCCACTGAAACAAAATCAGTTGTAAAAAAATACACAGTGGGAGATGACATTTTTTATAGTTTAAATAAACCACACATTGGAAGAAGAAAATTACCATCCCTCATTCCCAGGGGAGGAAAAGGCAGCTCGGGACATGTCCACAGTGAAGCAGGGATGGGATGCTCAGAGCAGTCATCTTGAGGGCCACACCAGTGCATCAGATCATGGGAAGTTCAGGTGAATGTTATCAAACACAGTTTCATGTTTTGTGACAGAATGAGATCTCTGAACTCAGTGAAGAAACCGCCACAAACTGGGCAAGGATTTCTTTTTCCTATTTTCTATTTTCCATTTCTTTTTTAGCTCTGAGATAAAACTGGTGAACAAGAAGACCCCTTTGAATTAAAACATGACAACTGACTTTTCCTTGGACAGATTGTACTCTCAGAAGAGTGTCAATGTAGTATTTACTGCTTTGTGGAGGAGCAAACACTGTTTCCTTCAGCTCTTTAGGCCCTGTGAAACCCCAGATGTTCCTCAAGCACCTGGAATGGCACAGGAGCAGGAGGTGTGTGGAGAGGGGAGCAGGAAACCAGCAGTAGCTCAGGGCAGATACAAACACCTGAGGAGCAGAACCCATCCAGCTGCAGACCTGACGGAACTCTGTGGCACAAAAATCCCAAGGAAACCAGTGATGGGAGGATGAGAGCAAAAAGCTTTCCACAAAGGTGAAAGAACACCTCACAAAGATCCCCTCAGAAAGATCCTTCAGACCAGGAGACTTTTTCAGGAGCCAGCACTTCCACAGACTCCCACAAAACAAATGTGCTGGCTTAGGGAACTCTGTGACCACGATTTGAGGTTTGTTTTTTTTTTTCCCCAAGAAGTTTAATATTTGGAGTTTAATTCAATCTCTTCAACTTCTGGGGAATTTTCATTTTATTAAGCCTGAAATCTAAACCGAAGTGGTTTCACCTTCCCAGGGCTTTGTTTGGCCGGACAAGAAGGACGCAAAGGTGGAGCCAAAGCTCTCCGTGCTCAGCCCAGCATCCCGGCCAGAGCCAGCTCCGCCAGCCTGCCTCGCCCGGGAGCTGCGGGAATGGCCGGGAGGTGCGGGAATTCCCAGGAGATGCGGGAATGGCCGGGAAAAGTGGGAATGGCTGGGATGAGCGGGAATGCTTGGGAAAGAGGGAATGGCAGGGAAAAGTGGGAATGGCCGGGAGGTGCGGGAATGCTTGGGAAAGCGGGAATGGCAGGGACATGCGGGAATGGTCGGGAGGTGCGGGAATGGCCGGGAAGCGCGGGAATGGTCAGGAGGTGCGGGAATGCTCGGGAAGTGCGGGAATGGTCAGGATGTGCGGGGATTCCCGGGGGATGCGGGAATACTTGGAAAAGAGAATGGTCGGAATATGCGGGAATGCCCGGGAGGTGTGGGAATGCTCGGAAAAACGGGAATGGCCGGGATGTGCGGGAATGGCCGGGAACTGTGGGAATGGCCGGAAAAGTGCGAGTGCCCGGGAAAAGCGGGAATTGCCGGGATGTGCGGGAATTCCCGGGGGATGTGGGAACGCCCGGGAGGTGTGAGAATGCTCGGGATATGCGGGAATGGCCGGGAGACGCGGGAATGGCCGGGAAAAGCGGGAATGGCCGGGATGTCTCCCAGCATCAGGGATCTGGTGTCACCTGGCGGTCGCATCCCGAAAAGGCACCGGGCGCGGGGGATCGCAGGAAAGCGGCCGGTCCCACCTTCCCACCTCGTCCGGAGCTGGAAATTGTGGCTGTGAGGCTCCTGTTCCCCGCAGGAACAACATCCACGGCCCTGGCCCTGCTTTGGGTCGGAAATGTCACTGACTGAGCAGGCAAAGCAAAGCTCTCAGGGTTACCCAGCACGGGCTGGTGCTGCTGAGGAATAGCAGAGTGTAAATAGAAGAGAAATGCAAATAATTCAGGGTTAAAGATCATCGAACAAGGAGAGAAGAACGAAGAGGAAGAAAAAAAAAAATCTCAAACTGACTCTGCCTGAATGGTAGAGAAGAGAATAACTGTGTAAAAAACCCCCTTGTGTCAGAGAGAAGCACCAGCTGGACTGGAGAAGTTTCTTCCAGGCGGGGATCATGAAGCCATGGAATCTTTAAGGCTGGAAAAGATCTCTGAGGGCTCTGAGTCCAGTGCCAACCCAGCATCACCACCGTGCTCACCATTAAACCCTGTCCTTGAGTGCCACATCCTCACCATCTTCAAGCATTTCCAGGGATGGTGACTGCACCACTGCTCTGCGCAGCCTGCTCCACTGCCTGGCAACCCTTTCCATGAAGGAATTGTCCCTAATATCGAGTTTAAACCTCCCCTCCTGCAACTTGAGGCTGTTTCCTCTCATCCTGTCCCTTGTTGGAATGGAGACCAAGTCCCACTTGGCTCCAGCCTCTGTGTTTGCTGTGAAGTTCAGGTGCCAGTGCCACCCCTAGAGTGGGATAAAAATAATGTAATGGATAAAAATAATGTAAAAGGAACATTGGGACCACACCTGAATAGTTTTAGGAGCAACCACCCCATCCTGACAGTGCCCATACCCACAGAAAGTAGAATTCTGCTGTGCAAATTGAGAGCCAGAACACCTCAGCATTTCCCCACCAGGCTGCACTCGCAAGAAATATTTCTGTCACTGGATGTTCTTGTTACAAGGTGTTAAATTTGGCTAACAAATATACTGCTCCTTTTTAATGTAGAACATGGCTGCACTTCAGTCAGCATTTCTCCCCTCATTAAAAAGTAAAACAAAACCTCATCAGCACAAGGTGATTTGCATACAGAGGCTTCCCTGCCATGTCTAAAACATGAAGTCATTTTTCATTGAAAAGCCCCCAAAAACCATTATGTACTCACTTCAAAGGGCTTAGTTATTATTCAGCATGTGAGATGTTACCAAGAACCCCAGAAGGATTTGCTGGATTTGTTTCTGCAAATACTGTCACAAATGTGCTCCAGTCGTTTACTTTTGCAGTGCTTCTTGTTATGGAAAGATGAAGTTAAAGGTCACACATGGAGGCTCCTAAAAAGCTTGGAGAAGCTTCTTGCTGATGAATAGGAACCAGAAACCTAAAAGGTGGCAAAACATAGGTGGCATTTGTCCAGAAGGCAGCTGCATTCCAGGAGGAACTTAAAAAATATGGCACACCAGGGAGCTTGGAGTGAGGAATTTTTGGTGTGCTTCCCTCCTTTTGAAAAGGTTTCTAATGAGCTGGGGATCATCAATCAGCCTCTTTGCCTCTTCTTTTTGTCTCTCCTTTTTTCCCTCATCATCCTCTTCAGTGGTATCAGCATTGTTGGCCACTTCTGGAGGGGCTCTAGGGATGGAGAGACACCAGTTAAAAGCTCTTCACTGCACATTTTACCCTGTATTTTCTAATCCCTTTTCCAAATTCCATTCAACTACAGAGTCCTGATCTCAGGGGTAAGTATGGTCTCGAAGCAAAGTCCACATAAACTTCAAGGCAAAAGGAATTTATAAGATATTGGACAGAGAAGCAGTATGATCAAAGTAAAACATCAAAAAAAACCCCCTATTTTTTCCAGACTCAGCCTTTAGGTGCGAAGGAAAATAACTTAAATTGGCAGGAGCACATTCCTGGTTGGTTGTTTCAGTAAAAGCAGTTCATTATTTGAAGGAAGAAACCCTTCCCCCAAGCTAAAATAAATGGAGATTTACAGTGCAGCCCCCACCTGGCTTGGGATGACAACAAGACTTTTCAACAAGGTATCCAAACCAGTCAGAACTCAGAGTCTGGAATATTTCAGTCTTACAACCATAGAAAAGAATCACAGAATGGTTTGAGTTGGAAGGGCTTAAAGACCCTGTTCCACGCCCTGTCATGGGCAGGGACACCTTCCACCATCCCAGGGTGCTCCAAACCCCAATGTCCAACCTGGCTCTGGTCACTTCCAGGGATCCAGGGGCAGCCACAGCTTCTTTTTGTGTCCAGGAAGTGTGGAGAATCCCTGGCTGAAATCTCCCTTCCCCTGATTCAAAGAGGTCTGCAACTTCCATGTGCCACCTCTGAGGAAGGTGTTATCCATACACTTTTCCCTTTGGAGATGTTGGTGTGGGAAGCAGCTCAGATCACAAAGGCCTGACTGCTGGGGCTGAGCACAGAGCCTCCTCTGCTTGGCTGTTTCTAAAGGCAGGGTCCCAGGCAATGTTTCTTGTAGTCAAGGAGAATTTGAGTTGAAAGGAATTTCAGTTGTGTCCCAACAAAGCACTATGGCATGGAAACAGGATAGAAAGCTTGGATGCCTGTTCTGGATCTGGTTTATAATGAGAATTTTGGGGCCCAGGCAGTACTAAAGAGATTTCCAAGGTTTCAAGACCTATGGCCAGATCTCTTGGGCGAAGTTTCCTGTTACATGGGACTGCTCTACCCAGGCTGAACTGCACAGTTTTGTGAGTGAAAAACATCCCAAGGATGAGCATTAGCCTGTGGCTTTGCACTCTGCAGTTTTTTATGTTTACATGCAGGAGTTGTGACCAGTGGTAACAGCTTTGGCACCTTAAAGGATGTTTGGTATTGCCAGAGGAACTCCTGCACTAACTGAGAGTGTTGGACATCTGCCACTCACAGGTTTGTCACAGAATCCCAGAACGGTTTGGCTTGGAAGAAACCTTAAAGCCCATCCAGCTCCACCCCAGCCTGGGGCAGGGACACCTTCCACTGCCCCAGGCTGGTCCAAGCCCTGTCCAACCCAGGTTTGGACACTTCCAGGGGTGCAGGGGAGCCCTCAACCCAAATGAGGCTGATGTAGAGCATCCGTTGAGGTTTATATGCTGAAACATCAAGTGTAAACCAACTCTTGCTCTTCTAGAACAGCTGTTTTCCCAAGAAGGGACACCCAGGAGTGTCACCCAGCCTCTGAGAACCCTGAAGTTTCCAGCTGTGTGTGCATTCACATGAATATATCAAATATCATGGTATATCTGCATGGGCTTTGGAGTGAGCTCTAAGAAGAACGTTGCTAACAGCGTGAGGCTTGTTAAAGTCAGGGGTTTAGCTCTTCCTTTCAAATAAGGCAAGAAACCTGTTTCAAGAAAAATGTCCTAGATACTGTAATTCCTACAGGGAAAAAAGGGAAATTCATTTTCTATTTAAAAAAACTTTGCTTCAGATGAGGCCAGGTGCCTCTGGTATTTATAGAGAAATACTGGCAAATTTGGTTATAAGTAACAAAGAGGATGGGTAATCCTGACTGATCCTAAGGCTTCATGCCTTGAGAAAATCATATAAAACCTACTTCTGGAACAGGTTTCAAAATTTGCACTGAAACACATGAAGAGAGCTCTAAAAAGACAGTGGACACTGAGCTGAGGGGGAAAAAAAGACAGCAAGCCCACTCTTAAACCTGATAGATCACCAAATACCATAGTGATAAATCTGTAAAAAATTCAAGGGTTTAAGAGGACACATCAAAGTGGAATAAGAAATTTCCAACCTCATCTACCCTATGCTTATTCTCCTCTATTAACCAAGCTCAATTTATGTGTCCCAAAGCAGAGACAACCTTCTTTTCTCAAAACACCCTGCAAAAGTGGAAAAGGGAGACTCTGACTTCAAAAGCTCTCCAACACTCTAACAGTAGATCAAGTGTATTTTAATTAGAAAAAGGTTTCAGGCTGCAGAATACAGGTCTGGCTCTGGACCCAAACTGCTCTAAAATGCAGCCTGGCTGTCATCTTTCAGCTGGGGCCTCTTACTTTTACTGTGGAAATAAAATGAAAAAAATCCTCCACTGTAGCATTGGTAGGAGTCCAAATTGACAATAAAGTTGCTGGAGTTTCTTGGGATTTACCCTAACAGGAAGTTTTATCGCTGCACATCAGCGTTAGTCATGCCTCAGGTTATGAGTCAAGTCAAAACAAAGCAATCACCTCTTAAATTGTGAAGGGAAAAGAAAGTAAAAGTGAAATTTGGAGTATGCTGCAGTCAATAACCTGACGTTGGCTTTAACAGAAGGAGGGTGTCACCCAGAAAAGCGTCTGTAGGAATTCCAGTCTTTGTTTTATTTTGCACATAATGCACATTAAATAGCAATTCTGAGAAGGGCAGCCCTTGGGCAAACATAGTTCTTACTTGATTTGATTAGGAGTTGCACTTTTAATAAATCATTCCTAAAGGTAAGAGGTCAGCAATTATTTTACCTTTAGATTTGGAGATTTCTGCCATCTGAAAATGGAGAAAAATCATCAGATCTTCCTAACAGTTGGTTTCTTCTACGTGTGCTACATGAACCCAAAAGCTCGATTGCTTTGCTGCAGCAGCTTTCTCCATTCTTTCAGTCTCTTTAGAGATAAACCAAGTTAATTTTAAGCAACCAGGAAGGCTCAGAAAGCTCACCGTAATAAAATCCTATTTTATCAAAATTTATAAATTCCCTCTCCTTGTTGCTGGCATTTGAATGTTAAAATATCCAATAATGCATTTTGATTTCCAATTGTTTTGGTTATTTCACCCCTTGGAATACCACAGCTCTAGTCCAGATGTATTTTAATCTTCCTTACTGCCCCTGCCAAATTTCTGTTTCCCATTTGCTGAGTGCTCTCATCATGAGCAATATGTCTATGTCACTTCCTCCCTGTATGTTCAGGCTTTTCCTTGACTCATGCAATCTGGAAGAAGCTAAGCCCAAAGGAAAATTTAAGCCCTTTAGGGTTGCTATTTTTAAATACAGGAACTTCCGTGGGGCTGTTTGAAAAGGAGATTCCTTTTGAAGATAATAAACAACATGCGAGAGATAACATTTGCAGTTCCTCTCCAAAGTGTCCTGGCCCTGGAGCAGGTCAGCAGAAATGACACTCCAAAAAGCATAAAAATACCCAAAGAGAAGCCACAGAGAAGCAGGTTTCCACAGCCTGATGCTGTGGGGTTTTGAATTATTTGCTGAAACATGTGGACTGTCCCCATGGATCGCTGGTGCCCCATCCCTGGAAGTGTTCCAGGCCAGGCTGGAGGGGGCTTGGAGCAACCTGGGATAGTGGAAGGTGCAGGGGATGGGACTGGATGGGCTTTAAGGTCCTCTCCAACCCTAACCATTCTGGGATTCTGTGATCTGCATCAGCAGGCTTCTGGGGTCTCCTCCACTCCCCCTCTCCTCCTCAAGGATTGGCCTGACCTCCTGCAAACACATCTTTGATCCCCACAAGTGCAAGGCCAACTGCCCATGACACAAACCCTCCTCTTTCCACATGAAATGGGGAGGAAAGGAGGGTCCCTCTGAGCCCAGAGACAAGAAAGGCAAAGGTGTTCCAGGGGCAGCACAGGGATCAGGAGTTCATTCCATTCCTTTTTGTTTTTCCTGGGACTCTGTGAATTGCCATCCCCTTTGAAATGAGTCCCTTCTGGCAGTCACACATTGCAGTTCTGAGCCCCCCTGGACACAAGGTGATCTCACATTTAAAGCAGAGTGAGTGGCAAACAGCAAGAACGTGCTCAGAGTGCACCAGGCTTCTCTGCTCTCAGACAGCAAGAGCCAGCCAGGTTAGGCAAACACTTTGGGTTTCTGCCAGGACCTAAATGCATTCCAGCTGAGAATCCTAGTGGCATTCAGGGGTGCCAGGAGGCCAGGCAGTGTGCTGGGATCCCGCTGCAGGGTGGAATCAGGAGTAAAACCCCTGCTGCTGCTCAATGCCCCAGTCCCACTCACATTCCTCTTTCACTATCACTTTTCTGTGGCTTTTGCCTAAGCAAACACTTCCAGCAGAAGCTTATCTTTGAAAATCTTGTGGTTTATAGTTTACTATGAAAATTAATGGTAGGTTTTTTTTCTGTGCTAGCAGTATGTATTAACTATTTTTCCACATTATTAGGGGCCAGCTGATGGCACGTTTCTCCCTGGCTGACTCTCCTCTACCTGGACACTCATTTCCATGAAACTTTCAGGAATGTCATGTTCGAGATTGCTGCCCTCTGGTAAATCTGCTAGAGTTAAACAATGAGGTTTGAAAGTGAACAACACACACAAACACAACACCCTTGTCTGATTGCAACATCATTTCCTAAGGAAATGAAGTTTTTTTTCCAATTAAACAAGAAAAGGCATGCACTGAGCTGGGCTTCATGGCTCTCAGGGACTGTTCATCATCATGGCCAGAGCTCAAGAATGTCTGAGACTGTAGGTGAGCAGATTTTGCTCTCAAGGCTCATTATTTACAAGGCAGTTACTCTGTGCAGAGGTTCTTCCCAGCAGCTGTAGCAATTCTTTATTCACAATGTAAATGTGCTGTGTAAATGCTTGTAAAACTTTATGAGCTCCATTGCCTCCAAGCACTTCGGCCCAGGTATGGTTAATAAATCCTGTATGTGCACTGTCTCAACCCCCTCCCCAACCTTTCCAGGGCAATATTCCACAGGCAAAGAGCTCCCCTGCACCCACTGAGCAGTGGTAGGGGCTTTTTGTTACCTGACTCCAACAGACACAGTGCCCTTGTAAGGAGCTGTACCAGAGATTTAATTAACTTTACTTTTTCCATCCACCACCTGTAGCCTCCACCTCACACACTCCCAGCCTTCCTTACTGACGCTGCTGAGCGCCCACACCATCATCAATGATCTCTTTATTTCTCTAAGAGAATTTTTTAGGGCGAAAAGCAGCAGCCTGGCTCTCCTCGATCTTCTGGAGAATTCCCACTAGGTGGCACCGATATCCAACATTCCCTCCACTCTGCGTGCGGATTCCCCTTGCTTTGCTCCAGGTCTTCTCTCCTCCTTTTTTTTTTTTTTTTTTTTTTTTTTTTTTCAGCATTTCCAAACTCTGAGCTCATCGGTTTTAATAACTACAAAAACAAACAGCTCACGGGATATTTTTTCCTCTCCTTATAGTGCTGGATGGATCCAAGCCAAAAGCCATGTTACGGGTTTTTTCCCAGACAAAAAAGATCAATTTCCAGTGTGGTTTCTACAGTCTGACTGGTACAGCCATTAATTATTTCTTTTAGGACCTTCATCATTCGAGTCCTTAGAGGTGCTTTTCTTTGCCATCCTCACTCATGTGCATAACAAACCTGACCTCTGCAGGAGCACCCTGATTCCTGACAAAGCAGGAGCTGGGAAACAGGGAAAGCTGGGAGGAAAACTGATGCAGCAGTGACTGAGAGCTGCCAGTAGCCATTCATCTTCCAGGAAATAAGAGAATGCCTCAAATGAGGCTTTGGTAGCAAATAAAACACAATAGTTCTTTCAACAGGAAGTAGTCAAGAGTAATTCTCCCTAACAGGACTGAAGTAATTTTGGATACCTTGCAGAAGAGATTGAGATTTTTCAGCAGGTCTTTCTCAAATCCAGCCCTTTTCTCCACTCCTCCATACTCTCATACATTCCCAAACAAATATGTAGAATTCCTTTGGACTGGAACTAATTTTAGATGGTAATGTAACAGTGAAGCCTTTCCAAGACTAACAATTAGGAAAGATAGTTATGTTTTGGGAAAAAAGCCTGCACACATTTTCCTGGTGAACAGCAAGAAGCTAGAAGTCAATAACTCCAATTAAATTAAAACTACTATTTGGGGATAACCCCGTAACTGACTGGAAAAACAGCTTCTGTTTCTGAGTCTGCCAGGCCAAGATAATATCATTAACAGAGATAAAAGTCCCATGAAGATGAATGTGGATATGGCTCTCGAAGTCCTGAGTTCATTTTAAGCTCATTTAAAATTCTTTATCTACATTTCTTCAGATTTTAAACATAAATTCCCAAGTGGTTGTTTTTCTCTCCTCAAATTAACTTGACGAAGTAAGAGTTTCCAAACTCCATTTGAAAGTTTCCATTTCAGATCCTTTAACAGTCACATCCCAGACATCCCATCCCATCCCATTTAAAAGGACATCCCAGACATAAACATCAAGGAATGTACATTAGTTCATCACTCTCTATCTTACAGTGCAATGATAGTGTAAACAATTATAAGATGGGATTTCTGGAAGGCCAGGCAGCTTTACAGCTGTGGGCTATCAGACTCTGGCTTTTATTCAGGTGCTGGAAAAACAAAGACTGTAAAAAAAAAAAGGGGGAGGATAAGTGTCACAAGACTGGAAAAAGCAGGGATGGAATAATTCAAAATTCACTGACCTATTTACTCCTGCATCTGCCACGGCCTCTGGACAGCCCAACGGGAAATGCACCAGGAAAAAGTAATCACTGGAGATTATCCTGTGTATGAGAGAGAAACAATGTCTGCAGCCAAGCTCAACAATTTCCTCTAACTCATAAAAAGCAGAATGCAACTTCTGTCCTTTGGAACAGCAGCGTGGGGCAGCTCCTTCCCTTGCAGACAGGACAGAGAATTCCCCAACGCTCCAGGCACGGAGAGCCCACCAGGCTCCCCTGTGCGCCTCCTTCCTCACACCTGCCTGGTGCTCCCCCAGGAGCCAGGGATTTTTCCTCCCATTTGGGATTTTTCCCTCCCATTCCCACCTGGCTGCAGGCACAGCCCCAGGGCTTTGAGGTGCAGTTGTTCATCCTCGGGGCAGCCCGAGCTGTTGTTTGTATTTCTCCCTCTGGTTCAGAGGGATCTGCAGCATCAGAAAACCACACAGAAGCAAAACACCCACAGATCCCTGTGAAAATGCACAAAATGTGCCATTAGATCAGTGTCCAGAGGCTCAAATATCCTGCCCCTTAATTGCAGGAGTATCCAGATTATCATTAGCACTCAGTCATTATTATTTTTCCTTTTTGTTCCTCAGGAACAGGGGTTTCCAATTGCGAATTTCTCATCAGGTGGATCACCTGATCACTGTTTAAAGTCAATTCACTGTTTAAAAGACATGGGATCCTACTCTTTATTTTAAGTGTTTACTACTGTTTTTATGGAAGCTGTCATGTTAGGAACAATGGAGCATGTAATGGCATGAGGAGGGGTTTTTTATTTCCCTGGGGATTGCAGCAAAAGGCTGATCAAATTTCAGTGTTTCTTAGAAGTTGTTCTGCCTTGCCAGGCAACCAATGGCTCCAGCAGGGGATGCACTGAATTTCAGCTGTGGTGACTGCATGGCAGTGACACAAAGTCATGTTTGGCCATTCCAAGTGCATCCTGTGTGTAAATGCAGTAAAGTGAATTTGTAGCTCCGTGGCAAATACAGCTCCACTACCTCCAAGTCCTGCTACGACAGCTGTACATTTGAACGCATCCACTTACCTGCATGAATTATTCACAAAGGATAATGGTTTTGAGCCAGTAAAATGACAAGAGTGTTTTAAGTCAGGAAACAAGATAAAGTCCCAGTGTAGCCTCCTCAGGCATCTCCACCAGGAACCACGTTTCTCATATTTCTCAGTGGGGAATTATTTGAATCACTCCTTGTACCCCCACAAAATTTTCTCACCAGTGTTTCACCCCCATTCCTACCACGAATGCTGAAGGATTGACAAAAAGGTGTCTTTATGTGCATCCATGAAGTAAAAGTCAATCATCACCTCCTATTCCACATGCAGAACTAGGGGCACCAAAAAATGAATGTCAAAGCTCCGATAGCTTGGAGTGTCCAGTGTGGGATGCCTTATGTTTGATTATTTTTTTCCCCCAGAATATTAAATAGAACAGAACTTTCTGTATTGAAACACAGCCCTCCTGTTCTCACCTCCAGTCAGCAAACAGAGTTCAGCTGATTACTCAAGCTGGACACTCAGACACAGCTCAGCTCTAAAAATCCTGATTTCCCCCAATGTCACGAACTATGACCTCAAGCAGGGGTAAATTCAATTTTCCCAGGAGCATTCACCTCTTCAAGTCCAATATTTTTATTCCTGCAGCTCCTGATCACAAAGAGATGACACTGCATGTTAAAACAATCTTTGTATGTCTCAGTAAGCTTTAGCCACTGGACAAAAAGCTTAAACATCTGCAGCTGGAATGTACTTTGTAGCTGGAGAGGTAACAGATGCCTCGCCAGGACATTCCTTAACTTCTGGCAGGCAAAGAAATGTTCTGTGGCTTGTGTGGGACAACCTGCCCCGAGCATTTCCATTGCTCGGGATCCCTGATCCATTGACTGGGAAGATTAAAATAAAATCAAAATAAATAAAAGACCTGCTGCCTGATCTGCTTAGCTGCTGTGCTCATTACACCATTCTGGAAAAGCTCAAAGCTGTTCAGTGATCATTTTTATTAGAGATGTAATAATTGTGGCATCGAGTTTAGTGAAAAAAATGACAGAAAAGACAAGAAAATTATCTTATGAGGAGGAAAATAAACAAAGGAAACAAACAAACCAAAAAAAAAGTTGTTCTGTGGTGTCCAAATTACAGAGGGGTGCACTTCCCACATCTTGTGGTTGATGATGAGAACCTGTGTCTGAAGGAAATGGGATTTTTCAGCCATCTCTCCCCTGATCAGGCTCTCAGTTACCCAGGTCAGAGTACGTGGAACTTCCAGGGTTATAATTTATACATCTCTCACAGTTTAGAGGAACTGCATTTTGCTCAACATTCCTTGGTTAATCTGATGGAGTTGGCCAATCTGTGGCCAACGGCTGGGGCTGAGCAGCACAAACTCCCCAGCAGCTGGGTTGCACAGGCCTCCTGTGGCCAGGGAATGACACCAGAGCTGATAAACGGCTCCGCGTGAATTCCTGCCACCAATTCCCTCTGCAGCCTCCCGGCTCCCCGTGCTGGAAAACACTCATCCCTCATCTCTCCTGATTAGATCACGAACGTATCCAGAGATTAACCAAGTTGCATTTCTCTCCTAGCAACTAATTTAATGCTTTTTAATATATTACAGCCTCTTTTAGGTCCAAACCTTTCTATTTTGGGACTTCTAATTCAAATTTGCCTAATAGCTTTGCATAATAGTCCCTTGCTCCCAATAAATTCCTCATTTCAACTTTAATTGGTTTGTTCGTGGAGAATCACAATTTACACGAGCTGAAGAGATCTATCACAGCAGCTACCGAATATAAGTAATATTTGATTAAACAAAATGAGATAGTCATTTGCTTTTTTCCCCCCTTAATATTTGTTAATGATATTGCCAATTTCTACTAGCAGTTAAAGTATATTTGCACCATAATCAATTAAATGTATTTGGAATAGATATTAAATAACACCGTGGGTTCAATGTCCTTTTAAATTTACATTTTATCATTTTAAACATTTTAAAATGTCAGCCAATTGTTCTCCGGTGCAAATCAATCAAAACTGAAGACACGGACTGGTTTTATGAGTGGTGATGTAAGCAACAAGTGGAAACACAAAAAAATTAAATCATTTGAAGAGCTGTAATGCTGAAGTATAAATCACCCCCAGTGATTTGAAAGTCTCAGTTCAAAAATAAAGAATTGCCTCATTTTACTCAGCAGAGCTCAGCCTGAAGAGCCTGGAAATGTAAAAAGAGCAGGACAGCTCAGAAGGAGTTTGGTAGAGGGAGGGAAGCTGGAGCTTGGGTGATACTAAGAAACTTCCTGGAAATATTTTTGTGAAAGAAATGGATGCTCTAAACCAGCACGAAAATACCTCAACTTGAAACACTCATGGTTGGAAGAAAAGATTTTAAATGTAACCCGAGGAAGCTTCCTAAAGACAAGGGAAAAGGTAATTTTTTTTAATCTTTTTTTTTTTTTAAATTATCACTGTTTCAAAGCAATTACAGTTCCTTCCTGGGTGTCTAACTCATACTTTCAAACACTTTGGTCCTCAAATGAGAGCAAGGGATTCCATTAAATGAGAATATATCAAACAGATATTTGAAATACACATAGAAATCATATTAGCTTGTCGTGCTGACTGCTATTAATTACTGGAATATGCAGAATATTTGAATAAGAATTTCTTGAGCTTCTTTGATGTTGTTTTTCTATTAAGGCCAGAATAATGCCTATGCAAAACAGATTTATGAGTTAAATATATCCAGGAAAAAAAATAACTTTGGCATATTAATTTGATTTTTTGCTTATTCTTCTAGTTTAGCTTGAGAGTTGGTTGGGTTTTGTTTGTCCTATAATAAAATACACTAGGACAGGGAGCTGTATTTAGGCTAAGTCTGAACTTATGCTGATGAAGTATATGTGACACGTTTTTCAGATCCACAGGGGGATTTGGGAGCACTGAATTAGGATGGCACATTTTTGGGAGCCTGACCTGAGATGCACCAGTGGCCTGGGCTGGGCTCTGGGGGAAGAAAAGGCCAAGGACAGCGAAGGCTGTGACAATCAACAGCCAGAGCAAAGTGCAGCCAGCAAGCTACGAAAAAACAGATTGATGTGATGAGCAGCTTTAGATGGGATACTGGGGAGAAATTCTTCCTTGTCAGGGTGGGGAGAGGCTGGGCTGGAATTCCCAGAGAAGCTGGGAATCCCTGGCAGTGCCCAAAGCCAGGCTGGACAGGGCTTGGAGCACCTGGGACAGTGAAGGTGTCCCTGCCATGGCAGGGGTGGCACTGGAGGATCTTTGAGCTCCCTCCAACCCGAACCATCCTGGGATTCCACGAACACCTCAGGGGCTCGGCCACAAGAGGCTCTTTGGGGCTTTGCCTTCCCGGAGCTCCTGAGCCCCACACGGTCCCGGCGGTGCCACTGGGGCACACGGCGCTGCGTGTCACCCCCTCTGTCACAGCCCCGGTGCCATCCCCTCTGTCACAGCCCCGCGGTCACAGCCCCGCTCATCACCGCATGAGCCCCGTTCCCGAGGCGGTCCCGCACCGGGGGATGCGGGAATGAGGGGATGAGGGCAGGAGGGAATGCGGGGATGAGGGCAGGAGGGGATGAGGGCAGGAGGGGATGCGGGGATGAGGGCAGGAGGGGATGAGGGCAGGAGGGGATGCGGGGATGAGGGCAGGAGGGGATGAGGGCAGGAGGGGATGCGGGGATGAGGGCAGGAGGGGATGTGGGGATGAGGGCAGGAGGGGATGTGGGGATGAGGGCAGGAGAGGATGAGGGCATGAGGGGATGCGGGGATGAGGGCATGAGGGGATGCGGGGGATACAGGGATGAAGAAATGAGGGACTGAGGGGTTGAAGGGATGAGGGCATGAGGGGATGCGGGACTGAGGGAATGCAAGGACGAGGGGCTGAGGGGATGCAGGGATGAGGGACTGAGGGACTGAGGGAATGCAGGGACGAGGGGCTGAGGGGATGCAGGGATGAGGGAATGCAGGGATGAAGGGATGAGGGGCTGAGGGGATGCAGGGATGAGGGCATGAGGGGATGAAGGGATGAGGGAAGGCAGGGATGAAGGGAAGAGGGGCTGAGGGGATGCAGGGATGAGGGACTGAGGGGCTGAAGGGATGAGGGCATGAGGGGATGGAGGGATGAGGGAATGCAGGGATGAAGGAGTGCGGCCATGCGGGGATGAGGGAATGCGGGGCTGAGGGGGACGCGGGGACGCAGAGCTGAGGGACAGAGGGGCTGAAGCCGGAGGCTGGAGGGGCGGGCGGGAAGCGCGGCCCGCTGCGGACGGACGCGGCGGGCACCCAATGCGCTCCGGAGGGAGGGCAGAGCCCCGCGGCCCGACCCAATGAGGCCGCGCCCGGAGCGGGACTTCCTTCGGGGATCCCGCAGCGGGGGAGCCGCGGCCGAGCGGGGACACGTCAGTGCGGGGCCGGGACCTGCCTTTGTTCCCCGCAGCCCCCTCCCCCGGCCGCAGGGACCGGCACACGGCCGCAGGGACGCGGAGCATCCCCGGCATGAGCCCCGCTGCTGCCCGCACCGCAGAGACCGCCCCGGGCGCCGCGGCCGTGCCCAGGGGCTGAAACGCTGGGCCGGCCCCGCCTCCGCCGTCCCTCTTTCCCTTCCTCCTTCTCCTCCTGCTCCTCCCGGGGCCTCCGATGCCGCCGCCTCCCGCCCGCTGCTGAGCCGTGACGGGCGGGGGCCCTCGGGACCCCGCCGGGGACATGGGCAACGGGATGTGCTCCCGGAAACAGAAGCGGATTTTCCAGACGCTGCTGCTGCTGACCGTGGTGTTCGGGTTCCTGTACGGGGCGATGCTCTACTACGAGCTGCAGGGCCAGCTGAGGAAGGCTGAGGCCACGGCGCTCAAGTACCAGCAGCATCAGGAGTCGCTCTCGGCTCAGTTACAAGGTACTCCCTCGGCAGGAACCTCTGCTGCCCTTCCCCAAGGCTTGCAGAACACCCTCCTCCTCCTCCGGCTGTCCAGCCTCTATCAAAGTTTTGCTTCTTCTCCCCCTTCTTCTCCTCCAGCCTGCGGGGTTGTAGGGTCTCCCTGCCCCGCCGAGGTCAGGTGAGGTGTTGTGGATTCCTGCAGAGCTCTCATGCCCTCTCGCTCCTGCACATCCCATAGTGACTCTTATTCCCAAAGGACTGCACATCACTTGGCGATTCCTGGCACAAAAGGGAAAGGCAGGCGTGCAGTGCAGACTCTGTCCAGTCTGGGATTTTTGTGGGCTTCCCCCACAAAAACCCCCTTGTCTTGCAGGGTTTTATGTTGAGCATCCATCTGTCTGCAGCTCCTGGGCAGCATAAACCTTAAATAGCTCCAGGGTGGAGGAGAGGAGTATTGTAATAAAGTGGTTTTAAAGGGTGATTTAAGAGTAAAGTTCAAGTAAGTTACTTGGGTAAGGCTGTTCTATTACTTTTGGAAAAAGTTTTGAATTTCTTGGCTTAAAGGTGCCACATAAATACAGATCCTTGTGTATCTTGGTTTAAGGATGCAGCAGATGTGGGTCCTATAGTTGAAGATGAAAAGTTGTCCGTGTCTGACATCTGCATGCCAAGAAATCAGAAGCAAAGCAGCAGGGATGTACCTGAAACATCAATGGTCTGGGAAGTGAAAGACCTCAGCACCTCTCTAATTGTCTAGTGCAAGGTTATCAGGTCAGCACAAAGCCCAGAGCCAACTTTCAAGTTTTTTCTCTCAAAATAGTATGAAAGAAGAATCAGAGGGATCTGCTGCAGCAGCACTAAACTTCAGGGTGATCCTCAGCCATCCTTTTCCCTGTGGAAACATCCATCAAAGCATGCCTGGCAGCACACAGTTTGTGTGCAGGGAGCACAGAGTTGGGTTTATGCTGTTAGGTTCTTACAGTGATTGCTTCCTTCAATGTGTTCAGTCACCAGCTGACACCACCACATTTCAATTTCAGGCCATTTCCAGGTAATACCAGGCAGCTCTTTGCCAGAAACCTTCATTTGAGTCGCAGGAAAGGTGTAAAGGTTTGGCTGGGAAGGGGGTGTGTGGCACATGGCTAAAGGGCTACTCTTGCTGGGCTGTGCATTTGCCAACAGAGGACACAGGAACATCTTGTTCTCAAGCTAAAATTTTACAAGTTGGCTTTTTCTGTTGCTCCAGCTTTGCCAGAGAGGAGCGTGCAACAGACTTTGTCCTGCCACAGAGGGGAGATTCTCTGCATCAGATATGTGAGGTCTGGACTGTTGGATTGAACTTTCCATGCTTGAAACGTGATTTTGAGTGACCACCATCTATCCAGGCATGTTCATGGGAACAGCAGGCAATCGTGGGAGCTGCGTTTTCTGTAGTTCTCTGGCTCGTTTCAGTGTATCAATGGGGAATGTGAGATATGGAGCAGGATCTGGTAACATTAATAGATTTGATGATCCGTGCAATAAACTCACATGGTTCTGGGATCCATGCCAGTGTATCAAGCCCATTAAGCAGGAGAATTTATCTATGCCAAATACGGTAGCAGTAAACCCTGTTTAAAAAAATAATCGCTGGCAATTAAGTTACAGAATACAAGGGAAAATAAAATGTAACAACAAAAAATGGTTCTTTAAATTTTCCTGTGTTCTGGAAGTAGCTGTTAGACCTAAGAGAGGGTGAGAGCCCAGAGAAATACTAAATGCAGCAGCAGCCCTTAGCTGCCTCATTTCCCACTAAAGTAAAGGGAAGTTGTATTCCTAAGGACTCCAGAGGATCTGGGAAATAAACTTTTCTTCCTTGTCTTTCTGCAATGGCCTCCCCTGCACAATCACCTGGATTTTTGCAGCAGGAGTTTGTTAATGAGGAGAGCACAGAGAATTCAGAGCCTGTGCCCAGCTCACCTGGAGAGACACAGGCTGACTGGTGATATCCACCACCAAACCCACTCCTGACCCTGTCCTCTTTAACTCTCTGTTATGGAACAGCAGGAGGGAAGAGACTTGGAAGCAACATAAAATGCTGACAGCAATTCCAGTTTGCAGGTGCAGTATCTGACTGCACTTTGAACGTTTGATTTTAAATAAGCTGGATTTTAAATCAACAATTTTCTGTTGCCAAATTAAAAAAAAAACAAAAACCAAACAAACCAACCAAATGAAAAATCACTCTACGAATATCTGAACTGCGTCTCTTGGCTATCCAAAGATTATTCTTTGAGTTTATTGCTTTATGAGAACAATAAAATTAAAGTATTGCATTGGTAAAGTAATGCAGCTTATCTTTTCCATGCAGCATAACCAGTTTCTCTGTAGATCCTGGACTAGAGGTAACTTTTGGGCCTGAAATATGATGGAAGCACTCTGAAATCTTTTAAAAATAAACCAGTTAAAGGGCAAAGTTAAAGGAAAGGAGGGTGCTGCAGCCACAGGGATTGATTTCTTGGTGTTCACAGCTCTTCTGGGTGATTGGATAAAACTTTAAAGCTGAGCAGAAAAGGATTCCTTGGACTTCTGTTTCCTGAACAACCATTTCATCAGGAGGCTCTTATAGGTTTAAATGTAAACTACAAAAATAAAAAGGCAGCTTCTACAAGTGGTGTTTTTGAGAATGCTGAGGCTGGATTGTGGCAGGCTGGCTGTGCCCCGGAAGTCTGACTGGTGTGAGTCCCTTGGAGGGCAGTGAAGTATCACCTGTTGTCTGACTTTGTGTAGGGTTTTGTTGTGACTGCTGGAGCCTACAAAGGCAGTTGCTTTCCTGATTGCACACAGAGGAGCTTGGGAGTTCCCCTGTCAGGGCTTGTGAGTGAAACTTGAGTCCATTTGTGAAATGCCTGAGGTGCATGGACACTCCTGAGTTTATGGACACAGTGGCAGTTCAGGACCTGAATGCCTTTGGTCTGCTCAAAATCTGAATCAAGATCCTCAGCTGCAGCTCAGAGTGCAGCTCCCTTCACTTCCTGCTGTCCTCTCCACTGTTTTTCATGTTTTTATGTTTTTTTTCCAAAATGTAGGTAATAACAACCTTCTTTTTGGCACTTGCCAGTTCTTCGTGCCTGAATGAGCTGTTCTTTCTGTGTTTCCATGAAAAGCCAGCTGTCTTAGATTTTTATCTTTTTCATTGCCTTGTTTTGCTCAAACACAGCAACACCTGAAGGAGGCTCACTCTCCTGGGAATACGTGGGAAAACACCAAGGCAGAATGCGCAGATCAGTGGGAAATGGGGCAGGAAGAGTCTCAGAATCATTTAACACACACACACCTGGTCTGGAGAGAGCTGCCCATGGCTGTGGGTTTGGGGGGTTCTGCTCTCCCTGGTGTTCCCAGCTTCAGCCACTCTGCTGAGAAGTGTTTGTGCCCCTTGGAATGAGCCCAGGGTACAAAGGGAAGGGTGGCAGACCTGGGAAACACAATGACTGGGTTAGAAAAGCTGGGATCTTAAACTCGCCCCCTTTGGAGGATCAGATTGCAGAAGGTTTCGTAGAAGAATATCAAACTTTGGTATTTTTCTCTAACAAAGTTCTGCTGGGCACAGAGAAAGTAGGGCTGCTTTTGTAATCCACAAAGGGAATACCAGGGGCAAAATTCAGAGATGACACAAAATTTTTTGACTGCTGAGAAAATCTAGAGTCACTGTTATCTATAAGGTCTTTCGTAGAGAAGCTGATCTTCCCAGTAAGCTGATTATTTTAAAGTCTCATTCTCTGAGCTCTATATACATTTGAAACATGGAGATAATCTTACTTAGTACTTCTTAAAGTGATAAAGCCAAAACTTGATGCTTTTTGCCTCCTTTAAAACTGTGTCAATCTAAGTTGGCCATACAGGAGCAGGCTTCAGTTGCTAGAACAGAACCACACTGGGAGCTGCAGGTGAGCCTGATGTACCTGTGACTGCTGCAGGATTGAAAGTATCTACAGACATCTTTTTACCCCTTGCAGCTTCTGTCTTCTCATCCTCTGGGTGTTAAGTAACCCCTTGTGTACTATTTTAATCTGGTTAATCTGTTTTAATCCTTAATCCTAATAACACCCTACAGTTAGTGCCTCTTACTACCTTAATTTTTTTCTGCTCTTCCTGTCAGTCTGATGGCTTTGTGCAATCTCTGTGCAGCCTGAGAGTGTCCTGTGATCCTGGCAGCCAGCCCAGCAGGGACTCTGGGCTTGAGAGTTTTCCCTGCTGTGGCCAAGGTGTGGATTTCCTCAAAGGTTTCTGATGCAGTGCTAGAAAGCAATGGCTGTAAAGCAAAAGTGGATTGCTCTGTGCCTGTTGTCCTAAAAGAAGGCTCCCTGAGGGGGTGACCTGCTGGGGGTTGGTCAGACCTATGGTAGCTTTATGAGTGTGGAATGGCACAATGCCCTGCAGATCACAGTTCTGTGTCACCTTAGTGGTTAATATTTATCACATCTGCGTGCAGACTGCACAGATGCCAAAGCTGCTCTGACATCACACAGTTCTGGGTGTACTTCACTATTACATCCCTTTTTTTACAGTGCCTTAAACTTGTACCTTGAGTTGGCAGGGCTGGGAAGAACCAGCACTGCTTTTAATGGCTTATTTTTCACGTGCATCAGACAAGTAGAGCTGCAGCTCCTGTGCGTTTGGATGTTCTTCCTAATAACAGAATCCTGAATTCCTGTCACTCCTGTGACTTTCAGGCTGCACATGCCACTGCAGCACTTTGGTAGTGTTTTCTTGCTGCCTCAGAGATCCCTGGTAGCACTGTAAGAGGAGTGGATGGTTCTGTATGTACTTCCCCTGAAGTGGCAAGTGCAGCATCCCAAATTCTGCTGCCTGGCTTCCTGAAATGGAAAGCTTTGCTTTGTAACCTCCTCTGAGCACCTGGCTCCGTTTTTTTTACCTCCATTCACATTTTCAATTGATATTTAATATTCTAAATACTTAAAAAACATTAAATACTTGAAATGGTGCAGAATTTTAGTATGGAAGAGGTATGTGGTGTAATGTATATTTATATATATATGCATTTGCATGTACATATATGTATAAACTAGATAGAGATGTGTCTGTTTTGCAGCTCACCCTCAAGATTTTGGCTTATCTGGAATGATCCAGCTTTTACTGGTAACCCAAGTACAGAAAAGGTGCTGGAGCTCTGTTCAGATCAGTGAACTCAGGGAAGTTTGTTTCCAGGTCCAGAGCAGAATTTCCATGTCCAGCAGCTGAATTCTGACTTGAAAGATAAATTGAGCACGTGCCCGTATTTATGTGTAACCCATGCCCAAGTGCCCTTTCCTTGTGGACGCACCAGTTGCAGGATAAATTTCTACCAGAGCTGCAGCAGCCTGGCTGAGGATCACAGGGCATCCTGCAGGAATTTTGAGCAGAATGAGGTAATGGGGTGGGTTTATTCCCTGGGCTTTGGTGTTCCCCCTCCCCAGTTTGACACAAGACCCGGTAGCCAACGTGATGCAAAATACATCCAAATATTTGTGACTGGTGGTGATTTAAGCCTCCTAAAGCTTGTCAGTGGTGGAGCTGAGCAGGAGGGAGGCAGGATGGGTTGATGGTGGTGAGTTTGCATTCTGGCTTCTTGGACACTCAAATTCCTGCCAGACTGAATTGCTGAGCCTTACAAATGATGTTCCAAGCACATTGTCTCACTGGGCTGGCTGTTTGCTTGTCAGCTTGTGAGTTTGGGTGGGGAACTTATGAGTAAGGTTTCCACCCTCTCAGAGATGCGAGTGCCCATTATAGCATCTCTGATGTGCTGCTGAGGATATTGCCAGCAATTTGTGGCTAACAGAGTTCACTTTGCTCCTTTTGGAATGGGATCCTTGCAGGGAAAAAGTCATTTAATCTGCCCTGCTGAAAGTCAGGTGCTGCTTTGAGGTTTGATGGTAATGAAAGCTAAATAAATCAGATTACTGGAAAAAATGAGCTCTACAGAACAAGTAATTAAAGCTGAATCCTTTGTTGGGTGATTTTTCTTGGGATTCTCAGGATTCAGGGGTGTGAATTTCTAGTCATGTCAGAGCCTGAGGTGAGCTCTTGAGGAATTCAACCTGTTCAGATGCTGTCCTTGTTTAAGGAAGGGTCTTGTGAGCTGGATGCACTTCTGATCTTTTTGTAGTCACTTAGCCCAAACCTCCTGAGATTTTTCTACTATGTCTTTTTAATTAATCAGTACAAGAAACTGCAATTGCTCCACCTTGTCCTCTGCATTTTCCCCCTCCCCAAAAGTATCTGAAATTAGCTGCTATCTTATTTTCCTGAGGTGACTCAGATCGCAGAGTTTGGCAGTCATTTCCAGGGCTCAATTACAGACCTGATGAGAGAAGGATGGCCTGCCTGAGCTCCTAGAGGGCAGAATAAGGAGCCTGCTCCTATCCACACTACCACACTCAACTAAGCCATTTTCAGTCAAAAAAATGAATCACTAACTCAAACCCTTGATTTCTGGATGCAGTTTGTGCATCTATAGATTGCTGTATTCTTCATGCTGTATTTTTTACTAATTCCTGAATACAGATATTTATGTGTATCCTGACACCATGTAGATACAATCACTAAACATTCATGAAATTGAAAAAAGTGTAAAAGACTTTTTGAGAGAAAGAACAGGCCCTTGTTTCCTGGAGCTGAGGGTTGAGCAGACCCAGAGATGCAGAGATGATGTGAGAAGAAAACTGTTGCCTCTGCAGCTTTTATCAATGTTTATGTGTTTTTCTGCTAATTTTAGTCTAAAATCACTACACAGGTTTTGTTTGAACTATTTGCATTTATCATCAATCCAAGTAAAACCAAATGCTTTATCATCTAGTGGTGTATAGAAAACAGCAAAGCTGATCCCACCCGTGGTACCAAGGGTTGGAAGAAACCTTTTGTGGAGTGCACTGGAAATCATTTCTGGAAACATGATCTCCTTCCTGATAAAAGTTAGGTTTGAAGCCTATCTGTGAGGGATTAAATATTTAATCACATTTAATACCCCTTCTCCAGCTTATTTTTAGCAGCAGCTATTACAGCTTACTCTTTGAACATGAGAATTCCTTCCTGCTGTCCCAACTTACCTTACGTGTGTTTTTTCCTAGAGGTGTTATTGACTTCTAAGAAAGGCAGTGTGTGAGGCAGGCTGCAGTAAAAGGATTCTATTAAATGTAGATATTTGCTCCAGTTTAAAAATTAATTTTCCTGTCATCCTTGCAATTGAATAAAGGCCACAATGATCCCTCAGAAGAACAAGTGTGTGTTTCTGGGGTGCATTAATGTGCCAAATTCTCCAGCATTTCCCATTTTTCAGAACTGTAGGGAAGGCAAAACTAGAATTGCTTGTTGGAACTTCATCCTGGAATACTGAGTGAGTCAGAGGAATAGGTTTATTTTAATTGATAGCTCATTTTTGGTGCAGGATCTTTAAAAGCACATGTTCTGCTTTCTCTTAAAAATCCCCTGAATGTAAAGATCCTGATATTAAATACAAACTTTTCAAATTACTCCTACACTGAACAAAATAAATGATTGGGGAATTCAGTCAAAGCAGGAGTCATTTTTAAGAGCACAACTAACTGCCAATGCGTGGTGTGGTTTTCCAGGAGGAATTTGACGTGACTGGTTGTAATTAGACAAAGCCATTACTTGATCTTGTGAGTAAATTGCAAAGTGTGGGAGTTTGTTTGGAAGTCAAGGTAATTCTCATTGTCCACACAGTGCCAGCTGTGGTTTGCAGAGAGCAAAATGAGAGCAGTCCATCCCTGCCTGGATGTTCCACAGTGAAGCCTCACACACAATTAGTTTCACCTTACCCTGGTCTCTATTTCTGTCCTTTTTTTTTTGTAGCAATTCAAACCAGAAAACTTCAAGGACATAAATGAATAAATTTATATATCAAGTTGTTTATGTATTATGTTTCTATAATATGTTGTTCAATATATTGTAAATATTATGGCTTGGAGCAGCCTGGTCTAGTGGAAGTGAAGGTGTCCCTGCCCATGGCTGGAGGGTGGAACAAGCTGAGCTTTTAAGGTTCCTTCCAAGCCAAACCATTCTATGATAAATAAATTTTTTTTTGGTAATGTTGTTTTCTTGCTCTGTACTTAAAACAGAGATTTCCTAGTCTTCATTGTGGGAATACTTCCATTTTCCCCAAGATATTTGCAGTGTCACTGGAATATCCATTTATTGCTAAACCCTCAGTTGAGTCTGTGAAATAGATGGAGCTCAGACTGTGATACTGAGGCCAGCATGGCTTGTACCATGGTGGGGAATCCTGCTGCTGCAGTTTGATAAGCTGTTCCTGATAAGATTATCAGTAGTGAAATCAGTGGATCTTGTTTGAAAGCAGATTCACTGATTGAAACACAGGGCTGGAATCTTGGGGAGCAGGTCTTGTTTTATTAGTAATATCTCCTCCCAGCATGAAATGTGTCAGAGTTGTCATGAAATGTCATCTGAGGTCAAAATTTTAATTATTAATTATTTTAATAATTTAATTATTGGATTAGAGAATTTATCCTACAACCCATATTGAAGGGGTTCCTCTTTGACTCGTGGAGATGCTTTACTCTCAGCAGAAAAGCTTTTTCCATGGGTTCACATTTTAAATGCTTCTATTTGCAGGGACAAGAATGGGGAACTAACCATTTTTATAGCGAGTCTGTGTTCTGCAGACCTTCACAGTGTCACCAGAGAGGTGCCAGGGTGCTTTACCCCATGCTGCTGGTTCAGTTCAACTCTGCCACAGTGTGAGGGAAAACAACACTGATTGTTGCCAAGACTACTGAAATCTGCTGGTTTTAAGTGAAAGATACTACTGTAAGCTCAGAGAAACATTTCAGAATTGTGTAACAAGCACTCATGTTGAAATTAGTTAAATTTCTTGTATCATTGATATTTAAATCCCAGTGTAATCTTAATTTTCCAGGAAGCTGTGGCATTTTAGACTCTGGATAATCCTTCTGACAGACCAAATGATTAAAATAACACGGTCACAAAATTGCTGATAATGTAAACAAGGAAATGCTTTCTTTTAAATGTATAATAATGGCTTATTTTGCTGAGTAACAGCTTCATTGCTCAGAGGGGTAGAGCAAAGATAAGAGAAGGAACCTTGACTGTTAAATAATCTCAATTTCATCACCTCCCTGACTCCTGTGTTGTAATTAACGCTCGGCACTGGTGGAAGTGGTGCAATCTGGGAACATGCAGGGCATTCCACACCTCCCTTCTCCCTCACTTCCTTTTCTTTATGAGGAAAACCTTGAGGACTTGATTTTATTGGGATGTTCTCTGCTGTTTTCTTGTTGAAGGTGAAGGGTCTTTTATTGATCTGTGAGGTTAAGAGTTGAGTTTCTGGGCTCTGTGAGTTTGTGGGTCTTTGCTCATTTGCGTAGGTTACATTCTATAGGTAATTTCAACAATTAAGCTGACACCTGCAGTAGTTCCAGGTTTGGAATAGTGCCTATTAGCCATTAAATGACAACTTTTCCCCCCCTTTTTTACCACTCTATTAAATATAATGTAGAAATAAAGTTCAGTTATTTGTGCAAAGATCAGTGCAAAATTAAAAGCTTACCCTAGGAAAAATGATTTGTGCATCCCAGCAGTGGGATTTTGTCAGATTCCTTATATAGGTTCCACCCCCTACTGGGGTGGACTTTTCTATAAAACCTGGTTTTCAGTGTATTATTTCTTTCAGATTCTTGCTCAGACATCTTACATCCAGGCTGGCAGTGAAGAAGGAGAAATTCCTTCTGTAGTAACAAGCCCCTTACGTGAAGACTAGGAAATCTCTGTTTTAAGTTTAATTTCCTAACTGGTGGAAATAATTCAAATTTATGGGAGATTAACTCCAGTATGTATTTAAAAATCTGACCTGCAACCTACTCCCGAAAGGAGCAAGTGAGGAAACATGGGAGCTGTGCTTTGCTGATAATTATTTTTAATCAATACCTTCAGTGCATTGCACTTTATGAACTTTTATCAGAGGGGAACGTGCTAGGCCAATCAGTAACTGAACTCAGAGGGCAGAGGTGAGGGAGAGTAGGTTTTTCCTTGCCCTTTTTAGTCACCTGAGGGGTTGTTTTAGGACTTCTCCAGCTCCTCTCCAGCAGGTAGAGGAGAGGCTGCACTGCCTGTGTTCAGACCCTGCAGGTGCAGGGTGAAACCCAGAGCTCAGCAGGGATTCTCTGAGCTCTGAGAGGTCCCTAAACCCCAAATCCTGCCTTCTCTGCCCCTTTCTCCTGCCCCTGTGGTGGGTTTGCTGCGCAGGGTTCCCCCCCACAGACACACACTTGTTAAAGCAGCAGCGGGAGCTGTGGAAGGTGCACTTGCAGGAATGGAAAATGTTCCCTCCAAATCCATTTGTGGTTTCGTGTGTCTGCCAAAAACCCTGTTCCACCCTGATTGCATGGGAGGGGAAGCCCATTATGGATTTTCATTGCTCTCCTGAGCTGCTCTGCTGCCACTGTTCCTTTTGCACAATAATTCAGCATTCACCACCTTCAGGGCTGAAATAAAACCATCACTGTACTGCTGTGTAGTGCTGCTTTTTGTTGTTTTTTTTTCCCTTTTCCAAGCCTGCTGGTGACTTTTTGAATATTCATTCCTGCCTGCTTCCTTCCCGAGGGTGTTGATACATTGGCTCATCTTGACTGATGCCCTTGACTTTAGAAGATAAAGAGCAAAGTGGAGATAGGTGCCAGGGATTGATTAGCAATCCAGCTTCAGAGCTAAAACATAAACACTTACAGATAAGGCTGCAGAATGCACCTTGGTGGAATTAAGAACACGTTTTAAGGTGCAAGAGGAGTTTTCTGTAGCTGCCAAAGATACAAATCTTTATTTGATGCTTCTTGCTGAAGGCTTGCATTCATCAATGGTTTATTCTCAGAAAATGAGTTTCCTGGTTTTGATGGAAAAATCACTCATTGTTTTACTGCAAAATAATAACTCATTAAAAGAATGAAGACTGTAATTTGGGCAGTGAAAGATGCTTGTGTTAAACTAAGCTTAAACACATGGAATTGTACATTTCCAGGAGTTTTAATTGCTATCTTTGCTGCAAACTTGACTGTTTCAGATAATGAGAGGTGAGGAAAGGGTAAATAGGGACTGATGTGCCACATCCCAAACTCCTTGTCCAAAGCACAGCCTGAATGAAATCCTGCTTTACGGGCAGCCAGATGGGGAACTTGGTGCCAGAGGACATTGGATGTCCTAAACACACCTGAATACAAGAAACAAAGTCATGAATGTAAACCCCGTTTTGGGATGGTGTCTGCAAAGCAAGCATGGGCAGCTTTGGACAGTCCTTGGGAGTCATTTTTGCGGGGAGGCAGTGCAGAGGAATACTGTATTCCCAGTTTTTGGAAGAATTTAGGGTGGCTCCCAGGTTTCCCCCTGCCTCAGCTTAGGCAGCAGTGCCCTGCTGCACCTCCTGGAGCTGTCCTGCCCCCGGGCATCTCCCTTCCCTCCTTGTGACACTGTGTGTGCTGCCAGGAATTCCTCTGGCAGCAGAGCTGCCCTGTCTTATTTCCTTGTCTCTGTGCAAACAAGGCAGGGGAGGATGGAAACGTGGAAAATGTCCCTGCATTCCTGAGAAGCAAAGAGGCTTTGGTAGCTCCACCACAGCTGGCTGCCTCCACAAACAAATCCCTCACCTGGTTATCACATTCTGTGTTGGCAATGCAAATAACCCAGGATTTGGGATCGATAAAGGGTGCAGAAAGGGAAAAAGTTACTGTCACAAGGGTTACAAACAGCCCTTTATGCCGTGACCTCATTCCACTTGTATTTCCCCGCTGCATTCTGTGCCAACACTCCCTGGGTGTGTTGGGGTGGATGGTGAGGTTTTTGTATGTTATTTTTGAAATGAGTTGTGAACAAAATTTCTCTTTTCAGTTGTGTATGAGCACCGGTCAAGATTAGAAAAGTCACTGCAAAAGGAAAGGCTGGAACATAAGAAAGCAAAGGAAGGTAAAAATGTACTTTTCACTTTGATATTTAACTTGGTTATAGCAGAAAGTAATTTCAAATGGTTTTTCTTCAATTTTAAATCAGTTGGGTAATATATAAGCAATATATTAGGATCCACTTGGCAGAGCTGTGCTGCTCTTTCTAGTAGCTCTTTTTTACTTAATCTTTTTTAATCAGATCTTTTTAAAAGCAATCATCTCTTTAATACTATTTACAGCTGACTGCAATATGAAGTAATAAACACAGAGAAAACGTTTGTATCCATGTACATAAAAACCCAACATGTATGTGGGGTATGGGCACGTGTAAATCCTGTCCTGGCGTGCCAAAAATTCAAAACTTGTACCAAAACCATGGGATCTTTTCCTGCGTTCCATCAACTGGGAAGTAAACTTGGAATGAGTGCTATTACACGTGCTTTAGGGTGAGCACATGCTTATACACCTTTTCCTGATTAAAACTGAATTCTAGGTGTGGGTGAGGCAAATGCAAATTGCATTTCTTACACCTCTGTGTGCCCTCTGTGGAAGTTCAGCAGGATTCAAGCCTCTGAGTTTCCTCAGCCTCTAAATTCACTGCTGTTTTCAGGGCAGAGCCTCTGCTCTTCCTAAAACTGAGGACTCAGCTGCTGAATTAAAAATATGACTTTAGCAGAGCTGACAGGGAGTGAGAGATGATTCTCACTGTGCAGGTCTCGGTGGGTTTCTGGTGCCATCTAGCGTAGAATGGTCCCGCTGCTACCCGAGGGGGAGGCACCTTTTCAAACCCTGGAAACAGAGAGAGGTCAAGAAATAAATGAGGAAATGTTTTCTTATTTCCAAGAATAAAATGTTTATTGTTCATAAATGCCTTTTTCCTTTTGAATGATGCTCTTGGGCCTCTGCTGGGAGAGTTCATGTGTCAGATCTAATTACCCATCTGTAGATTTGAGCCTGAACTCTGCATCTCTCACTATGGTAGGAAAACTTTAGCTGAAAATGTTTTATGAAACTTTTTTAAGTTCGTGCATTTTAAGAATTTGTGCATTTTTTCAAATTCTCTATAGGTTGTTTTTCTTTTTATTTTTCTTTTTAAGATCCTTTGAAAATTGTTCCTGCATGAATATTCAGCTCTTGAAAAGAATTTATGTACTTAACAGTCGAGTTATTCAAGCAGAGATTCTCATCTTCTTGGTGGTTTTTTTTCATCATTACTTTCCCTTTTATGTTGCAGATTTTCTTGTTTATAAACTAGAAGCACAGGAAACACTAAATAAAGGAAGGGTAAGTCATCATTCCTAGTATAAGTTTTTAATAGCTGATGCTATTTGAGTTGCAAGGAAAAGGAAATACATTGCAATTATGACTGTTCAAAGGAAGAGATCTTGCAAAATACTAATTGAAAGAGCTCTCACTTATCCCAGTTCTACTCTGCATTCATAAGTGCTCTCCAATTCCTAATTATTTGAGCTATAGTGGGAGATACTAATACCTCTCCAGAAAATTAATTTAGAAAATAATCCCCTGTTTATGTTAGGGTAGTTCAAACGTTATTTTGTTTTATTTAAGGGGAAAGGGGAGTAAGAAGGTGTTAGAAATCTTTTTGTAGCTTAGCCCCCAGGGAAAATAACAGTGACAGCTTTCTAACACATGGGCTTTGAACTGGAAAGCATAAAGACATCAAGAAACTTTGTTTTATATACCAAGTGCCAGAAGGAAAGCTCTGTCTGGCAGAGGACCCAGAAACCTGTAAAGAACTCTTTATAAAGCAAGTAAATTAGGATTTTATGGCTATTTCATGTTGAAACTGGGGAGCAGTTTGGGAGTTGAGGAGCAGGAGTTAAAATAGGTTGTTGCTGCAGTAGGTGCAGAGTGTGGGAGCTTGCTCTGCTCCAAAGCCAGGGCAGAGATGGATTTGTGTCCTGGGAGTTCCAAAGCCAGGGCAGAGATGGATTTTTGTCCTGAGGAGCTCCAAAGCCAGGGGAGAGATGGATTTGTGTCCTGGGAGCTCCAAAGCCAGGGGAGAGATGGATTTGTGTCCTGGGAGCTCCAAAGCCAGGGCAGAGATGGATGTGTCCTGGGGAGCTGCATCCCTTGGCTGGTGACAAAAGCTGTGTGTGCAAAGCTCAGGGGATGTCAGGGGGTTTCACACGAGTGCTTTTGTTTTCCAGCAAGACTCCAACAGCAGATACAGTGCCCTGAGTGTGCAGCACCAGATGCTGAAGGTGGGTGACTGGGACAGCAGAGCACCTGTGCAAGTGGTTATGCTGGGGGGACACAGCCTGCTGGCTTCTGGCATCACTGCAGAGTGCCAGGGTGTGGACAGTGCCTTCCTCCGACTGTTAAAAGATGGTTTCCTGCAGATTTTCCTAGTCAGGCTCTCCAGTGGGTAATTCAATCTTATCAGATGCAATTACTTGTAGGGAAGGCTGACTTATCAGCCCTCATGTAGTTTGGCATGTAGGGATTTTCTGAGACACGTTCAGCAGCTCCCAGGGGGACAGTGCAGCTCTGGGGTGAGGTGACACAGCCCTGGAAGAGGAGCCTGCTCATCACAGAGATCATTTTGTGTTTGGAAGGAGCTGCAATGTGCATGCTTTGAATAATAACCTTCCTGTTATGAATGCCTCCTATTCATCTGCACTTACTAAACAAATTGCCAAAGACAATATTAGCCAGATCTGCAGATACAGAGCTGTTGCAGTGTCCCAACTTGGTATTTGCAGAGTCAACACGAAGAGCTGAAGAAACAGCACGCTGACCTTGAGGAAGATCACCGAAAACAGGGAGAGGAGTTTAGCAGGACATTCAGTGATCACAAGGAGAGATACCTACAGCTGCAGCAGGAAAAGGAGCAGGAGATCTCCAAGCTGAAGGGTAAATTTAACCTGTGTCTGGCTGCCCACATTAAATTGGGTGTTTGGCTTTGTGTGGTGTGAGAGAGACATTTTCTCTGTTCTCACTCACAGGTCATTTGTGCATCCTGGCAAGTTCCATTTTATTGATGATTTTCTGAGGCCTCTCTCTGAAATCTGTTCATACGTGCTCTGTGTTTCTGTCTGGGTCACAGAAATAGCAAAAAGCCCAGCACTTCAAAGCCTGTCCAGTGTCAGAGGTTGTTGAGTCAGTCTTTAATTTTTAATTCTAAGACTGGTATTAACCTGGGGAAAAAGGTTTGTAACTTGTTTGTAACTGAAAGTTAGTCTAAGAATATTTGCCACTGCTAGCAGAGATGTAATTGTGCCTCTATCTGAAGTGACTTTATTTACATTTTATACCTCCTTTTTCCCTGTATGTGCCAGCCCCTCTGGAGCACGCTGCACCTGTACACTTGGGTGATTAGTTTTCACTCTTGGCATCCAGTTTCCTGTTGGAGATTCTGGGCAGTTTTCAGGCCTCTTCCATTCTGATTACACAGTTCCACGTAGCAAAAGGATGGGGCTGTGTCCATCAGAGCTTTCTCTGCTGCCTGTCCCTAACACAGGGGCTGGTTCTGGAGCTGTTTGTCTGCACTGCAGGCAGAGGTTGGTTGTTGGCTTCGTGTCATCATGTAGAAAGTGGGAATAGAAGCCTCTGTCCCCGATCCCAGAAGCTTTTGGAGCCATCTGGGCATCCCTTCCAAAGGAATAGCTGGGTCCTGTGACAGAAAGCTCTCACTCACCAGGTGTGATGTGGGGAAAGAGGGGAGGGTGCCTTCTTCTCTGCCTTTCCAGGATTCAGATTTCCAGGGGGAATTTTGCCATCTGCAGCACCCCGCAGGAGCAGTGATGCAGAATTCCAGGTGCAGGCTGGGTGCACTGATAGAATATTTCACCAAATGTTATGATTTTCTGCTTGAAAATGGAAAGCTTTTAATAGGGCTGGGGAGAGAAGAAAAACAAACCGTACAATTATTCTACCTAATTTTTACTACAGCACTCGTGTGGGATTTTATGTAGATTGTGTTATGGTCTTAATTTTAGTGCTTAGCTTGGTGTTACAAATCCAGCTAGGTTTCAACTCTGTATTTCTTCTGATTTCTTTTCAACAGAATCCCTGTATAACTTACGGGAGGAGAACAGGCAGCTGAGAAAAGCTCACCAAGACATTCACACCCAGCTGCAGGATGTCAAGGTAGGCCTTGCTCTGAGGAGAACTTTCAAGATCATGAGGAAAAAATTTTCCCAAGTTTTCCCAAGCCCATAACAGGCTGTGCTGTAGATTCTTAGTTTCTGTTATGTGGGAAAAAGGAGAGGAATAGGCTGGACTGGATTCCTCTTTGGCCACCTGCACTTTAGGTATATGGCCATAAAAAAATAAAAGGAGAAGTATTTAGTATAGAAATCAGAATTTGGTTTTACAAGTTAAAAATTGGGTTTTGGCAAAACTCAGTGCCTAATGTTTTCCATCTCTGCTTTGTTTTTTAAATGTTCATCAACATCTACCCCTACTTTTAATTTTATTTTAGTTACGCAAATCCTGGCCTCCAAATTGCCTTCCCTGGTGTGCTTGCTTCCTCTTCCTGTTTAATATGCATTCCATGTGAAATAAATAAATTCCAGCTAAGGATTTTCTTTTCAAAATAAATTGAATTATCTTCCTAGTTCCAACCCCCCCTAACTGATCTTTAGAATGAACTTTATGTGAAATGTGTGATGTTCTTCTTTTTATGTAGCAACAGCATAAGAACTTACTGTCCCAGCACAACGAGCTTGTGGTGACATTGGAAGACCACAAGAGTGCACTAGCTGCTGCTCAGGTCAGAAGGAAAGCAGCTGCTGCTGGCTCTCAGCTTCCCAAATCTGTCTCCAAACCTCTCCTGGCTGCAGGGTGCTGCATGTGCCTCTGGCATGGGGACCCAGGAGTGCATGGCACGGAGGGGCTGCTCCCCAGAGGGCTCAGGGGACAGAGCAGGCTGTGGGCCAGCCCAGCAGTGCATGTGGTCCTGGCAAAAGAGTCTCTGCTTCCCTGGGGGCTGTCAGTGCCTTTCTGTCTCTGTCCTCTCTGATGGAACTGCTGTGAGCACCCTGCACTCTGACCTTCACATTTATCTCCTAGACCTGGGTGCTGGTGTAAAATCTCTTCTTCTCTGTGGCTGGGGAGGTTGTGAGGCTTTCATGGAGTTCCAGAGTGGTCTGGAGAAAGCTCATCCAGTGCTACCCCTGCCATGGTGACAGCTTCCACCATCCCAGGGTGCTCCAAGCCCCAGTGTCCATCCTGGCCTTGGACATTTCAGGGAATCCAGGGGCAGCCACAGCTGCTCTGGGCAGTGCTCATCAGTGCAGCAGCAGCAGAGCATAGATGGAGATGTGTATGGAGGTATGACAACTCCAGGTGCAGCTCAGATTAGTTTTTAGAAGAACCAGCAGCATTAAGTTCCTTAAATGTCATTTTCAAGTGAACTATCCATGAAGCACAAACTGTTGCAGGCTCAGTCAGCTGTGCCAGTACAAGCTGTGGAGGCCACAGGGAATCTGGAAGTGGGAGTGATGTTGGAGCAGAGGAAGACTTTTGGTGAAAGATCACAGGGAAAGGCAATGAGGCAGTGTGAAGTTATTTTTATTCCTGACTGATTTTCTTCATTTAGGCATTTTCACAGTCCACAAAATCGTTAGCAGCATTAGAAGCATTGAATTTTTTTTTTTCTCCGTTCTGCTTGTTGTGCCTGTCAATATGTGTAAGATACTCAAAAGCCAGGGAAAGATCAGGAAGGTCCCTCATAGACTGAATATCTGAAGAATCATAATCTGCAGTACCAGCCCACACTGGCTGCTAATTTTGAGCTCTTCTCCCACTGGCCACGTTTGCTGTGTGGTGTGTGCTGATAACATCTGAAATTCCACAAGGCCATGTGGAGGTTCACCAAGCCCAAAGGGAAGCTCCCTACTCTGCTGGCTTTGATGCAGTTCTTTAAGTAGAAAGCTTCTAATTTGTGTCACACAAAGCCTCTCTGTCTGCAGCCAGGCTGTGACATTTATCCTGTGGGGACCCTCCAGGGAAGGGTCTTGCACATGCCTTGAGAGCAGAGGGTATTCCACACTTCTGTGTGGTTTCTCCTGCAAACCAGCTGCAAAGTCCCCAAGGGATTCTTTCCCAGCTCCAGAAAGGATCCCTCTGTTTCTAGGTGAACACCAGTAGTCAATACTGCACTAACCCGAACCTTTAAAGCATTTTGGTCTTCGTGCTTTTTCCCAGCCAGGCAGATAAATTATGTATTTTAATAAACCCTGTTTTCTGCCAGTGTCAGCACCTTTTAAGCTGTGGCCTTGACTCAGAGTGTTCAGTTTAGTGACTCTGCAGTGGAGTACTTGAATTCTGACCTGGATGGGCACTGTTCAAATGCCATTGAATGGTTTGGGTTGGAAGGGACCTTAAAGCTCATCTAATTCCACCCCCTGCCACGGGCAGGGACACCTTCCACTGTCCCAGGCTGCTCCCAGCCCTGTCCAACCTGGCCTTGGACACTTCCAGGGATGGGGAGTCCACAACCTCTCTGGGCAGCCTGTGCCAGGACCTCACCATCCTTACAGTAAAGAATTTTTTCTTAATATCAAATCTAAAGCTTCCCTCCTTCTGCTTAAGGCCCCTTGTCCTGTCCCTCCATCCCTTGTCCCCAGTCCCTCTCCAGCTCTCCTGGAGCCCCTTTAGGCCCTGCAAGGGGCTCTGAGCCCTCCCTTCTCTGGGTGAGCATCCCCAGCTCTCCCAGCCTGGCTCCAGAGCAGAGGGGCTCCAACCTTTGGATCTTCTCCACGGCCTCCTCTGGACTCATTCCAACATATCCCAGTGTGTTCATGGTCTCCAAGAGGAGACAAAAAAGTCAGAGACCTGAGTATTAGTTTTATTCCCAGTAAATGCTCCTTTTCCCTCTGAAGTTTGTCCTCTCCAGCAGTTCATCAGGGAGCAGAAGCATCCCCCTGGACTGACAGGGTAATCACTGTGCACTCTGCTGTCCCTTTAGGCCATTCTGTTTTAGGGGTCCATAGGCTTGTGGAGGTTCTTAAACACACCCACACCTCCCCTGGAGCAGCAGGGAAACTGGTGTAGCACCTGTTGTGTGTGCAGCTGGTCAGCTTTTATACACCCTGCCCACCCCAAAAAATCCTCTTTAATTGGAAATCTTACTGCAGAGCCAGGGATTGGGGTACCAACCTTGCTGGATTTTCATTAAAGCTTCCTGATCCTGTCCAAAGTTAAACAGCAAATCAAATTCCAACATTTTACTGTTGTATTTCAGGAAGCCTTTAGAAATTTACATTTTCCTTCTACTTTTCTTTTTTCCCTTCTGCTTTTCCCTTGCTCTTCACCACTGTGACTTTCTTTGCCTCAGTTCCGTATGTCGGCTGTTGTCTTGTCTAACACCTGTCTAAATGTTGAGCACTTGGCATTTTCACGACTTTTAGATGTACTTTAAAACTTCTGTTTCTGAAAGAGCTGTACTTCTTTCTACCAGCAAAGGAGAAGTTGTGGTGCTCTCAACTTCCCTCACTTCAGTCTGCCAGGAAAGCTTCATCATCCTCTTCTGACACTACTTCTGCTTGGCATGAATAAAACAACTCCTCTTCTTTGTCCCACAGAGATGTTTTTAATACACTTTGGTATGCATGTGCACTTTGAAATGATCCTGATGGATCAGTGTCATCCAATATTTGGAGGAAAAAATTATATTTTAAAAGCTCCCATCCCTTCTCCTCCGTGGAAAATCAAGTTTTCTACCACGTGTCCCGCCAGCAACTCCAAGGTGACAACATTTGATTAAGAAATTAATTTGGACACACTATAATTAACATGTTGGTTTTAGACTCAGGTGGAAGAGTACAAACAGCTGAAGGACACGCTCAAAAAAATCCCAAGTTTCCAGGATGTGGAGAAGGTGGAAGGAGGGAATGAGCAGCAGCCCGAGGTGCGGGGCCCGTCCCCCCAGAGCCGCCCCCCGGAGCCCCCCGGAGCTGGGGCTGAGCAGCAGCAGCAGGTAAAGGGCTCCAGACAGCCCAGCAATGGCTCTGATCCAGCAGAATGTGCTGAATGTCTCTTAGGAGAGTGTTTTTTACTGTGCACCTTTGTCACTGCTGGAGGAAAGCGGTGAGGAATGGTTAAATTGTGCAGTGGTAAGGAAATCTATTCATGATGATCTTTTCTCACCTGATTAGTCCAGGCCAGCTGCTTTAAGAAGTTGCTCAAAATCTAATTTTTAAAATAAGAAATCTAAAATTTTAGCTGTCTCAAGTGTTACAGAAAGCTTTTAGAAATTCCGAAGAAATTTTTATTTTATGAGGTTCCAGTGGCCCACTGGTGAATTTAAAATTGGCACACCAAGGTTCAAGCAGCAAACGTGTAATCTAGAAGTAAATGTAGAAGTAAATGAAGAAGTTAAGAAAAAACAGTTGTGATTTTGTTTTAAAAGAATTTCTGGCCGGCAGAACCTACAAGAAATAAAAGTCATGGAATCATTTAGTTTGGAAAATAACTTTTAAGATCTTTGAGTCCAGCCATGAACCCAGTTCTGCCAAAGCCAGCAGTAAACTGTGTCTCTAAAACACAAAGCTGGCTTTGTAGAATTGTAAGAGTTTTTCATTTTTCAACTAAAATGAGGCTTAACTTACTCTGTGGTAGAACTGTACAACACCTTGTGTAGCTGTACAGCCACAAACCAGGTAATGACCCCATTTGGCAGGAGGAGCTCGTTCCAAAGCGGGCATTTGGCCCTCCTGACAACAGCTCTGGGCTGGCATAAAGGATCTGAGCCTGTCCTTGGCTCTCTTGAAACTGAAATCCATAAATGTGTTGTACACACATAATCCTGTGTCTGTTTTGCAGAATGAGAAGCCAAGGGAGAGAGAAGAAATAAAGAGCCAGGAGCAGGACAGGGCTGAGCCTTTCCACGTGCAGGGAAGGGCTCATGAGGGCCAGAATGCCAAGGAGCTGAACATCCAGGAGCAGCAGGAAGCTGGGGAGGATGAGGAGCAACGGGCAGAGCAGATGGAAGAAGAACGCAAAAAAGAGCTTGAGGAGGAAGAAATGGAGCAGGCAGGGCAGCCTGAGCACCTGGAGGAGGAGCAGGACCAAGCCCCAGAAGAGCACGAATGGAAAAAGCAGGAACAAAAGGAAGAAGAAACCAACATGTTGGGTGATCACCTGCAGTCAGAGGTAGGGAGCTCATTTCTAATTGATTAAATCTGCTGTTTCGGTGGAGGCTTCTCTTTTCAGTGCTGGCCTTGCATTGCAGTCACCTATTTCTAGGCAAAATAAAGTTTTTATAGAGACTTTGGGATTCAGAGCACTTGCTGGTTTTAGATAAAATTACTGTCACGTTTATAGAAAATTTGGGATTCAAAGCACTTGGATGCAATAGGATTCAGGCTCATCTTGAGCACACTTGTACTGCAGTGCTGGCCAGATCTTAATGAACATTAATTCTGCTGATAAAAAGCAGCAGATGGAAAAAAAAAAGAGCAGCAGACTGGATCCTGTCTCCCACTTTAAACCTGAGGCCCGTGGTAGCTGATGGAGAACTCAGCAGGTGACAGGGAGGCTGGGATGGAGAACTGCTCTGGTCTGGTAACTTGATGCATCTCAGCAAATTGCAGAGTGTTTCCTTGTCAGAGGTACCTGCCTTCTGCAAACACACTGCCAGCTCATGCTCACTGTTGTTTGACAGGGAATTTTAACTGCCAGACAAACATGACTAAAATAGCCAGGGGAAGTCAGAGTGCAGCTCTAAATAAAACCAGCAAATCCTGGATTTACATCCTAGATTGGATCTGCAGTGGAAAATGTATTTCACTGGTCCCACTGTAGGCTTTGTAAACACTTTCTGTCCTGGTAGATTAATTGTGTCACTCTGGTGTTATGAAGAGCTGGTGCTGAAGAGCTGAAGAGGGTCAGAACAGCAATGGGTTAAGCTCTGAAGCTGGAGTTAGTCCAAGTTATTGCTGAGTATAAAAAGATGTGCAGTGTCTCACTTAAGGCTAAAAGCAGCTCCCCCTGAGATTACCACTTAAATCAATGGAAACTTTTTGCTGTCTTATCAGTCAGCAAAACCTCCTTTTACTGTGTAATATGTTGGGAGGCTTTTTTTATTATTTACAGGAAAAGCATGTCTTTCCTTAGCCTACAATCTCCTCTTTCTTCCCTGTGTACTCCACAAACACCCCAACACTTCCAGTCTGTGTTCCAAGAAATGTTCTAACTTCAAGCAGGGACAGAAACTTGAAAATAACTTTGCTGTAATTGCATGGAGCTTGTTTTTCCCTCTGGACAGCTTTCTCCCTGCTTGTTTCTGATGACTGAGAGGATGATTAATCTGTGACTAACACGTTTCTGTGACAGGTAACCCCAACAAAAAGGCAGAAAGCAGCTTACGAGCAGCAACTGGAGCAGCAGCACCTTGGAGCCCAGAGAGCAGAGGAGGCCAAGCAGCTGAGGCAGCAGCAGGAGTCCCTGCACCAGCAGAGGCTGAGAGGGCAGCTCCTGAGGCAGCAGCAGCTCCAGGAGAGAGAGCTCCAGCTGCAGAGACAGGCAGAGCAAGGGGAGAAACTCTTCAAAAACCGCCTCAGGTGCAACTCTCCCTCTTGAGTTTGTTGTGCTCTGGGTTTATGTTGTCAGCTTTGTTCTGGGCCCTTGTACCTGAGGGCAGATTTCCAGGGGGTTCTGTTGGCTCATTCCCTGAAGAGCTGGAGCTTTGTTCCCTAAAATTCAGAGTCCTGGCTTTGCTCTTTGCCTGACCCATATCATTCAGGACTGCAGGCTCCACATACAGAGACACACAACACAAAGTCAGTGCAGCAACACAAGAAAGTCTCTGTTCTATCAAGCATTTTTCAGGAAAGGTGATGTGAGAAAATATCAGATAATAGAGCATGAAACTGAGGCCTGCTCTGGCAGCTGCTGAGAGAGGCAGAGCTGCAGGTGGGGAGTTTGTTTATTAAAGCAGAAAACACACTTTTGAAACTGAAATGATGCTTGGCTTTTAATGTTCTCAGCCAACAGGCTCATTATGATAACATGGACCAGGACATTGTACAAGGGGAGGAAGAGCAAGGTATTCAGGAAGAGGAAGGAGGTAAGAGAGAATTTCTGTCCCTGCCATGCTCACAGGCTCCCTGTGTACTGCCTTGCATGGCAGACTTTAATATTCATTTCATATCCAGATTGGATTCAAGTGAAACATAAACTTGCAATTTAAAACCAGAAGCTCAGATAGCCATGGCTGAACTGACTGAGTGAAATAGAGGAATTACTAAAGATCATCCCCACATTCCTGCAGGGAAAAGTGTCCTTTTGACTGAGCTGTTACTGCCAGGCTCTGTGGATCTTGGTTATGCTCCTGGCCCTGCCTGTGGGTTTGTTTGATCTCTTTAAATTACAGAATCATGGAATTGTTTGGGTTGGAAGGCACTCATCTCATTCTATACCCATGCCATGGACCAGGGACACCTTCCACTAGCCCAGGCTGTTCAATGCCCCATCCAGCCTGGCCTGATCTTTTAATTTCTGTTTCCTATTAGGAGTAAATCAATTCTGTGAGCATTATCTGTTTATGTAGAGGCTGCCCACTGCTAACAGCACATGTGGAACCTTGTCTATGGGAGACTCTTAAAGGGATAACTAAAAACTGCTGTAAAACAATAACCACCTCAAAAATTCCTCAGCTTATGAACACGACATCCAGCACCAGGATGAAGGTGAAGATGAGGATCAGAATAATGCAAATGAACAGCAAGAAGCAGAACATCAGGCAGAAAATCAGCAGGCTGATGAATCAGTAAGTATGAATTAAGATGCTGAGGGTTGCAGTGTTACTGAAGTGAGAACCCACAGGTCTCGTCTGACATAATTGCACCTTATAGAAGTGAGATAAGCAGAGGTCTGCTAGAAAGACAGGCTTGACAGTTGAAAACAACGTCTGAAATCTATTTAAAGGTGTCCTTACTCATTTGGGAAGAAATAAAAAGAAAAAGCTCCCTTGTGGGAAGCAAGGTGTTTATTTCCACATTCCTTTGATCTGTGCTTTCGGTGGAATAAAGGATTTGGTCTTAGCTGGGACTTGAACAGGTACATTTGGCTTCAAAAAATACCAGCAGTGCCCAGTCAAAATGAGAAGGGATGGGATTTTTCATGCTGTCATTAATCAAAGGCCAGCTCAAGAGGCTCTGTAGCCAGCTGGAGTCAGTACAGAGGTGTGAGGTCCTGAAAGAGGATGTAGGTCAGCACTGAACTGAGCCCTGATACCAACTGCACAGAGATCTGGGGCAGGAGAATCACCCTGGGCCTTCCACCAAACTCCAGCTTACCTGGAGCTCTCAACATCAAGTGCATCTTCCTTACTCCCCTCCCATTCAGCAGATTTGGTGCAGTGAATATTTCTAAGAGATCTTTAACTTGTTGTCTATAAAGATAAAAAACTGCTTTTATTGAATGATAAGCAGAAAATGCTGCTTTTCTGCATGGCAGAGGTGAAAAGTGTTTTGTTTTCTTGTAGATATAGCCAAGGTCAACAGAGCAGGACAGGCTGATAGTGAATGATGCCATCAGCTCTGTGGAGCTGTGAGCATTCAGCTCTTATCTTTGTTCACATGGCCTTATCAGGCCCTGTCAGCTGGTCAGTAAACACAAGCTGTGCAGCAGCCTCTGGGGCAGAGGTGCTCAGATTCTGTGGGTTTCAGCAGGCAGGTACCTGCACCTCTGTCCCTGCTCATGCTGAGGCTCCTCAGGGAGCCCTGAGCCTGCAGAGATTCCAGCTGCTGCCAGTGGGGATGGAGCTGGCTCTGACAGCCCAGCTGCTGCTCTTTCAAGGGAAATGCAGCTGGACCGTGGGCTGAAAGTATTTGACACTCCCTCCTGTAAATTACAGAAGGCAGCCATGGAAGATGTAAATCCTGCTGATGACCCCAATAATCAGGGAGAAGATGAATTTGAAGAAGCTGAGCAAGAGAGAGAAGAAAACCTGCCTGAGGAAAATGAGAAGCACAAGGAAACGGGTCAGAAACAAGGACATCCAGGAATGGAGGAGCACTTGGTGGTGGGTAAAGGCAAAAGAGGCACCTCTGGGGCTCCTTCAGGAGGTTAAAGCTGCACATTTCAACTGTGTTGGAGCTGTAAACTCCTCCAGGCAGAGAGAGTCTGGTTTTTTTATGGCATTGGTCTTCAGTTGAGTGAATATTCCATTGTCTTCCTGCTTAGTATGGAAAGTCCTGCTTTATTCTGTGAAGTGATTTTTCTTATATTCATCCTGCTATTTTTTAATTGAGGGCAACTTTAAATCACAGAGCTGGGCTCTCACTACTGCTAATGAATGCACTAAAACTTCTCCTGCCATTATTGTTACTTCAGCTTTACAGAGAGCTTTAGTTCCAGAACAAGAAGCTTTAATCTTCAGCCCTCTGGTTATTAGGCAAGCTCACAGATCTGAATTTTTATGTGATCTTTGTGCAGATGGCAGGAAATCCTGACCAGCAGGAGGATAATGTGGATGAACAATACCAGGAAGAAGGAGAAGAGGAGGTAAGAACACAGATCCAAGGCAGATGTAGGCTCAGGTAGCAGAGCACAGCTCCATTAACACTCTTTTGTGTCTTTTGGAACTGCAGGATGAACCCAAATCACTTTGTCTGACTTTAGAAACCTGGGAAGTCTTTGCCATTACTCTGCTGTCCCCTTCTGGATACACTCTGGGTTACTCATGCTCCTGTGCTGCAATCCATTAGTCTTCCATGCCACACAGCATTAATTGTGCAATAATTGAAAAGATTAAGCCTTTCACAACACGAGGAAAATTTCCTGGAAACCTCAAGGTCACAGAAAACCTCATTAATCTCTAATCACACAGCGCAGTTCTGAGCAAACTGCTTCCTTGGCCACTTACTTACTCTTTAGCTGTGACTTTGATTTATCTGTGCTCCTCCTGAGCAATCCAAGCTGCAGTTCATGGAGCTGCTCAGGAAGCTGACAGCACATGGAGCTGGAGCAGAGAAGGAAGGGACTTTCCCTTCATGTCCTGCACCACCCTGAGCTGCCACAGCCCCTCAGCAATACCTGATTAATTCCTCTTTCTGCTTCCCACAAAACCCCTTGCAAAAAGAGCCTTGGAATTGGCTGCTGTCACTCCCTCATGGGCAGCACTTTGGATTAGCTGGGATGCACTTAGCAAAATGCTGCTGCTCACATCCAAGCAGGCCACTGGGAACTGGGCAGAGCTGGCCTTTGGCAGCTGCTCTTTGGCTTCCGGGAACCATTTATGCACATCTCAGAAAGGGTGTGCCCACTGTGCTGAGTGGGAGCAGGGAAGAGGCAGCAGGGGTTGAGGGAGCAATTAAGAGAGAAAAGAGATGCTGCAGTGGGGATCAGTTCCTTTAGTGGGTGGACTCAAATATTGCTGTTCAGATCTTTCCCAAAGTGACCCTGGTGTGATGGATGCCTCTGACCCAGCTCACGGGACACTGGAGCAGACAAGCACAGCAGCACTTCCCAAAAGGAAACATTCCTCTTTCAAATTTGCACCTAACATGGGAAGTGGGGCATGGAATGGAGGGAGAGTGCTGGCAGAACAGAAGGGAGTGAGAGATCCAAAAGCTGAATATCAGGGAGACAGATTCAGCACGACTTGCTCTCTCCAAGGAAGAGATTGTCTGTGAGAATTGTATTTAAAAGTTAGATGCTCTCAGAGGAAGTGAGTTTCCTGACTGTTGGGTGGTTATGGTTCTTTTTATCCTCCTTTAACCTCTCCCCGCTCTCCTCTCCCTTCTTTAGAATCATTCTGTAAAAATACCACATAATAACCAGTCTGTAAAAATATGTGAAGATGTGCCCAGTTGTGCCACAGGCCACTCTTTGAAAGGCAGTTGAACCATACAGAACCTCTCTTGTGCTTTGCAGGTGCAGGAGGATCTGACTGAAGAGAAGAAGCGAGAGCTGGAGCACAATGCTGAGGAGCCCTATGGGGAAAACGAGGACAATGTGAGTTCTGTGCAGGCCAGGGCTCAGGGGCAGGATCAAAACCCTGACCACAACTGGTCATGGCACAGGGATGTGACATCATAATTGTTCTAGCTTGTTTTGGGTCACAGAGCTGCACATTTCATACTGTCACAACTTCTTTTAGCTCACCCTTCCATCTCTGTGTCAATTCGTGCTCCCTGGAGGCTTTGGAAAATCTTTTTTTTTTCCCTGTTTCTGCCCATCAGCTTTCACAAGTCCAGCTGAAAATCATTTCACTGCCCTAAAATCAGCTGTAAAGAAACTGGCACTGAATCTGTAGTAAGCTCATTTTGTTTTGTTTTCCCCAATCAGGCAGATGAAAAGAATAACAGAGGGACAAACCAAGAGCAAGAAATGCAAGAAGAAAACAACCAGAAGGCCATTCATGAAGAAAATTATGAGGAGGAAGAGGAGGAGGAGGAGGAGGAAGGCAGAGCTGTTGCAGCAAAAACTCGCAGACGAGGGGAGATGTAGTTCCTCCCTTCATTTTTCTTTTTCCAGTACACAAATTCCTGTTGCTTTTTTTTTAACCAACTTTTTTTAGGGTATTTAATTTCAAAAAAAAAAATCAAACAGAAGCTTGTGTTTTCCACTTTTTACTTTTCTATTAGGTGCTGTCCTGTGTTTATATGAATACAGTATTTTGATACTCTAGATTAGGATTTCTTTTCTATCCAGGCTGTACATAACCAGACATCCTCTAGGCTGGATTTTTTGTAACTCTGGGCACGGTTTATAGAGGCCATTTTGGATACACTTTCACCTTGTCCAGGCCTGACAGAATGTTTGGTGTCATGTCAGGTGCACTCACCACTGAAGGAATATTCCTAGTGCCTAAATCCAGGTGACATCAGTCACTCCAGCTCGTTGTCTTCCATGGATTTATTCTGACCAAGGGCTGCAAATTCCTTGTAACCTCACAAAGCCAAGCACAGGCCGTGCCCTTTGCAGGACCAGGCCTTTTTCTGGGTGCAGAACAGTTATAAAATATGCAAATTTTACAAGCCTTCAGAATGCAGCCAAGTTGCCAGCTGTTAATTTTGGCAGCTGTTTAGATACGGTTCAATTATGCATTTATTTTAATGAGCATTCCCAGGTACTTCAATTACAGGCAGTACCTGGCTGCTCATGCAAATGGGGCTGTGCTGAGAGGAGCTGGGAGCTGAAAACCAATTTAGACTTGGAGCTCCATTATGCCAAATCAAAACACTACAGCTGTCACAGGGATGAAGATTTACAGCAGCAGCAATTTCCTTGTCCTAGTTAATATATAAAATATTTGACCAGAGCCACAATGATGTTGCCTCAGTGCCGTGTTTCTTGGAGGGTGTGGTAGCTGAGCTGACAACAGTTGGTGCAAGATGTTGAACTTAAGGCCTTTACCTTCTTTTTCCTTATTTATTTACAAAAATCTGCTGGAAGGATTTCTGTGTGCCCCAGGGTGAGACTCAGACTCGAGCCAAAGCCCACAGAAGCTGTTTAGCAAACATCTCCAGCACTGCATGCTGAAACCTGGGGAGGGGAGGGGGGGGAAATGACACAAAAATTGTGCCTTGGTGTGGGCTACCCTGAACATAATCCCAGTGCATGAATTATACAATATTTGTATTGGTACAGACACTAGTTATTTAATATATGCTAAAGGAGAATGGGAATCTGGATTTCCCAGGCTATGCCCCATTGCTGGAAATGAGGCACAGGGGAGCTCCCCATCAAAGGCTGTGTTAATATATAAAGGGAGAGGGAGTGGGGGTTTTTCCCTTGTTTTTTTTTTTAATAATGATGCATAGCAATGTTTTTAGTTCAATTTTTTATATGAATGTAATTTAATTCATTTTTTTCTACTAACTTGATTATATTATGTTTTATAGTTGGTTTCCATTCATTGCAGTTTTGCTAATTGTCCCAGATCCAGTGCTTATGTTTCATAGGAAGATTTTTGTCAGTGAGTATTTTTGGGTTTTCTAGTTACCATAAATCAGATTTACCTTATGTATAAAAAAAAAAAAGTTTACATGAGACTGTAAAATGTATAATATGTACATAATCTTCAGAATACAATTATTTTGGTAAATTGGCCTGTATTTTTAATGTCATGGTTGCAGTATTTAATTATTTGAGGCATAATAAAACTTGACTGCAGTCAATAAACTGGAATGTAGTTACTGCTCTTTCACATGCATGAGGGTTTGTGTCAGTTTTCCTCATGCTGTGTTTGGATTTCATTTTAATACAGGAAGCAGGGGCAGGCAGGGGAAGGGATGGAGCCCTGGCAGCATTTTCAGGGAAGTGGAATATTTTTGTTAATGGTATTCCCACCTCTGTGCCTGACAAGGGTCAGAGTGCCAGACCCAGGGGGACCATGGGGTAGCTGAGCTGGTCCTCATTGCCACAGGATCCCTGGAATTCAGGGAATGCCAAATGCTTGGCTAAATCAAGAATTTAATGAGTTTCTGTGACCTGAAACCAAGTGGAGCTGGGCCACAGCCGCAGCCCTGGGGCAGAGGATGAGCAGCACAGGGGGTGCTCAGTTCTCCAGCTCAGAGCGCGATCCCAGCGTGATGCTCGGCTTTAGGACCAGCCAGAGGCCAAGCTGGAATTTTAAGGGAAAAGTTCCATCGCTTTGGGATTTGGCAGCAGCAGAGCAGCCGTGAGCAGGGCTGGCAGGGACTCATCAAAATACTGGAGCCAGTTCAGGGAGCAGGGGGAGAGCTCTGGGCAAGCTCTGCTGATGGATGGGAGGAAAATCCACGCTGCAGACAGAGGAGAGTCCTGGTGGTTTGGCTGAGAGCACCCTCAGGAAAACACCAGTGAAACAGGAGCCCTCAGCCTCCCACTGAAACACAAAGCAAAACCCCACCATAAAATTCTGACCAGAAGCAGTGTGTCTGGTCATTGAGTCAATTAGTCATTGCAGCAATTAATTAAAGGCTGCAATGAATTTCTGACCACGAGACATCTTTGCAAAGCCTCTCTGGTCCAGCCCCAGCTTGGGCATCACGAGAGAATCCTGCCCACCACAAGGTCAGTCAAGAGGATGACGAGAGCTGCTCCAGCCATGAACCCGTGAAAAAATACCACAATGCAAGAAGTGAAGCAGTGGAATTCACTCTGTGGGTCAGAGCACTCTCTGGTGCTCCAGGCTGTGGCAGCAGCTCTCTGGCCACAGAGAGAAACACACAACTTTCCCAGCCAGTGCCTGAGAAAGTCTGCAAGAAGATCAGAGGAAAAAAATGAGAAACAATTCTTAAGATCTTAACTTGCTGCACCTGTTGTTGGGAACATGTGGAATGTGTGATGGAGATTTGTTTACCAAAGGGTGGTTTCTTAATTAGCCAATGGTGATGGTGTTTTAAGTAAAGGACCAATTAGGTCAACCTCCAGTGAGCTAGTCTATAAAAGAGCAGTGGGTTTCTTAATAAATACATAGATTACTGATCAGCCTTCTGAAATAAATGGAGTCTGTGCTAATTAATACCTGGTAATGACACCAGAGCCCACCTCAGTGAGGCTGCTCCGAGTGGCACTGCTGGTAAAAGCCAACAGGACAGGCTGTGCTTGGGAACACGGCCCTAAATCCATTTGTCACCCAAGCACAAACCCGTGTTTGTATCCACCTCTGCTCGGGCTTCCCCAGGAAGGAGCCTCAGGGCGCTCCCTGCTCAGAGCGACCTGGGCTCAGCTTTGCAAGGCTGAGCACGAAAAACCCGAGTTCACAGAGCTGCTGGCTCGGCTGCATCGGGGGTAAATGCACACACACAGCGCCTGCAGGGCGAGGGCAGGCAGAATCCAAACCTGGGCAGCCACAGCAAGATTAAAAGTCGCTTTTGGTACATGTGACACAGCAGCAGGGGTGGGACTGGACGAGCTTTCAGTTCTCGTCTAACCCAAACCATCCTGGAATTCTACATCTGTGAGTATACAGACACACAGAAATATCTGTTACTCAAAGTAATTTGTGTAGAATTGTTTTCACCTGAGCCTTGGGCTGCAGGCTCTTGTAGCTGAGCTCAGTTCTGCGTTTCCAGACCCTCCTGCAACCCAAGCCAGACCTTTATGAATACCTGTATCCCACTGATCTCCTTCCCTGAGGAACATTATGTGGCACAGAAGAGCCAACTGCACTCCTTGGGCTGCCAAATGCTCTAGGAAACAAAGGCAAATTGGAAATGGAAATGGTTCCCCCCCATTTTATGCCATGCCAGATGGCCACGTTAATGCACTGATTTGGTTGTAAAAGGAAGGGATGTGGTGCAACAATGAAAAATGCTGAGATGTTTCCAACCTCAAAATCAATATTTTGAGAAGTTTTAAAATAAATTTGTTGAAAATAATGCCGTGATTTGAAGAAAGTCTTTGTGGAAGTGTTATAATTCACAGTGACATATCTGCAAAGCCACAATCCATGGTGCTCCTGAAGAGACAGATTCATTCTGGAGAAAACTTAAAATTACAATATTAGAAAAATTGTCAGCAGTTTCAAAATTGGGAAGTTGCTCAGAATGGAGTTTTTCACTGGAGTTTTTCTACAGAGCTTCAGGAACCCAAGCAGGAGCTCTCCAAAGCCCAAAGCCCTGAGTTCCCCTGGATGATTTGGGGGCTGTGTTGCAAAGCAAATCAGTGCAAGGATGAAGACAGAGCAGGCAATAACTTTCAGCCTGCTTCACTTCCCACATGGATTTGGGCTGTTCTGTAATGAACAGCTCTCCAGGTTGTTCTGCATGGTGGCTCCACACTGTCAGACATCCCCCTCAGGGCTTGTCCTCACAGCAAACACCATTAAATTTGCAATTTACCTCAGTGCCTGCTGCATTCCCCATCCAAAGCTTCCTGTCAGATTGCCTCCGAGAAACCTCTGGTCCAGCACTGCCTGAGTGCCACACAAAGCCCAGTTCCAGCCTTTCTCCCCCTGTTTTACTCCTCCTGAAGCCTTGTGCAGGCTGCCCTGGAGCAGAGGCTGGACAGAGCTCCAGAATAAAGCAGGGATTTATTCAAAGCATCTCCTCCATGGATCCACCTTGGGCAGCACAAGAGCCCAGCCAGGGCTGCCCCCAAGAGGAACCCAAATGGTCCCAAAATGCACGAGCGCTCCCGGGGTCTCTGCCTTGGCTCAGCTCTGCTCCATTTGCACCTTGCAGTTCATTGTCCAGTTCCAGCTTTAGCCCAGGCACTCCCACCCTGCTTGTTTTTCTCTCTGCAGCCCACGCTGTTTGTGCTCCTGGGCTGAGCTTTGGATCATTTGTCCTTGGTGCCCAGCTGGAGCAGGAATTGTTTTGTCTCCCTGCTCTGTGCAGAGAGCTCACCATCCCATAATATGAAGCCCAGACCCACACACTAAAGCAGCACAGAACCTGAAACATAGAAAAGCCAAAACCTGAGCCATCACTCCCACTCAGCTCTCCTGCCTTCAGCAGTTCTGGCTTTCCAGAGCTCCACGTGGATCCCCATGAATGGCACTGACACCTCAGGCCCTCCCCTTGTCACTAAAAACTGCTTTATTGAAGCCTTTGCAGTAACATCCCCATGAAATTAACCCCAGCTCCACACCTGAGCTGCCCCTGTGCTGATCTGCATCACAGGAATTCCCAGCAGTGTCCTGAGGGGAGAAGGGAGGGGGCATTTCCATCTTGCAAAGGTTTCCCAGCTCAAGGTATTAAATGTTACAGAAGAGGAGATTATTTGACATTCCTCTGTATCTTGGGAAACGGCTGAAGATTCATGAATATTTCAAAGAGCCCTGGCTTTCCAGAAAGGTGCCTTAAATCTCTTTGGTGTGCAACAGATGTGGTGTTTTTCATTGCAGGTACAGCATCACAGATTAAGCTATAACCTGGGTTGCTGGCATTTCAAGCAGCAGAGGACAAAAAAAAAATAAAATCAATATTTTTTCCCTTCCAGGGCAATCCCACAACTGCCAATTCTGTTGGTGAATAACCTGATCTGGGATTTGCTTATCCCACATCACCTCTCCCTGTTCCCAGCAGCTGGGAAAGTGAAGCAGGCTGAAAGTCATCGCCTGCTCTGTCTTCATCCTCGCTCTGAGTCCCCCTGCTTTGCAACACAGCCCCCAAATCATCCACGGGAACTCAGGGCTTTGGGCTTTGGAGAGCTCCTGCTTGGGTTCCTGAAGCTCTGTGGAAAAACTCCAGTGAAAAACTCCATTCTGAGCAGCTTCCCAATTTTCTCAAGGTGCCTCCTGTGGGGAGCAGCATCCAAGCTGGGTAAAAGCACAGAATCGGCTCCCAGGTTTGTTCCCTTGCTGCATTTTGCCTTCTGGCTGTGTTTTCTTGGGATAATTGTTCCCAGACCCAAAGGAGCTGCCCCAGGTCAGCTCAGGGGAGCTCAGAAGTCCCTGCCTGTTCGTGCTGACTGATCCCTCACCACCCCTCTGGTGTGGGCAGCGGGGTTTGGAACCCCCTCCTGACCTCCAAAACCCACAGAATTCACCTCAGAGAATGCAGGCCAGGAAAGCACAGGGAAAACAAGGAATTGCAGGAAGAGCTCGGTTGTTTTGGCTCCTCGTGGGTAGGGAGGGAAAGGCAGTGCTCATTTCGTGCCACCAGGCTCACACCCTATAACTGAGCCAACCCTGCCCCCTGCCAGGGTGGGCATTGCAAACCTGCAGGGATTTCCCCCCATTCCTCACAGGATTTGGGCTCTTTTGGGCATCACCTCCTGCAGAAGGATTGCTGGATCACCCCTCAGTGTCCAGACCCTGAAATGTGCTCAGCAGGGGACAGCTCCTTCCTTCCTCAGCCTCCCCAGCAGGCAGCAGCCCCGGCCATGCAATAGCTAATAAGAGGATTAAGTGGAGGAATTCTGGTTAATATTGCATTAGCAGTGGCAGGTCCCTCCCCTGCCTCACAGGATACAATGTCCACGCTTGTAAGGGAAGCTCATTGACATCTGAGCAGTCAATAAATCTGTTCCTGGTTTTTAATGACCCCGAGAGCTGTTTCCACACGCTCACATCATCTTACCAACAATTTACCCTCATTAATTAATTAGTTCCTTTAGGGCCTGCTAAACACTACGACCTGTTTCAGCTCCTTTGCAGCAATTCTCATCTGATTGTGAATCCAGGCTCAGGGCAGAGCAGGGTTAAACCTCACCAGCACAAACAGAGCTGTGCAAAAGCAGGAGCAGAGGGGCAGAGACAGGAGGTGCTGCTAGGCACAAAAACAGCAATAAAAACCTTCTGAAAGGACCCAGGAGTCAGGGCAGGGGGATGGAGCACAGCTGCTGTGAGGAAAGGCTGGGGGAACTGGGGTTGTTCAGCCTGGAAAAGAGTTTGGGGTGACCCAGTTGTGACCTTCCAGTACCTGGAGGGAGCTACAGGGACAGTTTGGGAGGGACTGGAGTGCCAGCACTAGGGGAGCGGCTTCAAACTGACAGAGAGTAAGGTTAGAGGGGGTGTTGAGAGGAAATTCTTCCCTGTGAGGGTGATGAGACCCTGGGCACACTGCCCAGAGCAGCTGTGGCTGTCCCTGGATCCCTGGCAGTGTCCCAGGCCAGGCTGGACAGGGCTTGGAGCAGCCTGGGGTGGTGGGAGATGTTGGAACTGGATGATTTTTAAGGTCTCTTCTAACCCAAACCATTCGTGATTCTACAGCTTAGAATAAGTGGGTTTGAGTCCTCTGTTGTTAAATCCTGCACGTGACATTTGCAATAATTTTCCCTCCTGTGCCTGTTTTCTGCCTGTGTAAACAGGAAGGACAGTCCTCTGTTATCATATAGGGACTTGATCAATAAGAATGTATTAAAGATTCATCCATAGGTGTATTAAAGCATCCATGCTATGCTAATGTCTCCCATTTAAATCCTATAAAAAGCTCAGTGGGCTCTTGACTGAGCCATTAAGTGAACGATGGGCAAATTGGAAATGTCCAAGAAAAAAAAGGAGCAGAATTACACTGTGCTATGAAACACCAGGCAGCTCCCATAAAAATCAATGGCACTGCATAGCAGTAAATTGCAGGGGAGATGAGCTTTATTTCATGGCTCATAAGTGAGCATGAATCTCTAACAACCTGTCAGCCCTGACAGCTGTGCCTCTGCAAGGAGCTGGATTTTTGGGAGCTGCCCCCACCCCCTGGAGCTGCTCCTGTGGGCAGCACTCCTCTCCAAGAGGGAGAATCACCCGGGGCAAGGCATGTCCCCACAAGGTTTCAGTGCACTCTGAGGTGGCAGAAAGCCTCTCAAGCCTCCCAGGGCTCATCCCCCTGAGATCTGAGCTGTGCAAACACTCCTTTCAATTGCTGGGTTTGTTTCTGTGTGTTCTGCTCTCTCTCAAATGCTGGGTTTGTTTCTGTGTGTTCTGCTCTCTCTCAGTTGCTGGGTTCGTTTCTGTGTGTTCTGCTCTCTCTCAAATGCTGGGTTTGTTCCTGTGTGTTCTGCTCTCTCTCAGTTGCTGGGTTTGTTCCTGTGTGTCCTGCTCTCTCTCAGTTGCTGGGTTTGTTCCTGTGTGTCCTGCTCTACCTCCTGCTTCATGCAGACAACTCATTCCCTAAGAATTTTACGGCTGCACCTCAGGGAGGGACAGAGAGGAAAAGAAGCCAGCCTGGAAAATGGCACAAAAACCTGTGCCAAGGCTGCAGAAGGGAGCAGGAGAAGGGTTCCCACATTTGCCTTGAGCTGCTGTCCTGCTCCAGGCCTGAGCAGAGCAGGCAGCTGCAGGGTTTGCTGGCTGGGTTTGTGGCAGGGGAATTGCCCACACGTGGCAGTCACCAAATCAGCCTGGCAGCAGCTGTGGTGCCACAAAAACCACCAGGGAGGAGCAGAGCCAGGTCTCGGGGGGGTTTTGGTGAGGTGGAGGTGTGCTGTGCCTGCAGGAGGGGGTGGCTGATCTGAGGCACTGCAGGTTGGGATGCTGGATGTCCTGCAGAGCCCTGAGCTCACTGGCAGGACCTTTCCCCAGCCTGGTGTGCCACAAGCACAGCAAGTGCCAATAAATGGTCTCCTTTCTGCACAGAAATGGTTCTGATGCTGGCTGGGCAGTGGGGGAGCACAGTGCCAGCTCCAGAGCCAGCAACAGAAGCCAGCAGGGGATCTGCACAACTCAGCATCTCGTGGCCCTGCCTGGAGACAGAGGTCTATGGGAACAGCAGATAAAAATCAAATAAGTGACATAAATCCCTGAGGTTATGGAAAAAACTCCCTCAGTTTTAACCATGGCCCCCTGCTTCATCACACACCCTTTTATCTAACAGTGAAAAGCAGGAGCTGCCAAAACACTGAGCCTGAAAAACTTTATTTTCCCTCAAGCCAGGCTCTTCACCTTATCCCCTCCCCAGACACTGCACTTGCCTTCAGAGCCCCCTTCAAGCTGCCAATCTCCTCACACAACCCAGGGAGGCACTGCCAGCTCTCTCAGCCTCATCTTTCAACTATTCTCCTTTTCCACAGTGTTTTAGTTCCCCTGATGATTTCTTATTATCCTCCAAAAGGCATTTAAATCTGTTTTCCCAACCCATCCAGCACAATAAATTATCAGGAATTAAATTAGCTATCAAAGGGCTAATAGACTTGTTCCTTCAGGGGCTAAATTAGTTATAGCAAACTTTATCTGGAAGGGGGAAGGTTTAAAAATGTATTCTTCCAGCAGGTTTTAGTCCTTATTATACACTCTGAAGCTTATCTACAGCAGCCACTCAAGGGACCACAAGAATCAGCTGCTCAGCACAGATGGCCTTGCACTAAAGGTCAAAGAAAAGAGCACGAAAAACGTGGAAATACTTTAAAACCATTCCTGCAGACAGTGGCTGCTGGCTGGAGTTACCTTTGTGGAGAGGTTTCACTGCCTTTGAAATGCTTCCTCGGTGCTGCTCCTGCAATTTCACTGTGCAAGAATTCTGTTCTCGTTGTTTGGCTTTGCTTTGTGTTTTGAGCAGGATTTCTGTTATCTCTCAAGAAAGCAAAATATATTTGCTTAATTGTGAAAGGATTAGGAGCTGAGACACTGTGTAGTGTTAAAGCAGCATAGACCCTGCATCATACAATAAAAAATAGCCACAAAAGCCCTCAAGAACTGATTATGAGAGCAAATTTCCTCTGTATATAACAGCCTGATCCCCTCTGTGGCTGAGGAGATGAAAAAGCTGTACAGGACATTGTTCCTGTGAAATGGGGAAAATGCTGGATAAATAAAGACCTGCTGAGTAAAGCCCCTTCCTGTTCATGAACTGGGACTGAGCAAAGCAGAGTCTGCCATTCCTGGGCCACTGCAGCCCAAATGCTGCTCCCAAAGCCCAGCCCTGCACTCCACAGTGTGGACATTTCCAGCACACCCGGGGGGACAGAGGGGATGTGGAGGCAGATCCTGGTGGAACTGGCACTGCCCCAATGCCTTGTGCAGGCTGCCCTGGAGCAGGGGCTGGGCAGAGCTCCAGAATCAAGCAGGGATTTATTCAAAGCATCTCCTCCATGGATCCACCTTGGGCAGCACAAGAGCCCAGCCAGGGCTGCCCCCAAGAGGAACCCAAATGGTCCCAAAATGCACGAGCGCTCCCGGGGTCTCTGCCTTGGCTCAGCTCTGCTCCATTTGCACCTTGCAGTTCATTGTCCAGTTCCAGCTTTAGCCCAGGCACTCCCACCCTGCTTGTTTTTCTCTCTGCAGCCCACGCTGTTTGTGCTCCTGGGCTGAGCTTTGGATCATTTGTCCTTGGTGCCCAGCTGGAGCAGGAATTGTTTTGTCTCCCTGCTCTGTGCAGAGAGCTCAGCATCCCCTGATGTGAAGCTCAGCCCCACACACTAAAGCAGCACAGAACCTGAAACACAGAAAAGCCAAACCTGAGGCATCACCACAGCTTCTCTGGCACCTGTGCCAGGGCCTCACCACCTTCCCCTCCTCCCAATACCTGATCTAAGCCTGCTCTCTTCAGGCTGGAACCCAGCTCTGCTTGTGCTGGCACTCCAGGCCCTTGCCCAAAGTCCCTCTTCATCACTCCCCTCCAGGCACTGGAAGGTCCCAGTTAGGCCACCCCAAAGCCTTTCTTTCCAGCCTAAAAAAACACAATTTTCTCATCATTTCCTTTCTCACCATCCCAAAATATGAAGCCCAGACCCACAGAGCAAAGCAGCACAGAATGTGAAACACAGAAAAGCCAAACCCCGGGGCACCAACCCTTGAGCATGGCTGAGCTGCAGCAGGTTGTGGGGCAATCTGGGCACCTTTGGGTGCAGGATCTCCCCTTACCTGGGTGGAGCTGGCCCAGGGGGCCCCCAGAAGGATCCATCCAGCCTGACCTGTCCAAGGTGGTGTCCATCCTGTCCATCCACGAGGCAGCACTGAGTTACCTCCACTGACCACCACAATAACTTCCAGCAAGGAGATACACCTGGGAGAGGAGCTCAGCCCCAGCTGAACAGGGAGTGATGGCTGATGAGAGCCCAGGCAGCTCCTGGGGCTCCCTGGTAACACCCTCCCAAACCAGGCAGTGGAAATATCCACCAGGCACCATCTGAAGGTGAAATTATAGGTGGGAAACTTGAATTTCATCATTTTTAGGAAGAAGTGGTGAAGCACTGCCCAGCAGAAACAGCCTGGGAGGGGTCTGTGGGGTGCTCTGAGTCTGCTCAGCCCCACAGAGGGTTTTGGGAGTCTCCCTGCACAGAACCAGTCCATTGTGACTCTAAAAGAGACCTTTAACATGAACATCTAGGCCATTTTAAGGAGCTCCATAATGAGGGGATGTTATCCTTTTAGAAATCCTATGAAATGGAATTCTTTGAGGCCTGCAGAAAGCACTGGAGAATAATTTGCACAACCCCAAAAATTAGCACAAAGAGGAAAAAAGGCTCTTTAAAGCCAAGACCTAGTGCCAGCTCCCTCAGGTGGGCTCTTTCAGGCATGCTGAGTACAACTTTCAGCAAAAACTCAACAACCAAGAGACCCAGAATGGCTTAAGGAAGAAAGAGTGGCAAATTGCAGCTGGTTATTATTGTCAAAAAGTTCAGTGTTTCTCTGTGAACTCTGTGTTTCTTTTGGCTGTAGCTCATTCCACTGAATAAAACAGGGGTTTTTTTTTTTCCTAATTCATCTGAACTCCTGGCAGCTGCACTTCAGCTCACTGGCCAGGGTTTTGTGGCTGCCCTGCTCTCTCCAGTTCCCATTGTTGGATAGTTCAGGTCATGTTATTTCACCCCAGCCAATATTAATGGCAGTGGCAGTTCCCAGTGCCCAGACAGACATCCATCAGACAGATGAGCCCCTAATTCTGTGAATGCCTTCTCTCCCAGTCAATGGGGTTTGCTCAAACAGTGAAATGAAGGAAAGGAGACTCCGGGGAATAGCTGGAATTGGTTCAGAATGAACCTTGTCCCAGCTGGTGACAGCAGATGCTCTGGTGGCCCTGGAAGGAGCAGCAGGGCAGGAGCAGGCAATGGGCAAGGAGAGAGCAGCTCAGCCTGGAGGAAATCTTGTCCTAGGATGTTAGAGCAGGACTTTGGGAACGCTTTCCTAAATTTTCCTGAAATGTCAGGCTCAAAGGAATCTGTGTAAGTCATTGGAAATTGATTTCGTGACACTTTGACACTGAGCTCATCGGTGGCAGCTGTTGTTTTACATTTCAGAATGGATGGAAGAAATTCTTCCCTGGCAGGGTGGGCAGGCCCTGGCACAGGTTTCCCAGAGAAGCTGTGGCTGCCCCTGGATCCCTGGAAGTGTCCCAGGCCAGGCTGGACAGGGCTTGGAGTAACCCTTGGCAGGGGGGTGATTTAGATGGGCTTTTCTGTCCCTTCCAACCTAAACCATTCCGTGGTTCTGTGATCTCCTTTTAAACCTCTCCACAGCAAAATGCCTCAAACATCACCAGCACATTCTTGCTCCTGGATGCACTTTAAATAAAACCAGCAAGGCTCCCCAGAATTACCTCATATTTCCCTGAGATCCCAGAGCCAGAGCATTAAAATAATGAAATGGAAAATTATGAGAGCAGAACCAACTTCCTGTTAGGAAAGAATAAATCAGTGTCTGAGCCTTTCCCTGGTGGCTGACCCAGCACTCAGGTGCAAACAGCAGAGCCTCTGAGCCTCTCCCAGGAGGGATGGAGCAGCTCCTAATTACAGCTGCAAGAGGTGGGTGGGAGCTTTACCAGGAGCTGGTGACTGAACCCTCTGCCCGCGGGACTGGAGCAATTTCCCACCCCAGCCTCGCTTTGTGATGCTGAGCTCTGGGAAGAGAGCCTGGTCCTCGAGTGCTGCGTGCTGTGATTCCAGCACTGCTGGTCTGAGTGCTCCTCAGGGTCTGACACTTTGGCAAAAGCCTGTTTGCCTGTCCTGCCTCCAGCCACAGCCCCACAGCGGTGCCCGGCTGCTCCCTGCTCCTGGCTTGGCCAGGCAAGGCTCAGCAAGGTGGTCAGCGAGGTGGTCAGTGAGGTGGTCAGTCAGGCAGGTTCTTCAGGCTCTGTTTTCCCTCTGCTCCTGGCCATGGAAGGCTCAATAAGGTGGTCATTAAGGTCAGGTGGCCACTAAAGGGTTCGGTGGCCACTAAGGGGTCAGGTGGTCAGTGAGGTGGTCACTAAGGTCTGGTGGTCAGTAAGGCAGGTTCTTCAGGCTCTGTTTTCCCTCTGCTCCTGGCTTGGGAAGGCTCAATAAGGTGGTCACTAAGGGGTTCGGGGGCCACTAAGGGGCCAGGTGGTCACTAAGGGGTCAGGTGGTCACTAAGGGGGTCGCTAATGTCAGGTGGTCAGTGAGGCAGATCCTTCAGGCTCTCTTTTCCCTCTGCTCTAGCTCCCTGCCTCATTTCCAAGAGCACAGTGTTTTCTCACACAGATCCTCAGCTGAAAAGAATATATTTAATGCTTTATGCTCAACCTTCCACTCCCAGACACGACAGGGGTTCCTTACAATGATAATGTGTCATAGGGTGTCTGGATTCATTTCTAGACCTGATGATTTCTAGTCCACCATCCTCAGTCCACAGAAAGCTTTCATGTTGTCAGTTCTCATCCCCTCCACAGCAGACATTCCTGTTCTCTGGACCAGTTTGCCATGTGCACACAGAATGTTCTGTTTCCCCGTTCCTAAGGCCTGGCTGTGTTGCTGTTTCTGTGCAGACCACACCATCTCTCGCTGAACCTCTCAAAGCTCTGTGCTGTGTGCTGCTGAATTTCCCGCCTGACCCTGGGGTGTGTTCATGGAGGGGTTTGCACTGTCCCCTCTGCTCCCAGTGCTGGGCTGGATCCCACTGCCTGGAGCTGCTGATGCAGCCCTGTGAGTATGTAAACACTGCTCTGCTCCTCCAAAATTCAAGAGGGTGACCACCAAGCTGACACCTCTTTGCTGTGCTCCACTGCCTTTTCCTGTCCCAGCTGTACAAAATCCTCTGAGCCAGATCCTGTAACGCCTTTAACATCTCCTGATTTGGTTCGTGCAATATTTTGATCACCTGTTTTGGCTGCTGAGCTGTGGGAGAGGCAGGGACAGCCCTAAGGGAGAGCCTGGAACCTCTCCAAGCTGCTGATTTCTCCTGCCTGGGCGCAGTACAGATGGTGAACAGAGCTGCTGTGCCCTCTCTGCTGCTGAGTCCTGGCACTGCAGAGCCCTGCAGGGCTGAGCTCCTGTTCCTCCTCCCTGCAGCCAGCACACAGCAGAGAATTTATTGACTGCCTCTGCAACGAGGCAATTCTCCTAATTGGCTTCATCTCCAGGGCTCTGCCATTCTCCCCCTGCACTGTTGGTGGCACAGCTATTTGTGTGCTGGTTGGGAAAAAAAAACCCCAAAGATTGGAGAGCAAATCAATCAAAGGCAAGGACGGGGACCTCTCAGAGATAATTGCATCCAGAAACCAAATCCCATCAGCTCCCACAGGTCTCTCCCTCCTGTGGCTTTGCTTTGAGGAGCCTCTATTAAGCAACAGGACATCCCCAAACAATGCCAGCAGCGAGACAAAAAACTCCTTTCCTTTTCATGATTTACCTCCCCAGTGCTCCCTGGCCACACCAAACTCCAAAGCAAGATCTTTTTTAATTATTAGGGTCGAAATGGTTGGGGTGGCTCAGCTTTTCCCATGTACAAAGCTCATTAAAGAGCACTTGGACATTGGTGGGGCTTTTTATTCACGTGGGGGATTTGTTTTCCTTTTCTTTGGGTGCTCGTCCCTGTGTCATGCCCCACAATGAGCTTGGGGTCTGAGCTTGGATGTGTTCTAATTAAATGCAGTGGGAGTCAAACATTGGGAGTTGTTGTTGACACAGAGTTCCTAGATGAGAAAAACACACACTATTTTTAATAATAAATTTTAAATTTGATATTAATAAATAATAATTTTAATAATAAATTTAATAAACTCATGATATCCAATATAACATTATGTCTTATTTACACATCCATACACATACTTACTTTGTATCACCAATGCACTCAAAAATGTTTTATTTCTGTTTCAATATCTCTTTGACCAGTAAAAAAAAAAAAATATAACTTCCATAAGCAGGATTTACAGTCTTTTTTAAGCAAGGTGGTTGTAGCACAGTTGAGATCCTACAAAAATACTGTGCTAGAGTATAGTACACATTCTGTAAAAAAACCTGACCTCAGGGGGTGAGCAGTCCTCTGGCAGTTTTGGGATACCATCCAGTATTTTCAGGTTTGGCAAATTGGAGAACACACTTAAAGAGAGACAAAAGAAAAAAAAAAACAGAAATTGAGAAAAATAATCTTGGGAAATGTTGAGAACAAAACAGACACTGATAAAAAAGAACAGCGGATTCAAACATAGCTAAAGTAGATTTGGGTTGCTGGAAATCTTGATTTGTCGTTTGTTGCAGAATTTATCTGATAAGGAGCTAATTAAAACTCTCAGATTTCACTCTATTGAACCATCTTTATATCCTCAGACCCAATAAAGCACTTCAAGAATCTGTCCTCCAGCACTGACACTGAACATAATACCAGAGTTATACCAAATAGCACCAATATTTAATTGCCCTAAGAACTGACAGATTGAGAGCAGAAACACAATTAGGAATTGTTAAAAGGTGATTTTCTGCTTTTGTTCTCCTGGACTCGTAGATATGCAAATGAAAGGTGAAATCCATCATTTAAAATGTGCTTTTCCCCTTCCATGCTGGTATCTGCCTCCCTGCCTTTATCAGCACCACACTGCCAAAGGGAAGCCCACAAGACTAAAGGGAAATACACTGGAAACTCAGAAAGGTTTTCATTAAACGCTTCTTTTAAATTCCTGCTTTTTTTTTCCCCCCCTCCCAGGAACGATGGGAGGAGATTTCAGACACGCTCTGCAAGGTTTATCTTTAAAATATCAACACCTGCCTGTGTTTGTAATGGGGAAAAACATGCAACCAGGCAGATTTTCCAGGAGTGAGGCTTAGAATAGATTATATTCTCCTGGATTTTCTTGGATTGTAATGCCTCGGATTAGAATTTCCATTTCCAGTCTGAGGCTGCTCTGTTAAATCTCCAGCCCATGCCAAAGGCTGCTCAAGGCAGAGCAGCTCCCTGCCACAGGGACAGGGGAATCCAGAAAAATCAAATGAAGGGAACTTCATTTTCTGCTGCTTTTGCTCCCATCTTTCAAGACATCCTCCTGATCCCAGCTCTGACATGTAATGCAATTTCGGCTCCTTGCAGAACCCACCGAGGATGCAAGGAGACTGAAGGGAGTTTGAGTAATAGGTAGTTTCTATTAATAAAAGGGAATCTAATTTATCTGCCCTGCTCACCGTCTCTGAACCTGATCCATGGGCTTAGTTCAGTTCCAGAACTGCCAGCCATGCCATTAAAAAGCATCACAGGCAGTTTTTGAATATTTGGGGGCTTTTATCACGTCGCTATGGGACACAAAACAAAACGACATGCATGCTGGAACCTCCAAGGTAAAAAGAAGGGAAATTTAGTTTCTGACTCCAACATTTACAGACTTTCAAAAGTGACAGCGGATTGGAGGGTGACAGTGCCACCTCTCCAATGACACTGGACAAGCCAACAGTCCATCAAATGTCTCCTCCTCCAGAAAAGAATGAAAAACAATGATTATTTACAGAAAAGTGCGTGAGAATCTTCATTGCAAGAATGTAAACATCAGGAGGCTTAGGAGAGCTTAGAGGAGCAGGGTGACATTATCACATAGTAGCTCACTAACCCACTTTCCTGGAGCATTTCAGAGCATTAAAACCACAGGAAAACGAAAAGCTTCTTTAGAAAGCTCATTGGGTTTGAGATCCCATTCCCTTGAAGCTCTCACAAACGTTTTTATTTGTGTTTATCACTTTTGTTAGCCACGAGAGGGTTGGACTTACAGCTGTCTGTATCTTTCCTGGAACTCACAGGGGTTCCTCTTGAGGATGAGGGATTCGAGTGGAGTGTGCCTGAAGTCTGAAATCCCACTTAGGCTCGTGATGTTGTTTTCAGCGAGAGATAAGTGCTGAATCTGAGGGATCTTTGGCAGCTGTTTGAAGGATGTAAAGTGGTTTTTATTTACATTTAGCTCTCTGCATCTGTAAAGTACAAAGTGTATGGCATCACTATCACATCTGGGACAGGATCCCTGCAGCAGGGATGGCTTTTATACACTGGTTTTACGTTTTGTGCTGGTTTTGCCTAGTCATGGACTGCCAGATCAGATCCCTGCACTTTATATTCCCTTATTTCTTTATGTTGTACAACAGATGCATCATTATTTCTGTTCTCAATGCTACAGCTCTCCATACACCCAAAATACACAACAGCAGAGTAGCAACAGATGGATGGTAAAATAAATTTATAGTTGTCACGGTCGTGCTTGGCCTCTCTGCTTGGGTTGTGTTCCCCCATCTCTTCACAGAGACTCCTCCTGTGTGCAACAACTTCCCCTTTTGGCACAGATCTCCCTGAAGCTGGCTGGACTCATCAATTATTCCCCAGGAATCGAGGGGATGGGATGTGATCTCCTCGCTGGGTATTTTCAGCCTGGGGATGACACGAACTCAGAGCAGCAATAAACTGATGGAGTCTCACTCCAGCGCCCCCCAAGAGCAGATTTGGCAGCTCTCAAGAGCCTGCTCCAGCTGTCACTTCAGGAAAATTTTGATTTTTGGGATATTACATAAAAACAGAAACAGATTCCATAAAAATAGAAGCAGGGCACTTTGTCTACCTTGGCAACCTTATGGCACTGAGGTCTGTCAGAGAATTGTCCACCAACCAAAGCTTTTCCACCCGAATCAGTCTGCGGAGGATTCTTTTAAAGTTTTCCACCTGGTAAAGATCACCCAGGTCCTGGAAGGAAAGGTTCAACTCCTGGGAAGGGAAAAAAATAAGAGAAATCACTTTTTTTTTCCTCCTTGCTTTGTAATAGCTATATAATTAAATATAGAATTAGTCAGAGGTAGCTAAAATGAGAACACATTTTATGCTGCTGCTCTTATAACAATTGGTGGTACCAAGTGCCAAATCCACCTCAGAATCACAGTGATGGACTCCTTCATTCTTTGAAAGGAAGACAGAAGCCATCTCTCAAGCATGAATTTGGGTGTCCATCTCCTCCTTCCTCTACGAGTGTTACCAGTGTGCGGGAGGGAGCAGCACTGAGTGGTTGTGGCTCATTGGTTTGGCCTCTAAACTCAACTGGCACCAAAGCCCTGTGCAGCAGCCAGGTTTAAATATTCATAGAGTCCTCACAGAATGGTCTGGGTTGGCAGGGAATTCAAAATTCATCCAATTCCACCCCCTGCCACAGCCAGGGACACCTTCCTGGTAACAGGTTTAAATCTATTAAATGCAGTGAGCAGCCAGCACATGATTATTTGGCTTCTTTACAACTACAGTCCAAAGTGTTAATGAGAAAGTTTTACAGCACAGTTTTCCCAGTTCTCTTGCAGCCTCTTTTCCCATTTCTCTGTGTCAGTTACTTGTTTTCTTCTTCTCAGAGTATGTTCTTCTTTCCTGAAAAACAGCTCTTCTTCTGAGGGCCCTGGTCAGAGAGAAAGATTTACAGTTGAGGATGTGATACAGAACTGGCACTTAGTCTCTTGCTGGAAGAATATATATATATATATTGCTGGGAAGATTCTGTAATGAAGAAATATATATAATATTATAGGTGTGTGACTTTCCAGGCTTCTGAGATTTAAATTAATGGGAAGATTTTTCTACCATTCCCAGGCCCATAATTCAGCCAGCAATCCACGGTCGTGATGCTTTTGTGCATGGATGGTAAATGACAGATCTGCTGCAGATCAGAATGAAAACTATTCCTGAAGGGTTGTTCATGAGGACCTGAGCTCTAAACTCCTCATTCCTTGCCATGCTGTGAGTTAACCTTTGATTGTCCTGAGAAAGGAAAATGTTTCAGCTTCCAGAGCAGTGCCCAAAACCAACAGCCCCACTCCAAACCTCATTTGTATTGAGACAGACACGCACCAAGACTTAAAGTCTTAATGAAGAGTTGAGAGCTGTGGGCATCTTCAAATTCCTGATTAAAGCAAGGACTGGCTGGAAATTTTCCACTGTTTACTCCCAAACATGCAAATACTGGATTTTAAAACCCATCTGTTCTCGAGCGTGTCTGTAGATTGTAATAGAGCCAATTTAGTCTTAAAATACAAGGAATGTGCCACTGTTTGCAGGACTGGCTTTCCCTCTTGCTTTCTTGTTTGGCTGTTTGGCACATGGCTACTGCACTCTGAGCAGCCAAATGTTAATCAACTTCTGAGAGAAGTAATCAGCAGCACATTAATACTAAAATTTTTCAATTTGCAGTTCAGGCAGTTGTTTTTTCGTTTTGGCAATTACAAAGGGTAATTTCCTAATGATTAAAAAAAAAAGCAAGCGCGGGCACTACGAGCTGAAATCCTGCCCCTTTTCAAAAGGATGGCAAACTCCAGGGTTTCAGCTCATCGCTTTTAAGGATGCACTCTTTGACTCAACAGAGTGAGGGCTGAAGTGTCAAAGTGTCTTTTTGATCTTTACCTTCCCTGACTCGGGGACAGAGGAGCTGATTGCCTCGAACACCGTGTTCCTCTATGTCACACCAGCCAAGGTACTTGAAGGAGTCAGAAGGAAGCTTAAAAAGAAGCAAAATAAAGACATAAAAGAATCAGTAAAAGCTCTTGAGGTTTTGGCACTGCGTTTTCTCTTACTTCTGACCTTATTGCAGCAGAAGTCCCCCAGTCAGAGCCATATGCAGGAGCTGGTAAATGCTGTGGCAATTCACAGCTCAGTGGAGGTTGCCACAGCTCATCCTGGTTAACTCCAATAAATTGGCTCAAATATTGGAGGGACCCTCCTCAGGGCTCATCATCCCCCTGCCAGAGCAGCAGTTTGGTGCTCAAAGGCTGAGGCAAATCCCCTGCCAGAGCTGACCCCAAAGAGCAGAACCCTGTTCATACTCCACCCCGGTTTCGGAGGTTAAAAGGAGGTAAACAAAATCCTCCTCAAAGCTGAGGAGGGGATTTCTGCCTTAGCTCCTCCTTGTCAATGTCTCTTTTCTACAAACCTGGGAAACCCAACACTTACTGGGAAAGGTAGCCTGGGGTCCCAGTTCTGCCCGAGGGTTCCTCTGTTTTGGGGTAAATCCAGCGGAATATTGTGGGCATCCCTCAGGATGGAGGAGCAGGAGGAGTAGGATTGAAAGAACTTCTGATTGCTTGTAGTCAGACCTGAGGAACTAGAGGGGAGATGCTGAGCCAGTGTTGATTCTGTCCAGAGAAGGGCAAGTTTTGTTGGGTTTGGTTTATAATTACAGAAAATAATTACAGAAAATACAGAATAGCTGGGGGTAGGACTTGCCAGCAGGCTACAGCCACATCCTGAGGCCAAACCATGGGCAACCCCCTCACCTGAGCTGCATTTCCTTTTTCACAGGTGTGTGCAAACAGCAGAAAGAGGAATTTCCTGGCAGTTTGTTAGGAAAACTGAGTCTTGGTGAAAATGGAGAGCTGAACTTGTCCAACAGCATGATGTGTTTGCTCCCTTCTACCCAAGAGAGCCCTGCTTTTATGCATCTGGATTGGATGAAAAGATACCTCAGTTTATTTTGTTCCATTGTACATGCGGTTTAACTCATTGTTTTACTAATAGTAATGCATTTATTTCAGTCTCTTGGATATGTTCCAGGATCTGGGGATCCTAAAACATCAGAGAGAGATCTGGAGAAAAGCTGCACTTCGCTCAATAGAATCTTCAAATCATAAATTCATTATGGGAAAGCTCTCCAAGGTTACCAAGTCCAACCTTCAGCTTGAAGCTGTGTGTTCTTGTGCTCTCTTAGTCCCTTGCCTAAGAATGCTTCCAAAAGTCACATTTTATACACCCCAAATGGGGCAATTTCTCCAATTATGCTTCAGAGGGATTGAAGAATTTGCAGGCTGGCAGCTGCAATTTAGGAATTTACCACAGAACACTTGAAAACAATGATTTAATTTAGTCGGGGTGTGCATCCAGCACTGCAATGTGATGTTTATTCTACAGGCTTGGGGAGCTCTTGCCAGGGAGCCTCAGCATCATAAAACCACTGGAATCAGGAGCAGAAATAAATAAATAAAATATAATAAACCAGAATAAAAATGCAGCTTTAAAATGGTTTGGGGAGGGAGGGAAAGAAGGTCTCATAGTGGGAGCAACAGCCAGGTTAACCAGAGCATTGGTTAAAATGGACAGTGACAGATTATTGGCAAACCCTGATGAGGAGAGGTGTCCTGGTGACCTCAGTGCAGGAGCAGCCCTGACAAACTGCTCTCCTCCCTTCTGCTTTATGTTGGGGTTTTAATGGGGTCACACCAGCCCCAGCGAGCTGTAGGTGACTCCCGGGAAGCTGTGTGAGTGAGCTCAGCATTTTGGAAAATAGCAGCTATTTACTGAGAGACTTTTTGAGGTCACCTCGAGGCAGGCAGCCCCTTGGGGGATGTATGTGTTAGAGAGCAGCTGGAGTTCACTCACAGCAGCCCTGTGAAAAGAGGATTTACTTTGAGGGAATGGTAAAGAAACACCAGAAAATAAAAAAATGCCTGGAATTCTTGTTTAGCTCTATCTTGCTGTTTGTTCTGCTTTTACCTCCTTGTATGTTAAATGAGATCAGACCAAAGAAATTTGTAGAAATTCCTTTGTGTTTAAGACAAAGATCTCTTATTTTGCTCAGTTTGGAAGTGATCTTTTAGGATGTATTCAAATGACTATTTATAACTGCAAGACTTTTCAAAACCTACCTTCCTCTCAGCTAGATACTACCTCCTCTGCTAAGACAGGAATATACACTCCCAGTGCCTGGAAATGTGGGATAAAACATTTTAGCTGCACCATTTACCATGATATCTATTCTGATCTCCTGGCAGGAAACCCACTCACAAAATTCTCTATTGGTGATGGCAAGTAAAACATAAAGTTCCAGAAAAAAATAAATATGTGATGGATACGAACTTCCCCAGTCAGGTGGGTAGTGAGATTTCCATGGGAAGGAGTGACAGAAAGAAACATCTTTCATCTCCAAACTGCCTGGGTTTAATGAGCACCAGCTGGACCCCCACGTTTTGTCACGGAAGATTTTTCTGGAGGACCAAGTGCCACTGAGCTTTTCTCCCCCTTGCTTTGTTTACCTTCCCATTTTGATGCAGAAGGAGTGGCAATGAAGGAGGCAGGATGCAATTCCAAGCAATTACAGATCTCACAATACATGAAAGGAACAAAATTTCCTGCCTTGATTGTGAGGCCCTTCGGCTGGATATGAATCTCCAATGACACCTCTGGGAGCTGCACACTAGATTATGTCAAGCATTAGGGGAAAAAAAATTAGATTCATGATGTCTGTCCAGGCTGAGTCATTTCCTCTCACTTCGCCTGCAGTGAGAAATTGGTGGTTATCATAAATCATGGGCCTAAATTCTTATGAGAGATGAATTAATTTCTCTAATGGAAACCTTCTGTGGCAATTGCATTCCTCCATTCTCCCTCTTTTTGTGGGGAGTGGGGGAGTATTTATGATCTCTTTTAAGCAGAGGTACTTGACTATATTTTAAGAATTCTCTAATAGAGGTTTGGAAAGGAAACTTCAAAAGGTAATGGGGGGAAAAAAAATCTTGTGTGTGACCATTTCCTAATTTCTGAGGCTGGCCCTCAGTCCGGTTCCTGTCATGGCTGCAGCTTTGCTGCTGACACCACATCCAGGCACAAAATTATTTTTTCATCTCAGTAATAAACAAAACCCCACAAAAGTGTACCAAACAATTCTTTGCAGGCACCTTGAAGTCTGGAGTGCTCCGTGTGAGCTGACAAGAGGGAGCACAGACTGGGGGGTAACTGGAAGCACTCATGGCTAACCCCTTGCATTTTGTACTATTCTCCTCAGTGGAAGTCCCAGTGAGGAATTCAGAGCCTGAAGTGTTCTGCAAACTGTCAGGAATGAGAACAGAGCAGCTTCTGCCTTTTTCAGAAGACGACTGAGGAGATACCAGGCTGTACCCTGGAAAATCCTGCCCTGCTGAGCTCCCTGATCAAAGCCCCACCTCGTCGGGATGTCAGTGTCAGCTGTGGGGCTGTGAAATGCTCTGCTCTCACTGACACCTTGGCCAGGCCTCCAGAGAGCCCAGGATGCTCCAGGTTTCCTGACTGCAGTGCAAGTACCTCTGAGTCCAGCTCAGCACACATTAAAAGCCCACGAGAAGACTTTGAAGAGCTAAAGCTGAGCTGCTTCTGAAACTGCACCATGAAAGACATTGAGTGAGAAACGGAGAGAAACGTCCCTCCTGTGTGTATTTTAGCTATTTGGCTGTTAAAAAAGGAGTGTCAGTCAAATCCTTTCTCCTGATGAAGCAGCAGCCTCGACAAACAAACATCTGGGACTGCAGCACAGCTTCAGCTCTGCTGCCCAGAAAAGGGGGAGCTCAGCTAAAGAGGAGTAAGGATACAGGGGGTTATGAGCAAACTCTTGCATTTGGGATTTGAAAGGCTTTTTGTCCCAGCCTTTTGAGCAGTTTTGGGGTCTGGTCTAGCTTCTCACAGCCTTATCCCAGCTGTTCTTGAGGAATCAGCATTCTCCAGCGGGCTTAGCTCTCCCTGAGCCACAGCTGCTTTCCCCTTAAGTCTGAAATGCCCTGGATAAAAGGTTTGGGAACAAGTAGTAGGGCTATTTATAACTCTTCACATATCCAGAGTCAGAATTCCCGTGGTGCTTGCTACATCCCACCAGATCACAGCCCATATCTGATGGAAAGAGCTCTGCTCCTGAGCTTGAGCTCAGTGAGGTCTGGTCAGGCTCTTATTTAGCAGCAAAGTGCTCTCAGTTCATTCAGTCCTGATGCTGTGGAAGTGAAAAATGTGCACCATTCGAAAGGAAGGAACCAAATCAAATGTGTTTCAAGATCATCTTGAAGGAATAGAAAAAAAAAAAAAAAATCCAAACTAGAGAAAGTAAGAAAAGAACAATAAATCCTCCCAAAGCAAAGGGTTTGTGTCACTGGGTGGGCGCTGCTGATTTTGCAGGCTCTGACAGGTTCTGGATCTGCCCAAACCACCTGCACACATAAGTGCTTGCTCCCAGGTTCCAAACACCCAATTATTTGAGTTGTCCCAGTCAATGGCAAACGCCAAAGCCATAAAGGAACTGCAGGGGTAACTTACCAGCACAGCTTGTGAAAGTATTTAAGGGATGGCAAACTCAGAATTCAGGCTGTGCTTCATTTCAAATGCACACAATTTACTGCTCCAGAGCAGCTCTGCTTGTATGCAAACATTTATTATGAGAACTCTCTGAACTTAGGAGAGTAGAAGATATGGACATAGTGTTTGCATGCTCTATTACCTTTCAATTATTTTTATAGGAGTTTTAGGAGACATTATGCAACATTTTGAAGCAGTTCTTCTGAGCGTAATTTAGTGACAAACACACCTGTAAGTTATGGCTACAAAGCATCCTTGCTGATAGCTGCAGCATCAATTATCTTGCTTTATGCTTCATAAAATTGCCCCCCTCCCAAGACATAATTAACTTAATTAGGTCCTATCACCATAATGATACACTCTTAGCATATTAACTAACATTTTCCTCATGGATCCAGCTTGCACCAACACGAAGCCCACATCTCAATCCACGTTCCTTCCACACATTTTCACAACAAACTCAACGTTTTTGTTGGGACAGCTTTTTCCTTCAGCAATCAGGCACTGACACCAAGAAAAACAGCTCTGTTTGAACTCCTGCTTTCCCTGCACAGCAATCTCCTTCAGCAATACAGGCTGGTACATTTTAAAAAGACACTCAATCCTGTAACTTTATCTTTGTTGTCAAAGCATGTCAAGCAATGACTACAGGTTCGTGTCTCCTTGCACCCTCCTACCTTTCAGACATGTCTGGCTGCTGCAGCAAATCCTCACATCTTGCACAGGGCTATTTGTCTACAGGCAGAGCTTGTCTTCCCATCTCTGGCCCTGCACGGGGAGGGAGTTCCAGGGCCTCTGGAGAGGGGGAACCTGCCGGGATGGGATCCTGATCCTGGCAGGGCTGGATGGATCCGCCGTCTCCAGGGAAACGCTGTCACCGTGCAACGCCGCTGTCACGTTAGGAGCTATTGTTACCAACCTCTTAAGCACATCAAACAAATTCCTGCGCTGATCCAGCTGGTATCAGTGAGCTCTCTTTCCAGAAGGTGCCTAAAGATGGGTTGGTGATACCTGTAGCAAGATACGTGATCATCCAGCTGAATCTCTGGCCCGCTCGCTCCGGCCGCTTCCCTCTCTCCAATTGCTTTCACGGTTTTGCCCACTGGAAGTTTGTGTTTTTGTTGCCTAAAAGATCTCCTGTTTCATTAGTGGCTCGTTAAATGCCTTATTAAAGTATCTGTTGGATGAAAAGAAAATGCTTAAAGAGGCTCAGGTTTTATGTAATGCTCAGGAAAGTTCTTTATGGGCACCTCTTCTCTCTGTTCTTGCCTCATTTGAACGTGCTCAGCCATTTCAGGAACATCTTCCAGGCCTCCTTCAGATTTGCAGCTGAGAGTGAAAACAAGAGATTCTTCTCTTGCTGGGAACCAACAGGCCAGGTTTGTGTCTGTTTTTATATTATATTTTTCTTAAAACATTGAAGCTGTAGGTTCTGAGAATCAGCCCAGTGAGTTATTCCCTTCAACGTGAGTTTGGTTTTTGTTTGTTCACCCAGACAAAGTGCAGGCGCTGGCAGGGCTCCAGGGTGGAATTGCAGCAGCCCAGTGTGGTTGTGGGCACTGGTTAGTCCCTGCTGAAGTTCCCAGATGGCTTTTTGACTCCAACAGTGGTGGTGGGACCCAGGTTTTAGGGGAAGGTTACAATGGAGCTGTAAATTGTGCCCTGTTGATCTGCGACTCCCACACCACAGGCACAGCCCCTTCCTCACTTGAGCTCCTGGGCTCTGTACTGAAAAAAAGAGGGAGTAAATAGATTAAAATCCATGTGGGAAAAGTACACAATCCCCTCTGCCCAGGGATATTCTGTTGGAAATGCCTTATAGTCAAAACTTCCGTGGTTTAGACTTCTTCCTTGCAGCTTCTTCACAGAAAAGTTACTCCTTATCCTCCTTTTCCTTCATATTTCTCTTTTCTTTTTTAGGTCACTACAAAGGCTGGTCATTATAAGGTCTTTCTGCATAGAAAGGTCTGTGCTTTGCTGGTTGCTGAAAGCTCCAAAACCTTCTCTTGGAGATTCTGCTGGCACATTTCACCGTGCCAGCAAAGCAGAGGGGAATAATGGTAATTAGAGAATTTCAGCTCCATGCACAGGCATTCTGTGGTTCCAATTGTTGAACTGACAGATCATTATACGAAATTTAACAAAGCAGTCATTCCACACAGGTTTCATTAAAACTTTATGTGCTAAGAACTGAGTTTATTACGGGGTGGGCGAGGACAGGGTATTAAGAGATTCATCAGGTCACTTGAGGAAATCATTTCTCTGTCTGCTAAGAATAAAGAAATTAATATCCAAATCAAACAAGATTGCAATTTGGGGCCTTTCTACTTACCATTTTTTCCTCTGTCTATAAAATGAAAGGTATTGGTCCCCATCACAGCCTAATGGGCTTCAGATCTTTTATGGCAAATGCATTCCTCATAAAGCCCATGAAAAATTATCTCTGTGCTATTTCAGAGGAACGACATATTTTACATGGTGTCGGCCTTCCCATTATAAACACTATTTTTCAGATCTTTACAACCTGCCCATAAAAATGTGCTTCTGACAAGAAATTCAGCAGTGTGTCCCCAGCTCTGCAAGAAAGAAATCTTTTTTTCCAACTTTATCTAATTTTGACTAGCAATTTTCTCTTTGAATTGGGTAAACACAGGGTGGGCATCAGTCTCAACCCTCACATCTTTTTTTTTGTCCCATTGGATTCCTCCCTGCATGTCCATGAAATCTGTAGAAACTGGGCAGAATCCAGCTCATCCTGAGGTCTGATTAACGACAGAAACAATCCCAATTATTCTCACTGCTGTAGGCCAGCAGAGGCCCCGTTGTTCTGGGCACCACAGAAAGTCAGGAAAACAGAGTTTGCTCCAGAGGGTTTGTGCTCTAATTGAACAGAGCAGACAGACAAAGAGTAGGAAGAAATGAAATAATATTATCCCTCCTCCTTTTATACAGAAATAACTGAGATGCTCAGACCATGAAATCCTGGCACTGTGGGAGCAGAAATTCTGTTCCTGTGCCCAGGGTCAGCATTCACACAGGATTCCCAGCCACTGGCTTTGTTAAGACCAGACTGGATGAACAATCTGGCTTTAAAGTCTGCAATTACTGGCTGAGTTTCTGAGCTGACATTTTCTAATCGTTGTTAAAGGATGCTTGAAAGAAATTTCTCCATGATAACATTTTTCTGATTCAGGGATAAATCAGTTTGTTGACATAATTTTATGTTCTTTATGTAAAATCCTTTGGTTTTTTTGGTGTTAGCTTGATACAAATTGGTGATATCAAACTATTAGGTCCATGCCACCTGTATAATCAGACTTAAACATGGAACATCACTTCAGCACCAGCAGAAAGCTAACTTTCATTGATCTTACCTGGCTTGAACATTTCCAGGAATCCAGGGCATTCATGTTGGATGAGTCAGTGAGAAAGAGAGAATTTCTTGGGGCATTTCAGTGGTGTGGTGTGCATGGCCCTGGAAAAGGATGCACAGATGCTGATCTGTGCCTCGGCAGGCAAGCAGCACGCTCGCTCACACCAGCTGGTTGTTTGGCTGAGTTACCCAGGCAACACTTTCCTTTCTGTCCTGCCCATTCAGGATTCCAGGAAAGTATTGGATTCCCGCTTGGAGAGCATTCCCAGGGAAAAGCCAAGGGCAACAGAACGCAGCCTTGGGTGGGAGGAGAGCAGAGTCAGTGAAACATTTCATCGGGGTCACCAGACAAAAAGGAACCAACAACTGGCTGCATCAATAATTAAAGTGAACACTAGATGTGCCTGCTTTTCTGAGGTGTTACAAACCCGAGGATTCCAAGGGGCTTGGGGGGGCTGTAACCAAGCAACAAGGACTGAAATTTGGTTCTCTCTTCTGGGAAAACAACGGGCTTGCAAGTCGTAATGACAATGCCTGGCACTCAAGAGTGAGCCCTTCCTTGGTTTAATAGTCTTTGGATGAAGCTATAAGAAAAGATGATTATGGAATGAAGAAAGCATTTTTATTTGGTTTAGGAGAGGCCTGTTACAGTATCAAATCTGCCTTTTTCCAAACAAAATGAAAGTCAACATTTTCTGGGTGAACCTGACCCTGAAGAAAGACTGCAAAAAAGTAACATCTCAAGATTTTCTTTCTCAAAACTTTCTTTTCAAAAGAAATAATGGACATAATTCACTGGCTCTTCATTTGCCTGTATGAAAAAGAAAATACGACTGTATCCCAAGTGGAGTTGGTGGCACACAACACTCCTGGTTGATGATTTCTCCCATTATTTACCTCACTGAAATGAGGTCTATTTTCCCTTTCACCTTAAAACATGGCTTTTGTATGGAATGAGGTCGTTGCATCCCTGACCCACAGATGCACATGAGATCCTGATTAACCCTGTAGCCCCAGGAGCAAAGCCACGGAGTTCAGCTGGAGCAGAACCCAACCTGGGTGTGAATGTGGAAAAACCCCAAAGGGAGCTGCCAGGCCTCCCCAGAGGGAATGAGCCTCACTCAGCCACGGGCTGGGGCTCGCTGGAGCCCAGGCACAAACTGCCACCCATTTTCATGAGCTCCCTGTCACTCTCCGCTTCCCCAGCTGCCCCTGCTGCCCAATCCTCAAAATTAAAAACACCTTACCCAAAGCTGCCAGAACAAACAAACCGGGCACTTGGTGGAGCCACCCAGGGGTGGAACCTGCAGCGTGAGGTCAGTCCCATTCCCTCCATCCACATCCTCACCACGGATCTCATGTCTCATCTTTTCATGGGTTAATTGTTCGTAATTCCCCGTGGAGTACAAGATTCATTAAGCACTTCCTAATTTATCAAACATGAGTCTCATCAGGTAATTTTAATCATATGGAAATCATTCTAAATTCATTTTGATAGACAATTTCCTGTTGCAGCCCAGTAAGCCTCCTTTTCCCCTGTGTGGTTGGAAGCAGCATCTCTGGTTATTCTCCTCTAACTTCCACCACCATTGCAGATGCCATTGCACTTCCATCATTTTCTTGTATTTATTTGAAACTGCTGCCAGCTGCTAAAGAGTTATGCTTCCTTTTTTTTCATTTTTTTTCTTTTTTTTTTTTTTTTTTTTTGAATTGATTACCTGAAATATATTGAAAAAAATCTGTTTATTTCATCCATCAAACCCCTGCCTTCCTGAAAATCAGATCTTGCAAATGTGGGAATACCTGGGAGTCACCAGAGCACTTCTTTATTAAAGTGGCTTCGCCAGGTTGTCAGATAGGAGATATTTGAGACAAATAGACATAATCTCTTTAAGAATGGGATGGGAAAATAATTGTATTGCTGGACCAAGGAGGTAAAAATTACCCAGATCTGCAGGAGCTTAGAAAGGAGGGAAAAAACAGGAAAAAATGGAAAACCAATGCAGTTGAATGACAAACATAACTCAGTTGCTTAGAATTCAGAGCTCCCTGAGAACTCTGAACTTGTATTTACAGGCAGAACTTGCTCCTGACATCTCCCATTTTTTTATCCCTATTATTTCCCCGAGTCTTATTGCCAAAAAAATTAAGTTCAAACGAATGCCTGGTTATTCACTGTCTGCAAGGATAACAAAGATGTTCTCCAGCTGAAAGCAGCCAGCAGGTCCTCCTGTGATGGTGGGGAAAAGAGGAGAGGAGCACGATGAGAAGAATCAAGTGTTTTTATTAAAGGTGTTGTGTTCATGCAGCTTTTGTCAGGAAATCCAAATAATTTACTCCCACTTGCTTTCATTTGGAGCAAAAGGCAGCCTTGTGTTACATGAAAAAAAGAATGAGCCTTGCTTCTCTCCAGTGCTTCTTTTCTGGGCAGGAGACAGACAGGCTGTGGCTGTCCACAATCCCTGCATTTAAAGCGAGGAGCTGGCACGGCCTGCCAGAAGAGATTAAATGCAATGAAAATGTGTTCCTGCTCAAAGTCAGGGACTGCATTTGCTGTTCCACATCCTTGTGTCCTCAGGGCTACACCACCTTCTCCTCCCAGCAGGGCAGGGGGAGCTGAGCCACTCCTGGATGGTTTTACACCGCTTTGTCCTGCAGCTGAGGGGCTCTACGTCCTGAGCAGGCATTTCTCAGCTGCAGGCACTTTCCATCCACAAGGCACAGCTGGGAATCTCCGTGTTAAATCAGGTCTGCTGGCTTCAGTGCAGAAGATATTCTGGACTTGGATACATCCAAAAGCCAAGGAGATCTTGGAGCATCTTCCCCTGCAGGGTTCACCTTGCCTGTGCTGGCTGTGCACAGGGTGCTGCACTGCAGAGCTGCTGCTGGGGCTCCCAGAGCCCAGCCTGGAGCCCCTGGGAAGGGCAGGGCTCCCTCCACGTGCACCAGCTTTTCCTGGGATTCAGTCACAGCCCAGTGAAGGCAAACCAAGGGCTGGAAGGGGAAGGACTCCAGCCAGTGCCTCACTCTGCTTCAGCTCCTTTCAGCCCCAAATCCCCTCTGCAGACAAAGCTCTGTTTTCCAGAGGTCATTCCCCACCTCACATTTTTGCTTTAACAGGGACGAGGTGATAGGAGAAGCAGCTTTTCTTTAAGGGAAAAGAAAAGGGATTAAAGCCCATACACTTCACATCCCTCCTGATCTTTGGACTTCAAGTCCACTGCTGGCCTAGAGGGGCTCTGAAGGTGCTGTTAAACTATTTTATGTCACAATATTCTCCAGCCACAGCCTGCCAGGTCACTGAACCAGTCTCAACCATTAACCACACCATCTTTCAGCTGTTTCACTTTGCTGCCAGCTCCATGCTGTACTCCCAGTTGGGAAATTAGGATTTTCTTTCTGCCTTGCACTGGGGGAAGAAGAGAGCCCTGTCTTCTTTTATTAAATGACTGAGTGACCAGGTGCTCTTTTCTTGATTAGGGCAGTTTAATAGTTCTGCTGATACCTGTACTTCAAAGTCTCCTTTCAGCCCTCATATTTTTTTTTTTTTCTTGCAGTTGAGTTGTGAAAGATCAGCAGCTGAGCTTCAGTCGTGTTCCTCCTCATTTTTCATGCTGCCTTCACTGCTTTGGAGAGCTGCTGAATACAAAATGAAGCTGCAAGAGCCTGTTTGCTCCACAGCCAGCAAGGCATGAAGCCCTTTTTTCTCCAGCTGTGGAGTAGAGCCAGAGCATTGCTAACACAGTCACTGGGGATGTGACTCAAAGGGTGACATTTCCTACTCTGCTCTGTGACACCAGATGATGAATGCTCACAGCAAAACACGGGGCTGGTTTAAATAAACAAAATTAAATCTATTTCTGTGATTACAGGAATCGTGTTACATCTCTGAGGGAGCATCAGCTGCTGCTCCCAAGTGCTGCAGATTTGTCAGCTCGTTTAGAAATGCTCTGGTTGTTCACTGGATTTTCCTGCTGCATAAATCCATTGGCACTTTGGCCCGAGCAGGGCAGTGGGTGATTTGGCCAGTGGGTGATTTGGCCAGTGGGTGATTTGGCCAGCAGGCTGATGCTCTGCACATCAGCCTTAATCTTGTTTTACACTCAGCAATTTACAGCATCATATTGTTCCCATTTTCAGCATTAGAGAGACATCATGGGAGTGTAGGAGAGCAGGGACCTCAGCCCAGAGCCAACGCTGAGGGGATTCTCCCATTCCTGATTCTCCCATTCCTGATTCTCCCACTCCTGGATTCTCCCACTCCTGGATTCTCCCACTCCTGATTCTCCCACTCCTGATTCTCCCATTCCTGATTCTCCCACTCCTGGATTCTCCCACTCCTGATTCTCCCATTCCTGATTCTCCCACTCCTGGATTCTCCCATTCCTGGATTCTCCCATTCCTGATTCTTCCATTTCTGTATTCTTCCACTCCTGGGTTCTCCCACTCCTGGGTTCTCCCATTCCTGGATTCTTACACCTCTGGATTCTCCCACTCCTGGGTTCTCCCATTCCTGGATTCTCCCATTCCTGGATTCTCCCATTTCTGGATTCTCCCAGTACTGGATTCTTCCATTTCTGGATTCTCCCACTCCTGGGTTCTCCCACTCCTGGATTTTCCCATTTCTGAATTCTCCCACTCCTGGATTCTCCCACTCTTGGGTTCTCCCATTCCTGCCACCAGGGCATCAGTCCCCCTCCCTGTTCCATGCTGTTTTCTGGGGAATGGGTGCCTTGGGATGCAGCCAAAGGGGCAGAGCAGAGCCCAGCTGTGAGCCCTGGCACTGCCCCAGCTGTGCCCTGGGGCCAAACCCCACAGCCAGCCCCCCTCCCCTCTGCAGTGCCTGCCAGGGGAAGGAAAGGCAGGCAGGCAAAGCCTGGATTGTGCCAAATTCCAGGCAGGGGTTGCAGGGGCTGGGGGAGGATGGAATTGGAGCCATCCTCACAGCAGAGGCTGAGCCAGCCCCTCCCTGGACTCCCAGATGTGCCCAGCTGGGAAAAAAAGCATTTCCCTTTCCCCAGTGAAGCAAAATTTTACCAGCAAGGTGCTGGTTCAGCTCTGAGATTGAGACCAGGAATAAATTCTGATTTTATCTGCTCTGCCAGCTGTGCTGGGGAGGGATGAGCCTTGGTCTGTGCAGGTTTAGATAGTGTTACAGCACTGAAGTCACCGTGGCTGTGACACACAAAGCACGAGGCTGTCACAGATACCCCTGGGTTTATCAGATGGTGTCTGCAGATGCCTGTGCTGAATGTGAGCACACTTGCAAAATTAATACTCTTTGTAGAGAAGCCCTGAGAAATCAGGCAGGCTTTGCAGCACTGAGGGAGATAGAAATGTAAAAGAACCTTTCCACTCGAAAACCTTTCCTGGGAAAGCAGCAAAGGCTCTGATCAGCCTTGCTCCTGAATGCTGTTCAGATTATCATGCTTGCCATGAAGGGTGGAAAAACAGGCTGCCAGCTGGTTAATGGCCCTTCTGAAAAATAGCCTTCTATGTTGCTTTTTGGAAGCCACTTCTCATGGAACTATCAAAATATAATCTCTGTGCTCTTGTCACCCACAGGAGGAAGCATATTTTAAGCAAGTGTTATCAAGGCTAAGAGAGCCTGAATTAACTTGTGCTCAAGACACTTAGTGCACTGCCAATAAATCTACCAGAAAGTTGTTCTATCAGGAAAATACAGGGTAATACCAAAGCAATTCCATCAGGAGAGCTCTGCCAGCTCCTCCCACAGGGGCTGTGGCTCCTCTTCAGGGCTCCCAGTGCTGCCAGTGGCCGGGGAGCTTTGCCACTGCCCCAGAGTCAAACCCTGGTATCCCTTTATTCCCCCAGGGCCCTCTGCCTCCGTCTGTCTGCTCCCAGTAACCTGCTGGGTTCCCTGTGCAGTGGGGGCAGGCAGAGGAATTGGCTGCCATCAGTTTCAGGAGGCCAGAATTCCTCATTTCACTTGGGGCACTGAAGGAGAGGAACCCAGCCAAGGGAGAGACTGAGAAAGGGAGGGGGGAAAGAACCTTTTCTTATTCCCTCACAGGCATCCCACACCAAGGAAAAGCCCTCCAGCCTCTAAAGCAAGAGGCACAGAGTGGCTTCATTATGTTGAATTAACTCATGGTTTCATGCAGTAATAGCTTAGGTTTTGCTCACTTTTAATAGCAAAATAATAACAGGATTTGTGGTTCCCATAATGCATCCACATTTAATGAGCACACGTGTACTCAGACAAAATGCAATTTTCTAAATTCTACATCTTGCAGGCATACAGTCTTCACCTTTTTTTTTTTTTTTCCTGTGGAAACACTGTGATTAGAAGCTCATTTCATATTTCCAGGTAAGTGTCCTAAAGTAATTTTTGCAAATTGGACAAAATTTTTCTAGTCACAAAAACCCCCAGGAGTGTCAGTTCCCAGCCAGTTCTTTGAGCTCAGGCTTCAGGGCATGGCCTGAGAGAAACCTGCACAGGCTCCAGAGCTGCCTGAAGTCATGGCAATCCTTTCATGATGGACCCCGAAGGGTTTGGAACAGGCTGCAGATGACAATGGAGCTTTTTCTGGTGATGCTCTTTGCTCTGACACTGCAAGATTGTCTGCTCAGTTGAAGCATTTAAGGTTCTGGAAGCAGACATTGCCTAATTCCTGCTCAGAGCTCACTGCATCTCTCCTCAGGATGATGTGCTGGATGTGCTCACCGGAGCTGCTGGCATCCCTGCCTTTCTCCAAGGCTGACACAAGGCTGTTCTGCTCAGGTTCCAAACCCTGTCCCACCTGTGTTCAGACTCAAAAGCTCAGTAATTAAAGAGCTCACCTCCTCAGAACACTTTTATCCATAAGTATATGCACGTTAAATGTGGAATGACACTGGAAAATAAATGAATTTAATCACTCCAGTCAGCCTGGTCACCTCGCTCCCTGTGGAACTGCAGCAGTGAGGCTGGCTCTAAAACACTGGGGTAATTCACAAATGATTTCTGATCAAAAAATCTGGAGTGAGCTTATAAACTGGAGCACACTTCCTCTGATTTTCTTTTTGTACAGACCAAGGAGAAAATTCTGTGAAGGAAAAATCAATGCAGACAGATAAAAACCAGGCAGCAGCAGCAGAGCTGGCCTCTTTTACCTCTCTGGATTTTGCTGAGGGCTTTAATAGAATCACAGAATCTCAGAATGGTTTGGGTTGGAGCAGACCTTGAAGCTGAGCTCGTTGCAGGTGTCCTGCCAAAAGCAGCTCAGCTGATGAAGACACATCCCTGCTTTGGAGCTGGCAGAGAGCTTTACACAGTCCTGCTCCTGCAAATGACAGACTGCCACTGCCCACCGCTGATCCCGGGCTGCAGCCTCACCCAAGGAGAGCATTCCCCAGCACAGACAAAGAATTTTGAGACCAATATTTGTCTTGTAATAAACTCCAGAAATGTTATTATTCCTATGTTAAGCTTTGCTGACTTTTTGGCTGTTGCCTTTAGAAACGTGCATTTAAAAAATACAGTGACAAAAGCCCCAAATAAACAGACTTGTGCCACACTGCTGGTGACCAGTGAGATTTGGCATTGCCCAGAGCATGATCCTTGCAGGTCTTAGGGCAATCTTCCTGATATCTTTAATTTCTTATCAAGTTTTAAGATATTTCATTCACTCTGTTCAGGCAAAATTGTCGCCCAATTATCACCTGCAAGGATTCCAGTTTTGGTTCAAGACATGACTTTTAACAAACAGTAAATAGAGTGAAAAACTGTGACTGGCTCCAAACTCTTTTGGTAGCATTAGAATATTTGAAGGAAAGGTTGAAGCTCATCTTTTTCCAGGGGCAATTCCAATCCCTTAATGAGAACACTAAAAACATGATTTAGACACAACCCAGATTTCCTCTGTACCTTTTCCCTTCCGTACTTAAAAGCCTTTCTACACAAACACAGAACAGTTTTTCCGTAGGAATTTTCCCTCAGTTTGTCCAAAAAGATCACTCTTCCCCAGGGAGGGTGTGTGTTTATGAGAGGCAGTAAAACACCTTGTTACCAGCAAAGCCTGGGTCCTATCTGAGACATCATTCCTGTTGTGATTCAGTGAAAAGATAAAAACCCAGGCAATGGGCTCAATTCCTGAGCTGCGGGAACAATTCCAATTCTTTCCTCAGCCAGCTCCTAGCAGACCCAGAGTTTTCCAATCAATATCTGTATCTGGGCTCACACATTTATCTTTTCCACCTTTCTCCACGAGCTGCCTGCCAGGGTGACCCCCTGAGCCTGGCATCCCTGGCAGCCCAGCCCCGAGCGCTGCCCTGTGCTGCTGTCTGTGAACTGCAATTCCAGCTGCACTGCCATCCCTCACTCCTGCCCAGCTTTCCGTGCAGCTTGCCTCATGCCCACAGCAACCGGCCCATTTCTTGGGCTTCTAATTAGTGCTGTAAAATGAAAATCTTCCTGTGGATGCTGTTGGAAGGCAGCGCCGTCTACAAGGGATGTCATTTGAGAAGCCCCTGTGGAGGGGGCCACAGACACCGAGTGTTAATGAGTTTCCAAGCATCCCCCATGTGCATTGAGGATGGTTTCTCATGTGGAACTTCGTTTCACAGCCCCTCAGCCTGCCCAGCTGGAAGCCCCAGAAGCTGCTGGAGCAGCTACCAGAGGTCCCAGCGAGCATCCGTCTGCCTGGAGCCCTGAACCTGCAGCAGCCTGATCCAAACCCTCCGGAAATCCAGACAGTTGTCCCAGCTAAACCAGCCCAGAGCCCCTCCCCAGCTGTGCCAGGGGATGCAGAGCAGCTCAGGAGGGAAGGCAGCTCCTTGTCTGAGTTAGCAAGGCACTGCTTTCCTCCTGCCTGCCCCTGGGGCTTGCGGCTGCCTCATCATCTCTCTCTAATCCATATTCCTGTTTTCCACTGCAGGGACAAGCTTTGCCCAATAAAAGGGACAGGAGCAACTCAAGAACGAGCTTGTAAACACCATTTGTTATTTTAGGGGCAATATGGTCTCCTCTCCAGGCAGGGAGAAGCTGTGACAGTGGTGGGACCTCACTGTGCCAGGGAATCTGCTCGGGCTCTGTAAGGCAGAGAGGGAAGGGGGAAATTTAGGAGACAACCAAAAGAGAACAGCACATCAATGAGTCAATCCCAGTTATTTCCCTCTTGTAGAAAAGAAATTGTGGGTCCTGTCACAGGAGTGGCTCTCTGAAATAACCCCAGCACAGCTCTGGGGCTGTCCATGGGGACAGGTTAAAGAACAACCCATTCCTGCCACTTCACTCCAAGCACACGAGGCATCATGCAGGACCAACATTCCCCTGGGAGCAATGAACTCCCTCCAGCAATCCCTCACCAAGATCAGAGTGAGGATTGCAGCACCAAGCAGGTATTTGGGGGGTTGTTCCTCCCGTCTGTGATTATTAATCCCAGGAACTGGGGCTAATGATGCTCCAAACTCAGCATCTCTCATTACCTGTGCTGAGATCTACCTGTGCCTGAGCTCTGACCAGGATATCCAGCTTTGCAACACTCCCACAGGATTCCTGTCAAGAGGAAAGTCCTTCTCAGCTCCTTAGGATAGAGTGACATCTTGTGGTTTCTTCTTTTGTCCACCACTGACAAATAAAAATTAGCCAAAAGAGCCTTGAATTAAGTTTGGGTTTGTCTCTGGTGTAACACCAAGATCTTATTTCTCTGAGGAATCCCATGTCCTTGAACAAAAGTTCACTCTGCCACTATCAAGGCTTGTGGAAAGAGAATGAAAATTCGTGCTTGGAACAGCAACAGACCCATTCTAACTCACACAAATTGGAAAATTTTGGTTGAATGCAGACTCTACAAACGCCCTCAGGTGCTCAAGGTTACACACAAGTGAGATCCCAGCAGCCAAATAAACCCATTTTCAGTAGTAGCACCGCTGCTGAAGGGATTCTTGGGGAAAACCTTTCCAAGAGCAGCTCTGGAAAGCATTCCCACCTGGGCTCCGGGATGTGTGCAAGGAAGAGAAGAGGATCCCATCAGGCAGCTCAATTCCAGCTGCACCCGGCAGGACCTCAGCACTGTCACACCTGGGTCACCCCATCAGCACAATGACAGAAGGGGCAGTGATTTGTTTGCTGATAGAGCCTCCAACACAAAACAGTTTTCAATTGAAGGCTACACACCTAAACTCATAGATGAGCTACAACTGACAAATTCCCCCTGCCAAAAAAAAAGATGCCAAAAAAAGACAAAATGATTTTGCTAGTTTTGTGGTGAAAATGCAGTGGCACCTTTGAAAGGAACATTATACAAATTCTGGAGTAAAAACCATCATGGAACAGCATCCATATACCTATGAACTGGCAACAATACTTATGATATTATTACTACTGCAAACTGTGGAAATAAATCAATTCAGGTTGTTGCAAACCAGGCAATTCTCAATTTTCAAGAAACAGAAAAAAGGTTATTTTGCATCTGTAAGGCCTGGGAGAGCAGCAAGTGAAATCACAAGTGTTTGCATTTCTGCTCCTGCTGGTTCTCCTGTGTGCTCACTCAGGCAATCCTGGGAATTTGATTTGGAGTTTGGGATTCTGCATCATTCCATTGTAGTTTTGCTCAATCCAGCTGCAGGGGCATTCAGTGCATTTGCCTGATATCCTCTATAAACCCTTCTGCCTGGCAGCTGTCCTTCCAAAATTCAAAGTTTTAGCTGCAATCTGTTTCCAGCCCTTCCCTTAGTAAGGAATATTTATGTTGCAAGGAACTGATGCAGAGAAAAGGCAAAATTGGTCAGGAAGAACTTGTGATGGACTGAAAATAAACACGACTGAAGGTTCCTCATGTCTTTCTCAGAGTGAACACCACAAAAATAGCCTGAAAAAATGTTAAAAATGTTCAAAAGCTTAAAAACCAGTTTCCCCCAAGATAACCTACAGGAGATCCTCAGTGACTTTTACAGACATGAGGGGATGTCCACAGAGTTACTTAAATGTGAACCAGCCCTTGTGTAACCCACACCAAAGCTCATTTTACCTGCAGTCAGGCAGCCCTTGGTAAAATTAGCCCCTGCTCCTTCTGAGCAGCACTCCCCTTTCCCTCCCCAGCATAACACTTTCAGCTACACAAAGCTAAAATTACCATTTTCATCTAAATTTGAATACAAAAGCTGCCTTGCCAAGTCCAGGCTACAAGACCAGCAAGGTAATAAGCACCAGCAACACACTTAGGAACCCCATTTGTGGAACAGTTCAAGGGGGCAGGGCTGGAAATGTGTTCAAAAGCCCTTTCTTCCAAGGGAGCATTCCCAGCCTGCACTGAGAACATCCCTCATGTCCTGCAGGAGCTGCAGAGTGAACCACGTGTCAGATTTTGGAAGTTCTCCTTGCATCAATAACTTAGGGAGCAGTATCTGCTGTTCTGAAGTGAGTGATGGCCAGGGAAGCCTGTAACTGCACTTCAGCCAAAATGCATTTGTTCCCAAAGAATTCCAAAGGGAAAAGTCCTATTGACTGAGAAAAACCCATTTATTATCCAAAGGTTTGTATTTATGATCTGTTTCAAAGGAGCTCCTCCCTCCTTTTCTCCTGTTCTCTCTCACCTTTTTAATAACCTCTGTTCTTTTTGTATTTTGCACAATGAGGGAGGAAATAATGATGGATCTCTCTGCTGACAGTGGGTACTGCTCCTCCTCTTCCAAATGGAAACAGCAACTAATTCCCCTGCTACTATTTCCCTGTGCTAGGTGTCATCCTCCTCTCTGTCAGCCTGTTCTCAAGGATAAGTTAGGAAATGAAAAGGATGATGTTGTTCCTTTAGATATTTATTTATGAACCGAACATTTTTAGACACTTAAGTCGGGGTTTGGTTTTCTTTTTGAGAAAGAACATTCTAGAGCCCTGAAATGAGATATCGAAGAGTAGAACTGCTGTGGGGGGGAGAAAAAATATGTCCACACAAATGGCATTACTAGTGAACTCCTTTACTTCAGTCACACACAGAGCTTTCTACACTGACAGGTCTCAAATATTCATGCGGTCGGGTTTATTGGCATCAGCACTCAGGGGGTCAGTGGCAGCCACATGCAGGAGCATCCAGAAAGCAGCACTTGAGAATCACGTGGGAGAGTTCACACAAAGTCTACCACAGGCAAGAATCAGATCCACTGGGCTCAGCTGGCTCCGTTTTCTCTGCTGGAGCAGCGCATCACAGGCTGTGATGTCCCTGCTCTGCCAGGGACAGGGTGAGATCACAGTGTCCACGTGTGCTTCCTCAGCTCTAGAGATGCCCACCAAGCTTTGCCACTGGCATTGCTCAGAGCTGCACACGTCCTGCTGCTGGCTCACTGATCAAGTCAGTCTTTGGACTGTAAAAAAATTACAAATAATGGATTTGCAGTTTTCTGCTTTACAACTCACTAGAACAAGAAACAATTGTTGACATGTACACAACTTTATTTTAAGGACACGGCAATCACAATGACAGAAACAGAACCATTACTTTAATACTGTAAGCTTTCCTCTGGGAACTGACTTGCACACAGTTAGATCCAAAAGCGTTTTGAAACAGTGTCTTGGGGGAAAACACAGCAAACCTTAAATATATTAACTTCAAACTTTATGTGCTTATCTCCTCCTTTTGGTAGCTGGTGGCAGTTAAAGCTTGTCAAAGTCGTGGCCACTGGAATTCATTGCCTCGGGGTGCATTACCCTTCCCATGAACAACACGGTGCCTGTGGAGAAAGGGAAAGGAGGGAAGGAGGGAAAGGTGTCAGAAGCAGGAGAAGCTGAGGATTTAAGATGATGAATGCCAACAATAACCTCTAGAGCCGTGCTGTGTGATTGTTGTAGGAACAAATGTCTCGGAAGGTGGTACAGGGAATGGCTCAGGAGCCCTGGGTGAAGACAGCAACCAAACCTGAGCAGCCGGGCTTGTCTGGAGAGGAAGGGCAGCCAACAGGATTTCTTCAAAAGGTTTCCAACCCCAGATTTCTGGATTAGTAACAAGCCTTGAGGCTTCAGCTACAGTTGTTGGCAGCTCCTCTTTCTACATGCAACAAGGGTTCTGCAATTTTAAGAACTGTCCCAAAGTGACCAAGTTCCACTCTGTCCTGATTTGAACTTTTCTTTTGGGGGAGATTTTTGGATGTTCAGTAGCAATAAAGGCCAGATACCCTCCTCCAGATATATTTTCTGTCTAATGTGTGTACAACAGTAATAATATCTAATTTTATTATGGTTAAAAAAACCCCTAAGAGTTGGTATCCTGCCTTGCTGGCCTGCTTTCAGCTGGGATGGAGTTTGTGGGAATGAAGTGACTCTCCCTAAGCAGACCCATAAAAACCCTGTGGGTGCACAGCAATGTTTTATCACCCAGTCACATCCACATCATTACAGCAAATTACAAATACCAGACTCAGGAATTACTTAATCCTTGCCCCTTTTGCTGGCGAGTGCTGCTTTCATCCCTCACCTGCCACAGAGCACTTGGAGAGCACAACAGAATTATTCCCAGCTCCATTATGCAAATCATTTGGTACTGGGAACATATTTCACTGGGCTGACTGCAGCCGAGCTCTCAGGGAGTGCAATGATTATGGATACTCAGGGCAGTAACACTCTGTTCTCACAACAGAAATGGGGAATTTTTCTTTTCTCTAAGTGTTTTTCAGGGTTGTGTCAGATGTTGGTGTTTTATCTGGAGAAAGATTCAGGGCCATGGAAAAGGTGAGTCTTTCAATATTGGGTATTTTAAAACAAACTAAGGGAAATTCACAATACAAGCCCAGTCCATTGGTCAAAACATGCAATCTTCCTTTGGCTGCTTGAGGATGTGCTGTGAAAAACTCCGAGAAGTCTGCAATATTCTCACCTGTTCTTCTATTTCTGACCAAAAAGAAGAAGGGATGGTCCACTATGACCTGGGGATAGAGCACTGCCATTCTGCTGATGGCAATCATTCCTAGAGGAAACAGAACACAGGCAACTCGTCAAACAGCTCTGCCCCTTCTCCTGCTCTTCTTCAGCTCTGTGCAGCCCCTGAAGTCCCACACTCAACACCAAAACCAGCAGGAGAATATTCACTGAAAAGGAAAGAGACCTGCAGAGTAATTGCCTATTCTGGCTTTAAGAATGATTAACAATGCAGAGTGCTGCAATTCCCCAGGCTGAGGGAGCAGCATATAAATTTTAAGATGCAGAAGCTTCAGAGGAGTTGAGAGTCCTGCTCACCCACAGAGAAGTTCACTGCATTAACCAGCTCTGCTGACCTGTTTTACACAGTGGAGAGGGAAAGGGAACCCTTAATAACCAGGGAAAATGCAAAAATTAACTGGGCTGATCCTGCAGCTTTTGGATGGTGTTTTTAAATATTGCAGAGCTGAAGGTGAAATTGACTGTGAATCAGGCAGAATTTGGCCCTTTGTTATTTTTATTTGGAGGTGCATGGATTTCTCCAGGATGTTATTACTAATTCCTAGTGTTTCATTTACTTCTAAACTTTCACTCCACTGTTCATAAAGACTAGAGCATGTCCATGGAGAGAGCTTGGAACAATTTAACCCAGACTTGGCAAGTAATTCTTCCTTTCCTCAAAGACTGGCAAAGAAGAGGCAACTAGAAATCATCTAATGATAAAAATGAGCAACAAATACAACTTATATTCATGTGACAATCTGTAAACCAAGCACCAGCCCCAGCATTGACAGGGGCCAGCTCTGGTTGTGCATTCAACACTTCCCATCTTGTTTTTCTGGATATGAGCTTGTTAAAATGCAGCTGCCACCCTCATCTCCTTCTAACTCTCCTGGATCAAATCCCTCTGACCATCTCAATTAGCAGGTGAAAAATGATGAATGTTCAAGTTCCACGAAGGAGACATAAATTGCAGTCTGTACTCTCCTGACAATCAGAAAACAGAGAAGAGGTTTTTTCACAGGATGCTCAAAGCTCTTGGTAAAACATGTTACAAAAATGCCAACACTTCTGATTTTCAGAATTCTCCTCTGCAAGCAGCACACTTGCTATGCTGTGTCTCCATGCTGCTATTTGGCTTTCCTGGCTGTACAGCAAATCAGTTGTAAAAAATTAATTAGCACAGAATAGCCAGACATTTGATTTAATTCTGCTTTTCAGTCAGGTACCTGAGGCGGCAGCAGCTTCTGATCCTTCCTCATTAACTTCTAGAAATGCCTTGTGAAATGCCTTTGCAAGGTAAAGTTCCTTGTTATCTGCAGAGGAAAGGGGAACACATTTCAAGTGGCTCAACAATAAGATTGAAGCATTTAAAGAACCCACCCCAAATGCTGCCAAAACCCCAACACCATTATCCACCTTCTGCAGCAGGCAGGGAAGGAGAAGAGCTTTCTTGCATTAAAACACCTTCTGCCAATACCTATTAACAGCACCATTTACCTCACTCAGATCTGTAGTGCTCTCCTACACCTTGGATATTAAAATACTCGGGACTGCCCAGAGCCCAGTACAGCAGAGAGGGTAAAAACAGCCCTTGGACACAAGATTTTAAACACAATTAGTGGGGAAAAAGATTATGACATTATAGGCAAATACTAGACACAAAAAAATTCATTTATGCACTAGGTACAACACAGGCTTCCTCCAGGAAAATGAGGTCTTTTCTTTCTTCTTCTATTATATTTTTACAAGGAGCTGAAGGGAAATATTTACTGCAAGAACCACCACAGAGCTAGCTTTTTTCAATCTTGTTTCTGTTCCATCCTTCTCTGTCAGTATTTTAATTTCAGTCCCAGCCTGCTCCTGCTGAAGTCAGTGAATGTCTCACAGGTTTTTGTGGGATGCTGAAGGATCAGCTCTATTGGAACACTCAGTAGCTGTAATACCAAAGCAAGCCAAAGGCAGGAGGAGCAGCAGCTGGAAAAGTCTTTCCCCAGCAGAGCTCATTTGCTGCTCTGTACACTCAGCACTGAATTAAACCTCCCAGTTCAGCTGCTGCACTTCAATCACACCAACAAAAGCCCCAAATCATCCCCTCAGGGACTGTGTGCAGTAAAACACAGACAAGGCTGCTAAAACTGGTACCAGGTCTAGATTTCAGTCCCAAGCCTTCACCAAGGCTGCCCTGAGAGCTGGGATTGAGTTTCCACCCTGTTCCTTTAAAACATGGCACATGCAGCACCCACTTGTCTTTAACATGAAGCAAAAAATCTTAAATCCAAATACATTTTTATGTTCAATAAAACACAATAAGGGGGGAAACACCCACTTAACCTAATCATGTATTTCAATCACCTCTTCATTACTGCAGCACTGAAGCCTGTTCCTGTGCCCTGTAATACTCACAGAAATATTCCACATATTTTTTGCTCCCAGTGCTTTATTTTGCATAGTTTGGTGGTGCTTTGGTGGTGCTGATGGAACTCCAGGGTGTATTCCTGATGAGAAATAGCACCTCAGAAGGCTGGTCTCCAGCTGGTGGGCTCAGAGCCCCTAATTCTGGGAGCACAAACACTGCTAACATTTGCCATCAGGTATAAAAGGCGAATGCTTGGGAGAGCTTTCAGGATGTGAGTATTAAACCCAACATTTTAAGTTGACAGGAACACAAAAGTGCCACTGCAGACGAGACCAGTACACCCAGTTAGCCCAGCCCACTGCACCAGCTATGGAATTGCTGCTTCACAAGAAGGTACAAAAAGCCCTGTAAATGAAAACTGCAGCAAAGAGAAAAGAGAAAAATATCCTCTCAGCCAGCATGTGCCTTGTAGCCTAACCCAAGTTTCTATCCACAGAGTGCCTTTATTCAGTGCAGTACAGAGTGCTCTGATGGCTCTGGAGCAATTTCATTTTTTCAGTCCTGCCAGTCTCAAGGAACATCCAGCAAAGATCCCTGTGGTTAAGTTTTCCATCAGAGAAGCACTTTCTATTTGTTTTCCATTTGTTGCCTTTCACTTCATTGGATATCTTTGTCCTTGGATGATGAAAAGAGCAATTCCACATCCCAAATTACCTTCTCTAGATTCTTCTCTTTATATTGCTACTATCACATCCTTCTCATTCATCTCTCCCTGCAGTGAATGAATCTATTTTCCTGTGAAAGCATAATGTTGTTCCTGAGAGTTCAGGCAGCCTTTCCTTTGCTCCAGGCTGGGACTGTCCCATCCCTGCCTCCAATGCTCCCTTCTCCTCAGGATTATCCACTTTCCCTCATGGCTTTCACAGGGGACAAGGTGGGGCTCTCCTGAGCATCTCCCATCACTTCATTCCTCTCCAGGAGCCTCTCTGAACGTGGATTTCCATAAGAAAATGTGGATTTCCTGACTTGGTTGTGAACAGCTCAGGGAAGTCCCCTGGGGATTTGGTGCCAAAGTTTCAGCTTTGTGCAGGAAGGCTGACCCCTGGGGAGTGGGAGGGAGCTGGAGCTGCCCCCTAATGAGCACGACTCTGCTGGCACCACACTTCATTTGTCACTATCTCCATATGTCTGCAAACTCCCACTCAGCTGCCAACTGGCTGCTCTGCAAATCTCATTTTTAAAAAATACCATGTGGGTTTATTGGCTCTCCTTGCTTAGGCTGTCCCAGAAAAAATTATATGGATGTCAGTCAAGACTTCCAAGAGTTATTTACTGGACTGATGCTCTTCTAACTACTTCATATTGTGGAAGGAAGTCACTGAGATCCCTTCATTGCTCACCCAGGTCACCTTGCATACAAAGCAGCTGCTTTTAAGGCTCTATAAAACAGCCAGAAATATTATAACCATCTGAAGGAGAAGGGGAGTTTTAGCATTGAAATGAGTTCAATGCTAAGTCTTCAGTGGTGTTAAAACACTCAAGCAGCAAATTTATGTGATGTGATAAAGCCACAATGGTAACATCTCAAACAGCAGAGGCTGTTTCAAGATTATTTTGGACACCTGATGGAATCAGACGCAAGTAAATTCTGTCAGTCTTTTCTGAGAGTCAGAATGCAGGAGAGCTGACAGCCCAGCGGGAATGTCCTCCCACTCACCTGTGGCAATTGTCAAAGAACCTAATTTCTGCCAGGGAGTAACATTTGCAAAGTGCAACTGCATTAACACCTTCCCTCTGGCTGCTCAGAACCCAGACACTCCAGAGGGGAAAGCTGCTCCTTCTGGGTCCATCTTGCAGATTGAGGGGAAACAGCAAAAAAAAATCTGAATATTGAAAAATAATCCTGCAATGTGGTTTATATCCACTAAAGCCACAGCGAATTTCGCTGAGCTCACCAATCTGCCTGCAGCTGATGACAGGATTTGGGTTGCTGCTGAAATTGCAGGAGACTTTTCCTGGCAGCAATGCCAGAGCAACAGGACAGCAGGGGGAGAGGATTTGTAAATGCAACCAAATTTCTCAAGAATCTCTTTAGATTCAATTTGATTTATAGCTTCCAGTTAAAGATTTTGTTGAAATATCTGCATTTAAGACCTCATGAAGTGCCAGATTTTCCAGAGGGGTGACCCTGAGATGCACATGAACTTCCAACTGCCATTTCCTGATGTCCCATTCAGGTGTCTGTAAAAGTCAGCTTTAAACAATTTGTCTTCATGACTTATTTTCCTTTCCTCCATCCGTATTTTAAAAGGATGAAAATTAGAAAGAAGGAAAGTATTCTGCATTTTAACTGCTTAAAACTCCATTTAGACAGCATCAGCTGTGGGGTTTTCATTAGGAACATTACTTCAAAACCAATTTTTCATTCCTAATTTACAAATAACCTTTTCGTACCCAGGTGGAACAACCTATTTTCAGGGAAAAGCAGGAAAGCTACAGCAAAACTCCTGAATTTTCTCTACACACTGCTCTACACTTAAATAACAAGCAAATCTTTAAATGGCAGAGGAGTTAATTCAGTCAGGCAGAACATGGTGTTTATTTTGTACAGTACAATTGTCAGAATACAAAGCTTTAAATAAATCATTCGTCACATGGATTAAGACACAAGCACGTGATTCCTTGTGCCAACCTCTTGATAAGTAGATGTCCCTGAACTATAAATGAATTTTACATGGAAATAAATAAAAGCCAGGTGCTGCCTTTGTGGTTCCCTGTGCATTTTCCATTCTCCTTGGAGCTTTCTCTCAAGTAAATAATTTCCTATAAATAGACCAGAATTTAGAGGGAAGCTGATTTTTCTTTGAGCTGGCAGAGAAATTGAAGGTGCTTTTCCTCAGAAAAATGCTATTTCTTTGAAAAAGGAGGCTTTTCATTTATTTCAACTCTTTTCATATTAGCTGAAGCCAGTTTCCCCCAGTTTCACTGGTGGCAAACCAGTGGAATAAGCTACATGACAGACTATAAAGAATATTTCAAACTTAGCAAAAAGGAAAGGCTATGAACATCACAAACATTCCTCTGTGAATGAGGGAGGAATGTTTGCATTATGAGCAGTGCTTTAAGGCACACAGGTGTGACTGTCCCAGGGTCAGACAGTGGGGAACAGGGATTTCCCACCAGCCAAGGACCTGCTGGATGGCTGGGGAACAATACATGGAGCTAAAAAACCCAAAAATCACACAGCTGCCACTTCAACACAGAGCAGCTGTGGCTGCCCCTGGATCCCTGGCAGTGTCCAGCCCAGGCTGGACAGGGCTGGGAGCAGCCTGGGACAGTGGAAGTTGTCCCTGCCACGGCAGGGGGGTGGAATGAGATGTTCTTAAAGTCTCTTCCAAACCAAACCATGCTGTGACTCCCTCAACAGCTTTAGGAGGTATTAAAAGCATAAATATCTCACTTCCACGTGGATTTTTAAAGGTATTGGATATTTCAACTTCTGTTGAATGCAGGTGGCATTGGTGACTAAATTGCTTTCACCTCCAAACTCTTCCTTCCTGTGCTGCTTCCAGGGATCTGGGGAGAGGAATTAATTGTGCCACAGCTCAGTGCTCCTCATGTTGGGAACAACGAGCACTGGAGACACAGAGTGACCCCCCTGGGGTGTGAATCCCACCTGCCACCCAGGCACTGCAGCCAATCTGCCACCCAGGCACTGCTCCAATCTGCATCTGCCCCTTGCAGGGGATCACACTTTGTCTCCATCTCTAATGAGACCCAGTTCCGAAACACTCAGAGTGAACTTTCCCAGGTGAAAAACGCATTTCCTCATCTACCTTGAGAGACAAGACAAGAAGTTCTTACCAGACATGGCAGTGAGGTCAGCACTGCTGCTGAACAGCTCTGTAATTCCCAGACCTCTCCAGACATCCTTCAGATCAATTTCCTGTTCCACTGTGAACCTGGAGAATGGAAGAGAACATTACAAAAAAGCCAGATGTAAGCACTACTTACTGTTATTAGAAGATTAAATTTTCTAGGTGAAAACACCAAGATAAATAATGCAAAGTAGGAGATCCACTGCTAGTGACACCTTCCAAAAAATGCTTATAAACAAATGAGTTTACTCACAGCTGGATTTTTTCCTAATACAGAAGCAATCAAAAATATGCTAATAGCATGTGCAGCCCCCTGCCCATAAAACTGCAGAGCAAAATTATGCAGCAGCTAATGGAAATGCTTACTTTTTACACAAGAGGTTTTCTCTAAAACCTGAAATTTAATTGTGCAGATACCAGAACGGAATATCAAATGAGGCAAAGGACAGCAGAACTTCCCAGAGAGCTGCTGGCAAAGAAGGAGTAAGATACATACTCCATTTTCACTTTGGTAATATAAGAAAGATCAGCTATGAATATGAATAGAAAGCATTGCTGATTCAGCTTCTAATTAGTGTGGCGACACAATTGTAATTGGGTTTTGATTGTGAGTAAAGAGAAGGGAAAACAAATGGTTGTTAGTGGAAATGCACTGAGTGTAACCTGGCAAAAGCCCTGCTAGTGTGCTGGAAGGACAAACTGACATCTGTCCTGAGGGCCACATTCTGGGCAACCTGGGAGAGTGGAAAACAAGCAAAAGCTTGTTCCATTCACAAGCTGATTTTCAAACATTGTAAAAGCTATGCCTGGTGTCAGTAGAACAACAACAAAAAAAGACCTTTATGCATGGCCAGACTGAGACTGGACAGCTGGAGAAACACAGAAACATGGCAGAAAAATATGAGTGATGGCAGCCCCGAGCAGAAAATAGCAGATGTGTGCAGGCTGAGACAGGAGTGACTGCAGTGCTTGTGAGGGGTGAGTTCTGGGGGCTCTGGAGAACGAGCAAGAACGATCAGTGATTTACAGTGTGCTGGCTGGAGCTGCCCAACACAAAGCATGGTCTGTAGGAGGCTGCTCTGGTTTGTTCTGGTTCCTGCAGCCACTGAGTCAGAGCCAGCCACAGCTCAGTCCTTGGTGATGGGGCACAGAAGTGCTAGAAACAAATAAATGTGCTTCTGGGCAATCTCCTTCTTTGGGAATGAACTCCCCAGCTCCATGGAAGAACAACTTGTTCTTTCCTAGTGAGAGCCTGGCCCAGAGCTGTGGGCAGGGCACAGCTGATGGAGAGCTGAGATGTCCAACACCTTGGCACGCACCAGCCTTGGCAGCTTGGAAAAGAATCATCTGGACATCAAACAGAGCTGGATAAGAGTCAAGGGGATCTTCCTCACTTACACAGACCTGAAAAAAATCCAGTACATAATCTACTTTCATAATGAACTTAGAAATGCCACTAGAAGCCAAAAATCTGTGTGGAATGGATATCATCCAGAATTATCATTATCCAGAGAATAATTTTAGGACTTAAAATAAGATCTGGAGATAGCTCAGCACTGATAAATCACTGGTGGCATCAGCAGTGTCCATGCACTCTGTCCAGACCAATTCCAGGGCACGCATGGAATAAAACCACAGGAACTGATTCTTGTGGTTTTACTGCCTTGAAAGTTCTCAAAAGAATCACGAAAATTGTGAGAATCACAAAAAGAGACCAACAAAACTTCAAGTACCAAAGAAGCTTCTCATGGTGCTCTGGCAGATCCTGCATCAGTTACTGTGGTAACAAGTCTACAAGTTGCTCATTTAATCAAATTTCCCTGACTTTTAGGCTCCAAAACTAAAACCACTTTTACTCTCACAACACACTTGTAAAACATGTCTACAACTGCTTTAGAGACTTTGGTAAAAACCTTAAAAAAGATGAGTTGAGACTTGATTCCCAATGCTAGAGTTAGTTCAGCCCAGTCCAGAGGTCCTGTCCGTGCACATTTCCACAGAAAATAAACTCAGAAATATTTCCTTCTATGTTATATTTACATTGAAACGTTTTGAAAACCACTTCCAACTGCACCTACTTTACAGAGAATGCAAATGATTGTTAAAATACTTTTTATATAAGTTTCAGAGCTGTCTGTTTCCCTTTGTGGTTTTTATTTCACCCCAATATTAAATGCATCAAGCTTTCAATATGATTTAGGTAGGAGCCAGCACTGTGGTATTTGCAAGGAATATCAGGATAAGAAAGCAGCAAGTAAAGTCTGCATGGAAGGCAAACTTTGAGGTAAAAAATAAGAAAAATAACTGCAAAAAACATCTTTTTTCCAAGTGCAGAGAAACAGAGTAAGACAGAAATGGAAATCAGGTGGGTTTAAGTCTCTGGACCATTGGACAGCAAACGCCCATCTGCTCAGAGATGCAACTGACCCAGAAAGCAGCTGTGGCACAGGATGCTCCTGCACTCTGAGCAAGGGGGAGCCTTGGGAGAGGTTCAGGGAAGAGACAAACCTGGAAGGGCTCAGTGAGCATGGATCTGAGGAAAGGAAAAGCAAACAGATGGGTTGTAACAGCAAGGAATGCCTGGGGAAAGGACAGCAGAGCCACTGGAGATGGAGGCTCCATCCCTGCCTGGAAGCTCTGGGAAGGAAAACCCTGAGCAGCTGGAGTGAGGGGCTGCCCAGCATCTTGAGAGGTGAGTTCCTGCTTTTTGTGACCAGCAAAACACACCAAAAAAACCACATCAGCTGGACAAATATCAAATGATCCCTCTATAAAAACAAACCTCATGACTTCCCTTCTTGGAGTTTTGTCTTGTGGTAAAATCCCACTCCAAAGAGATCTCCCCTCTTTCCTCACATGCTCTGAAAAGCAGGCAGAGTTACAGATCAATTATTAATGAGATTTCCAATATTTCAGCTGACATCAGGACCAGCCTTTTCTCAAAAGTAACAGGGCAGCTTCCACAGTCTGAAATTTAATTCCAGGCTCTGCAGTTCGACATAAACATTCAGCAGGAGTTACCCCTCAGTCAGATCTGGATTTCTGTGCACTCCTTACAGACAGTGAGGATGATATTCAAAAATCAAAGCTGACAACCTAGAGCACAGAACTGACACTCCAGCTCATCTCCCAGACTTTGGGAATGTTGAGCTCCACCACACTACCCCTGACACTTGGTTATTTGCACTGTTTGCTGCATATCATGAACCAGATGGCCATTTTTGATTTCCCCCACCATCTTTTAGGTGCTCCTGGTGCTAAAAATACTCTGAAAAACTGATTTAAGTACTTCAGTATCAAAAATCATGGAACACTAGCAAGTGAGAGGTTTAAAAACCACAAAGGGAAATCTGAGAAACAGACACTGAAGAGAAGATTAGGGAGAGAAACCAGCAAGTCTCTGGAGATTTTAGCAGAGAATCAGGACATTTTAATGAAATTTAAAACTTGCAAAAGCATTAGAATAAAATGATGCATTTATGTCACTGACATTCTGTAGTTAAGCATTAACATTCCACATCAGGCCATCTATCTTTCTCCTATTTTACAGCCTTTTAAGAAAGAAAAAAAGATGTGTTCATCCTCTATGGTGTCATGCAACCCTTAAAACACAGAATTTTCTGTGATTTTTAGGTGCTCAAGAGCCAAGGAGGATGAAGGTACAGGGTCTACTCATCCAGAAGGGAACTGCAGCCTGCAGTGATTCATCCCAAATGCCATCATTTCATAAATTCCTGAGGGTTCTGAGTGAGCCAAAGCAAGACAATTCCAGGTTTTCAGATTGGTTCTAAGGGATGAAATCCTGCAGGACAGGCAGAGAAAGGGCTGCAGTGCCTGACATCAATATTCCTGCTGGTGATGCCTTGTGCAGGCTGCCCTGGAGCAGGGGCTGGGCAGAGCTCCAGAATAAAGCAGGGATTTATTCAAAGCATCTCCTCCATGGATCCACCTTGGGCAGCACAAGAGCCCAGCCAGGGCTGCCCCCAAGAGGAACCCAAATGGTCCCAAAATGCACGAGCGCTCCCGGGGTCTCTGCCTTGGCTCAGCTCTGCTCCATTTGCACCTTGCAGTTCATTGTCCAGTTCCAGCTTTAGCCCAGGCACTCCCACCCTGCTTGTTTTTCTCTCTGCAGCCCACGCTGTTTGTGCTCCTGGGCTGAGCTTTGGATCATTTGTCCTTGGTGCCCAGCTGGAGCAGGAATTGTTTTGTCTCCCTGCTCTGTGCAGAGCTCAGCATCCCCTGATGTGAAGCTCAGCCCCACACACTAAAGCAGCACAGAACCTGAAGCATTAAAAAAAGCCAAAACCTGAGGCATCACTTGGAGAACAGGCCCTGGGGACTGAGGCACTGCTGGCACCCTGGCTCCAGTGCCAGCTGCTATCAGTTCCAGCATCCTGGCTGGAATTTCAGCCAGCTTGTCCCCAGGTGCTAGGAGCAGCCTCCAGGATTTAATACGCTGAAAACAAACAAGCAAGAGAACAAAAAAAACCCCCACTAACAGCAAAACCAGGCAAAAAAAACCCCGTTCAGCTGCAGGAGAAGCAAATGCTGCTGGACCCAGGTTGTGGGTTTTTCTCTGGGAAGATCTTTTCTTCCAGGGCTGGATGGGATTGTGTTCCAGGGGAGTTTTGTTCCTCTTCTGTGGTTGTGTCTCAAGGACAACCAGCACTGGCTCATTCCTCATCAAAAGGGGACTTGAGACAGCAGGTTAAAAAGTAAAACCAGAAAGCTCAAGGATTTTTTCTTCATTTTGGTTTGGATTTTTATTGGGTTTTGTGGGGCGGTTTTAGTGCTTGCTGTTTTTTTCTTTTAAAGAAAACAACCTTCAGCTACCACCACTTATCATTTTGGCACCATCTAAAGATTTTAAAGCTATTTTAAAGGTACAAAAACGCAAGAAGGTTGTTCCAGAGATTCAGGCACACTGGAACAATCCTGAAGAAGGGATCTGCAAACTGTAGCACCACTATTAGGCACCAGTTCCTCCCATGCTCTTCAAGTAATTTATGTTGGAAAGACAGCTTTGTAAATTAGATTCATGGTCTGTTTCACTCCTATGCAAAAAGTGGATTAAAATGTTGATCATTTTAGTCTGGGTTAAGCTGGAAACAATGATTTGGAAATGAAAATGAGGAAGTATAATTTAACCATTCTGTACAAATCTCTCCTTTGCCATTAAGAGGAATAATACACAATTTCATTTGCACACAGATAATGCAGACAGAAATTGCAAAGCTGTGATTAACTCTGCTTTGGCAAGTCATTCAGTCCCATTACAAATGTATAAGTTTAAAAAATGTTCACTTTATAATTGGGTAGCATCTCTCAAGATATAAAAATTTAATTTTATTCCAGTGCTGCTTTCAATTTCTCAGTGGACAGAGCCTGGAGGCCACATTTCATAACATGCCTTTCTGAGTCACAGCATCAAATATTTATGAAGTGTTTATTTAGAGCATTGACAAAATCCTGTAGATCACCTCTGAATCCCTAATGGAAATCCAACACCTTGGGAGCATGCAATTAATTTCTGGATTTTTGGTAAGGAGACTGCAGGATTCCTACACAATTCCAAACTCAGGATGGTTATCTTCTGTAATCTGAAAACACTGAAGGTGATTAGCACGTGTTTGCCTCTGTATAGCCTGAATTTGCAGGTGTTTATCCCATTTGGGGTTCTTGGATAACAACCAAGCAGTCTGAAGGCAGAATAAATAAGGACTTTTTATGATCACACAAACCCCAGGCCTCAAATTCCCATGTGAGAACCTGGCTCCAGAGAACCCTGGAGTGTCTGCAAACAAAACCCCAAATCACCAATGAAAATTGAATCCAAGTCATAAACATAATTAATTATGTTTTCAATGTCATTCATGTGTTTAGACACCCAAGATACTTCAATATGGAAACTGGGTTTTACACATTTTCTCCATATTCAATGGAGGAGTTCCATAATCTGCTGTGGACCTCCCACTCCAGAAATTCTTGGAGAGAAGATGCCCAACTTCAGCACTTGGTGCACAGGCTGCTGTCCCAGGTACAGAAGGAAAGCTTAAGGATAGAAGAATCCTCAGATTTCTCTTCTCATTCACACCTAGGTTTGCTCAGGCCTTCAGGAAAAGCAGCCTAAGTGAAAAATCCCCTCCCATGTGTCTTAGTGGACTTTCTGAGGCCTCTGGGACCTGAGGCTCCAGGAGAAAACAAACAAGAAACAAATCCCAGGAACAGAGTGCAGCAGGTTCAGTCTGTATGAAACCTGCAATGCAGCTCTTTGCTGCTCCTCCTGCTTCTCTAAAGGAACTGGGGCTTAAAATCAGAGAGAAACTCTTACTATGGGGACTGAAAAACAGCCCCAGAATGCTGCTGGACCCTCAGCACTCTGCCTTTAAGCTCTACAGAGAAGTGGATTCCATCTCAATTTGGGATCAGGGCATGCTGACAGCACCAGTCCATCTCAGCCTGATTTATCCTGGCTGGCCTTGTTTATTGTGCTCAGCTCCTGGACAGTGGTCTCTGCTCTGGAAAGGGAGCTGATGGACTGCAGGGAGCCTGAACCTGTGAAATGGAACAAGCTCAGCTCTCCGAGTCACCTGAAGTCAAAGAACTGTTTTAATGATTTAAGGATTCACTCGAGTTTATTTTTTTCTGCAGCCACGTACCCACTGCACAGCGCCACAAAAATAGAAGTGGAAGTGATTCCTTTCAGAGATGGGCTCTATTGTTACATAAACACTTCCATGAAATCATCATGAATCACTTGAAGGGCAGTGTGATCCAGCTGTACATTATTAGTGACATTTAGTAGTAAACAACTCTGCTACCAAGCCTGGCAGGGCACAGGCATGAGAAATAGCTGAAGGTGGATGAAGCAGGATTCCAGGAAAGATCCAAATGGTGTATGTGGGCAAATCTGCCCTGAGCACACAGCCTGTGTCTGCAAATGGAATGACAAATTTCAGCCCTGCTGGTACTGGTGTCTTGTTATTCTTTGTTGCTCTAAGGAGGAAAAGCAGCACTTCTTACAGCTGGGAAAAAACCAACCCAAAATTGACTGGAATTACCCCTCAACACTCAACCATTGGTATCTGCACAGACACACACCACTAGAACTCCTGAAAATAGCAGCACATGGAAACCCAATTAGCACCTAAATGAAACATTTGGTAGTTGAGGCTTCCAATATTTCTGTGGCTCCTGTCTACATGGAACTTATCCATAATGAGTTCTGCACTACTGTGAGCATCATTCCGGGTGATATACTCCTAATGAGGGAACTTTCCTTCCTGAAGAGCTCTCCTCTTTCTGAAAGGGATGCAACTGCATTTTGAGGGAAGAAACCCTCACCCTGCACTGCATCCCCAGGCCCTGCTGGCAAAGCCACCCTCCTGTGGCTGCTGCATCACTCCAGGCTTGAGCAGGACAGACCAAGTGTTCCCTACTCTGCTCCTCCGTCAACGGGGATGCAATTCCCCCTTCCATGACAGGGAGCACGCTCTCACCTTGGCAAATACACTTCCACTTTTTGCTTCTTCACAGAGTTAGCCCATTCATTGATCAAGGAGGCCTTGACCAGCGGCTCCAGGGTGGCCAGGGGAACCTCCTGCCTGGAAAGGACAATCATCATGCTGATCTCATCCCCCTCGTAGGGGATTTCCAGGACCTGGTAGATCCCTCCTGCTTCGTTGGAGCCATCACTGAACTCTCCTAGAGGAGGAAAACAACAAAAACCCTATTAGAACTATTTCTTTTGTCTTTAGTGTATTTACTAGAGACTGGAACTAAAAATGACCCTCTTTATTCTATATAAAATTTTATATAAAATTGGGTTCTTCATCACAGAACTTCAGGCTTACATTAGATTTCTTAAAGAATACAAGCTCAAGCTATCACACAGTTTGTAGATAATCACAGCTCTGGGACATAACTTTCAGTGGTTAGGCAGAGAAGAGCCTAAAATTTAATGCTGCTGAGACTTTCAGGGGAACGGGCAGAGTTTTTTATTCAGGAGAGAGCATTTTTCAGTGATGAGATTGAGCAAAATGCTGCCAGACATTGTAGAACCCTCTTGGAGCTCAAGCTCCAACTAAAAATGACCATTAGTTCTGCAGTTGAAAGAACCTCTATTATACCAGTCCAACAGTAAAGAGCAAACATTACTCATTTGAATGTTGAGCACAGCACAAGAAAAATATTTTTGTGATAAGCAGGACTAGCTCAAGAATTGCAAAGAACTTCAATCCAATGGATAAACATTCTGAAATCCATCCTGCGGCACCAAGCAAGTCATTATAAATGTTGCTACAAGTTATAATACACACATTAGGGGAAAAAAACAAACTCTGAGCCTCTTCTTTGGACAAACAGCACATTAAAAATTCTAGGTGGAAGAAGAGACAACAATACAAGTGGATATTACTGCAACAAACCCATTAAGTGAAGATTTAGTAGCTCTAAATTGCTGAAGGTCTAACTCACCGTAGTAGAACTCTCCCTGTTGGTACATCATTGGAATTTGCACTTCACTTTCATCATCTTTAGTAAAAGAAAAAGTTCTGGTATTTTCAGGCCTGAACTGTGACTTCCAGTTGCCTTTAAAGTAGATTGCGTTGATGAGAGCCAAATGAGTTAGAGCACCAAAGTCTCTTGAAGACACAAAATCTTTGATCATACCTAAAAAGAAACCCAGCTGTCAGTCTGCATGTCAAAGTGAGCATTAAATCCAAACTTAAGGCAGCTTGAAAAATGCAAGAAAATAAAAAGCAGTGTTAACGTGTAATTTCCAATTCAGATGTTTCATTAAATCTCCAATTAAAGTGCCAGTGTTTTGTAAACCTAAATCACAGTGTAGGTGTGTAAACCCTTCCATCAAATACGTGTTAGGCAACTGTTTCTTGATCACTACTAAATATACCCTACAAGGAAGCCACGAGGAGAAAGGGTCACGTTTGGAATGTTTACCCTGCTGCTATGAAACAGTTCAGCACTTCCATCTTAAGGTTAGAACTTGTACAAACTTTGGTTCCAATCCAAAGAAGCACTTAAATGGGTGCTTGATTTAAAGGGGCTAAGTGCACCCATTGCAGCTTCACCTGGGCCAGTTCTGAAGGAGCTTCAGTGATCTTCTGTTGAATTCAAAGCCTAATTCAAGGACTAAGCACCACAAATCCACATAAATTCCCAGCATTTGTTCCAGTGGCACTAGCTCTTGAAAAGCAAAAGAGGAAAACCATCTAGCATCTGCTCTATTCAGGGGAGGTGCAGCAGCTGAGCATGGCAGCTGCTTTGCTCCTACTCCTGAATAAGTCATTTACATCAGAATGCAGTCTGGTACCTGCTGCAGCTCATCTCAACCGCCTTGCATTTCACCAAAATCATTCCCACTTTGGTAAACTGGGTGCACTGACCAGATCTGTCACTGCTCTTCAGGAATTACAGCCTCCTTCAGATTGCTTTCTGGCTCACTTCTATTTTTAGCTGACATTGCAATGCAAAGTGTTTATTTTAACACATTCCTCCATCTGATTATTACTCCTTAATCCATGGTTTAAAAAACAAATTAATTCTGCTTTCTGGAGCATATGATCCTGACTAACTGGTGTGAAATTTGTGTATCCCAGGGCTGGATTTCTTCCGGGTTGCTGTTTGTACTTCATTTTATCTCGAATGTTCTAAGGAGGGAGGTGTGACCAATACTCACTTGGAGTTGGAAAAAAAAACAAAAGGAAAACATTTCCAGATTTCTATTTGGTACTCATATTTCTTTATGTTTTTTTCAGCCACATCTTGTTAATACATTAACGAAATGTTCAGAATTTTCCTGCCCAGAGGAACCTTTGATGGTTCCGTTTTCTGCTCTGAGCCTCCCAACATGCTCAACAGGCTGGAACTGAAAGCTGGCTGTGCTGTGCCCCTTTTCCAAGGGGGAAATCAGAGAAAAGGGAACCAGCTGAGGGACTGGAACCACCCCAACCTGACACCAAGAGCCCCCCAGCTGCCCTGGTGGGCCCTGCTTTTCCTTTTCCCTCAGACAGACACCACATCTGTGGAAACCCTCTGCAATCTGCTGCATCACTTCCACCCTGCTATTTCTGCAGCCTGAGAGAAAGGGCAGTTTGTCAGGAACAGAATGGCTGCTGTGTTCCCTTGGAACAAACCAGACCCTTTTCAAAAGGGAATAAAAGCATTACAGAAGGTTCTTTTCCACTTTGGAGCTGTGCTTTTCCAAAAGGAATTATGGATTCTTAAGTGCTCAGACTTCATGGGGATGTGTTAATTCCTTCCAGGTGATTCCAATCCCTTCAAATTCCCAGTGGTACAACTGTGTCAGAGCCAGACCTTCCTGAATTACTCCCAAAATATCAACCTTCAGATGGGCCAGAGGAACCAGAATGAGAACATGCTTTGATCCCTGCACCAGGAGACTCCCAGATATGGGGACTCTGCATGGATCCAGGAAATGCCACCTCTCTGGGAGCTGCCAAGCCAAGCAGCATCCTGCAGCTCTCAATGTGCATATTTACAACAGTAATTTTGTGCTTAACTCCCCTGCTGCAAATTTGTGTTGTGAAAATGTTGACAGCGTTCCTAAAATCAACTACCCTCTCAACATGCTATCTCGTTTCCTCACACTGCAAAATATTACATTACACACTCTGATTTTGTGGTTCAAAATTAGCTTTTTATTCCCCACTATTCTATTTCCCAGTACCTTGTGAGCATGAGCTCCTCAGAGGAGGAGTGATACTCCACACACGCAAAGCACGAGCCAATAACCGCTCTGCAGACAACTTTTCTGCCATTAGCAATAATACTTATGTAAAAAAAAAAATTAAAATACTATTAAAATGCCTATCATTAAAACAGTCTCATTCAATAAATGTTACAGATGGTAAGACCAGAGAAAATATTCAAATAGCTGCCACATGATTAACAATGACTAATATTACTTATGACAGATCATTCCTACACAGGAAAAAACCAGAAATACTAGAATTCTTCTCCTGGTAGGAGATATTTCAGTCTCAGACAGAACAGATAAAAGCCAAAGCACCAACCCAACACCACTGCACAAGTCTGGAAGCAGAAACACTTCCTGCAGGAAGCGCACAAAAGGATCACATGCACTTACTATTTGTGTGATTCTCCACCCATTTATTGATCTGAGTAGCAACAGCTGCACTTTGGCTGAAATCTACATTCTCTACTTCAGCTTTAAAGTATTTTTTCACCAGCTGCAGGAATTTGTCACTGACGTGGAAGCCATTCTGCACGTAGAGGGAGTTGGCGATGTCCAGCACGTAGTGACTTTCTTCAGCAGTTGCCATGTCAGAAAGCTCCTTCAGGAAGGCAAACTCTTCACCTGGGGAAGGAAAAAAACACCTTCAGGGGTTCAGAAAGGAAAATTATTCCATGGCTTTTCTGCTGAAGTTCACCAAAATGTTTTATGCAAAGGAAAGCCATCTTTATTAAACAAACTTGTTTCTAAATCTACACACACCTTCAGATCTGAAGGAGTAATCTCCAAGATCAATTACTTAGAGCCTGTTTTTATTGCTAGCTATAATTAGTCTAATTATCGAGACATTTGAGTCCCACTAGAAGCAAAGCTATCAATGGAAATCTTTTCTACACCAGAAGAGCAATTAAAAAAAATTCTTCTTACATGTTCCATTTCTAAATCTTGCCACCAGAAAGTCTTAACAGAACTTTTGTTCCATCTTAAATGCCAGTTGTTTAAGGAAAAATAAACTTCAAGTCTTGAAACTAAGGACCTGCACCGCCTCTTCTATGCCAAAGAATTTCCCAGGATCCTTAGTGGGGCAGTACAGAATCCTTGGCAGGTAATGAGGAATCCTGAACAGGATTAAAGCAGTCTGCTTTAAAATAGGAAGCTTGTACTGCTGCATGAAGGTGAAATTTTTAATTTAAAACCCTACAAAATAAACCTTAAAACTGATGGCAATGATGTATTTCAAGCAGAAATCATGGGAACACTTTCACTGAATGCCATTCATATCCCAGAATAGTGAGCAGCCCAGAAAAAATCAACTGCACAACTCCCTCCATTACAGGTAAGGGATAACTGATTATTGTTTTAGAGACAAAATGTAGAACTCAGTTGGAGCTGCAGCCTCCAAAAAGAGGCACCAGCTCTGCAGTGGCTCTGACAAACACAGTTTGATGTCTGCGTTCAGAAATTCCTCCCCAAAATCCTTTCACTGAAGACTCCGAAGTCCAGCCCATTGCACGAGTAAGAAATTTCATTCAGGTTTCAAAGCAGTTCCTTGGATTTCAATAGAAGCAATTTTGCTGGAACTACTGCTTTCCTTACCAGCTCCCACTATAATCTCTCAAAAGGATGTTCCTAAAAATCTTCTCTTTCCAGAGGCCAAGGCAAGTTTATTTTGGAGCAGAAGCCAAGGTGAGCTGCACCTGTTGAAGGTTCAGGTACCCCAGCCAGGGTTTTATGTCAGCACCTCTCAGCTCGTGCAGAACTCACACTTTTGAGCCTGCCCACCAAAAAAGCAGTGATTTATAACCCATGGACATCAGCAGGCTGTTTGCCACCCTTGCTCCTGTTTCTCTAAGACAAAAAGTAAGACGTGATGAGAAGGGCTCACCGTTTTTCAGGCTGTCAAACCCCATGGAGTGCCGGATTTCCTTCAGGGTGGTCCCATGGGCTCCCAGCTCCACCATGCCCATGGCTATGGCAATGCTCAGGGGGGAGAACAGGATGTTCTCATCCTCCCTGCTGCCTCGCAGCTGGTTGTAAACGTTCACAGACAGCTCAGCAATGGTTTCATCAGGAAAATTGGTCTTGAAGGCTTCGCTTTGCAAAGCAAGCAGAGACAGCAGTCCAAGGAAATACATGACTTGAGATTTTAAGGTCTGCAAGATAAAGTTGAGACAAAATAAGATGGTTGGATAATAAAAAATTCAACTTGAGAGAAAGAAGAGTAGTCAACCTGTTAATCTTAAATCTGTGGGGGAAGAAAATCCCTAGAGTTCAATGCACAATGCAGTTACTTGGAGGAGACACTATTAAAAGAGAAGTAATGATGTATTTTCACATAAAAATAACCTCCTCCCTTATGTAATGGCATGTTTGTGAAATCTTCCAGCCCCAGACCAACAAAACACTCACAGCTTCTACAGAAAAGACCCCAAAGACAGCAACCCCTTCCCTCCTTCCCTTTGGAACTGTGGCTGTTTAGCAGTGCTGACCTGGAACTGGTTTGTGTTTCTGCACTTTTCCACAAGAAGACCCAGAAATCTGCTATTTCTTTTATTTGACATTCTAGTAAGATGTAACTTATTTATCTAAGTCCCTTTAAGTCCCCAACAGGTAAAACTGTTTCAAACACTGTGAGAGAGCTCCCTGACACCCGTGACATAGTTACTGTTCCGTGATGTTGCTCAGTTGCAAAACATGTGGCAAGCAGCCAAAAATTCTTTGAAAGAAAAAAACAAAAATCAATCATGCCTTAGTTACCAAATAAACCCCCTTTTGATAGTAAATAACAGTGAGAAGTTGGGTAGCTCTGCTAGCTGGGAGTCAACCCCCACTCAGAGGATAAAGGTACTGTACAGTGAGGAAGTTCCACCAGTGGGAGCAAGGAAGGAAACTAAATTTAAAAAGGGTGATGCTTCTGACTAATCCATCCCCCAAGCTCTGCTGAAATGCTCTGGGGTAAGCAACAGTTCTCACTCTACCCCAGTTTAGCTCACGCAACTACTGATAGTAGAATTCCAGCTCCTGGAGCAGGGAATGTGTAACTCCATCCTTCCATTTTTATTTTCCTTTAAACTCCGTGCTACCTTGGCATGAGACCCACTACTGCTGCAAGCCTTGGGTGAGAAACAGCAACCAGCAGAGCTCTCGTTTCAACTCCTTCCCTCTGCCACTCTGTCTCCAAGGCAGAGCAGAGCAAATCCTCCTGGAGCAGGGGCTTGGACAGGACAAGGCTCAGAGCTTTATCCACAAGTGTTTACAAGCTGCTGTGCCAGGCTGCAGGGCTCGGCAGCACATCCCAGATTTGTGCGAATGCTGCTGCTCCACGGAATCAATTTGCATGCAGGCAGCCCAAGTGCCTCTCCTTATGCTTCCCAGCAATCCTGGGGCTGCATTACCAGGTTTTATAGACATGGCACCAAGTGAGCTTTATACAACATTTATATTCTGCATTTCATCTTCAAAGGCCTATGTAGCATTATCTAATTCACTCACACGGCACTGAATGATCCATAATTTAAGTGTTATTACTCGCATTTTATAGCTGAGAAAATACAAAGAACAACAGGGTACACACACGTGCCTTGGCAGCCACTGGTGCCAGCACTAGTTAAGATTCCTCCTGTCCCCCAGCCTCCATCAGCCTTTTGTTCAGTCCTGAGCTGAGAAAATTGAAGAGATGAACCAGTGCAGCAACCCCACATGGTTCAGGGGAAAAGGAGAGTCTTGCCTCTCCCTTGCCTCTGCCCCTCATCTCCTTTCCACATATGTAAGAAATTTTCCCTTCCTAAATTTCCAATAAATTATTTATGGCGGCATCACTTCACTTCTGTGGATTACTTGATCAATCTTCCTCTGATTGTTAGTAAGATAGCAAAAATGTCCACTGAAGGCTCTTATCCTATTTAGGAGCAGCACAGAAAAGTCATAGAAGCCTAAAGCACCAGCTTTAATCCTTCTGCCTGCATGTTCCAGAGCACTGACAGAGCTACCCAGCAGTGCTGCCCAGTGCAAAACACCAGTCTGACCATCATTATTTATTTCAGAAACTCTGAGACACTATTTATAACCCCAAACATTATCAACACGCCACAAACTTCCCCAACAAAACTGCTTCATAGCAGTACATTTTTTTTAACCTACCCATTTATAAATCATTGACTTAAGGATATTAAGGTTTCTACTATAGAAAATAACTGGATTTCTCTGTGATCATGGGCATTGTAGATTTCTTTATTTAAAAGCCCTGGAGCATACCTCTGCCAGTGTTACATAAGAGTTGAGCCAGCACATCACCACGATAGACGGAGCCCAGGTATTATTCTCTTATCCTAAAAGCTGCACAAGGCAAGAAAAGCTTAACGAAGCTCCAGCACACAGGTCTATCGTGGCACCAAGAACAGTACTCAGGAAATAGATAAGCAGGAGCTCATCTTGCTTTTGTCGAGGATGAGCCCAAATTTGGGAGCTCTCCCACCCTAATCTATACAAACAAGTTGCGCAGCTCAGTGTGGATGCAATTACACAGAGAGCTGAAGCTTTCCACTCCTGGATCAAGAGCAGCTTGAGCTCACTTGGAGACCTGACGTGGTTAAAACAGATGTGAAATAATCTGCAATTTTCAGAAAGGGAAGTTCCCCAGCCTTGCAGTTGCAGAGGCAGCTGCTCAGCACTCCATCACTGATCTCTGTCCTATGTACTACTGCCAGACAGGCTGAAATAATTGCACAGGGGAAGGAGGGGAGAAATTTATACATCTTAATTAAGTGTTTAACATGCAGGTCAGACTGTCTGAAAGCTAATAAAATATTTGTTATTAGACAATGCTGGAACCCCAACATTAGATACAAATCAAAATCATATTTCTTTCTGTCCACTCACCAAAAGCTCCTCATGTGAAATAATTACACTATATTACTTTTCATTATTTAGTTGGACAGAAAATAAAGTACATAGATGGAGACAAATAAAATTTATACTGAAATGCTCTTAAAAAGACACAGTACCAGACTTATGTTTTTAACTACAAGCCAAATCCCACTGATGGCAACACAAGAGGCTGAACTGTGCAGAATGGAAGTTCCCAGTAGGAATGAATTAAACCCAAACAATTTCGATTTCCTCCCCTGCCCTTCCACATCATTTCAGCCTAGAGAACTTCTAATGAAGTTCACAGTGAAGTTCCCCATACAGACACCAAGGGGAAAGGAAGATAGGGAGGTCGGAGTGAACACATGGATGCAGGCAGAGAATTTTTCAGCTCCTTGGCTGGCAATGCTCTCCAAAGTGAAAATGAAAACACAAATGAATGAGTTCAATGCAAGGAAAGGTGCTTTAAAGCAAACTAAAGATCTGTGGGTGCTGGTCAGTGGGGAGGAGGCTGTAAAACACCACAGATCAATCCTTGCCAGCCAGTGTGAAAATGGTCTCATCTCATCCATCAAACAGGAAATGTCCATGGTAAATTCCTCAGTTCAATTCCTCTCACACTTCTGGCTCGTGCTCACACTGCTCTGCTGACAACTGGGAATCCAGCTCTTGATTATCATTCCAGCCAGAGCAGTTCCTGCTCCTCTGATCCTGCCTCACTGCAGGCTGGGTTACTTTGGGGTCTGTGCTTCCTCAGGCAGGAGGGCTGTGTCCCACCAAGAGCTGGGACTGATTCAGGAGCAGCAACTTCTCAGCATCCCCCTCCAGTCAGAGCCCAGAGCACCCTGGATTGTCACTGCAGCAGCACTGAGAGCATCTTTAAATTGCCTGGACCCTACTCACAACCACACTTCAAGTGAAGGAAATGAAGCTGAACATTATGTAATGCACATCCAGGAACTTAAACAGTCCCTGGGAGTATCATCAAAATTTGACTCAGTCTTTTCTGTCTTCCTCAGACATCCCCAGTACAGTCTGTCACTGCTGATCTGCATCAATGCAATCTGGTTAAATAATCCTGCAGCAGAGGCAAAGGAGTCAATGTCCCCGCTGAACAATGTTTAAAAATCAACAATCATCAGCTTCACATGTTACTGTGTACATTTTGCTTTCAGTGGCTAAACATAAGAATAAAAAAAAAAGCTGTCAAAAATGCTTGGGCTCCTCAGCCACACAGTTATTAAGGCCAAAGGTGTGAATTTCTTATTTGAGGGTGCCTCAGACAGATTCTGAGTTTTGCTCGATTTCATCAATTGATGAATGAACACCTCTCTCCTACCAGGCAATCAAGGAATCAGTGCAAACAAATTCTTGCCGCAGCCTCTTCTTGAAAAACAGTTGTGTATCACAAATCCTCACTTGCTACAGAGGTTTGTCAGAGCATATCAGTTTTGCTCTGGCTTGCAGCTGTTCTCAGGGGAAAAAAAAGCAGTGATGGAACACTCAAACAAACAAGATTCCTGATATCCGTCCTTCAGCAGGTACTGGCGCTGAAGTCACACCTGGTTCAATTCCCAGCAAACTTTTTTTATTCAGCATTTCAGAAAACACCTGGAAAGATATCACCAGTCCGAAACTCAGCCCAGCACATTTCCCCAAGTGGCCACAACCAGCTCAGGTCTGCTGCTTGCCTGCCCAGATGTGCTCCTGTGCATGGGCACAAGGGACACCCATCCTTGTGATGGCTGAAGAAAAACATTCATCTGATAAATACAGGACTGCTTCTCCAGCTCTTGTCTTTCCCCAGCATAAGGCTGGGATGACTAAGAGGAAGCAGAACAAATTCGCCCCCTCACACCCACAAACTCTGAACTATTCGGTTCCAGTAAAATGCAGAAGGGGCAGGAGCTCTCTGTAAGCTGAGATATTTTGAGATAGCCTATCAACAAACTCCAACTGAGTTCACAGACATGAGGTACCACGGATTTTGAAACAGCGAGACCTGGACTCGGCGTAGGAAGGTGCCAAAAATTCAATTAAGGGTTGAATTCTAGTACCTTGTACTTGTCAGACAGGTTGAAAAAAATGGGTTATAATTTCCTTTTCTTTTACACCTTTACAGAGGGTTTTATAAAGAAACTAATTTATGGCTTTAAAAACCTACAAAATAAAGCTGTGATACATTGCCTTGGTTCCTCAGCACACAGAGACTAAACTAAGATTAGTTGCCTTCAATATTACTCTTGGCTACCTGCAAGCTAAACACCAAAGGTGTGGGAAGTACAAATGAGAAAAACTGCTGATTCCTGATCAGTGTGTTAAAAAAAAAAACCCTGGGAGGAAAACAAGTGTGGTAACAGCACTGATTACATTGTCTCCTGTAAAGAGCAGCTGCAGGAGCAGACAGAAGTCTGGCAGAACAATTTGATAAAGCAACAGACGGATTTGCTCAGGGACAAGACCTGCTGGGTCAGGGGAAAAACCCACTGTGGATCCAGGCAGGAACTGGGGGATTCTCCTTCTCCCCAAACCCAACCCGAACAGTGCCATGCTCGTGGCAGGTGGATCATGGAAGGATGTGAGTTTGGTGGAATTCAGCCCCTAGTGCTTTGCCAGTTAAATATGACAATTGCTGCAGGCACCTTCACTCTGAATGATTTCTTGTTGGCAATCACACCTACCAATAAATACCAGAGAGAGGCACCAGCTAACCAATAACACCAGTTTAGAGAATGAACAGGGCTTAGACAATGAACCCAACTTCCCCTCACAAAGAACCCCCTGAGCCCCAGCCCAGCACAGGGGATGCAGGAGCAGTTGGTGAGATCCTCAGCTGTTCTCCAGACCAGGAATGGTTGTCATGGCTACCCTGAAGGATGTGCAGAGGAGCCTCCCAGAGATGTCCATGATTTGCTCCCAGCTAGTTCAGGCTTGCCTCAGGCCCTACAACAACAGGAGAACGTGGCTGCTGCCACAAACCTCAAGCTGCTCACAAACCCACCTGATCCACTGCAGAACAACACAAGAATGGCCTTTTCAGTCCCTTCTGCTTCGTCCAGCAATACAAGATTTTCATTTGAAGATTGGGCAAAAATTGCACCTCCAGCCAGTACTACTGGAGCAAAAGCATTCTCCCCTCCAGAACGTTGTGGTTTTACCACAGCAAACTCCCACAGAAGTAATGTGAGACCTGCTCCCATCAGCTGCTCCCTGTGTTCATCTCCCTTCTCCTCCCCAGCGCTCAGCCCCTCTCTCCCTCCAGCACAGGAACTGGGAAATAAAGCTCAAACCTGAGCTGGCTCCACCTGAGAAATAATTTCTTTTCCACAGTCAGGACAGCAGTGCAGGGGATCAAACATCCTGCTGGGATCCAGCAGGGCTCACCCAGCTCCCTGGGATGTGTGGGGCTGCACACAGAGCCTGCCTGGAGGCAGCAAATCAAACACCAATCCTCACAGCACATACACCACTCAGGAGGTGTTACTGCTTAGAACCAGCAGAACAGAGCCAGGGAAACGGGAAAATAACTAAACAGCCATTAAATGCTTCAAGCTACAACTGAACAGATAATCAACTGGCTATTGAGGGCAGTGCAGGCAGCACATGAAGGGATCTACAAAGGACTTTGGGGATCAGTAGTGCAGTCCCTGGAAGAGGTGACAAGCCTGGGAAATTCCACATTCCTTGGACAGCAGGCAGGCACATCGCTGCTCTCTGTGACATGTGTTCCATTTAGCCAGCAAGGCAGCTCCTTCATGGTAGGGGATGTACGTACATTTTCTGTGCTGCAAAAAAATGTTTATCCCTAAAAAATGTTTACCCTTAGCCTATGTGAGCATCTGACCTTGTCAAGCAGAGACTCTACAGACACATGTGGAACCGCTGAGCTTGTTGGGATCAGTTTGTCTCAGTGCAATGACATCTCTATCTCAAGCTGCACAAACATTTATTAATAAGTTAAGGGATTTTGTCACCATCTGTCAATTATGGTGTCATTGCCCTCTGGAGCAGGAAACCTTGAGGTTAATTTCATTAGAGAGCAGCACAATAATGATATAGGAAATAGTGGGGCATTTAAATCTCCAGCATAGAGTGACTAAGACAAGGAACAGTCATTCCATAGGAAGTGTTTGGACCACACTAAAACCTTGCTCTCCAACACACAGCCAAGTCATGCCCTTCAGGATTTAGTCCTGTTTTTTTAAGTGACCCCCATGGCACCAGGAGCACTGGGAAAACCTGAAAGGCAAATGCTACACTGAAAAATTTCATATTGACAATTTCTTTTCCATTGAATCCCAAATGTTTTTAAACTTTCATGGAGCTTGGCACTGACTCACTAACCTGCTGAGGCAATTATGCAAGCCAAAGTTGTCTTAATTGCGCTTCCTCAAGCATATTCCCTCAGCTCTAATTAAAAAATAAAAAGAGATGCTGAGAAGCCATGTCCAAAATACTTAAATTTGAATAGCCTAAAGCGAACATCTAAATACATGTCTAGACAATTAAAAAAGGTGGTCTTGTTTCCAAATCTACTGCTCTAAGGCCTGCAATTGGGAGGACTCATATGCAATTTCTCTGTTTGTTTCTTCCGTCTAGGAGAAACAAATTTTTAGAAATATTTGGCAGAATGCCTTATTTTTTGACAGCTCCAGTGTGCCCCACAAAGTAAGAGCTATAAATAAGAAAACACAAAACCCACAAGCTCTGTGAAGGAGAAAATTTGAAGCATTATGGAACTTGGGGATTCTAAAAGGTTCCGAACTGGGGGTGTGCCTGTGGCTCATCTGACAAAGTCAACGCAGACTGACTGGGGAGAGCTTCAAGCTTGAGACTGAAATACTACACAGGATCTGCCTCCAGCAGTCCAAAAGGGGGTTTACCTGGCAAGCTCCACAGAATTATCTTAGTTAGGCACAGCCTGTTTGGTTTTGGTGGTTTCAGCACCCATTTCTGTCCCGGGAGGGCTGTCAGTCCTGCACAGCTCTCTGCACGAGGTCTCTCTCGGGGACATTGGTCTGCTGGTGAAGATGCTGAGCTGACTGCTGGAAGGAGGGACAATGCCCAGACACAGGAGGGGAAAGTGGCTCTCAGAGGCTCTCCAGAACCAATTCTGACACACTCTACTGTCGCCCTGATTTTTTAAGATTTTTTAAAGCTTTTTGATGTTTACATTCTTGTAACAAACTTTCTCACACAATGTCTGTAAATAACTTATTGTTTTGCATTCTTTTCTGGAGGAGGAGAAATTTGATGGACTGTTGGTTTGTCCGGTGTCATTGGAGAGGTGGCACTGTCACCCTCCAATCCACTGTCACTTCTGGAAAGCTATAAATGCTGGAGTCAGAAAATAAACTTCCCCTTTTTTTCTTCACCCTGAGAACAGCAGCGAGCGTGTCATTTTGTGTCCTATAGTGACACCCTACCTCTGCAATGGCTTGACTTTTCAGTGAAGGCCAATGCAGTACTCCACTCAGGGTGCAACCATGCAGGGAAGATACCCCAAATGAGACAGCAGCATTCCTTTTCCTCCCTCAGATTTCCTTAGGGCTATCTGGGAAAGGAAGGGTGAGATCTAATTCTGTAATAGTCTCTTTCCATCAGAAGCAGCAGAGATAGAACACTGCAATCAGTTATTTTAGACACAAGAACAACTTCTTGCCTGCTCTTGCACGTACCACAAATTTCCTGACTTACAGTAAGTCCCATTTCTCTTATTTTCCTGTGAAACTCAGCTGATCATCAAGCTCCCACTATAATTTAATTAAAAGGGCAGTAGCTAAGTTTCACCATATGCAACTGCCAGATGCAATCACTGCAGTTGGAGTCTAAAGGCGAGATCCCTGCATGTACTGGAGCGTAGTTGTATAAGTGATGAAAGCTGTCACTTATGTCACAGATATTGCTGTAATGCATGGTGATATTACAGCTTCAGCAGCACCAAAATATATTAATAATACATCCTGTGGAAGCATTTACAGCAAGTGAGTTTGGAATGCAGGGTTTCAAGCATTTTTCTTGCAACTCCCTATTTATACATAAAGTCACTTCAGATACATTACATTAGTCTGTGTACTTTGCCTGGCATTATACAAGCTCTCACAGCCAATTTTAAACCTTCCAAAGTAGGAGGACTAAAAGACACAACTAATTAAGGAGAAACAAAAACAGAACAGGAACCCTTCACTACTTAGGGTTGCTGGAACAGAGAACACTGCAGGAGAAGTAACTAGAAATTGTGCATCTCTGGAGGAGATTTTGCTGAATGTCTTTTAAAAGCCCATCAACCAACTCAGGAAAGTTTTCAAATATCTTTAAAAAACACAATGAACAATGACAATCTTTAAATCATCCCAGAATAACTAAACAGAAAAAGCACACGGTGTGAAACACCATTTCAAAAGATCAAAGTAGAAGTTAATTCTTCCTTACCTTGTCCAGCTCCCTTCACAAGGATTTCAGAAGAAAAGAGATCAGGCTATGCTATAGCTATGTCAAGATGATGAAGAAAGTTAATTAAAATGCATCAGGATTTCAGAAGAGGAGTCTGTCAGTGCATGAACTGAAAGCAAGTGTGACATACAAACCAGCTTGTTTTCCTACAAAATAATATTGGCTGCAGCCTTGCAATCAACACTGGGCTCCATTTACATTTAGGTAACGTCCCTCTTGCCAGGAGAGTTATTATTCACTTCTCTTAACACTTCTGAGATCAGAATTACTTTCTTACAGTACAGTAATAAGGCAGAGATTGCTTTAGAAAAAAAAAAAACCAAAACAATTAACCCCAGCATTCAAAGTAGATGTTCTACCCTGATTAATTACCAGCAGCAATTCCTCATCACCAGGACTGCTGTTTACAATGCACAGACACCATTCCTCCAGCGCTGCTCGGCCGCATGCTCCCCTTCTCCACGGCAAACTCAGGATTGCAGCAGGCACTGCTGAGCTTCCAGCCAGCCCCAGGCACTCCTGGGAGCAGCTGCACACCTCAGAGAACCAGTGCTGGCAGCCCCAGTGCTGAGAGCAGCACCAGCTCAGAGCTGACCCCCAGCAGCCCTGGCAGCAGTGCCCGGGACGTGGCCACCAGCTGACAGAGCTGTGCTGGCACAGCCAGGAGCCAGGCAGGGCCTGGGAAAGCCCAGGTTTAAAACCAGCTGAAAGAGCTCTCTTGGCATGGCCAGGAGCCAGGCAGGGCCTAGGAAAGCCCAGGTTTAAAACCAGCTGAAAGAGCTGTCTTGGCATGGCCAGGAGCCAGGCAGGACCTAGGAAAGCCCAGGTTTAAAACCAGCTGACAGAGCTGTCTTGGCATGGCCAGGAGCCAGGCAGGGCCTAGGAAAGCCCAGGTTTAAAACCAGCTGAAAGAGCTCTCTTGGCATGGCCAGGAGCCAGGCAGGGCCTAGGAAAGCCCAGGTTTAAAACCAGCTGAAAGAGCTGTCTTCACAGAATAATGAGGTTGGAAGAGACCTCTAAGATCAAGTCTAACACCTCAACTAGGCTACAGCACCAAGTGCCATGTCCAGTCTTTTTTTAAACACATCCAGTGATGGTGATTCTACCACCTCTCTGGGAACACAATTCCAGTACTTTACTATTCTTTTGGTGAAATTTTTTTTCTAATTTCCAACCTATACCTTCCTAGACATAGCTTAAGACTGTGTCTGTCTTGGCATGGCTGGGGGGCAGACAGGGCCTAGGAAAGCCCAGGTTTAAAACCAGCTGAAAGAGCTGTCTTGGCATGGCCAGGAGCCAGGCAGGACCTAGGAAAGCCCAGGTTTAAAACCAGCTGACAGAGCTGTCTTGGCATGGCCAGGAGCCAGGCAGGACCTAGGAAAGCCCAGGTTTAAAACCAGCTGAAAGAGCTGTCTTGGCACAGCCAGGAGCCAGGCAGGACCTAGGAAAGCCCAGGTTTAAAACCAGCTGAAAGAGCTGTCTTGGCAAGCAATCCCAGCCTGACCAGCAGAGCCACAGCTGGGGCACAAAATGAGAATGGAAAAAGGCTCTAAAGCTGGTCTAGCACAAAGTCTTCCGAGACAAAAGGGTGAGAAAGAAGAGTCACTCAGAGGGGGTTCAGCTCTGAACCAGCAAAATGAACTCACTGAGCAAGGACATTTCAGCAAAATCAGTAACTGAGGGAAAAATTCAGCATTAAGCCTCTCCAAATATTTCTCTAACATAGCAGAATAACATCTGTTACAAAGTACAGATTTTTTTTTTCTAAAAACAACAGAATAATCTCGATGCCAAATTCAGCCAGTAGCAGGATTTTTTCATTCTGTATTTTTCACAGTGGAAAACCTCAACAAGGCATTCCATAAGAATTTCTTTTTGATCTGAAGGATGTTGATCACTGATCTTCCCAAAGGAGTGAGAAGCATGGGAATTCCACATGGAGAAGAGAATTAAACTCTTCTTTCCTCCCACCCTAAGGCCATTTTCAATTCTTGCCTCTCTGCATCACTGCTATTTACTTGGCTGGTATTTTTCATATACTCTCAAATATTCTCAATTGTCTCCCTTATCTCCATGGTTTCTACAACTCCACAACTCTGGTTTTATATTGCTTGCACGTGAGAGCAGCTCTGCAAATATCTAAAAAAAAGCAAGAAACCAGGACATCTGCCCACTACAGACAAGACTCCAGACACCAATACAGACAAGTCAGATCTAGGCAGGAGGAATGAACCACCCAGTATGGCACAGTGGCCAGAAATGCCACTAAAATCCTCATGCTTTTATCTCCACATCATCATTCATGTCCTTCCTCCCTCCTGTTTCTTCACAAGCATCCATGAACTTACCAACTCAAGGAAAAAACCCAAAAGCCAACAAATGGGACAGGAGCAGCCTCATGCTGCTCCAAGTGGGAGAGCTGGCAGGGCATGAAAACAAGAAGTAAGCTTGGTGCCCTGCATGTGTTTCTGAATTGCTCAGAGAGAATATCTGGAACAGCAGCAGCTTTAAGGGATAAACTGGAAAGTTAGAAACAGAAAGGCAGGGAGGAAAAACTACTTCCTGCAGTTCAGGCAACAGAAGATACACAACCACAAAATAGTTTTCTCAATCAGAGTAAAAAAACAAGCCTCATTTTACTGGGGGGAATAAAATAGTCACAGTTTTGTTCTGATAGTTTCATTTATCCTGGCCTTGGAGGCTTGTGGCTATTGACACATCACTCTTGGCCCACCATGGACAAAACAGCTCAGTTCAGAGTCCAGCACTCAAGCTGTGCCTGGAAGGTGGAATCTGGCCTTGGAGCTCACTTCTGTGCTCACTGTTCAAGCCTCATTGGTTTGTGTTTATGGGAACTGACGCTGCTCCAAGTACCCACTCCACGATGAGCCATTTAAACACCACATGCAGGGAGCTGAATTTGTCTTAATCCTGCTTATTCTCCCACACAGAGGAGTTTGCATCACGTTAGACCCGACTGTAAATGCTGCAGCAATTCCCATGAACAAGAGCAATCACAAAGCACTGGAGGAACAGACCACTTGTGCTGTGCTCTGCTGGCTCACATCTCCACACCCTCCCTGAGGCTCCAGGAACACGCTCGTGCTGGGCTGTTCTGAGGATGTCTGGGGCTTTTTTTTTTTTTTTTGGTTGGGTGGTTTTGTTTTGGTTTTGTTTTCCATTCAGATTTTTATAATATGAAGGCTCCAATACCTTAAAGAAAGGAATGGAATAATTTCCAACACCCAGAATGAAAACTGAAGGTTGAAACCTCATTGTCTCCCCTCCCCAAACCAAACTGCCTGTTTTCCAGCAAGTCTCAGATGTTTTCTTATGGCAAGTTCATATGAATCCAACCTTGTGCTAGAAAGACTCTGACACTACTCCCAGCTTTTTTATGACGAGCTATGATTCATGTGCATCCAGTATTTTCCATTGGTGGGTAACATACACACTTATTTCAAATGAGGTTAATCTTTTTAATTAGCGTGGCTTTCAGAACTAAGTAGGTCAACCTGAATTCTTGTGACTATATATAAGAGCCTAAATTTCAAGCTTTACATGGGTTATCTGATTTTTATGTCTAAATTAAGTAGTCAAATAGGCAAGGTGGACAGCTGCACCTCAAAGCAAGGAATTCAGACCCAGTTTGTGCCAAGCATATATGGCAATATGGTCACAGAAGAAAAAATATTTTAATTTTCAGTCAGTCTGCCTCAGCACCAAACTCATTAGGCAACAAGCAGGCAGAACATTGTCACTCTGATTTTCTAAGACTTTGCTAAGCCTTCTGATGTTTGCATTCTTGTAACAAACTTTTTCACACACAGTTCTGTAAACAACTTATGTTTTGCATTCTTTCATGGAGGAGGAGAGAACTGATGGACTCTTGGTCTGTCCAGTGTCATTGGAGAGGTGGCACTGTCACCCTCCAATCCACTGTCACTTTTGGAAAACTATAAATGTTAGAGTCAGAAAAATAAAGGTCCCTCTTTTTTGTTCACCTGGAGAGCAGCAGTGTCCGTGTCGTCTTTTCGTGTCGTATTACGACAGAACACCTTGCCTCACACAGACCTCCTAGAGCTGGGGCAGCTGGATGTGAGCAGTGCCCAAATGACACACATTTCTGTAGTTAGTCACCACAGGACAGTTATTCCACTGGATCCAAATACACCCCCAGGTGTAAATGGGCAACAGCTCATCCCTAACTGCACCAACTCTGCTAGTCCTCGAGGCAGCACACAGAGATCAGCTGGGCACCTTGTGGACTGCAGCACAGCCACGTCTCTCTCATCAAAGTTTATCACTGAGACACACGAGACACTAAAATTACAGCTGGCCCACTTCAGAGCGTGGAATCATCCACCTGAAGTTACTTACAGGTTGATTTCTTCTTTGTTCAAATTCATCCATGGTAGAATATACAGAATTGTACTACCTTGAAGTGAAGAACAACACTGAGCTTTGTTGTTTGAAGCAGTGAAGTGCCTGGGTAGAGGTGACAGCAGCTCCACCGGATCAAGTGTCCAAAGCTGTGGGACATTCAGTGCCATGAATTTCTGCACTTAAAGAGCAACCAGCTGAGACATCAGTGCTTGTTCCCATAAAAATACAGGGAAGCCAACAGCAGAAGACATCCAGCCTTCACCAGGAGCCATCTCTTTTCCATCTCCCAAAGCCCACAGTAACCAAGGCTGCTAATAATGGAGCAGTAGTTCACTACATTTTTCCCCCCAGTGCTACATTAAAAAGCTTGACTTTAAACAGTCCAGTCTTCACCACACAGAGCTGTAATATTTGTGTGCTTACTGTGGCTCCCAAATACAACATCAGTGATGTCAGACACGGCCATGCACTTGCCCAGGCAAGACTCAAGTTTATGTCTCTATAGAGCCAGAAATTAATAGCCTAACACTTGTTTTCCCACGATTCAGATGTTTTCAGGAATTGTTACAATGTACTAGGAGGAGCAATGAAAGGCCAAGTAAAATAATGGATTAAGAAAACTCTTAGTACAGCAAGACTTGAAAACACACTTATCACAGCTGTAATTACAAGCCTGAATGGCCACAGCTGATCCCTAACCTCAAACACTTTTGCACTCCCATTCAGCAAGTTTGCATTAGGAAAAAATCTTTACTGGGGCCTTATTAAACAAACATTTCCTTGTTCTCATTTTAAAGGTCCTACTCGTTTAACCTGTCTCATACAGAAAGAGTCAAACCATGACATTACAAAATTGGAGCTAAACTACCTCAAAGTCCTCAGGTTGTTCAGATTTTCAGAGGTCTTTTTGCTGAATTGTTTCAGGGAGAGAAATATTTACCTTCTATTTGACACTGGCAACTCCCCACTCACTCCCTCCAGGAACTGCTGAGATTACTTTATCCAGAAATCCAGACTAGAAATTTTCCTCTGTAATGTACTGATCAAACTGGGGATTTTGCAGCATATTTATTTGGTTTATGATACTGTCAAAGAGGTCACGGTGGTTATTGTGGGGAAAAAAGCTTACATTTGGCAGGCACTCAAGCAGTGCTTTCAAAAATCAGGAGTATTCCCTATTCCTAAGGAATTTTCCCCAAGGATTGACTGTGACACAGCCTGGCTGCAAATTCTTTAGGGCGGGTGTTTATTTTTTAATTGGACTAACAATGATGCCAGCTGAGGTAGCCAAGTATGAAATTAATATGGATTTAAAAGCTCAAACTTGGCCAGTTTGGGAATGTTTTATTTCAGTCCCTCTCTTTGATATCAATCACGGAGGGAGAAGAAAAAAAGCCATTAAAATATTGTTCTGATTGTGTATGCACAGTGGATGGGACAAACCGAGTTTCAAACTGTAGAAACAATACACCAGGCTCAAACAATAGAATTTTGCTGGCAAACACAAGAAAGCTCTGGAGGAGGTTGCCTCGGGGGGTCTCTACCCATAGCCACTACACGCCATGGTTTTGGGTCAACAATTCTGGAATTCTTGGCCAAAGCAGGGTTCAAAGCTCTGTTCTGTGTCAGGGGTGGCAACACAGGAATCATCCCAGGTTTAGGAGTTTTATCGCTGGCATAGAAACCTCCTCAGGACCCCGGTTCTGTTCACTGTGCAGCTCTGATTTTATTCAAAAAACCTGAAGAATTAGAATTATTTCCCCTTGGCTTAAACGAATGCGACAAAAATAATTTGAGCTGCTCAGAAAATGTTGTGTGTTTAGCTGCTTGATCCGTAAGTGGAAAAAAGCTAATTACACAACCCATTTAGGCATTTAATGTCCCAGGGCCAAGTCACTCTGTGGCCACAGAAAACATTAATAAACATGGCTTATCTCACTTTATGAAAGTTGTGATTACCATTTTTCAATAACTGCAGCTATCAGCAGCATTTCACCTCTCCTGCCTCATGAAACTGAACCCAAACAGCAAAACCTATTTGAATTCAGCTCAAATGCGAATTTATTGGGAGCGTGGTTCTCTTTTTGCTCCTGTGTAAAATGTCAAAATTCAGGGCTGGGTTTCTCAAAGTGCAGCACATCAGGGCTCAGCTGGGAACAAACAGGAGCAGCCAAGCACATGAGATCAAATAAGCCTCTATTTTGATGCCTAAATGGGAAATAAATATTCAAGGGTAAAAAAAAAAAAAAAAAAGAGAATAACAAAATAAGCCTGCCTGCTCATTTTCAGAATTGTTACATTTTAAATCTATCTGCAGAAATGGTCCACTTTGCATTTCAGCTACAGAACACACAAGAAATATTTAGGAAATTTCCTCAATGGAATAAAAATCATCTTAGTACCATGTAGTTATAGTCCAAATCCCATTAGCAACAATGGAAAGACTTTATAATATTCTGCATATATTACATTATTACATAATATATATATATGCTTTAAGTCATATATGGGTTTTTGATATCCCACTTTTGAAATGTCACCAAGCTGTTGGCTCCCATTCAACACCAACCAACTGCCTCTTCCTTCCTCTGAAGGCAGACAAAATAATTGTAAAATTGGGAGCAAACCCTCATATTTCAATCATGAGTGAAAGTGAAGAGATTCCCAGGTAGAAAACAAAATGAGTAACTTTTCATGCCCCAGAGGCATAGAGGTTACAGTATAATGTAGCATATAGGTGAGCTTTATGAATCATGTGATAAATTATCTTCAAATGTACACATTCCAACTATATATATATGTGTGTTAAAAAAAAATATATATATACACATCACCAGCCTTTTATATGCCCAGTTTGATACAAAACATGCTGGGTAATACAGGAAGTTCTAAATATCAACTTACCTTGCAATCCCTGTCTGCATTATCAATTATGACAGGAATTTTTAAAGCATTTTTACCACATTAAAGCCACTGCTAAGACCACCATGCCAGCTCCTTTTCCTAGAAACTCCCAAAACTTCGAGTGGCTCATCCAATGTGTGCACACAAGATTAGCTCAAGGTTAAGTCTTATGATTTTAAAAGTTTTTCAGATCAAAAATATTCAGATTTTTATCAAACTCAAGAAGGAGATCCCATTCCCACAGGAACCTTAATCTCAGGTGAACCCATTCCAGAATCCACATTGCTCAGGCCTAGAAATAGTCCAAAGCAAATGAAAAAAAAAAATTAAAAAAAAAGGAACTAACAAGAAAAAAATAAGCAATTTCCCTAAGCATTTCCATAGCTTGCATAAAGACATCAATTACCATAGCTTGTCTTCTAAATTAATGATTCACAGTGATGGATTATTCATGCAAGTCGGCCAGCTGAACATTATACTTTGACTCTGGGGAGAAAGTATAGCATGTCTTAATTAACTAGATTTTGTATATGCCAAAAGATACCCAGGAAAACTTTATTTCTCTAGTCAAGCAGGTAAAATGTGAGCAAACAGAACCGATGGTAATCAAAATATGCAAAAACCTTCCACAGTCTCAGAATCCACATTTTAAGTGAACTAGCAAGAGCACACAGCCTCAAGTGAGCTCTGTAAAATAGATCCAAATTGCCATTTTGTTGAATGAACTGACTTTAGATCTGCTCCATTTAAGCGTGAAAAAGATGGAAATTTCACATTAATATGCTGCTTCCTGTCTCAGCACAAGCTTGCAAGGCTCCAGTGATGGCACAATTTCTTGTTTCTAAAGGATATCAAGTATTTTCTTGACTGAAACGCAACCCAACACTGAAATTTTCTATGAGTGAATGACAGGTTATTATTCCAAGTATTTTCCAAATGAATGCTGTGTTCTAATGGCCTCCTTGAAAATACATAACATTTATGTGCAAGTCCATTGATGCTATTTGTTACTTTGATCAGGATGGTGCAAAATACCCTTACAATTTCAACAATATCTGGGATTTGCACTTATTGGCTTTCAAAGTGTTCTTCCATCATGGTATTGAAAGATTTACAAAATAAAAATGGGAATGCCATGATAAATGTTGCAATTTATCCTTCAAGTAAGTAATAGGAACGATCCAGTGTCTCTAAAAATCTATACCAGGCTGCTCTGAGCCAGCAAAGATCACCAAGCCTGATGAATGAGATGCCCAGCCAGTTGCTTACATGGCTTGTATAGACTGAGGTTGTTAAATCACAGTCAAATACACCTTCATCTCAAACAAATTAACCCCAGATGCTTCACAGCCATTATGAGTAGGAAGAGTCAGTTTTCATTTTATACTGGAGAAACGTAGGTTAAGTGAAGATTAAGTGACTTTTCCACTACCAAAAGATGTAAAAACAAGGAATTTTTTTCCCCTTTTCCATTAAAACAACCCTATCCATTGGTGTTACCTTCTCTGAGCTCCTGGGATAATCCTAGAGCCTCTGAAAGCAAAAAAATTAATTTTGTCCTTGCTCTCTCAGTGCTTCAGCAATATTCCCAGGGATTCTTCCAAAGCCCTACACTTCCTAAGGAATTAAGAAATAACTCCAGGATAGGAGAGTTACATGGATAAGGATTAGGAAAGGATGGTGCAAATCAATTTATTTGGTCTCTGCCAATGCTGAGATGACAAATAGTGGGAACACATTTCCACACCTCTGTATCCACAGGGTCTTCACTAAAGGCAACAAAGATCCCGATGAGACCCAGCTCCTTGTAACAATTCTTAGATGCAGATTTGAATTTCTGCTGCTTTTCCTCCCTTCCAAATACAAGATGTCCTCTTGTTCTTCTTGGGAAATATGCTTCCATCACTTCAAGAACTTGTCTGCATTGTGACTGAGTGAAAGCTCGTCCCCTTGCAGCTAAAGGGTATTTTGCTGTCACTTCATATATGGGGACCTGCTATCTGTTATGTCAAATCCACAAGTGCACTGTGTTTTAATATTGCATGCACATTTTCCTCCCTCACATTTCTTCTGTATGATAAACTACTAATGGCATTCTTTGCTTCATGCATATCATCCCCTCAAAATAGATCTACTTACAGTCAATTTGATTCTTACTCACTGTCATGGGTATCTTATCTGCCCTGCTGCTCCATATCCCCTGTAATTAAATATTTCTGCTCGCTTTTTTTCTGATATTTGTTTTCCTTGGTATCTTCCCCTATATCTAATTTCCTGCTTTCTTTAGTATTTTAAGAGGCACGGTAGGAAAAACAGATGGGAACTGTCAGCTAGAGATGATGCCAAGTAGCTTCTGAGCAAGCGGAGACTCCAACAGCTCCAAAATCCCCGTGGGGTTTGGTGACACCAGGACATTGCCTGTGCCTCAGAGACGTGGGGAGGACAAATCCAAGGCACTGTCCTGCAGCCAACTCAGAGCAAGCAGAGCTGGAGCCTGCAGGGACCGCACAGGTGACAGTGAACTGGGGAGCTGCACAGGACTGCAGGAAGAACAGCCATGAACAGTGACAGCCACGAAGCACCACAAACACAGCTCTGAGTCCTGGGGCAGCGGCAGAAAGTGGGGGATGAAAGCAGCAGGGATTTGTGAGCACAGCCTGCAGGAGCACAGAGCACTGTGGGCACAGCAGAGCATGGAAGGGCAGACCCCTGGGACAGGCCTGGCTATGGAGGGAGGAGGAGGAAGCAGATCGAGAAGGAAGGGCCAGCTCAGATGCAGAGAATGACCCGGGGCAAAGGCAGAGGAGCCCTCCCAGGCTTTCACTATCACCACTTGGGGACAACACATAATCCCAATCTGTCACACTTAAATCAGCATTACTGCAGGATGGAAATGAGATCACAGCAACCACAGACCGGAGCAGTGCTGAATTAAAGGGTTCAGCTCTGAAGCTCCCAAGTTTCATTTCCAACTGCTGCATGCTGCTCTTCCTAGTCCTTGGCTCTCTTCTCTCCAGGTTCTCAGACCCTGCTGTCCTCTTCTTCCCTGCTCCCCAGCCTGCAGATCCCCCCTACAGCTCCCTTGGACACACACAGCCAGCAGAGCAGATGTGCTGATGAATCCTGTGACTGCACTAATCACAACCAGAGTCCCTTGGCACGGAAAAAAGAAGCTGCTCCATAGCACATGCAGTCATGAAACAAGATCTTGTTTGTCACTCTAGACCAAGGAGGTGTAGCAGGCACATTAAGCATTAATCTAAAACTCTTCTGTCATCTTCAACTCAAACTCAAGCTTTGTCAAGTGTCATCTGAACCCTTATTTTAGAAGTGTGGAGTCAGCTTTGGCTTTTTAGTTTGTTTTTTTTTTTTTTAAATCAAAATCCCACCCTCTGCCTGTAATGTTACTGTGAATAAACAATGTTACTTTAGGTTTTTATTTACCATATGCAATTGCACATGTTTTAAAGATAAAATAGAATTACTACAGTGTTTTAAAAGTCCATATCCATTTTAATAAGAGACTAGTTTATTCCTCTTTAGTACTTGTAAGAGTCATTAGACATCTTTCGACTCCCACTAATTACTTTGTTTTTGGCAGACATTAGTGTTTCCTCCTCCTGCTTTTTTGAATAAATCTGAAATTAACAAGTCAATAAACTGACATATTTACAGTAAAAATAACTCGGCTCCCCTGTCTTCTTCCTCCCACTTCTCATATCTCTTAGCAGATGAAAAGGTCATCATTCACCTACAGGCTTTACACACACTGGTGGGGACTTGGGCACTTTCCCTTTGCATCAACCTCATCTCACGTTGAAGACCTGATATTACAGAAGCTGTTCCTGTCATCGTAGGTTTTGATTAATTACTTTAAATAGTTTAGAAACTGGAGCAAATGCTTCTTTTGAGAAAAAGATAGCTGAGAGAGAAAACATGAGTTGCTTCAGTGAACTCCAATTGCTGTGTGAAGTACACAGTCATTAAATGCTCCAGGAGCTGCTTTAATTTAAACGTGGGGGGGAAAAAAGCATTGGAAAAGGGCAGTTTTGGTGTAGCAATTAAAAAATGATGCCTTAAATCCTTAGACCTTTCTTTCCAACTTACATAACTGAGACGTAGGGGGGAAACTAGGGCAGCAAACATCACCTCAGACATGGAGACAGTCCCCAAACCCTGGCACTTTGCTGCTGTGCCAGGGAAGGAGGCAATCTCCAGTGGCTGAGTGATGCTGAGGAGTTCCGACAGGCTGTCTTTGGCAAAGTACCCACGCTCTTAACACTACCTTGACATGCCAAGGGCAGTTAAAAAAATCACAGTGAGAAGTAGATGTCCAAGTCCTCCAGTTCACTTCAAACTTCCGCAGGAGAATCAAGGCTGGAATGGAACTGCTGCTCAAACAGTACCAGATGTAAAATGCAACTGGTGAGCAGGGTTTGGGTGTTCTGTCTTACTGCAAAGGGAATTGTCAGAGCAGAATTCTCAGAACTGCAAAAGCAAAACGAAGCCTTTAGTGTGTTATGCAGAACGGTTGAAAAGGAAATGAGAGTTCTCTCTTCTGAGATGAAGAAATTCCCCCAAACCTACTGCACACACCGAAACATGCATGACAAAATTAGAAGAAAGGAAAAGCACAGGAACTGCAGCTCTTCCACAGTCTGGGGAGATCACTGCTGGCCAACAAGTGCTTGGTTACATCTGACACCCCCCTGCACACATGGCACAGCTTCCGTTTGGATTGGGACAGAACAGATCTTTCCAGAAGCAGCACATTGCCCATCGAGCCATCAAGCCATCACGGGGCTGGAACTGTCAGACTCACACGGCAGAGCAGGAACAGAGAGCATTATTAAGCAATTATTTCTTTAGTTGTAATGATGAAAGACTTCAGGGCTGAAGTACACAAAGTTCATAAATTAGTGCAATTTATAATCAGCCTATAAATTGGAAATTAGTTGGTTAAAACTAAATACAACCACATTGCTTTAACTTTCTTCTTCTAGACAGTAAATTACTTGTCATTATTGATTCTTCCTGAAAGAAGAGTCTCAAGGTCTGCAAAAATATTTCTCAAAAATTATCATAATATTTAAACACTGAACTAAACCAAAATTCCTTTACAACACACGAGGTCAAATCTCATTAACCCAAAAGCCATACACACATTTAACTCATTAGCTTGTATGAATAAGAAATTTCCTCTTTTCCCATCTCACAGCTCCAGCTGCTCTGCAATGACTCCAAAAGCCCAAAAAGGACATGGATAACTCACACAGCTTTTATCCCATTAGCCACGGTCTGCAGTTCTCATAATCATTAGCTTTGAAGTGTATTAAACAAACCAGAACACGACCTAAGAGCTGATATTTTAATCACACCACATAAGAACAATTCTTTATCACAGATACTTCATTAAGGCCACCAAACGAGATGCTATTGAGAACCACCCAAGCCACGAGCAGGCAAGGAACTATTCTCACATTACTTTATAGCTACAGACCTTCTCCAACACAACCTTCCTAGTGACTGCACTGAGGTATTTACACCTGAAATAAACACATTCTTAATGGGATCAATACATCTGTACATCCCTGTCATTTTGTACTGCTTCAAACGCCAAGTACAGAGGGAAAATAAGGACCAAAAACTTCCCCGTTATTACTGAACTGTGGGATTAATTTTTTTGTCTTGAAGTGGTTACAGCTTTATGTCCAGGACTATTTCACAAAGAAGTTGACAGAAAATGTGTCCTCCTCACAATTCAATAATTCAAGACTCAGAAAGTACTTCCCTCCCTCCTGCAGGAATACACGGTATGTTATTTCCCCCACCTCTACGTTCTGCTAATGTTTAATCATCCAGCTCACAAGACACCAATTAAACCCAAAAAATTTTAAGGGATTCCTCAATTAAACTACTCTGTTTTTCTCATAGATACAAAGTATGTATATATTCGTAAAGACACATTTATCACTAATTACAGCTGACTATACAGACATCTTTCCCTACCATCTGCCCATTATATTGTATCAGAGACATGCAAGCGATATAAAATAGAGAAAACCAAACATTAACTTTGGAAACCAAGCTTACACACCAATTTTTAACGTTATTTTGAACATACAGCTTAATTCAGATAAGGACAGCCTGAAGACTCAGTACAGGACAGATGTACCCAATACTAATTCAGCCTGTGCTTTACACAGACAGAATAATGTATTGCCCACACAGAACAAATTGCTAGAAATTATTTTAAAAGGTATTCAGACACGCCAACAATGTGTCTTCACTGATGATGAGCAGCCCAAAAAACAAATTTGAAATTTTGAGAAGTAAAGCATTAATTGCAAAAGCCTTTAAAGAGCAGGGAGTAGTCAGCTCTTGCTGTGAAGAATTCTACCAGCACTAACCCATTTTCATCGCTACGTGCTGTGATACACAAGGTTATAAACTGAACTAAGCTACACATAAATACAACATTTACATCAACAGAACAAATTTCAAGAGAGTTGTTACAACAATAGTGCTCCTAGAACTGTTCACCCCTGAATGTGAAAGGAGACGACTGACACGTTCATGAATAACTTTCATCTACATGTGAGCAAATCTCTGACAATGGCAGCTGAAGAGACAAACTCAAAGCAAATTTTAAAATCCCAACTCAAATTGGACTAGAGGATGTGAAAATACAGGACAGGCAGTCTCATGAAGTCAAATTTTGGAGCTCATGACTGCCTTTAACAGGAAACTTTACACTGCCACAAGCCTTCACATTGCATTACATCTTAGGCTGCTCTGTGTAATTCTGTAGACAACCCACACCTTAATAAAAAAAAAACCAAAACATCACCCTTTTCTGCTCCCTCCCTTCCCTTGGCAATTATTCCTCATCACACTCAACCAAGCCAGAGTAATTCTAAAAAATACAATGGATGTAAAACAACAAAGTGTGGATCTGGTCCAAGCCTCACGGTCCAACACCAAGAACTCCAACCAAATCCTGACAGAATCTGGAAAAGTATCACAAAATTGATGGAAGAGGTAACTATCTGAAGTTTTAGCAGCTCTACGACTGCAGCTTTGTAGCTTTATTTAAAGCCTACTACTTTCACTCAGAGGATAAAATACTATTAAGCAGAGATTTGGCTCAATCTGTGCTACAACATTTTACTAAACACTCTCCCCTACACAGAAGGGCACAATTTTCCGTTAGACTAATCACCAGATCACATCAGAAATAAGGGGAAAATTGAAGAACCTGAGCTCAAAGGTGATTAACAGTACAAAACTCATACACATGATGCAGGTTTTAAGCAGCTCTTTAATACCAAGATGCGTAGAGTAGTTGATATGTGAGAGATCTGATTAAAACAAAACAAGGTGGTGTCAGAAGGAGAAAATTCACCCGTGTAACAATCCAGGTACCTTTTTTCCTATTTTTCCCCCCAGCCAGTGCCCTTGCTCATCCCGAAGGAGATGTGGATGGGTGACACACAGGGACACCTGCACATCGTCTCTCTGCTCCTACAGGCACCCAGCTCTTCCCACCCTGCCAGCAGCACTGCAAGAAGTTACAGCCAATGTCTGACAAGTTTAATGCTTCATTCCCATGCTCACATTGGGGAATTCGTGTGCCTTGCCATTAGGTAGAAGCGATCAGCATTTTTAAAAAGCGAGCGTTAACAGCGACACATCAGAAATGCAAATTCGGACCTGGAACTGAGTTCATGCTTTAATATTAATATCAAATTGTAACCGCTGAGCTCTTCCTACGATGTAATTCGGAACTCCAAACCTCAAAGCTTACTGGGCGCAGAAGCACCCCGATAAATAATGCTTAAGTTTAGTTCTTTCAATGGCCAACACTCGGGGCGCACAGCCGCTCTGCGGCGCGCCCAGCGAGCCGCCAGGACGGGGCTGCCACAGGCGGGAGAAGCCCCTCAGAGGCGGGCTCTGGAAGCCCAGCTGCGGGCTGGGAAGGGTCGGGACGGCCGCAGGGACCCGCGGGACACCGCGGTTGGGTTCTGGGGCGCGGCACCGCCTCGCCGCCTTCGCCCGAGCACAACTCCGCCGAAGGAAGCGCTCCCGCCGGGGCGCGGGCTGGGCTCCGCGGGGCCGGACGGACAGCGCGTCCCTCCCTGGCCGCCCGCAGGAGCCGAGCGAGCACCGGAGGGGCTCCTGGGCTTGCCTGCCGCTTATCCCACGTCGGAGGAGCGGCTCTGATCCCGAACGCCTCCTCTCCCGCCGCAGCGGGCGCAGCCCGTCCCTCCCTGCCTCCCTCCGGCGCTGAGGGAACGCCGGCGACCCCCGCACGGGCAGCGGCTCCCCGCACCGCCGCTACTCCGCGCGGAGCTCCGCTCGGTGGAAGAAACAAGCCGGAGCCGCCCGGTTTATCTGGTCACACAGCCCCGCGAAGGGACGGGCGCACTCACCGGCACTCCCGCCGCCGCCTCCCCGCCCGCTGCCCGGCGGTGCTGCCGCCGCTCCGCGCTCCGCCGCGGCTCTGCCGTGCAGAGCTGTGCTCGGCTCCTCCGAGCCCCGCTCCGCCCGGCCGCTGTCCCCGCCCCGGCCCGCCCCGCCGAGCGCTCCCGCCCCCGCTCCGCTCGGCATTGTGGGGCTTGTGGTCGCGGAGGGCGGACTACGAGCCCCAGGGCCCCGCGCGCGGTTCCGGACAACGCCTGGTGTGTGGTAACACCGCGGATCTTCCTCCTCCTCCTCCTCCTCCTCCTCCTGCTGCTGCTCCTCCTGCTCCTCGCGGGCGCTTCCGGCGCGGCGGCGGCGGCGGCGAAGCCCCTCGGGAGCGGCGGGGGCTCGGCGGGCCGGGGCAGGTGAGGTGCCGAGCCCTGCCCTGCCCGGCTCTGGCGGGTTGGACGCGGGCCCCGCCGCGCTCTCCGCGGCTGCGAGAGGGGCGGCCGGGCTGAGGAAGCGGCTGAGGGCGGCCTCGCCGTGCGGGGAAGGTGCGCGGGGTGTCCCTTCCCCTCCCGGCCGGGCGGTGACCTCCTTCCTCCGGCCCTGAGGCAGCGCCCTGGGCTCGTCCTTCCCCCCGCCCTTCCCGCGGCCGCGGGGTTGGGGCCTGGCCCCGCTGCGGGGCTCCCGGCCTGGTGCTGGTTCGCTCGGCCCGGGCCCGGCAGGCGCAGGCCCGGATGTGTTTTATTTTAGTGTGTATTATTTTTAGCTCGTCCTCTCGGAGCGGAGCGCTGTCAGGTGGCTGCGGCGGGCAGGGAGAAAGGGCGCCTCGGCTCCTTCCCCCTTCCTGCGCCAGGGGAGGCGTAGGTTGAAGGTTAGGGAGGAATTATTCGCAGAAAGGGTGATCGGACATCGGAATGGGCTGCCCTGGGAGGTGGTGGAGTCACCGTTCCTGGAGGTGTTTAGGGAGAGGCTGGACGTGGCATTCGGTGCCACGGTCTGGTTGACAAGGTGGTGTTTGTTCAAAGGTCGGACTCGATGATCTTGGATGTCTTTTGCAGCCTGATTGATCCTGGGGTTCCTTCTCCTCTCCCCTGGGGACTGAGCAGTCAGGGCAGGTGTTCAGGGCTGGGGTGTCCCATTAAGTTGCTCACTGAACTGGTGAGTTGGGTTGGTGTTTTTCCTGTAGCTCACACATGCTGGGTGGCTGAAACCTTCTGCTGTTCCTGTTATCAGAGGAATTAATTCTCCTCCGGTATTTGTTTGCACCTTGGAATGTGTTTTTGTCCCTTTGGAGCTGTGTCATACCTATTTGTGTTTGGTGAAGTAATGGCTTCACTTTCACATTCCCAAAGAGGTGAAAAAGAAAGAGAAACGGGGATGTGTTGTTGTGGTTATATATTCCAACATTCACGACCTCTTTCAGTTATGCTGTGTAACAGTTCTGGTGTTGCTGACTGCTGGAACTGGAGCACAGGCTGTAGGGTCTCATGTGAGACACACACTGGGTGTATTAGGACAGATTAAATCACTTCCATTTTGAAGTCCAGCAAAAGAACACAGACTAATTATAAGCCTGACTTCAGGCTAGGCTTGATTTTTGTTTTTTGAGTTGATATGGTTCTAAAAATAGACATCTTGGATTTATCACTGGTCTGTGTCATTTCTGAATTAGTCATAGAACTGCTCTTACAGTAATCAAATGCACAAGCAGTTCTGCTTTGCCAGAGTGAATTTCACTGCAGGTGACTGTTACACGTGTGTGGAGATGTTTGAAAACTGCATTTCTGTTCTGTGAGAGGCATTTGAAGACACTTTCAAAACTTCAATGCTATTTGCTGGTGACATTCCTTTTATTGGCTCTGCAGTGAAACTGTTTGGTGTAAGAATCAGCAGGATGTGGAATCAGTTCAGTAGGATGCCTTTTAAGTCTCTTGTTATTGCTGGTTTTAAAATATAGATTGTTATCCTAATACTTGATCTGTATGCTAATCCCAGTGAATCCACCCATAGTTGGTTTTAAAAAGAAGGAAAGTAATTCTGTATCTGAAACACAAAGCTTTGAAGCTTTGTATCAAATAATCTAAGTTATACAATGGGAAATAATTGCAATTGATAATTAAAATACAGTGGCAATTAAGGTAACATCTGACCAAAAAAAAAAGAAGATGTGTGTGTTAGGTTTTTTTTTTTAAATTCAAGTGACCATTAATGACAGAAACAGAGTTACGAAGCCAGGTGTGGGGTGTGTATATAGTTAAAAGAGTATATTCTGCAATTTTTTTTTTTTGCTTCCATAAACTTTACAACAGCAGTAGTAAATTATCTACGCTCCCTCCTCCCATGCACATTGCTCTTACTTTTTGATTCAAGCTCTGCCTCTGAATTCAGGTGGAATTTATGCTGTTATTTCCCTTCCCCCACTCTTTCTTCCTGCACTTGAATGAATTTTTCTGGTAACTCAGGGATCTCAGATCAGGTTAAAGGTGAAGCCTCTTCTTGAATCTCCCTGCAAAAAGTAGAGCAGAACCTCTTGGCAGTGAAGTAGTCTTTTCTAGCAGGAATGGAGCTGTGATTTTTGCTAGAAGCCAGCCACTGAAATAATAATATTTGTAATCACTGCCTTGGGCCTTGCTCCTCTGTAGTACTTTTCTGAAAAAGAATATTAATGTCTGAGCACTTCCCACATCTAGGGTAGATGGAGCCTGGAGAAGGGAATAGAGGCAACATCAGTGCAGAGGTAGATCTGATGACAGAGCTGAAACCCTGCCAATTGACACCGAATATTTCTGTTGGTTTAAAACTTGAAAAGTTGAAATCATGAGAGTCTGCTCTCTTCGCTTTAAGCGCTGCTTCAGAAGATTGTGTTACACAAACACCTTTCTTTGATGGAAACCTCTCTCCTGTTCAGCCTGGCCTAGGAGCAGGTGTGGATTTGGGGAAGCTCCTGCCTGCTGTAGTTACCTGGGGGTGGTTGTGTTCTTATTAAGCAGCTCTGCTTGATTGAAGTGCATGACCAAAAGTCTGTCAGTAAATGACACACGTTAGAGAAAGCAAATTGTCACCTTAGACACTGACAGTGGTGGTTGTACATCTAGGAAGCGTGGTGGTTTGTGCTCTTCACCATTCTTGGCAGGAGTTGGGGTTTTGGGGTTTTTTTCTGCTAAAGTTCAGTTGAATGATTTAAAATGTCATTGGGTGGCTATAGGGGAATAGGTCTGTCAAAGAACCTTTCCAGATCTATTCCTCATCTAAGATATGCCAGCTCTCCGCATGTTTGCTGACTGGCTGGGGTCATATTTTAGTGCTGAGACTTAAAGGTTAGAATGTAAGATTTATCCTGACAGTGAAAGCACGTATTCCATGTTAGTGCATCTCTTGGAGTCCAGCCTGGTGTGTTTGATGGGTCAGGACTGAGCAGTCAGGGTTGTATTAACTGATATTTTAGCACAGTTGACAAATCCAGATTCTGTTTCAGTTCCCTGTCTCATTCTGTGGGTTCTCTCCCTGGACTCCCATTGCACACCCAGAGATTTGGGGTCCCTGTAACACAAAGGAGGATCAGGCTGACACTCAGCTCAGTATCTGGCACTGTCCTGCTGTCTTCTCCTCACCTGCCCCCTCAGACCAATTATCAAGTTTGCCAGCAGAGTAACACCTTTTCCACATCTTAGAGTTTTCCAGGATTTTCTCAGCTCCACCACTCCACTGTGCTGTCCTAATAAATCACCTTCTCATGGAATCTTATTCCACCTTTTTTTTGAGAATGTAAAATAAACCAGATGACAGACGAAACTAGGGTAAACTCCTCTCGAAGAAAAGGCTCTTTGGCATTGGAGGAACTGAAGTTAAGCTGTTACAAGACACTGTCAGGAAGTCTGGCAGCTGTGCAGAGCTGCTTTTGATCACATCCTAAAATAAATGCTGAACGCTCCTCCTTGCTGCTGATAACGTGCATTAAACTTTGGCTCGAGTCAGGCCATTTTGAAGGTTATTGGACTTGCTGATAGTTGATCTAATTAGAACTGAAACTTCAGTTTTCATGAGGATTTGGTCCCTAATCAGGATTGAGACCACCTTCAAGGATATTTGGGTGTGGTTTAGTGCAGCTATGGCAAACTGACTTTCAGTAACACAGTGAACACAGAGTTTTTGTGAAGATAATTATTCTTTCTATTTAACACTAGCAAAGACTGTGTTAAAAAGTCTAAAGAAAGTGAATAAGTTGCATCCAAAAGATGTGAAGTTGACTCCTAACTGTAAAGATAAATAGCAGTCAGGTCCTCCATGACACTGTGATGCTTCCTAGTGTATCTTCTGGAAAACAGGAAGATTCAGAAAATAATGAACAAGCAGTGTGATAAATTGAATATATTTCTTTTCATACCTTGGCAACAGAAGCATTTGGTGTTCTCAAATATTTCTTGTGTGCACATATATATAAACCCACCTCTTCAGTTGCAAAATTGGTATCCTTTGTGTTAGTATAAATCCAAGTGTTGTATTTTTTTTTAGGAGTGTCAGTATCTGGAAAAGGGGTAATAGATAATGTGTAATTGTTTTTATATGAGAGTTTTAACTGTACCATGGATTAGTAACAATAGCTTATGGTTCTTCAGGAGAAAATGAGTTCTTCATGGTAGCTCACAGTGTAATAGGTTTTCATCATCATAAAAATCCATCATTTCACTTAGTATTTCCTTTTGTGTGTGTGTGGATACTGCTAACCCATAAAAACAAAGCAATTATATCTAATGGCAATTTTGTCCTTTTTTGCCCTTCTTCCTGTGATAAAAATCTTTTGGTTAGAACAATGTTCAGTGACCTGATTTAACTATTTCAAAAAGTTACTCTGAGACTACAGATAAACACGTGCTGTAAATTCATCTGTGAATGCCGGTGTGTGAGTGGACATCCACTGAACTTCCAGAAAGGAGGAATTCAACAGCGAAAACCCAGCTCTCCATCCAGCAGGGAATACACATGGATAATAAATGGGACAGCTTGTACCTGCAGTAGGGAGTGAAAACTTGTTCAGACAAGTTCCCTCCCCCCATGTGAGCAGACCTGGCATGAATTTATGTAACTGAAACAAGTTCTTGGGAAAACACTCAACTTTTTGAGGAATGATGAATATTCACTTGTATTCCTCCATGTTCTTGACAGCTGTTGAATACCAGGGGTGGGTGATAAAGTCGTGAGACCCCTGATTATTGCAGTTCCATCCCTGTGGATGCATTTCATCCATCCAGACCCTATTCTAAAGTCTCAGGAATACTTTTCTGAGGAGGAATCAGCTCATCAGTGACACTTTGAGGCTGGAACAGCAAGAGAAACAAAGTGAGGTTTTGCAGTAAGCAGTCCATGTTAGAAGACTTGTATAAAGTTTTTACTGTAGTCATGTTGAATTTTTCTTCAGCTTTTACTGTTCCCAAAAGAGACATGCACATGATTTGTAGTCATCCAGTTTTTTCTCTGTGCTGACTGTAATCAGTACCAAATTTCACTTGTATAATTATGGCTAAACAATTATAGATCTGCTCTGGACAAAAAATACCTGTTCTTCTGTTTAAACAGCCTGAAGATCTTCAGCCAGTGCAGAGCATAATGAGGAATATGGCTTGAAGAAATGTCTTGGCATGTTCTTAACCTGTTCATACTCTCAGGAAGTGATATTGATTGCTGGAGTAGTTTCTGCTGTTTCTTATCATTTCACTCTTTTCACTTCTTACTAAAATGTCAGTAAATTACACAGACATGCAAATGCCAGGTGTCTGGAGCTTGCTAGGAGGAAAAATCCCTCCTCTAGTGCATTAAATCCTCCAAGCAAATCTAAAAATTAAAAAGCTTAATATCTTTCTTTTTATCTTTATTTCTGACTTGGACTTCAGGTCTTTAAACTTAATTATGTCATATAAAATATTTTTTAAAGAATCTGATTAAGAGAAAATACAGCAGGCTGGAACAAGGGCTTTTTATCAACTGTAAGGTGACCTTTTTTCTTTTCCACATAATTTCTGGGTCTGAGCAGTGATCCTTCCATGTTGGATATGATGAGCTGGGCTGGGTGGAGGACTTCCAAAACAGAGGTTCAGTTACTGGAACAATAATTTTCCATTGAGTTAACATAGCTGGTGGCACACCCTGAGTGGAAACATGACTTCAGCTTATATAAAACCAAAGATGTAGTGTTCACGTTCAGATGGGTGGAAAGTAGGCACTGATCTCCAGCAGAATCACAGCTTGATGCATGTGCCAAAATCTGGAGTATTTATAGGTAGTTTTAATAGTCACAATGCATCTGGATGAGGTTTGGGCTGCAGCATGTAGTGCTTTCCAAGTTTTTCCTGGATGGGAGTTGTCAGGAACCTTATGCTGCTGCCTATGAGTGGTGGCAAGATTTTTGTAAATAGCACATAAAATCCCTGCTTTAAGGAGAATTGATTCCATAAGAACTTGAAGGGAAAAACACTTGGGGTAGCACCTTTGCTATAAAATATTCATTTAATAGATTTAAGTTCGGCTTTTGAACCACCAAGTGGTCATTCCATGTTTACTTGACTCATGTAATAAGAAATCCCTGGTTTCTACACAGTAGAACTCACATTGATCCGTGCCTTGTCATTTTCAGAACCTGTCCCTCTCGAGCATTTGTAATCGTGTGTTTGTTTTCTCTTTTCTCACACACCCTAAGGACAATAGATTTCCCAAGTTCTTCAAGTATTCTTGCACAACGAGGAAAAAGAAGAGACATTTCAGTGAATGAGGAGTTTTTTGCTTCTATAGTGTTTTCCCTGAGAAGTGGCTCTTTGAATGAGGATGACAATGGAAGAGATGAAGAATGAAGCAGAGACCACTTCTATGGTTTCCATGCCTCTCTATGCTGTCATGTACCCTGTCTTTAATGAGGTGAGCTCAGTTTACCTTGGAATGCAGTAATCCCCTTTATCTTGGGAAATGAGGCCACAGTAACACGTTGTTCATCTTGGGAAAGCTTTGTCTAACACATCTTCTCTCTCTGCATTGTTTCACCCTTGCCATCAGTAGCTTCATGCTCATCAAAGCTTGCTGGTTGCCTTGGTCCTGAGCTTTTCTCTTACCTTTAACACAGGATTTTCCCCAAAATGCCAGCTCTGGTATTCTCTGGCAGGAAATAGCACACAGTCAAACCTGTGGACAGCTTGATGTGTTTTAATTTTACTGCTAATGGTTGTAATTTAATATTTGTTTTTCTCTGAATATCAGAGATTGCCAAGGTGTTCTCACAATCTTCTGTCAGACTTCTGCTGCAAAATACATCCAGTGATTTTTGTTTTCATTTGTGGGGGGAACTTTTTCCTTTGGGATTAACTTTATAGTATCCCTGAAGTGAGACCAGCAATTTGAAAGCTTCTGTCAATCCCTGTTTCCATTGTCATTTATGGAGCAAGGTGTGATTACTTGACTTGTTTTGTTCTGATAACAACAGAATGCTAATAATTGATTCTAAACTTTTATTGCAGCTAGAAAGAGTAAATCTGTCTGCAGCTCAGACACTGAGAGCAGCTTTTATTAAGGTGAGAAGTAACTTGCATTGAAAAATGGTTGTTTCAAATGTGAGCTGTGTAAGATGAAGCTAAAAGGTCAGCTCTCTTGTTTCCTTGTCTTTTTATCTGAGACTTCATCCTTGATCCAGTAGTCTAAAAATAAAGTGGACAATGGCATGAACTGGAAGTTTGAGATGTCTGCAGATGCCATGAGTAGAAATCTGAATGAGCAATTTTAAACAGACTCTTCTCTTGTCCATATAGAACAAAAGCTTAAATGAGGGAGCAGTCAGTGAATAAATAATAAACTTAGTCTAAAACCCACAAGATTTGTAGAATGGGCTCTCATGAGCAATAGGCACGTAGCAGACTTTGAAATTGGTTTACAGAGTGAGTGGTAATGGGATTTTTTTTGTGGAGGAATTTCAGTGTTTGTGTAGAAATCCAGCAGTAAATGGAAAGAAAAGATTCCTCTGACTTTTCCATTGTATTCCTAAGGAGTGAAAATACAGATATTCCTTTACATTGCTTTATTGAAGTGGTGATCTTTTCAAATATTGAAACAAAGTAATGGCAGGCATGACATATCTGAGCTGTGCAAGTCTGGGATACTTCCCTGTTCCTGCACTTAAATCTAAATGTTCCTTGATGGGCTGAAGTCTCAAAGGGAGCTCCTACAAGTGTGGGCTGGTTTTGTGTGTTTTCACAATTGCTGGGAAGGAGCTGAGCTGGATGCAAATAACGTTGAACTGGGATGTTGGTAAAAATGGTAATTCCAGCTAAAAAACCCACAGAGGCTCATTTTTCTTCCACGCAGAGCAGTTTTTTGGGAGCAGCACAGGTGATGTGAACAGCTCCACTGTTAATCCAGCTCTGTACTTAGATATGTCATCAATCAAAAGCTGGGTTTTTTTTCTGAAAGAGCAATTCCCAGATGATGTCTGAGCATATGATGTGATTCATGAGAGGCACATTTATAAATGTCACGGGGAAGGTGGGGGAGTAGCACCTGTGTTGGAGTGAATTAAATTCCAGGGGATACAATATCTTTGTCTCAAAGCTTAGTGTTTATGAAAACATAACAGGAGAGAGACATTTATTAAAACCTTTCTTACTCAAATTAAAATGAGTGCAAGGGCTTATTAGACAAGTTGCTTATATAAAATCAGTGATGTAATCCAAGAAAAATGAATTTTGTAGTGGAAAAAATGTTTTTAATTTAATCTACTGGTCTAAAGCCATTAGACATTCAAAGTTCCTAGCAAACTCCTGCAGTATTTGAAGCAATTTACATGAGAATCTTGATGCTTGCAATGTCCAGGTCTTGCATATTTAAAAATATAAAACTTCTCTGCTTTACAGGCTGAAAAAGAAAATCCAGGTCTTACACAGGACATCATCATGAAAATTCTGGAGAAGAAAAGCGTGGATGTGAATTTCACAGAGTCTCTTCTGCGTATGGCAGCTGATGATGTAGAAGGTAACAAAGCCTGTGTTGGATAGCTGTGTTTTTAATTACACTGTTAAGTAGGAACATGCAATTCTGTATTTCTGTGGTTTTTTTCAGAGAATATTATTTGTTTCTTAGTAGAATTTTCTCAGCATGGTAGAAGAAAATTTGTATTTTTGAATGCTGCTATTGGAGAAATTAAATCTCCCTGAAAACCACACTTGACTAATAAGAGAGGGAAAGAAAGAAAATGAATGTTTAGAACTATGTTTTTATGGGTGCATAGTTCACCTTTTGCAACGCTAACAACCAGGAAAAGGCAAATATGGAGTATAACATCCTCTTTTTTTTTCCTACTTCAAGTTAAAAGCAGCAGTTACACTGTCACAGAAGGAGAATATACTGCAGGCTTTAAGTTATTTTAATACTGAATTTGATGACTTTAATGTCTCAAATAAAGTAAGATGGGCTCTTTTTCCACCGTGCAGTAATGAAGGTGCACTGTCCTGATTCACACAGGGGTTATTCACTGCAGTTCTCTGCTCGTGGCTGTTTCTGTGCTGTTCACCTTCAAATTCACCCTGGCAATCCTGCTGCATTTTGTGTTGTGTTTTTAGCTGTCACTACAGACCTGAGGACAAACTAATGGTGCTTTTGAATATGTTCTTTTTGCCAGAGTATATGATTGAAAGACCTGAACCTGAATTCCAAGATCTTAATGAAAAGGCACGAGCACTTAAACAGATTCTTAGTAAGATTCCAGATGAGATCAATGACAGAGTGAGGTTTCTTCAGACAATCAAGTAAGTACAATATGATGGATTTTGCTGCAGATGGAGAGGTCAGACTTCTTGTATTTAGGTCTGAATGTTGAAATTCTGTAGATGCAGCAGCTTTGTTCCCATTGCCAGAGAGCCTGATCCCACTTAGAGATGATGAGGATGTTACTTGACCAAACTTGCTGGCTCCAAGGCTGAATATTCCAATACCAGAATATTCCCAGGACGCTGCTGTGCTCTCTGCATTTGGTCTCCTCCATCATGTCTGACACTTCCTTTGTGGAGACTGCCCTGAGAAAGACTTGACTGCTAGAAAGGGATTCAATTCCAGCATTGCATGGGATCTCCTGAGGATACTGAAATTCTCTTTTTCTTGCCCAACAGGGACATTGCAAGTGCAATAAAGGAGCTCCTTGACACAGTAAATAATGTCTTCAAGAAATACCAGTACCAGAACCGGCGGGTATGTGCACCAGCTCTTCATCCAATATTTCTAATAGCAACACAGGAGGCATCCTTTGCATCCAAGGATGAACAGCAGAGCTTAGCTGGTCAATGAAACCATGCTTTAACAACTGAATGGTTGTATGATAGGTTTCAGGAATTCTAGAGAAAAAAAATTCTTCCTTTTTATTCTTCTAAAGAAAAAAAAAAACAAACTTTTTATTCCTGATGAATACATTAATTAATTTTCTGATTAGTTTAACCTCAAGGTTCTCACTGTACCCAGAAATATGTGAACTAAGACTCTGCTCCTGGTGTTTTTGCTTTTGTAGGCACTTGAGCACCAAAAGAAAGAGTTTGTAAAATACTCCAAAAGTTTCAGTGATACTCTGAAAACCTATTTTAAAGATGGAAAGTAAGTATGCTTTTGTCCTGTTGTTTCAACGATTTACATAATGACTAACAGGAAAATAGGACAGGCTTTGGGGTGTAAGCTGCCTTTTTTAGGAGTTGCCTAATTATTTCCTTACCTATGTCCTCTCATTACCATGGCTGCTTTAAAATGCTGTTTCTTTGCCTTTGAGGAAAGGGAAAATTGTTAAATTCACCACCACGTAACACCCATGTGTGGTGTTAGTTTTGAATTTGAATGAGAAGTTAAATTTCCTGGCCCTGTGTGGGTTTTCTCAGTGCATACACAAGGACAAAGAAATCACGGATGTTTTTGTTGAGAAAAGTAATTTACCTATTTGAAGTATCATTTGCAAATACAAAACATCTGTGCAGGGTTCTCTTTGATTTACATTTTTATCGGCCTTTCTTTATAGACCCTCACAGTATCTGGAATGATTCAGCTGAATCTTTTTCTAGCTGAGCATTTTAGCCCTCAAAATGAGGCTTTTTCCAGGTCTTCACCTCGGGTTTTGCAGTTACTATTCCTGTATAATTCACTGCAGTGATTCTTTGGGAGGATGAGTGGATCCCCCTCAGATTCTGACCGTCCAAAGCGTTCTGTTTTAAAGATGGAACCAACTTTGATGTCAGCTCTTGTTGAGCTGGGCAAAGGCAGGAGATGCTGCATTAATAAAGGAGAGAAAAGTCTTGAGACCAGCTGGGAGAACGATCCTGCTCTCATCAAAGCATTCTTGGTTTTCTCTCCTTTTCCTGAAACTGAGGCTAAATTTGATACCAAAATGAAAAGTTTAGGCTTTAGTAGCTTTGGTTCCTGGATAGAAGTACTGTGTGGGATTGAGCTTAAAGTGTGTTAATTATTTGCAGTAGTGTAAGAAATTCCATCATGTATTTCCCATCCTTGGGGAGTCAGGAGGAATTTCAGTCTGAGCTGCACATTGGGTGAGATCCCTGCTCCCCCCAGGACTAAACACAAGCCATGCTCAGACGTCATTCCTGAGCTGAAATATTCTGTGACCCCACACCTTGCTGTGCAGAAAGGTAACTAAAATAGTGTGTTGCTGTCACATGTGGGCACGTTTAGTATTCCTTGAGGGAAGAGCTGCCAATTCTGGAGTTCCTGGGGGGATGAAGAGCCCAGCTTTGGATTGTTAAACACAATCACAGAGTCAGAAAATGGCTGTGACCTTAAAGATCATCTGGTTCCAAACCCCCGTCATCTGCTCCATGGTTTTCCCTTGGTTATCTGAATCCCAAAAGGAAAGGATTGAGATGTCAGCAATGATAGAGAGCCAAATTCTTTTTAAATTCCTGCCAAATCAACCCAGCCTTCCTGGGATTAGCCATGCAAACGAGGCTGGCTGGCTGCCAGCAGGGAGCTTCAGGTAGGTCAGCACAGGGTGGAACATCCCTGTGCTTCCAATTCTCCAAGCCTAGATGCCAGTCACGCTGGGTTTCTCCACTGCCGTGTTTCTAGAAGTGTCTGAAGCAATATTCTTCTCTTTCCACAGGGCAATAAATGTGTTCATAAGTGCCAACCGACTAATTCATCAAACCAACTTGATACTCCAGACCTTCAAAACTGTGGCCTGAAAACTGTATATGTTGAGAGTTGTACTTTTCAATGGTGGATAGGGTACCTTTATATGTAAATTTTAAAGTTTTGACTGTATAAATTATCAGCCCCTCTCGAGGGGCCTAATGCAGGATTTTGAATGGGATTATTGCCATCTTACACCATATTTTTGTAAAACATTGTAGCTTAATCATAATCTCACGAGAAAGATTTTGCATCACTTTTTTGCTATTATCATTCTTTTCAGAATTATAAGCCAAAAGAATTTACGCCTTAATGTGTCATTATGTAACATTCCTTACAAGAATTGTAAATATTTGGTGTTCTGTTTCTGACATTTTAACTTGAAAGCGGAAAACTGCAAGATTATGTATTTAACAATATTGGTGGCAAATATTCAATAAATAGTTTACATCTGTTAGACTGTCTTTTTGTATGTGAACAAAAGTGCATAACTCATCTTTCTAGAACTGCAGAACATTCATTCAATAGAAAAAGAAATTAAAATTATTTGGGTGCTTAAAGCTACCGGGAGTTCAAATCAGTGTAAAATGAGGGGTTTTCCTTAAAACTGAGATTTTGGCTGTTACGTAGACCAGAATATCAGAATAATTACATTAAAATGTGTTTGAGGAATAATAAATAAACCCAGAAGTGAGATGTGCTTTTGTTTTTGATAGAAACTAGATCTCACTTCTTTCTTAGTCTTCTGTTAGTGGCGAGTTAACAGGTTTTTTTACTCCTAGGCTATTCCAAGGTTTGGAGCACAGGTTTATTTGAAATATATGCAGCAAAGATTGAATTTAAAACTATTCAGATAAGTGGGTTTGAATTAGTCCCCTTTGGGAGGGAGGAGGATTGGAGCTAGAACTCTTCCAGGTAGCACTAGTGATATCTATACTATGCATGCCATAAGGCAACTTTGTTTTTTCAGGGAATTGAAATCATGTGAGACCTCGACTGACAAACCTTGGCTGTGTAGATGGTTAAGAGCTGCTGCTGGACAGGTGGAAATTTTCTCTTTGTGATTTCCTGGTGATGTTTCACAAGTTCTGACGAATCCCTTGGAAGTGCACCTCGAGCTGATTTGGAAAATAGAATAAACCTCTGGAAGTTTGCAAAATCTGTGGCCATTACTAGGAAGTTTAGGGAAGAATGTGAAGCAGCTGCTGAAAGCTGCACAAGCTGTTGCAGGAGGAGCACTCCAGGCTGAAAGAGCACAATTGCTCCAGAGCTATTCCTTGTTTGGCTGTAAACGGTGACGAAAAGCTCCCTGCAGATTGTCTGGCACACTGGCCTGGTGCTGTACTGCTCATCTGGGGCAAGTGCCTTATCCCAGGTACAACAGCTGGGTCCTTGCATTTGCTGATCTGAAAGGATCAAAAAGGGGGGAAGTGCAAACTGCAGCCTCCCAAATAGCACTGGATGTTCTGCTGTCTATTTGTGCATGGAATTGTATCCTCGATGAGAGCACTGACTGTAGTCAAATAGAACAATGTGAAGGAGAGTATTGTGTAAAAATGAGTTCTTTGGGAATGTATGTTGTGCAATTTTTGGTTACACATAGAGCTATAAGCAGGACGTGGTCCTTAAAGCTTGCTGGTCAGCCTGTTCTCTGTTCTGACAGTGGTGTCTTGTGTCCTTAGCAAAGTGAGCTTAGTAAAGGGATGCAGAATCAATTTATAGTTCAAACTTTCTGGTGTTTCTTAAAGCTTGGCCTGCTGAACTGTCATTTTTTGGCAAGTGGTAGAAGAACAGCAATGTTCGAGCTGACAAAATTAGAGTGATACTTAATTTGCATCTTTGCATTCTGTAACTAAAAGCGTTGAGTAGTCTCCTTGTGGGTGATTCTCAATTAAGTCATAGCTCCTAAGGGCTTCATGAAGATCCATGAGTCAGGGAGAAGGAAGGGAAAGGCCTCTGGAGTTTGTGATACTTCATCTGTCTTGGAAAGAGTGTTTGGTACTGGAGAGACTGCAGAGAGAGAAACAAAAGATTGGGTTGTGTTTTATGAATTGGACCTGATTCCCATAATATTCTGAGATTTCTCTATTTTCTGGACTTGAGCAGGACAGTAATTAGTGCTGGCAATCATAAGTTGAATGAGACCATGTCTATGGGTGGTAAAAAATACATACAAAAAAATCCACTTACGACTTGTGTCCCACACAAGCTGCTGCTTTACGTCCTGCCAGTTGGTTCCTTGTCAAATCAGAGGCTACTTCATCTAGAAATGAACTGTTCCTGTTCATCAGTTCTTCCCAAAACCTTTATTGGGCAAAAGGTACCAAATACAGGGCTAAGCTTCAGGTTGTCTGGCCAATGTGTTCTGTTTTATTTATAACCTCATTGTGATTTCTATATGTTACCCTCAAAAGTAATGGAAAATTATTCATTGTAATCAATGTCTGGTAATGGGAAAACTTGAAAACTTGTCTTCAGGTCACACTCTTCCGTTGTGTGCAGTGAATCCATATCTAGTGGTCTTATAAACCTTTCTTTTCCACTGAATATGAGCTGGGACATATGTCTGTCAAATTTTATTGTGGTTTTGCACTTTATTATTCAAGTTACCTGAGTAGCTAAAAGATAAGTTTCTCTTAAGGATTTCTGATACAGCAGTTAGTGTTGCAAAATGCTCTTAGAAAATTTCTGCTGTGAATGTGGGTTATAACTGCTATGATAATGTTAACGTACAGAAAACCAATCTAATAAACAAAATAAAACTTTGTATATTTGTTAATGAAGCAAAGAACCGTCTTAATCACTTGTTTTGATTTTCCTCAGCCTATAAAGAAGTGAAGAAAAGCTTAGGCTGGCTTGTTTTTGGCTGGAAGCTTTAATCCTGATCCCCAGATCTGTGTCCAAGTCTGTGAGATGTGCCAGGTACCCAGCTCAGAGCAAGGTTTATCTTGAGCTGAGGGGAAGTGGTGAGTATGAAATCTCACAGTGTCCTGGTGTCAGACCTTCCTTGGCTCCAGCCAGCACGAGCAGATAGTGTCAGTCTGGATCAAACATTATCTTTTCATATGATCTTCTCTAGATCACCACCAAAGTGCTCCTTTTAAAGTGCTGTTCACATCTCACACTGCGTGTCCAGGGCAGCCTTGTTTGTTCTGCAGGTGTTACCTCCTCATTTTACAGAGGCTCTGCCTCTCTCACTCGGGTGGGGAAGGAAAGGAAGGTTGTAAAGACAAACTCGCCACAAATCTAAGCTTTAGATTTCTACATTTATTTGATTTCCCCTTCAGACTGGAGTGATGTGTGCAATGGCAATAACTGGATTGGGCACAGCAGTGATTATCCCTCGCCCTTGGAGGAGGCCCTGGCAGTTGTGCCTGAGAATGTTGCTGTGCCAAGCTCGGCCTGGCTCACCTTCCCCCAGCACTGCCCTTCTGGGGAAGCATTGCAGGCAGAGTGCTGGGAGCTGGGGGAGCCCCCTGAGCTGTGCCAGATCATCCTGGGCATTGGTGCTGTTCACTCCACTCCCGTGCTTTTCCTCATACACATCTGGGCTGATGTTGCTTTTGAAAGAGAACAGTAGGGAATGTGGTTCCCTAGCAGCAGCTAAAAAACAGGACTGAAAAGATGCTCCTGGGTCATTTGGCTTCTCTTACAGAAGTTAAAAGGTACTGGAGAATGTTGGTCCTAAATCTGCCCAGCTCTGTTTTAAAGCCAGCTTTTTTGTCCTCATTCCTTTTGTTAGATGTCATTTTAGAACAGTCTGAAAGGATAAAAAAACCCTTCAAAGACTGAAGTTTAATATGCTGCATAAATTTAATTTATGATGAGGAATTCACTAACCTTGGCCACAACCAACTGTTCTTTTCCCCTCTTCTTCACTTAGTCCTGGAGTGAATTTTGTACCACCACGGGCTTCACTTCTTACAGATGCACAATCCCAAGGGTTTGGACCTCTAAACAGAACAAGGTGTTGGGCAATGCTAAATTTGCTCCTTTGAGGCTGAGACAAAACAGTTTTTTCCTCATGCTGTAACACAAGCTTGAATTTTGATACAAAACTCCTCAGTGCTGTTGTCTCCAAGGCAGAGGAGGAGGGTTTGGCTCTCCTGGAGATGTCTGTGGAGGGGATGTCCCTGGCCTTCTCTGTGCCTCCCCTGCCCCACAGCCTGGCTGTGACACAGACTTAATGTCTGAGACAACGCAGGATGCAAAGCCCTGGGTGTGCTTGCTGGATTTCCTGAGCATTTTCTCCCTGACTTCTGGTTTTGCACCTTGTCCCCTCTGCCCCACCCAGGCCTGGCTGCTGTGACAGCCTGGGGAGCAGCAGGGCTGGGGCAGCACATTGTCACACCAAGGACTCCCACAGTGCAGGGAACAGCACCTGGACTGACTCCTTGCTGGTCACCTGGCATCTCTTCCCAGTCTAGCTTGGCATCCTCACAACTATTTTTGCCAGATTAGGGCAAGTTCATGGCTTTAATGTTCATTTTAGGTCAAGATTGAGGGGTTTTTAGGGTTAGAGGCTGTTCCTGGAGGAGAGTGTTGGAGTGTGGGGAGATCTGCTCTGGTTTGCTGGGGCTGGGACTGCTGCTCTTGCTTACCCACAGCAATTCCTTCCTAGCAAGGAAGGCTTTAATGTTCATTTTAGGGTCAGGAGCTCAGCAGCACTTGAGGTGCAAGGCTGTGAATTTGGGCTGCACTGCCGCACCTGGGCACTATCTGAGTGTGATTAATTGATAAAGGGTTTTATCTCTTCCCTCTCTCTGCCACCTTGCAGTGCCGTTTATCACCACGTGAAGATCACAAAGGCTTTCCCTGGCAGCACAGAGCCACAATTTGCAGTTCAGGAGTTGAGCATCCCAGGGAACCTTGTGGCGTTGGGCAAAGATCGCTGTGCTCAGACAACTTCAGTGAAGAGTTTGGTTACACTCTGCTACTGCTGCTCCTTTGGAATTTGTTCCTTGCTGTTAAAGGTTTATAAATCATGAGGATTCCTTTCTTGAGCAGTGACCAGAGGTGGCCATGGGGGAAGGTGGAGTTGTTTTTGTTGGGACTGTCAGTGACACTTCAAGCACTGAGAGGGAGAGACATTAAATTCCTCCAAGAACCAAGAGGAAGGGAAATTGAGTTCTACCCTTTCTGGAGACAGAACTGTTCTACTTAGTGTATCCAGAAGGAAAAGTGGTTTTTTTAGTGCTGTAATCCCATTATTGGTGACAAGGTAAGCAAAATAGATTTTCAATTGCTGATTTCTAATGCACGCTCAGATCTGCTGTATAAACACTTGTGGATTTGCATTTGGTATCACAGTCAAAGGAGTGATTCCACCTGATGGATAGAGAAATTTCAGAGAATATTTTGTACTGTTTCACTAAGCTGAGTATAAAACCCTATATCTAAATTAGACGTGTCTTTGACATTTTATTATTTCATAATTGTAACTCCTAGGCTTTCCATAGTAGGTAATTGCTTTTTTCCCTGAAGCTGCCTTAGTCTCCAAGGATAAATGATGGGTGAAATAGATGCCTGAGTTCCTGAAGTTTTAAAGTAAAGAGAATAAAGTATGAGCTAAAAGTATAATTCACTTAGTTTCCCTTCTTGCTGCTGGGTATCTAACCTCCAATAAAGCCACAGTGAAAAATGCTGTGAAAAAAATTAAAAGCCTGAGCTTTAAGAAAAGGCACGGTGAGTGAATTTCCTAACTAAAATGTTAATTGGAAGGATTTTACCTTGCTCGTTGAGGAAAATGTGGTAACCAATTTTTCCCTGCTGTTTGCACAGCCGTGTGTTATTAATAATTTTGTGTGGTTCTCTACAGCTGCTTAACGAGTGACAAACAGAATTTCCTTAAGTGGCTTGGAATGGGAGAGCAGAAATTCCTTTCAAGGCTGTAATGCAGTAAGGATAATAAATATTGCCTGTGAAGGTTAAGAAGAAAACCTCTCAGGTGATGAGGTTGGAAAAGAGCTCCAAGGTTGGGCTCAATCTTTGAGTGATCCCCACCAGCCCAGGGCACTGAGTGCCACCTCCAGGCCCTCCCTGGACACCTCCAGGGATGGAGACTCCCCTCAGTCCTCTGGATCTGCACAAACTCTGCAATAACCATATCTAAATAAAATCCCCCTGTGATCCTTTAGCCAGCCCCAGTATTTAGGGAGCCTGGGTAGACTCTTGTCAGACACAAATTTAATGCACTCTGAAGCCCCACAAAGAGCCATGGTTGCTGCAGGTAATGGGAGAAAAAAAAAATCCCACCTTATTTCTATTCCGTAAGAATTACAAAGTGTAAGGAGCAAAGAAAATGTAATTCAGCTGAGTTTTGCCTGCCCTTTTTACATGACTTTAAATATAAACCCAAAGCAAACGTTTAACAGCAAGGCCTTGTGCAAGTCAGTATTTTTTATCTGAATGAGAACTGAGCTGTTCTTTTCAAAACCAAATGTCTGCATTACCAAGACATAAAAGCAAAGTACGGGTGTTTTTTTTTTTTTCCCTTACAGCATAAGGAGAGACTTTTTTGTCATGAAACACGAGCAGTGCCAACTGCTGACAGCGCCAAAGTAAGTGAAGCTCAACCTGTTGACCTCTTGCTATCTGGAGCTTTTTCTCATGAACATGCAATAATGGTTCTGTAATTCCCTGCCAATAGAAGGCAGCAAGTTGCATTAGCAGAGTAATGCACGAGGAGAAGAGAGCTGAGGTGTGAAAGCTCCTGTTGTACTCTGTCTGGCAGACAGGAGTTAAACAGCAAGGCTGGCACCTGCAGCAATTAAGGAGCTGAGCTGCTCCTTGGCCAGTTCTCCTTTCCTGAGGTGTCAGGTGTGATGTGTAACCTCGTCCCAGGGTGTGCTCCACGAGATGTGGAGCCCAGGGGGACATTCCTGGTGTCCCAGTGACACCATATCAAAGTATTCCTGGTGTCCCAGTGGGGGAGGAAAGCAAAAGCCCCCAGTGTGAGCTGGTGCTGCTCTGTTTACCCCGTTCTTGGGCCAAAACAATCAGCACCCACATCCTCCTCCACATTATGTGGCTGCAACTCTAAGTGGTAGAGAAGGATCAGGTGCAAAACCCCCTCCTGACAGTTTATTTAATGAATTTGGTACAAAATCATTCTTTCTTTCTACAGGCTGCAAAGTGAAGCTGTGGGGTCACTGGGTTTGGGGCTGGAGAGTGCCCTGTGTCCCTCTCTGCCCTCAGCCTTAGCTCAGGGGACAACTTCCAGCCCCCACTTTGTGTTTATTTCCAAACCCTTTGAGGCTGCTGAGGATGGATGGGGCTGCTTTGCACGGGGACACCTCCACACACATTTGTTTCCACTGCAGCAGCCACTGGGCTGTGTTCTGTGCTCAGCTCCCATTCCAGCTCTTCCCCAAGCCATCAGTCACTGTCCTTCCAGCCCAACTTCAGGAGCAAGTGGAAAAGTTCATCATCAAAAGTGCCTAAAGTAAATGGATTTTGCTAGGAACAGTTCATCTGCAAACTGCTCTTGCTCCTGTTCATCTCTGGATTGTCTGTCTCTCCGAATTGAGGACCCAGAACTAAATTTTACCAGCTGGCAGCTTTGTGGGTTTCCTGACTCCTTAAAAGCCAATTCAAAACCTGCACCTCCTGCTGCTTGCCTGCCTTGCAGGCAAGACTTGTTACTCCTCTCTTCCCAAAATCCATTTGGAGGAGAATTATGTGGTAGAAATTAATTAAAAACATGGACTTAACATTTATTTTCTTGATCTCTGAAAACTATCCCAAGTGGTGAGCATTAGTCTTGTGGGTTTGGTTTGTTTTTTTGGGGTTTTTTTTGGTTTTTTTTTTTTTTTTTTTGCTGGGAGGCTAGGGGATGATGATTACAAATTAGTTAAACATTTAAATAATGTCTCAAGATGTTTCCATATTAATTCATAAGTGTGGGGTCACTCACCACAGGGGGAGCTGGGTAAGAATTTTGGTTTTATATATACTATATATGGTTCCTGTTGTTGGGATGATATTGCTGCCCTTCTGACTGCCACTGCTTTGCTGAAATCTCCCCTTCCATGGAGCAAAGGAGTTGTAAAAGCTGCTGCATCTCTCAGTAGCTGAATTAGCAGCAGAAAGCAGAGAGATCATTCTGAATGAATTTTATCCCTGAGCTATTAAAGCTGGAAAAGCCAGCCCTCGATCTACATCTCTCACATGTGACACACCTACAATTCTCTTTCAGTCTCCATGGTAAAAAGCTGCTTCTAGGCTGATTTATCTCAGTGAAATAACTTCAAACTGGACACAAGAACTCACACCGTGGGCAGTGGAGCATGAAAACTAGAAGGACAGTGCTGGAAATTGTCTAATTAAATACTAAAATGAGGTTTGACATTTTCCTTAGACCAAGTGTGGCAGTGGAACATCATTCCTGAGAGCTGCTGCTGTTGGTATGGAAAGATTGAGGGGTTTTTAGGGTTAGAGGCTGTTCCTGGAGGAGAGTGTTGGAGTGTGGGGAGATCTCTGGTTTGCTGGGGCTGGGACTGCTGCTCTTGCTTGCCCACAGCAATTCCTTCCTAGCAAGGAGCTCAAAAAGCTGTGTCTTTGCTTTGCCAGCACTGCCTCCACCCCTCCCCAACGTTTGGAACATCCCTCAAAAGGCAACTCTACACACAAAAATAAAAATTTAAAAAAAAAAAATCTGTAATTTGCAGTTTTGGGGAGGACTCATTTTCCTTTTCTCATGGATCGCCTCACTGTGAAAAATCCATCCTCTGTGCTCCAGTGTTCATCAGTGTGGCACTTCAGAAATAAACACCCAGCCCCTTCCACATCACGGGCAGAGGACAAAGGTGGCCTTGTCCCAAACTGGAATGTGGTTCCAGCCAGCCCAAACTTCACCTGACCTCCACCACCTGCTGGGTTTTCTGTGTCTCAACTTCCCTGTGCCTCAGGTAAGGACTGCACTCAACAGGGCCCTGATTTCAGCTGCATTGCTGTCATAATAATAATATTATTAAAATAATAATAATAATAATAATAATAATAATAATAATAATAATAATAATAATAATAATAATAATAATAATAATAATAATAATAATAATGGCATTTCCCAGCTGCAAAGGAAAGCTTTGCAGGCAGGGAATGTCACGTTTTAAGAGTGCTGCAGTGTTTGGAATGAGAACCAATTTAATGAGAGCAAAGGCAAGTCACTTACAGTGTGGGCACACTCCAAAATTAGATGGTATCCTCTAAATATTTCAGAATTGAGATGAAATAAATAAGTCAGTATCTTTTTAGCTAAAGAGCTCAGATAATTTTCAGCATGGATTATATTGCCAGGAGAAAATGGGAGAAGCAAATACTGGGGGGAAATAGTCATAATTTGTAGAAAATGATTGTGTGGAAGGTGAAAATATTAATTGTTTCACTCATCTGGCTGCTGAGTATTTTCTTCCTGGAGCAGGAAGATGCTCAGGTTCCTTAAGCTGCTCCGTCCCCTCCTGGGCTAGAGCAGTGGCATCATCCCTGGACACAAATCCTTCTCCAGGCCATGCTGGCTCAGGTGCTGCTTCATTCCAGCTGAAACTCTGGGGTGTTTTAGCTCCCTTTCACCTGAGAGAGGAATGGAAACCCAAAAAGGGTTTTACCCACCCTCTCTATATGGTTAAATAAGTTTGATTTACCCCACAGACAGAACTTCTGAGCTATTGAACATAAAAAATGAAACTGTGGTGCCCATCTTGGCAAATCATTGCCCTAATATGTAATAATTAACCTCAAGATGGGACTTGGAAGGTCCCATGCTGGAAAAGGGGCTGATTTTTCTCCATACCTGGTACACACAGAACATCTCAGGGATGTATTGATCAAAGAACCACCGTGGTCACTGCTGTGAGAAAGAAGAAAACCACGGGAGGCTGAAACAGAGCGGATGAAGCACCCTCAGCAGAGTCAGGGGAGTGTTTTATGGCAACAGGGGACAGTGGCAGGACAAGCTGGGACAGTGGATGTGTGGAAAAGGGGATTGTCACAGTTGTGTTTTCTGGAAAAATCCCTTTGCTCAGGATTCTTCTCCTGGGAAGCTGAGAAGCCTCAGAGAAAAAGGAAAACAATATTATCTCATTTGCTTCTCCTGTGTTTTGCTGCTCTGGAATGTGGTTGGAGATTGTTCATCCAACTGGTCATTGTTTCATTGGTTTCATGTGAGTTGTTTTGACTTTAGGACCAATCAGTGCCAAGCTGTGTTGAGACTCTGGAGAGAGTCACAAGTTTCATTATTATCTTTTCAGCCTTCTGTCTGTATCCTTTCTGTATTCTTTAGTATAGTTCAGTATAGCATTCTTTAATATAACAGAGTATCATAAAATAATAAATTAGCATTCTGAGAACATGGGGGCAGATTCATCACTCCTCCCTTTGTCTGGGAACCCTGCAAATACAATAAGCTGGGACAGGGGATGTGTGGAAAGGTGGAGCTGTGGGACAGTGGGTGTGTGGTTCTCCCCCTGCTCCTCAGCACTGTCGTGAGAGGGGGAGCCAGAGCAGTGCTGCTAAGGAGATCAAGGACCTTGATTAATCTTTTCTTGATGAGAGATTAAGTCCTTGGCTCGTTCAAAATCTATTCAAGGTTAGAAGAGAGATTCTGAATCTCTCCTCTAATATTTGGGGTGGATAGAAGGAGAACTGCTGGGGCCAGGAGCTGATGGGATTGTGGGGTCAAGCTGTGGTGGCCAGGCCATGCCCACAGCTCCTGGCACAGGAGAGCCTCCTTTTCCTCTCCTTTTCCTCTCCTTTTCCTCTCCTTTTCCTCTCCTTTTCCTCTCCTTTTCCTCTCCTTTTCCTCTCCTTTTCCTCTCCTTTTCCTGGAAGAATTCTGTGTTCTGCTGGACACCTGACAGGTGAAAGGACAGCTCCTTTGGGAAAAGGAGCCCAAATGGCTGGAAGGTGGGATGGGAGTCCTGGGAACCATTGTGTAACTCAGGACAGGAGATGAGATCAGGTCTATAAATACCTGGGGCTTATCTCCACCTCAGGCAGGAGGTTTAAAGGCTGCTGAGCCACTGGAAATGTTTTCTCTGTGCCCCTCACACGACTCAGCTGGGCACTGGCTGGGCCCAGCCATCTTCCTCTTCCCCCCTTGACTGCTGTAATTCATTTTTTATTTATTTTAGGGCTCTGTGTGTGTGGCAGGGGGGATGTCTGGGCTTTTCTCACTTTTTCTGAGTGACAGATTTGGCTGCACGAGTCAGGGCTGGGGGGCAAAGTGGAGCAAATGCTTAAGCACCTGGGTAGAATAAACTCATTTTGTGTGTGTGCATTACAGCAGCAATTCCCTTCCTCCCCCTACAGAGGTGCTGGAAATTGTGAATTGCTTGGAAGGGAGCTGGGACCTGGGGGAGGGCTGGTATAATGTAGGGATCAATTGAAGCTCCACTCTAAGGGAGCTTCTTCAGCACAAAATTCTTTTGGAATAAAAAAAATGTCACTTTGGACAGATTGCATCTAGCTCTAAAAATGGATCAAAGCTTGTCGCTAACTAGAAAAATAGAAGTGTGTGTGTGAGGAGAAAATTATTAAAAAATCAAGATTACTTAGCTCAACATTTGCAAAAGAAGATTAAAACCAATTAAATTTTAGGCATTGGTTTTTATTTCTTTAAATCTGAATTAAAACATCTCTAGCAGAGGAAAACTCCTGATTCAGCTTGAAGATTATATAATATAATATAATATAATTAATATAATATAATTAATATAATATAATATAATTAATATAATAATATACAATATAATACAATATATAACATATAAATTATTTCCTTGCCCTTTTTTCTTGTATCATTTGTAAAAACAGAGGGGTTTTTTTTGGTAAGTCTTTCTTAAGCTGAGGGAGGTCTTGATGGCATTCATTTATATTTTTGGGTAATAAAGAGTGTGGGGAAAATGTACCCAGGTAAGAGTCCAGCACTAGTACAGTTATAAAATTATAAAATTATATATATATATAAAATTATAAATTGGCCCTGAATAATTTAGGTGTGCAGTTCTTATTAGAGCAGCTTGTCAGTGGTACAGCTGCCCAGTGGGAACTGTAAGAAGAAAATAGAAATTACCAAACAGCAAGGAAAAATCCAATTGATGCTGGGGCAAAGTGAGAGATGATTAAGTTTTGGGGAAGACTCTGTATTTTGTTGCTCACAGCATCAGAGGCTTTGGAGGTTTGTTCTGGTGCTGGATCTGTGCATGACCTGCATGAAATGCAGAGGTGGGAAGGGAATTTATCATGAATTTATCACTGAATCATGAGGTGATGGGAATTACAGGAGGAAAAGGGACTCTCTCCTGTCACTCAGTCCTTTCCCCTGGCACATGAAAATGAATTCAGTCTCACTGTTTGAGCTGTTTCTAATATTCAGGATGAATTGCTCCCATCCTTGCTGCACGCCGTTCCTCACATTTAGAACCATTGCACCACACTAAACAGGGATTTTCTGTCTTTCTTGGCTGCCTCCAGTGACCCCCGCCCTTTGTCACCCCCTTGTTTGTGCCACCCAAGCTGGGCACACTGAGGCCTTGCCGCCTCCTCTGCCTCCTTAGGGAAAACAACCACAGCAGTGGTGTTGGAATTTAGAATGCAGAGATCTGCTGGGTGAGGACTGGTATCAGATGGGATCTCGGTGCTGCAGCTGCTACCTGCAGCTTGATAAACGCCCTGATGGAAATTCCAAGGCTGGCAAGTTCTGGGTTTCCTCTTCAAGTCCAAAGCAGCATGGGCAGGTGAGGGAGGGGATTCTGCCCCCCTGCTCTGCTCAGGTGGGAGCCCACCTGGAGCTGCTGGAATGAGCCCAGAGGAGGGCACAGAGCTGCTCCTGGAGCTGGAGCCAGGCTGGGAGAGCTGGGGGTGCTCACCTGGAGAGGAGAAGCTCCAGGGAGAGCTCAGAGCCCTGCCAGGGCCTGAAGGGGCTCCAGGAGAGCTGGAGAGGGACTGGGGACAAGGATGGAGGGACAGGACACAGGGAATGGCTCCCACTGCCAGAGGGCAGGGATGGATGGGAGATTGGGAACTGGGAATTCCTGGCTGGGAAGGTGGGGAAGGGATAGGACAGAATTCCCAGAGCAGCTGTGGCTGCCCCTGGATCCCTGGCAGTGCCCAAGGCCAGGCTGGACAGGGCTTGGAGCACCTGGGACAGTGGAGATGTCCCTGCCATGGCAGGGGTGGCACTGGGTGATCTTTAAGGTCCCTCCCCACCCAAACCATCCTGGGATCCCAAATCAGCTGTTGCTGTGTCAGGTCTGAGCTGTGCTCGCTGCTGGGGTTCCCTTTTTGGAGAGCACAGCTGCTCTGGATCAAAGGCTCCTTCCCCTCAGAGTATCCCAGTGCTCAGGAGCAGTTCTGCTTGCTGGAGCCCGGGCAGGTTCAATCCTGGCCCTTGAGATTTGCCTTTTGCCTTGTTTAAGATGAGAAACCTTTGGGGGCAGATCCCCCCAGGGAAATGCCCAAGCAGGGGCTGAGCTGCTGTCCCTGCCAGCAGTCTCCTGCTTGGAGAAGGCTTTGCAGGGCGTCTGGATGGTGTGAGAAATGGTTTCAAGGATGAAGTTAGTCACTGTCAAACAGCTGAGAACCCAAGGCTGTGCTTCAGCACTGCAGTTTCACAGCTTTATCTGAGTTCTCCCAGTTCCCAGCACTACCATGAAGAAATTTGTTCCATCTCAGCTCCTGCTCCTTTCCCCCACTTTTCTCCTCTATGAAGTTTATAATTTGCCTCATAGTTTGATGTTATGGAAATTACTTTAACATCACCTTTTAGTCAGATGTTCCCTGAGGAGCCTGACTTACAATACAATTTAGTCAGAAACGAATTTGTCTTTGTAACAAACTGCAAATTACCAAGCTCATGAAACACCACTTCTCATAAATGCCTCTTACAGCCTTGCAGATTTGAGTCCTAGAGCAACAATCAGGCTCCAACCTTTCCTTATTTGTCTTTCTGTACTGACTGCAGAGCAAAAATTACAAAGGCACTTGGGTTTGAAGTGGAAAGTTGTGCATTTTGAACCTGTTGTGATCATCCACAGAACAGCTGTGCCTTTGTGGGAGGATAAGAAATGTTTGTAAACACTGGTACCAGGTTTGCTGTGCTGAGGGAAGTGAGCAGCAGCATGGACAAAGTCCAGGTCGTTGAGGAGAAATCCCTGCAGAGCTGGATTTGTCATGAAATGGGGGTGGCATTGATCAGGAATGGTTTGAAGTGGTGGTTCCCAGACACTGACTCTTGATCCCAGCTCCAGAAGCTGTGTCCCACGGGGCAGGGCAGTGTTTCCCCTCCCTGGATCCCTTCTTGGTCCATTCTGAAACAGAGGAGCTCCCCCACCCTGGAGTGCTGGTGCCACAGGACTGCCCCCAGGACTGAGCCCCCATCACCCAGTGCTTTGTCAGGTTCATGTCCTTGCACCCAACACATGCAGAAATCCCTGGCAGGTCTCCAGGAACAGATTTCAGCCCGTGAGCAGCCTGGCATTGCAGCATGAGCACTGGGGAACTCCCAGGATCCAACATCTCCAGCTCTAATGCACTTCATCGTGGGCAAATTCCTCCATGGCCTTGCTGCCAGCCTGCAGGTGAAGTTTAATATCTTCTAAAGTTATGTGCCTGCTTCTGCATGGATCAATTTCTTGAACTGCTTCATAGCTGCATGTGGCTCTTCCTTAAATGCCTTTATTTCAGGTGCAGCCAGTAGCATCAATGTACTCCTGCCGGTGTGGAGAGAACCTTCTGTACAAGAGTTGTTTTTCAGGAATTCCCAGGGAGTTCCAAAGAATCACAGAATGGATTGGGTTGGAAAGGGCTTAATTATCACCTCCTTTCACCCCACCATGGGCAGGGACCTCTTCCACCAGCCCAGGCTGTTCAGAGCTCCATCAACCTGGCCCTGAGCTCTTCCTTTTCACTCTCATCTATCTCATCTTAATTGTTATGCTAAAAGCTTGAAAATGAGTTCTCCCTACTAATTTACCATGATTTATTGAGATGACTTTGTGTGTTGTGCCAATATTTTTTCACCTGTGTGCGTGTCAGCCATCAGAGTGAATTATGGCATCAGTTAGAGGGTGGCTGTGATTTCATCTGATAAATCAGCTTGAAAGAAAAGAGAAGATGGAGTCTGGAAAGCAAGCTGGGTGAAATTACACATAAATGAAGGTGGAATTAAAAGAAAAAAAATTATATATATTGTTACCACTGTAAAAAAAATGGTTGCATTTATATAATAGATGAAAAATGTCTCATTTCCTGGGAAATGGGATATCCCAGAAGGTTAATAAATATCCCATTATATAATAAATATAATAATGGTTATAAATATCCCATTTATATAATAAATATCCCATTTATATAATAAATATAATAATGGTTATAAATATCCCATTTATATAATAAATATCCCATTTATATAATAAATATAATAATGGTTATAAATATCCCACTTATATAATAGATGAAAGATATCTCATTTCCTGGGAAATGGGATATCCCACAAGGTAAAATCTGTCTCTTCACAGCAGAATGTGACCCAGGAAAGGTGAGTGGCAAACCCTGTGTGATTTCTGTGATTACAGGTTTATTCCTGGTCTGCACGCAGTCATTGATCCCTGCCAGCCAAGGGAATGCTGCAGGAATGTTCCAGGAGTGCTGCAGAGATCCCAGCCCAGCCCTGCAGAGCAGGACCCTTCCTCGGATCCATCACTGAGAGCTGCTCACAGCACACCCAGGAAATACCAGTTCAGAGCCTGCCTGCCCCTGCATGTGCTCACAGACCGTGATGTTCCCCCCTGAGCCCCCTGCACCAGCCCCTGGGTGATCCCACAGGGGATTTCTCCTGGATCTCTTCCTAAGGGGCCTCAGTGGCTGCACAGCTCCTGCCTGACACTCCCAGGTCTTTGGAGACCCTTGCAAAATGCAGGTCTGCCAGTGCTTCTCCCTGATAATTCTGATTTCATTCTGAGTGTATCAGCCGGAGACATCAGACACAATAGAGGCTCTGCTGCCTCTGATTCACCTGATTATAAAAGAGATGGGTTTTAATGCAGACACATCGAGTGAGAAAGGCACAGACTGTGGGGAAGGAAATGAGTGTGATTGATGAGCTGAGATGCACAAGCACAAGTGTTGCAAGCCACAAACATCTCTGCAGCTCCTTTCTTCTTTTGTAAAGGAATCTGAAAGCCAGGGAATAAAATGTGCTGGAGCAGGAGCAGGATACTGCTGGAATAAATGTGTGTTTATGCAGTGAATAATAGTACAGCAGGACCCTGACTGTTGACACAAAACAAATAACAACTCTTTATAGAGCCAACCAAAACGTGTTTAGTTGCAAATGAGGAAAATAATAAGCAAGGCAGACCTTCTGCTGTGTGAGCTATTTGTTCCTGAGTCCCATTCTGAGGCGAGACCTGGAGATAATTGGGGATTTCTTTGCCATGTTCACAGGTGTTGAGGATCGGGGGCACTCAGCATCAGCTGTGCACACAGAAGATTGCTGGTTTCCTCCCGGAGATCTGAAATCCCATTCTTCTCTCTATCCTAATGAAGCTCAGAGGTGCCCCTTTATCTCCCCTCATAATGAGCTGATGTTCCTGCAGCTGGAGCAGGGAACTTGCAGCAGGGTCAGAGGCGCAGCTCTGGCTGGATCCTGGGGAACTTGGTCTTGAAGCAGCCAAGGGAAAAAAAAACTGATCTTCCTGCATTCCCCTGAAAAAAAAATAAATAGACTTTGAAAGTGTGTTACTGGAAAGGATTTCAGAAATGTCAGAGGGGTGAAAAGAAACCAACTCTTACTTTAACAGGAAATTATCTCATAATCGTAAATCATGGAATGGATTGGGTTCAAAGGGACTTTAAAGCCCATCCAGTGCCACCCCTGCCATGGCAGGGACACCTTCCACTGTCCCAGGCTGCTCCAAGCCCTGTCACCTGGCTGAGAGCATCACTGGGAATCTGCTCCCTCTGCACAGAGTGCTCTCAGGTTAGAGAAAAGAATGGTTCTGGAACAGGTCTCTCAAAACGATAATAAAAGATTACTTTAAACTCTGATGATGAGGAGTTCTGTTGTTGCTTCATCAGTGGGGGGTCCCAGGGCTGGAGCCCCTCTGCTCTGGAGCCAGGCTGGGAGAGCTGGGGGTGCTCACCTGGACAGGAGAAGGCTCCAGGGAGAGCTCAGAGCCCCTGCCAGTGCCTAAGGGGGCTCCAGGAGAGCTGGAGAGGGACTGGGAACAAGGGATAGAGGAACAGGGTAAGGGGGAGTGGCTGTAAGCTGCAGGATGGTAGATTTAGATTGGATTTTGGGAAGGAATTGTTCCCTGGGAGGGTGGGCAGGCCCTGGCACAGGGTGCCCAGAGCAGCTGTGGCTGCCCCTGGATCCCTGGCAGTGCCCAAGGCCAGGCTGGACAGGGCTTGGAGCACCTGGGACAGTGGAAGATGTCCCTGCCATGGCAGGGGTGGCACTGGGTTATCTTTAAGGTCCCTTCCAACCAAACCATTCCATGACCCCATGATTCACAGGGGAACAAGGGGAGATGCTGCTTCATGGTGGTTTGGGAAGAGATGCCTAAATACCACAGCTAATCCTGGCTGGAATGAACATCCTGGGTTTGACATGAAATGTTGGACTTTCAGTTCATTTTTCTGAAATGAAATATTGCTCCAAGAAAGCTGGTAATAAAGTAATACCCACGTGAAGGAGAACAGAGTCATCTCAGTAGAGCTGTAAATACAAGCCTGGTAGTTTATTTAGATGAATCAGCTCCTTCTATAGAGCAAATCTGTCTCCCATCTATAAATGGATGTGATTTAGATTACAGATTTATTTCCCTCAGAGGTTTATGGCTCTTAGTATCTAGATTTAAACCTATTTTCTTGCCCTGTGGCCTGTGTTTTTTTATTACTAAAGCTATTTTTGCTTTTTAGTATCTGGAACCATGGTTGTGAAGATGATAAATACATCTAGGGCAGGTACCTGTGAAACTTGTGTTTTCTGGGCTGCAAACGTGCAATTTTCACCCTCACTGCTCCACTGGGTTTGATATCCCCTGTCCTGTGTTTTATCTTCCCCTCTGCTATTTCACATTCCAATTTGAGACGCTGGTTTTCTTGAACTGGGCGGTGTCTGTTGTCCTTCCGTTGAGTTGGGCACGTTCACCACCACCCATTGGTAGCTGGATTTCATCCAGAGTTGGATTTTATCAGATTTTATCATTCCCTTTCTGGCAATGCCACCACACTCAGAGCCCAGCAGAGCTGGGGGATGTGCTCCCTTTCCATGGGCTGCAAAATCTGAGTTTTCCTCTTGGGATGCTCCCTGCAGGGTTTGAAAGGCCAGCTTTAACTGTGCAGCTGGACACTGAAAATGGGTGGCGACTGCCAATCAATGTGTTACTAAAAACACCTCTAAAAGGGGGGAAAAGCCTTGTGTAACCTCTGATCCAGAAAACTGGGGTTTGCACCAGCTGGGAAGAAGAGCTTGAGTTCAGGGCTCAAATCAAAGCTGCCTTCAGCATCCTGAGTGGGAGCTTGGGTGGGAGAACCTTCCCAGGAGTAACCAGCCTGGTCACTTGGCTAGGAAATGCTTGTAAGGGCAAGTAAATCTTGAATTTTACTGCTTTGGTAATTAAATCTCATCAGAGCAACAATGAAACTTCGGCTTCTAGAAGTTATCTGGGGCTGTGACCATAACTGTCCATTCCTGAATAAATTTCCCCACCTCTCTGACTTTTATATTGGGGTACAACCATACAACCACATTTTCTGATTTATTGTACCTTTTACTGCAACAGCACCTTCCATTTCTCAATGTCCGTTCTTATAATTTATATTTTTTGCTTATTTTTCCCCATTTCTTCATCGCTAGAGGTGAACTTCCCTCTCACACTGCTTGTTCAGATTACCTTGGGTGAGCTGCTCCTCAGCCTCAGAGGGGCCACAGAGGACAAGTGGCTCTCAGGAGGCAGCCCTGGGCCACCAGAAGTTGTTCTAAAATATCAGAAACTTCAGGTAATGGAGTCTTCATTAATTCCTCGAATAATTTCTTTTAGACTTATGTTCTTAAAAAAAAAAAAAAAAGAAAAAAAAAGGAGTTTTAAAAAGCTTCTTCAGGTCTCTAATTAGAATTTTCTTTCCTGCAGTTTGAGGTCACCACCAAAGTTTTCTGGACTCAGATGAAGGGGAGTTCCCTCCTTGCAGTGCAGGAGGTACTTGGGGATTGTTGTCACAGCTTCCCCCAGTCCCCTCTGAGCTAAAATAACCACACAGCTCTGCCTTGTTGTCTCCTTCACCCACAGATTTGCTGGACCTCTTTCCAGCACTGTAAAGATGCATAAATGTGTGTATAAATATTTATATATTTAAATAGATCCTTAACTCCTGCGTTTTGTGAAAGAACAGCACTGAAAACAATCCTGATCTCTAACTTTGCTGGCAGGTGGTGCCTCCCAAATCTGTGTCACCAGACCACTGCCATCACCCAGGTGGCACCTGGAGCTGCCTGGCACCAGGGTGTTTGTTGTTATTATTCTTGAAAACATCAAAAACCAGCAGGGGCTGAGCTCACCCTCCCATGGGGGTGAACCCCGAGCACCCCCTGCTTTGCTGCTCTCCTGACTGGGTTTAATCTTCACAATTGATGCCTTGTGCAGGCTGCCCTGGAGCAGAGGCTGGACAGAGCTCCAGAATAAAGCAGGGATTTATTCAAAGCATCTCCTCCATGGATCCACCTTGGGCAGCACAAGAGCCCAGCCAGGGCTGCCCCCAAGAGGAACCCAAATGGTCCCAAAATGCACGAGCGCTCCCGGGGTCTCTGCCTTGGCTCAGCTCTGCTCCATTTGCACCTTGCAGTTCATTGTCCAGTTCCAGCTTTAGCCCAGGCACTCCCACCCTGCTTGTTTTCCTCTCTGCAGCCCACGCTGTTTGTGCTCCTGGGCTGAGCTTTGGATCATTTGTCCTTGGTGCCCAGCTGGAGCAGGAATTGTTTTGTCTCCCTGCTCTGTGCAGAGCTCAGCATCCCCTGATATGGAGCTCAGACCCACACACTAAAGCAGCACAGAACCTGAAAAGTAAAAAACTAAACCCTGAGGCATCACAATAATGAGGAGAACACCTGTCTAGAGCCCGGATTTCTGAAGTGCCCTGTGCTGCTCTGGCTGTGGCTGTGGCAGGAGCTTTGTCCTTGCTCAGGGTGTCCTGGCCACTGCTCACCTCCTCTGCTGGCAGCCCACGAACATCATTATGTTATTCCTGATTACTTTTTTTTTTTCCTGGATGGAAATAATGCTGTCATGTTGTTCTGTCCTCCCTTTGCTGGCAGGCAGGGAGAACAATTGCCTTTTCCAATTTCCTGCTCCTGGGCTGTTTTCCACGGTGCCTCCACGAGAGCTGCTGGGGTTTGAGGTTCAGTGCTCAGACTCTGCAAACATCTGTCTGCTCCCATTATGGTCCAGCCCATTCCAGGGACAGCCCTCACCCTCCTGTCCTTGGGGTTAACTCCCTGCTTGACATCTTTAATAAGACTAATTAAATAATGGATTGAACATTCTGGCCTTGGCGTTGCTGAAATCTTTCTCCAAAGAACCAGCATTTCCCCCTGGTTTCCCTCTTGTCTTTGCTCCTGCTTTACTTTGCCTTGGAATACATTTTTTATTCTTTTTATATATATTTTAAATAAATATATAATTTTATTTATATGATATAAATATAATGTATAATATATAATATATATATTTATATATATTATATATTATATATTTTTAATTATAATTTAAAAAACCCTTTTTTATCCTTTCATGTTTGTGCCATTGTACTTTTCAATGCCCTTGATTCTGATAGTTGCTCATAAAAATTTATATCTATAGAGATATATGTATTAAACCTTCTGAAATTAGTGGTAATATGATAGCTCCCGTCATTTCTAAAAATGAATTTCCCCCCATAACTTTCCTGGCATATTTTAGCAAAAGTGCATGATTCCTTAGTAGATCAAATCATATTTTCTCTTTTTTTTCATCTTCCTTTTGCTTTTGAGCACCCTGTACCCTCTCAGTATCCTTCAATAATCAGCAGAGAGCTCAGAATGCATAAGAAAATACCAACATTCATGTAAAAAGGGAATTTAATTATAATCAGAGCTTAGTTTTGGCTCTGCTTGAGTTTTTTTTTTTTTTAAGGGCAGAAGCAGACTTTGTAATTGGGGAAGTATGAAGTGTATTGCTTCTCAAATGGGCTTCAGTAATTAAATAAGAATTTCTAAAGGGCAGCATCACGCTGCCTCACTTCAATGATTTTTTTCCAAGGATACAAGAAGAGATTTCTGATGGCTTTGACCAGATTTTGCTAGAATAGATCAGTGTCATATTTGCAGCTTTCAATGGTAGGAGCAAATGTTGGTTTGTGCTGTGAGGCCTCAGCAGTTTTGTTCTGTGCGCTGGCTGCAAACCTCGGGATAAGTTCTCAGGTTTCACTGGCACTGGGAAGAAATACAACATTTAAACTTGGTTTTTAAAGCCCCCAGTGAGAAGCTTTTGGGAAGAGAATTTGGAAGATAATGGCAGAGCCACGGGAGGTGTGGATTGGGAGGGACCTTGAAGCTCATCCAGTGCCACCCCTCAATGGACAGGGGCATTTCCACTGTCCCAGGCTGCTCCAAGCCCCATCCAGCCTGGATTTGGGCACTTCCAGGAATGCTCTTGAGCACCAGGTGCCTGTCAGTTCTAATTCATAAACCCAGGGTCACGGCTGTGATGGTGCAGCCAAAAATGCCACGTTCTGCTGGTGATTCCTTGGCTTTGCACTGAAGGCCAGCAGCAAACCCAGCTCTGTGAGGGGAGCTTGCAGCAAACAACAGGAGTTTGTTGTCCTGGGGCCAAAACATGGGGAAAAAAACAGAATGTTGGTGGATTTTAAAGGAAACTTCTGATTTTTAACGGTGATCTTATCAATGAATTCTCAATTCAGCTGCTGTCTCCCCAGCCTTCTTAAATTCAGTTTTCCCGGGGTTGTACTTGTGGTGCTGCCCTGCTTTGCCCCTGCTGCTGCTCCAAAGGGGTGACCCAGCTGCCCCCTTGGAAGCTCCACCACTGTGGGATCAGAAATCTTTCCAATGAATTGAAAAGGTGGGGGGAAAAACAAAAAATCAATGCTGAGCGCTCCGTGACGTGCACTTCAGCTTTTAGCCTTTGCCAGGCTCAGAGCACACATGTATGGGATGGTTTTAATGAAGATGTATCAAGGCAGAGTCACTGTTTGAGCAGTTCCTGCTGTCCCCAGGTAATGAGCTCAGACTCAGAGCTGCTGCTGCTGCTGCCTCTGCTGCAAATCCAAGTTGTTGTCATGGGGATGCTGGGGGTCAGCACTCCCCAGCGGAGCTGCAAAGGTGTGGGAAAGCCCATCCTTCCCCTTTACCAAGGCATTTTCCTGTCTCACAGTTTCATCCACACAGGTACAAAATGGCCAGAGCACAGGGAATTGTTTTCCCCTGCCTCGCTCAGGAAAATGCTGAAGCTGTCATGCTGGTGGGGAAATGGAGGTGGATTTTACCTCTCACCTAAACCTCAAGTCACTCCCAAAAACCACGACCTGTAATCCTTGATTGAAGGACTGGGCAACATACGGTAGAAACCCTGCTGGTTTTAACTCAATTATTTCCAGCTAAATGAGAGAGGCTGTGTCAGAAACCTGACCAAAGCTCTGTGGGTCTTCTGCCCTTTTCGACGGTCCCCACAAAACCCCACATTGTTTGAGGCTCTTGGAAACCCCAGCAGGAGATTTAGGGGGAGAATCCTCAGTTAGAGACCCGGCATCAGACATTTGTCCCTGCCAGAGGAAGGTTTTGCAGTGGGATCTGTGGTGGTGCCTCCCCTGCCCGTGTGCAGCCAGGTGCTGCTGTGTTAAAAGGTAAAAACAGTTTTGTAATTGTGCATTTCTGCTTCCGGATGTGCCTCACGGCAGAAACTTCTCTCCCTAATGAAAATTCTTTAAAAATGTTCTGTTCTTGTTGCTTTGCTGTACTAAGATCCAGCCTGAGCCCTTCTGCCTTTCCCCATTATCCAGGAGGCTGCAGCTGAGGTTAATGTGAATTAAGCTCTGGGCTTTGTCTAATTAGAAGTGCTCTCACAGGAAGGTTATTTCAGAGAAGCCCTAATAAATGGTAATAATAATATGCATTTCCTGGAAAAGAGGCTTCTCTTAGTGCTCCATTAGGGCCTGTCTAAATACAAAAGTTCTGCCTTAGAACATTAGGTCTCATCAGGTCTTCTGAGTATTGTACCTGCTTTCCATTTCCACTTTGAAAAAGCTCATTACAAAACCACAGCCCTGCTTTAAATAATGATGAAAAAGCAGGTGCAATGGTGAGGCTCTTCAAAGAATAATCTGGAAGTTCAAATCTTAAGAACAGTCAGAATTTTACATTTCTGTCCAGAAGCTGAGGTTGAGTGAATCCAGCAGGGATGCTGCAGCAAGGGAATTCTTTATCTCAGTTTTCCTGTCCTGTAAATAAAACTTGGAGATGGAGCCTCCCTGAACCTCACAGACATAAAACAAGCACATGCAACACCTTTGAAATCGATTCATGCCATGAAATATGCATATGTTGGAATTCCAGCAGGTGAAATGCATTCCAGCTTATAATGGCAAACACCTCCTATCTCCAAGTCCTGTCAATTTAAATTATCACTGCATGAATTAGACTGCATTTAAATGAGATGTGCTAGCAGTGTTTCCCCCAAACTGCATCTTTTCAAAAGCTGTTTTAATCTGCAGGAGCCAGACTGTAAATGAACCAAAAACAGCCTAGGAAGAGCAAATATTGGTGCAGAGCAAGGTACAGACTTTATTTTTATTGGGTTTCAGCTTGATGTTGGACTAGTGCTGGGAAAACTGTTATACAGATAAAAAATCCATAGTGAGAGGCCCACAGCAGTTACTGATTTGTCACCTCATTCTTATTTGCTTATATATATTTTTTCCTTTATTTTTTTATTTGCTATATTGACTCTGAATACAACAGAGCATTTTTCTGCTCCACCTGTGCTAATTTCTTCTTTTTTTTGGTTTCTTAATTAGCAGTTTGATTTCACTGTCACCATAAAGTTGGTGCTGGAAAGAGCAGATCCACTGGCAGTAAAGAGGATGAAAAGTGTGATGTGCTGGTAAAGGTACATGCTATAAGAAAAATCAGGCAAAGACAGATTGCTGAAATGTATTTTTTGCTTCAGGGTTTTTTTTTAAGATATAAAAATCTATCAAAGCCTGATTTCCTCCAAGCTGAGTAACTCCCTTGGCTGGTTGGCAACTTGGTGCAGGAAGAAGATTGGGGTCTGGCTGCACATCACGAAATTGCTTTAAAAGCTGCAGCACCATGAAGAAATGCCTTCCCAGATCTCCTGCAAATTAAGGCAACAGCTGTCCTCAATAAATCCTGTTTCAATCCATGGCTCTGTCCATGTTCAGGTGTTTACTGCACTGAATTGACCCAATATTGGCTTCCAGTGGCTTCGTTCTCTCTGCTTTGCAGTAGACAAGAAAGGGCAGTTTAAAATGGCTCAGGCTCATCTGAAATGATAAAGGACACTTCTCTGCTAGGTTTTTAGGCCATTATTATGAAAAACATTGAGGCGTAATTTCCAAACATTGTATTTGTAAACTTAGGATTTCCAAGAACGCAGATGTTGCTCTGGCTAAGGAGAAGACTTGCACTGCAGTTGTTCATTGTGAGAGGAGGAATGAAAAGGGATAAATTGCTTTTGTGTCCTTGTCTATTTCCAAACCCTCCAAACCAAACATCTTTGCCTTTTAGGACTGAAATTCAGGAAGAAAAACACCAGGTATTGGGAGGGAAATGCCTTTAGTGCCAGAGGTGTGTGCTGCCTCTCTCTGTGCTTTGTAGTGTGTATTTAGAGTATTTACTGGGTTTATGGAATAACTCCCAGCTGCTCCCAGGGATGGGAACAAACTGCTGCTGTCCACGTGTGCCTGCACAGGAATTACGGCTCCTAAGCAGCCAAAACTCCCTCTGAACCGCTGGATCAGGGATGTTTGCACTGAACCAAGAATAAAGCTCATCATTATGTTGTTTTCAGCAGAGAGCTGGGTCTAAGCTTCACCTCATTCAAACTGCAGCATCCAAATGCTTGCTTTGATATATTTTTTCTTTATTTTTGGACTCTTAAAGTGCAGCTTTATTTGGCATGGTGAGTAGAAAGTCAGTGATAATCTGCAGACACCAAAACACTGTTGCACTCTGTAAAATATTGATGCCGACGGACTAAATTCTGTTTGTATTCTGCTCATGAAGCAGGAATAAAGGTCTCTATTTTGGTGAAGATCAATGTATTTTCCTTCCTACCAAGCCATTGAACACTGCCACTTTTCAGCTGGGATCACTCCACTGGCTCACCCTTTTTTCTCCCTAAAAGCAAATGGGGAAATTAAAGATAAGGGTTTTGTTAGTGATTATTTCTGCTTCCTATTTCTATCAGGCAAAGTCTCATTAAATTCCCATTGGTGAAAAGGCAGCCATCTGTTTTCCCTGACTGGAGCTGGGCCATGTCCACCTGTATCTGATCCAATCCTGCCATTGGGACTCCTTGGGGAGATACAAATTTTGCTGTCTGGTTCCGTTTGCCTCTTTCCAATCAATAGATAAACAGCAGTGGAAAGAATTTCAGCACTGAAAGGCTTCACTGGAGATTCCTTGGCTTTCACAGAATTCCGTGTGAGTGCTGACATCCTGCTGGGCATGGATCACTGGGAAAGCATCCACCCCTCTTCAGGGGGGAGGATTTCTGTCCCACAGATGAAGATCTGAGTCGCTCTGAGATCAGGGTGTCATTGTGCTTTGCTGGTAATAGCTGTTCTGAGATATTTCTTTGATTTTTGTACCTGTTTGAGTCCCTGTGGCCATGATCTGATACGAACGTGCTGGGAGGCTGCTCGGTGCTGGCTTTGCAGCAGTTCCTGCTTTAGCTTTGATTTGGCAGCAGGCAGCACTTTCATGGCAGCTCTGCTCAAAATCCAGCTCGACCCATTAGAAATAATAATCGTGTTTAAGCCAGTGCAGATAAAACACTCCCGTGAAGTAGTAAGGTGTGACTGGATTCATTTGTTTGAGACTGGCTTATTTGTGCATCTTTTATGAGGGTCATTACAGCCTTCCACCTGAGTAATGGGAAGCAATTGTCTGTTCAGGCTGGAGGAGGGGAAGGGGGTGGGGATCCCTGTCCTGCCCTAAAATTTGTGCTGCATTTTGCTGCCACAGGCTCCACTCACAGAGAGCAGGATGGCCATTGTCCCATGGATCAGTGGGAATCCGTCCCTGTTTTCACACCATCCCGAGGTCCTGGCTGGGGCCCAGGTGGGACTGGCCAGGTGTGACCAAATCCCAGAATCCCAGATGGGTTTGGTTGGGAGGGACCTTCGAGATCACCCCATTCCACCCTCTGCTGTGGGCAGGGACACTTCCACTGTCCCATGTTTCTCCAAGTTCTGGCCTTGAACCCTTCCAGGGATGGAGCAGCCCCAGCTTCTCTGGGCACCCCGTGCCAGGGCTGCCCACCCTCCCAGGGAACAATTCCTTCCCTATATTCAGCCTGAATCTCCCTTCCTTTAGCTTAAAACCACTGCCCCTTGTCCTGTGGCCACAAGCCCTGATAAAAAGTCCCTCTCCAGCTCTCCTGGAGCCCACTTGGGCACTGGAAGGGGCTCTGAGGTCTCTCTGGAGCCTTCTCCTGTCCAGGTGAGCATTCCCAGCGCTCCCAGCAGAGCTGCTCCATCCCTCTGCTCATCCTGGAGCCTCCTCTGGGCTCTCTCCAGCAGCTCCAGGTCCCTCCTGTGCTGGAGCAGCTCTGCAGGTGGGCTCTCACCTGCAGCAAAATCTCCTTTTTCCTGCTGCCCACACTGGGGTCAGCCCAGGGCAGGGGGTTTGGGCTGCCAGGCCACGTCATGTCCAGCTTTCCATCCTCCAGCATCCCAAATTCCTCCTGCTCAGGGCCACTCCCAACCCTTCCACTTCCCATCCTGCATTTGGATCATTTTGAGCATCAAGCACAAATGTACATTGATATTGAGTTTGTGCACTGTGAACACATTTTTTTCCCCCCAGTATAAACATTTTTTCCCCAGAGGCGTGTGGGATGTGTGTGATTTACAGTGCAGGGACTAACAGGGACACTTGGTGCCTATCACTGTGCAGCCATCACAATTTTTGTGTAGCACGTTGTGCATGAAGGTACAATGCACACACACAAATAACTAAAAACATTTCAAACGTAGAGCTCTGTGTAATACTTCCCCTCTCTGACTTCGCTTTGAATGGGGGTGTTTTAGGTATTTCAGGGGGTGTTTTAGGTATTTCAGTGGCCTCCTGGCTCAGCAGCTCCTTGCAGCACAGACAGCAGCTGAAGCATTCCATCCTTTCATGCAGGTGCTTTGTGATCCTGACGACTGCGAGTTCCATTTTTGCTAATAAAGCTGGCAATCCCACAGGCACTGAGAGGAGCCAAAGCTGCTGTCCTGGCTTTAAGGAGCCCTTGGAATTGTCCCTTATTCCAGGTCTAACAGAGCAGTGGGGAATGGCCCCAACAGTGGGACTTGCTGCTGATGTACAGGATGGAAAAGCCTTTAACACGCATTTCCCACTTCCTTGGAAAACTTTTAGCAATATTTTAATAATCTTATCTTTATACAAATCACATTACCTCCCCTTTTCTTCTTCTCAGTGACCAGCATCAAACCCATGTGGACCTGCAAGTTCTGTTTGCCTTCAAAAGGGGAACTTTCATAGAGCATGTGTATATGATAAAAACTTATTTATTTCTTTATTTATTTCTGTAATTTTGGCTCAAGACCGGCTGATTCATTGAAACTTCATGCTGTTCCTAGGAGCTATGGTGGGAAAGCTTCTTGGAACAGCAGCCTGGAAAATGCCAACCTTAAGCTGTGCTTCAACCCTCCAAAGCCCCTGCAGTCCAGACCAGGTGAGAAAACAACTCACCCCAGAGATTTTGTTGAGAACCCGAGGTGAGTGCTGTGTTTTCCTGTGCATATCCTGGGTTTAATCCTAAATTATTGATAATTGAGTGCAGAGTGTGGGGGGGTTATTTACAACTTTGCCCTGTCAGAGTGACAAAAAGCAGCCTTGAGGTGCTGCTTGCTCTGCTCGGCTCCACACTTTCAATATTTCCTCAAGGCTATTGCTGCTGTCTGCTGTCACAGACCTACATCAGCGTTTCCATACCATTACCTTCAGCGAGGAGCATTCCCTTAATTCCTGCCTTGTTTAGTCCTGGACTATAAATAAAACTAACGGCTCGGGAAAGCAAGCCTTGCAGAGCCCTGCCCTGGAGGCTACTCAAAACCTGAAAATTTCATTGGTTTGACAGTCTTTACAGACGAACATCTAATCTATAATAACCATAATGCCAGTTGGAAATCCATAATTAGGGCCCACTCTGAGCTGTGGCACAGCAGATGAGGAATAATGTCGAGCACTCCGCTGGAGGAAGTGCACTCAGGCCATTTTCTCTGTATGATTCTTATTCTGCCTCTCTCTCTCTCTCCCCAACTCCCCAGCCAGTATGATGAGAAAATAAATACAGATATTTATGCCCATTTCTGGGAATGCAGTTGTCTCAGCACATACAGCACCCAGGAGGGCTGTAAGAAATAAATTAGTGCTCTACGGTGCGGATGTGCCAGGCAGGATGCATGTCTGTTTGACTGCTGCTAAGGAGCTGAATATTTCACATGAGGAAGGTTTATGGTGCTGTGAATGTCACTGATATGTCAAAGGAACAATAAGCTTGTGGAGCTTTTAGGGTTTTATTCTTCACCCTGCTGCTGGGAGCAGTTGGACTGCCAGCGCCGTGGGTTCTGCAGGCCCTCAGAACCTCTCCAGAAGTCATGAATGCAACACTTAGGTGATAGAAATTTGTCAAATTCTAAAATATCAACATCCAAACCAGCGTGGGCAGTAGGTGAGGAAGGGAATTCTGCCCCTGGGCCCAGGTGAGACCCCATCTGCAGAGCTGCTCCAGCACAGGAAGGACCTGGAGCTGCCGGAGAGAGCCCAGGGCAGGCACCAGGATGAGCAGAGGGATGGAGCAGCTCTGCTGGGAGAGCTGGGATTGTTCACCTGGACAGGAGAAGGCTCCAGGGTGACCTAATTGTGGCCTTTCAGTGTCTAAATGTACCAACAAGAAAGACAGGAAAGAGTCTGGAGTGACAGGACAAGGGGAAATGGCTTCACACTGACAAAATAGGTTTAGGTTGGATGTTGGGAAGGAATGGTTCCCTGTGAGGCTGGTGAGGCCCTGGCACATAGCAGCTGTGGCTTCCCCTGGATCCCTGGAAGTGTCCAAGGCCAGGCTGGACAGGGCTTGGAGCACCCTGGCACAGTGGAAGGTGTCCCTGCCCATGGCAAGGGGTGGAACTGGATGATCTTTAAATTCCCTTCCAAACCCTTCCATGAATATCCTGAGCTGGAATGGACCTACAAGGATCACAGGGTTCCCAAGCATCCCTTCATGTGCCGGGGAGTGTTTTCCAAACTCTCCTTGAATTCTCCATCTCCGGGCCTCCAAAACCAGCCAGGCCAGGAGCTGAGGTCCTGCAATCAGGCACCGCTTCCAGCTGGTGTGGAGACAGCTCCTGGGTGTCGTGGCTGGGACGGGCAAAGGAGGCAGAGCCGGTGCTGTGCTCGTCAGAGAAGGGCCTGGAAGCCTCCCCTGGCCACCATCTGCTGCCTTGTTTGTGCAGTTTGATCATCCCTCAATGAATGGCTCTGCTGAAACTCCGTGATTAATCTCCGGGATCCGAATCCCTTTAGCAGCCTGAGGGATGGCAGGATTTAGCTCGTTAAAATAAAACCGTGTGAATGTGCAAATTCTCCTCAAAAGAGATTGGGATTCATGAGGCAGCTCAGTACAAAAGTGGGGAAATGAGCTGTGGCTTTTTGTGCTGCCTATTTACAAACACAAGGTCCTTGATAAAAGCTGGGAATATCTCTCGGAGATGAGCGGTGACTAAAGCAGCCCCGTGATCCTGCTTAGAGGACTTGTGTGGAAGGCACACAATGTCTGAAGATGATTTTAATGAGTGACAACAATTTCAGGGAGCTGTTAGGAGGCTTTTCTCTCTAGATGGTGGAAGGAACGTTTCACTGACAGGTGTTTTAAAGGATTTCCTGTACAATGAGTCGGTTCAATTTGTCCATAATGAATAAAACGAAATTTAGGGATCATTTAGGGTTATTAATGGCTGTGATGTATTAATTATGCAGCAAAATTTAATTGTCTCCTCCTTAAAAAAACAGTTCAATTAAAGTTCTTGGAGTTTTTAATAGTGTGTTGAAATAGTTTTTCAAACAACAGAGCATTAAGTCTCGTTACGGATCCATTTCTCTTTTTATGGGAAATGATTTGACCATAGCTGATCCTGACAGGGAATTTAAATAGTCTAAACCCAGCCTGGCAACAAACATAGAATCCTAATGTGTGCAGCCTCCAGCCCATGGAATAGTCCTAAAGTCACTGAGGTTGCACAGGATATTTGTGACAGCACACTCTGGGTTTGTGTGGGATCTTCAGCTGATTCCTGTCTGGAGAAAGTGAAATATATTCTCTGTTGTTTCTCCTGGCCATTCTTTGAACCTGCACCATGTGTCTTTTTCAATTGTGAAACAATTTGAAAACATGCAGATTTATTTACTATGCTCAAAGAAATCTGTCCATTGGGCTGTTGATTTACAGTTTTCCCCCCTCTCCATCTACATTCAGTTCCACCAGGTACTTTCAGTCCCATAAAGAAAACTGTTTACAAAGTGAGATTTACATTGGAGCACTGTATTCATGAATAGGAAATAAAGGTACAGCTCTGAAAGAAGCTTGTTTTTCTGCTGTAACTCTTTCTCATTTTGCACTGTGCAGGGAAATGAATCCTTCCAGCAGCCACCTGCAGGATGTATTTCCTGTGGAGGGAATTGATTTGCAGGTTTGTCCCAGACAGTGTTAAAGGAATGAATGGAAGAATGAGGTTGTGCACAGCAGAGGCTGCTTCAGTGCAGAACTGCTCTGATGCCTTGTGAATCTGCCCTAGAACAGAGACTGGGCAATGCTGAAGAATAAAGCAGGGATTTATTCAAAGCACCTCCTCCATGGATCCACCTTGGGCAGCACAAGAGCCCAGCCAGGGCTGCCCCCAAGAGGAACCCAAATGGTCCCAAAATGCACGAGCGCTCCCGGGGTCTCTGCCTTGGCTCAGCTCTGCTCCATTTGCACCTTGCAGTTCATTGTCCCGTTCCAGCTTTAGCCCAGGCACTCCCACCCTGCTTGTTTTTCTCTCTGCAGCCCACGCTGTTTGTGCTCCTGGGCTGAGCTTTGGATCATTTGTCCTTGGTGCCCAGCTGGAGCAGGAATTGTTTTGTCTCCCTGCTCTGTGCAGAGCTCAGCATCCCCTGATGTGAATCACACACTAAAGCAGCACAGAATCTGACAAATATAAAAGCCAAAACCTGAGGAATCAGCTCAGCCCTTTGGTGTTGGAGGAGAAATCTGGAGCAAACTGTGCTCCCATGGAAGCTGTGCAATCCTGGGAGGGGGCTGAGGGCAGGGTGGGATGCTCAGGCTGGAGCTCCAGGCTGGCCACTGCTCAAGGCAGTCAGGACCTCCTGAGAGATCAGGCGAGTGAAATGATGGAAAATACAGCCAGAGTGCAAGGAAACCAGCCCACTGATTTTTGCTCCCTAGAGGGCAAGGGCAAACCAATCAAGTTTTGCTTGTGGCTTTAATTTTTTGGTGTGGTTTGGTTTGGTTTTAGCAAAGGGAAAAATGGAGCAAAACTTCAAACTCTGTGTCTGAGCTGTTGAGGGAAGTCAGGGATCCTTTTCAATCCACGGAGTGCCCAGCAGGCAGCTCAACAAAAACTATTTGATAAATAAGATGAAGAGTAGAAGGCTTTCCCTTATCAATCCTCCATGCCCAGGATTACAAACAGCAAGTCATGGGCCTTGGGAAGCTTCCAAACTTTTCTGGGTATTTCTTTCCTGAAAAATGTTTTTTTCCAATGCTGGGTCCCTGGCCCACTCTCTGTACAACTCGTGTGGAAGGCTGGAGTATCTTAGGGACAACTTCTCCCTCTTTAGCAGCAGTTGGGCAGAAAGATGAACTATAAATAAAAAGCAGCTGTGGTCTGGGAGTTATCCTGACTTCTAAAAACAACAGTTTTAAGAACCTCTCTGGTAGAAATAAATACTATGGCTCTGCAGATGTCCCAGGGGAGAGATGTGCTTTCCCCCTCTCTTTTTTTCTTCTAGGAAAAGAATGACAACTGATATATTTATTTGTAGGAGAGCCTGCCGATTCTATTTGAACACTACAAGTAATTATTCAAGCTTCAAGCAAACGTTTCCTCTGGTTTTTGGTTTTTGGGTTTTTTTTTTTTTTTTGGAAGAAAAATCAGCAAATTGAGAATCTTGCTTGTCTTTCACAGGAGGGATGTTGCAAAAAACAAGTACAAGAACAAAGGCTGATGAGGATGAAGACAAGAAGAAAAGCAGCTCCTTTTTTTCAAAGAGGAATCTCCAAATTTTGGAGATAAACAGTTATTTTACTTGTAAGTAACTTATACAAGGGGGGTATGCTTTGACACATCAAAATTAGGTAAAAAGCCCAAAAAATAGGATGTTTCAGAATAAATTTTTTTAAGGACGATGGAAGACAAGATTTGATGTTAAAAGAAAACACTTAAACTGCCTCCAAATTGAACCATTTGTCTGTTAACATGAGAGAAATTAGAGTTTGAGTAAATTCTTGCTTTCTCAAGTTTACTTTCAGTCAGGAACTGAACCATCATGTGATGGGCAGAGAGGAAATGGGGTTTCCCAGCTCCATCATCTGAATCACAAAATGAATTAGAATTGAAGGGGATTTTGCTTTATGTGGGGTTAATTCTGTATGGGATATTAGTTGAATGCTGAGCAGAAGTAAAAGGAGCATGGAGTGAAAAGCACTTTTCATACAATTTCAATCCAGAATCCAATTCCAGAGCATTCTCCCTTGATTTCCTTCTATAAAGCTGTCAGAAATCACACCTGAACTGGGCCCAGCACTGTAGGTTTTATTATTCTGATATGAAAACAGAAAATGGCCCAATAGGTGCATTTTTTGGAAGGAATTTTTTGGAAGGAATTGCTATTTTCTGCCCATTCCCAGCCATGCCAGCCAGGAACAGAGGTGTGATCCCCTTCTCCCACCTCCCAGCCCAGTGGGGGTCTTGGCAGAAGGTTCCTTCTCTGAGTTTTCAGAGTGCCTGGAAGAGAAACAGATGAACTTGTTCCACTTTTGGTACATTTTTACCAAAAGCACACGGAGATGAAACTGGCTTCTGGGTGTTCTTGTAAATATTTTACTAGGAAGTGGCTTCGCGAGGGATTCTCTCTTTTGTTGGAGCCAGATTCCTCAGAAATAGTGCTTTTAGTAAAAATTGCTTTGGGATCCCATCAACATGTCCTACTTTCCAGCTCTGCAGCAATGTGAGGTATTTCTCAGAGTATGTGCTTTTTTTGGAGGCATTTATGGTAACGCAGAAACCTCTAGACCGGTTACTAATTTTTTCATAATTAAAATTTCATTAAAAAAAAGATGATTAGAAGCCTTATTATGTAAGTTGGATTTCTGGCTGACTTGCTAAACATCTTGTATTTGTACGAGTAGGCCGTGTCACATCTGATTTGCAGATTGCTCCTTACCTGGCCTGAAACCCTCCAAAATGGTGAAGAAACTTTCTCTTGGATTCAAAAGGTTCTTGGTGCGACCTTAAATTGCTGCAAGTGGATCTGCTGCTTGTGTTTGATGGTGTCCTGGGTTGTAAAATGTGTGTGTTCTATTCCCATCTGTCAGAGCTGGGGCAGTTCTCTGCTGTCCATGGGGCAGTTTTCTTTATCTCTCCCACAGCCAATCCTCACTTTTTGCCTGTAGCTACATTATCTGCCTGGTAGAGCAGTGTTGCAAAGATGAGATAAGAAAAGTTAACTCAGAGAGGCACAATTCCATTTGGTGTTCCAGTAAACCTGGATTTGAAGGGTGCGTTTGGGTCACTGAGTGTTGGAGCCCTCAAGGAGACTGATGGCATGAATGAGTCTGACTTTGCTCCTCTCCCTGAGAAATACTTTGGGGAAAAGACAGCAGAGCAGTGCTGGGAAAATCTGTGTCCTCCCAGGCTGCTGGAAAATAGAGAGACCTTCATTATATTCTCATTACTCCAGCTCTCAGCACAGAAAGACAAAAAAAATATAAAGGTCACTAGCTTTTACCATCTGTGCTAAAAAGAGATGAAGGTAATAGAGAACTCCAAGATTTATTGCTTAGCAGCTGATTTGAGGCTCCAAGTAAGTGGTGAGACTCTTAATCCTATCTCAACACTTTCTTATTTTGTAAAGGCATGTTCCAGAGCCCCCTGAATTTGATGGGAACTCAGAACTTCCTTCATCAGGCACTGGATCAGACTTCACAGGTTAATTGAAAACACGAGTCTGGAATACTGGCTCCTGAATGGGTTTGATCGAAGAAAAAGGATTTTAATTTGTGAAATACATGGGAGTATGAGAGGAAAATTCCATCTGGGGATTGCACCAGGTGATTTCTGTTTAATAAGATGAGAGACTTCCCTCGGTCCATTTGGAAACCACTTGACAGGGTCTGTGCAGCTGCTTAATTGGATGCATTAAAGCATCTGACTGATGCATTCATCAGTGTCCTTCCATCCTCCAGGAGGCTTTCTGGTGGCTTTGGAATGTTGCTTGGCACTTCCTTGTCCTTAGAAAAGCTCCTCTCCAAAGCTGGCAGCTCCCAGCCTGCCCGTGGTGGGAAGGATGAAGGATATGGGCACATCCAGCCCTGCAGGCTGGAGCTGATCATGGGCTGTAGATCCCAGGATCAGGAATCTGGAGGTGAGAGTTTGGAGCTTTGCTCTGAGACACCTTCCCTCTGGCTGAGATGGATCTCAGAGGTCGATAGCTCAACCCCCAGAAAGAAATGAGGTGAAAGAACCTGATTGTGTTGGACACCCTGCAGCTGACTCAGCAAGGCCAAGTCTGCAGCCTCTAAATTAAAGACTTTGATGCTGATTTAATTGTTACATCGGCTGTGAATTTTTTAATCAGGTGCCTGTTTCTATCTGACCAGGGGATGTTATTTCTGTGTAAGGATGATAGCAGCAATGCTGTCTCTGCTTTTCTGTGGAAGGCCAGGTGTAAGCATGGCATAATTTTTATACAGACAATCCCAGCATTTCAGAGCTTCCTCACTAATTTAGTTTTAATTGTCCAAACCTTGCCCTCATCAAGCAAAAGAAAAATGATTCTGGCACTTCCACGTTACCATGAGCTGCTCAAAATGAGAGATAAATGAGGGATAAAGCCATTAAAATCATGTGGGCAGTGTGCTGGTTGTGTGTGAATATCCCCATTATCAAAGTAAATAAGCCCAGCTGTTGGCAAATCTGAATTTCAGCTCTAAATGGCCTTGGCTTCTCAGTGACCTCTACAGAGAGGGAACAGCTGGATTGTTCACACAAATCCCTGCCACGTCGGGCCAGTTTTTATTTGACTGAATATTGAGGTTTTGCCTGCTCTGGCTGTGCTGCAGATGTGGGCACTGGGAGCTGATTTGCTGTTTGAGGCTCTGAACCATCACTCATTAAAGCCACTCTGCTGCCTTTAGGATCAGGCTAGCAGTAAATCTGTATCACATTCTTTTCTGCTGCCAACTTTAACAACTCCCAGTCAAAAGTTTTCTCATTTGAGGGTGTGTTTAAATGGCTATCTTGTATCTGAAATTAGGTCCTGGTAATGTATTAATTAGCCTTTATTTTTGGAGTTTAATGTACCTTTTAATTAACTGAAGCCAGAAACACAGTTTACACATTTAAAATCCTAATCCTTTAAATCATTGCAAATTTTGTCCTAAACTTACAGAAATCAATAGATAAAGTCCTGCAGCTTTCCCACGAGCTAAATGCCTGTAATTAGAGCTGGAAGGTGAGACTCCAGAGTGTGGACAAAAGTTGTCTGGGATGCTTTGCTGTTTCTGCCCCCAGCACTCAGGGCATTCCTGCCTGGCCAGTAATGAGCAGGGCTCCAGGAGCGTTGTGTACTTTTGATTTGGTTTGATTTAATGCTCTCTGCAGTGAGAACAATCACTGGGGCATCAAACCCAGCCTTTGCCTGCTGCTTTCCTGCCTTGTTAAATGCAAGTGCTCTCTCAGCTGAAGTGGCTGCAGCAATTTGAGATCTGTGCCCGTTCTGTGCTCATCATCTCGTTAACAATATCCGAAATTCCCAGCCAGGAAACTCCTCAGGCTCCTTTCCCCAAGAAAGCAGCACAGCCCTGCCTCCCACACTGCTCCTGAGATACTATCAGGTGTCATAGTAACAGCTCAGTGAATATCATTTAATTCTTATTCATGAATTAGTCTGGCTTTAGCAGGAGGGAGTGATGCACGTGAGGAGAAGGAATCTTGTCCGGGACTGGAGGAATCCTTGGAGATCATCCCTCTGTATCCATGTAAATAAATGGCTGCAGGCTAAACCTGCTCAGTCATGCAGGCCTTTAGGGAACAGTTTTAGAGCTCTTGTTTCAGCAGAGGATAATTTGATTTTTTTTTTCAGTTCTTAATGGCAGGATGGGAGTTCTAATAAATTAAAGGAATGGAGACTTGGAGGAGGAGGGGGGGATAAAAAAAGCCAGGGATTAATTTGCCCCCGTGCAAAAGTCAAAAGCAAAGTTCTGCTTGATGCAGGGAAGGTTTTGGAAGGGGTGGCACATGAAGGTGGGAGGCCTCTCCCTTTGGATGTTTCAGGATCTGCAGCTGATTTTCAGTCCAAAGGGGAAGGAATAAAACGGAATGAGCAGTTACAAAAGCACTGCTGAAGGCACACTGCCAGGGATTTCTCCCTTGAGATGGACTGGTTTGATTTTGGTGCCCAAAGAGGAGCTGGCTCTGGGTGAAGATTGCCCAGGATGGGATGTCCCTCATCCATCCAATCTCTGCATTTCTGTTCTCTAGGAATTCTGCTCCCTGAGATCTTCACCCTTCCATCTAATGGTGAGCAGGGGGATGGTTCTGTATTGACCACCATGACCTGAAAGGTATTTTCCAACCTCAACAATTCTATCCCATCAGATGTGCTAGCCCTGCCCAATGAACTCAAAGGGTGTGAGGAAGATGGATATACTGTGGCCTTCAGGGCTCAACAAGTCTCAGTTCCCTAACTGAGAGAAAAATCCCCAAAAATCTAAACCTGTCAGCAGAAGTGGAAGCAGAAAATCCAGTGTTTCCCTTGGAGCAGGGCAGTGCTTGAGCTCTGCCTCTCTCATTTTTCAAAATTCTTCCTGCAGCCTGATTTTCACAGTGCACCTCACCAAATGTTCCCCTGGTTTTGATGTGGAATTCACTCTTGTTTCGTAGCCTTGAAAGCAATATTTGATGAGAAGAGCCTGTTCCCAAAAGAAATTCATGATCCTGAACAAAACAAGCGAAGCAACTCTGTCAGCGAGTGCGGAGGAAAAAATAAAAAGAAATAAGCAACAAGCAAAGCTGGCAGAAAAATAAACCTCCTCTTCCAACGGAAGGTGTGTACACAGAATGCAGATCCAGGGAAATTATCTTTGCTTTGTGCCATTAGTTTTTTTCCAACATGCTCCATTTTTTCTTAGGAACAGCGTTTCCAGCCATGACTTGGGATCTCATCCTTACAGAGCCCTAGGGATCCCCTCCCTCCAGCTCATCCTGGGTTTTACATCAAAGAAACCAAAATCAGGGAGGTCACTTTTCTACTTTATTTCTTGTGGTTTGAGTAATTTCCCTGATTGAAATCCAGCTGAAGTTTCCAGGCATTCAGATGCTCTTGGAATGTTTTAAAACCGCGAGGGATCAAATCCTCATCTGATTTAAACCAAATAGTTGGAGTGCAGTGAAGTTACTTGTTATTCACTTCCAAATTTATGGTTTCACCTGATTTCCCCGTTCTAACCCTAAGAAACAAATGCCAGTGTGAGCCCAGAGAAGAACCTGGTGTTTGTAGGGAGGTTCTTCCCTGGATTGTCCCCAAGGTTTGATATCATTAATTCAGAGTAAGGAAGTGCTCACCCCCAGCCCACTTGTACCAACCCAGCCCTGTGTACCAGGGAAGCCACATGAAAATGCAATTAGCAGCTGAGCAGGATGCTTGATTGGATTAGGTGATGGCAAAACATTAATCATGGCAATCATGGATCTTTTCAGCTAAAAAAAAAAAAGAAAAATATTTTGTGTGTCGTTGAATATGAAAAAAACCACTATTCTGGCACTGCTTTACTCTAATTTCCTCTTTGAATCTGAAGGGCAAGAAATCTCTGTAGACAACCTCATTTCCTCCATTTTCCAGCTTAATACCTGTTCTGGATAAATTTGAGGAAAGTATTTGAGGATTCAGCACTTGCCTAAACTGACAGCAATGTTTTAAGAGGTACTTTCTCTAAAAACTCCAGCTTTAATTCTTTCTCTGCCAGGAACTTTGCTGTTCATTAAGGAGCAAGGTCAGACTGTAGGAAGAAAACAATGAGCTGCTTTGCTACCTCAGAGGCAGCTTTTGCTCAGGAGATGCTGCTCTCTGCAGTATCTGGTTGAGTGTTTGTCATCTCATTTCTCCTGGAAAATATTTTGTTACTAGAAAATGGGCTTTTTTCAAAGCAATTTACATATCTTTCTGCAATAGTTACTATATTGGCTCATCCTCAAGTTTAAGTCAATCTGCAAAATATCCTCTTGTAGAATAATTTGCATGTGTAATTTGCCAGACCAAATCCTGCAGAGATTTGAGTCACGCTGAATTCAGGAGGACTATTCAGGTTTACATATGCTTTTGAAAAAATAAATCCCAAGTTCAGAGTTGTTTACAAGGTCAAAGCCTGTTTTTTTTTCCCAGTATCACGTAAACTTCAAAGCAAATAAAATCTCCTCCTGCAAGGACACATTTGCAGAGTAACGTGATAATGGGTAATATCAAATATGTGTTCATTAATTCCCAGCCATTTTAGCATCAGTGCTGTGGATAAGAGAGCCATGGAAGGGTTTGCATTGGAAGGGATCCTCAAGTCCATCTCATTCCAAATCCCTTCCACTATCCCAGGCTGGTCCAAGCCCTGTCCAACCTGGCCTTGGACACTCCCAGGCACGGGGAGTTTCTATGAAGCCAAGCAAGCTGAGGAGAGTTAATTAATTAAGCCCAAGACTCGAAGAATAGAACTTTAAAGTACTTTTGTTCCTTTTCCCAGAGCTGCATCTTATCTCTCCCGTCTGTATTTTCTCTGATGATTTTTTACAGCTCTCCTGTGTTATTGCCTTAACGACTTTAGGACCTCAATTACACGCAGAGTAGATGCTTGATGCTTTCTAAGTGGTGAAAAATTATCCTTGCTCTGAGAAACTCTGAGTCAGATAATTAAAATAATCCGAGGGCACGGGGAAATGAAAGAAGCAGTTCCTCCCCCCAGGTGTGTGGCTGGGGTGGCAGGGTGGGAGCACGGGGGGTTTGGCTGAGCTCTGTGGGGTCGCAGGGCGCGGGCAGGCAGTGATGGCTGCTCTGGAGGGGACAGAAAGCTGTGTCTGCCACTGCTGCAGGAGCACAGGCACCTTCCCTTCTGGCTGCCTGATGCTTGCACTGAATGCTTTCTTCTTCATATCAGTTAAAGTTAATTTCAAACCTGAGGAGTTTCAGGCGGAGGCCAGTTTTTAAAAATGGATCTGCTGCAGCCATGGCCTTTCATGCCTGGTGGGAATGGAAAGCCAGCGTTGCACACCTGCCCCAGATCTGCTGGGCAGGGCTGAGGTGAAAATGGGACACAGCTTTGCTTGGCCCTGGGACTTAGGCCTGATAATTTCTGCGCTCAGGGCTCAAAATGAAACATTTATACTCTTGAAGAAAGAAAATTCCCAGCCTCCCACAACTTCTAGTCCGAGGTGATGGCAATATATCGGACTTTAAACCAGTGCCACCTTTGTGCACAGAAAAGCCTTTTTGCTCAATATCAGAAGTTTCTAAGCCGTTATTTATGGCATTCTCTTCCTTGAGCAGACTCAGATTTAAAACAGGCAGAGTGACAATGAATGTTTGTAAGAAGGCCACAAATAATGTTTTTGTACAGACCCAGCGCTCCCAGGCTGGGTCATCCATCACTGAGTCACACCCAGCTTGTCATGCCTCCTGCAAGTGACAACAGCCTTATCTCCAACCCATCCAGATTAAAAGCTTTCGAGATGTTCTATCATCTGTTTCCAGTGCTTTTAATGTCACAGTATTTCTCTGGTTTAGATTAGATGGCTTTTAGCCTAAAGCTGTTTTGTTCACGTTCAGCTGGTGATGGAGTGAGGGACGGGTTTGCATTTGCAGGGTAAAGGCTGGGCTGAGCCACAGCCCTGTGCTGACTAAGGGGGATTTCTCAGGCTGCTTCTGACTCCTTTTCTATGAGAAGGAAGGAAGGAAAAGGGCACAGGACAGAGCAATTCCTTGTGGGAGCCACGCAGGACAAGATTATCACGAGCCCTATGTAATGTAATAGTTACAAATGCAGAGCTCTGAACTCTGTTTCAGAAGAGGTTGCAGAGTAAACGAAAATGTCAGGTAAATTGAGACAGAAATGAGCATTTCTTAAGGTCTGGTAAGCCCATTAAACTGAAACCTTGTTCCCTCCATTAATTTCTTCCAAAGGCAGCCCTGACAGCCCAGCGTTCTCTGCTCGCCTGTGGTGGCCCTTGGTGCATTAATCAAATTGTTTTCATGTTAGGCTTATCTGTGTCCTTGTTTTAGGCTTTCTTTTTCAAGGCAAACCTGCTTTAACACCGACCAGTGGAGAGGTGTGACACTGTTTTCCAGGTAGTTGTGCATGTCAATCCTTCCCAAGGCTTTTGGGAACAGTTAATGTGTCACTGATGGGATTCACAGGGGACAGAGTTGCAACAGCAGCCACAGACAGCCATTAAGAGAGGAAAGTTAAATATTTTAAGTGGTGTTTGGTATTCCCAGTGCCTAAATCTGGGTAACTTTTGCTTAAGCTTTAGGAGAAGGCAGAGCTGTGTGTGGGCTTCTGCTCTTTCCCACAAGACCACAGAGTTCCCGATTGATCTCAACAGAAACTTTAGAAAACTTGATTGAATTAAAAATATATTTATCTCTGAAACTTAATGTGCTTGGGCACTGATCCAAAGTCCATTAAAGCAAATGGGAAGAGTCCCTCTGGCTTTATCCCTTTTCAGCTGATGCCTTTAGGACAGTGCAGGTGATAAACAGCAGGATGGATTTGAGGCAGGATTCTCCCAAGAGCTGCTGAGATGCTTTTAAAATCCCCTTTTCAGCTCCCTGATGTGATTGACGTTTATACTCTGGGTTAAGGCATTACAGAGATCCTATTTCTTTGTATCCTGCTTGTCCAGCAATAAATAAGATCCCCATGAAAGAAAATAAATATGTTGTGGCAGTTCTTTGAATGGAAGGAAAGGGGGTGTGGGTGTTGGTGATCCTTTTGAAGTGGAATTCTAAGTCAATATCTGAATGCCTTTCTAAAGAAAAGTTTGACTTGGCTTCACAAGGATCAGAAAAAAAAAAAAAAAAAAAAAATAATTCTTATTCTTTTTTTTTTTTTTTGCCAGGATTTTAGTCATCTTGACTTAAAAATTCTGAAGGGAAGCACTACAGAATTGAAAGTCCAGGTTTGCATTTGCCATGAGAGCCACCCTCTACTTGCTACAGAGTGTTCCTCAGTAGTATTTCTCAAGATCTGAAATAATGTATGGGCTTGGTTTTGTGTGTAAGACTGATACAACACTTGTGGATATAACATTTGCTGCTCAGATCAGGGAAATGAGACAATCACTGAACTTGTTTCTCAGGAGGAAAGGAACTCTCATATTGCGTCTGTGAGTGGGGCATTTAAAGGAATGTGTTCCTTATCCAAATAATACTGATAAGAAAGCCCTAAATAGGAATTTTAACTCTCCTTGACATGAATTTTTGTGGGATTAGATCTGGCACCCACTCAGATACAGGAGTTTTCATTAGAGGGCTGATTTACACCCAGTCCTGCTCCAGGTCAGAGATAACTCTCCCAAAAGATGCAGGCAACTTCCTTCCAGGAGTAAAGACAGGGAGCAATAAAACTTCAGAAAATTCAGTAGTTTTATCTAATTTTCTCAGGCAAGAGCAGTACTTTGAAGATAAATCACTTCCCTGGTTCCAATAATTTAATTGGTTTCAATCATCTGGCAGGGAAAAAGTGCAATAAAACAGTGTGATAATGCCAAGGGGGTGATAGCAGAGCTCTGCTTTCGCTGGGATGTCCCCGCTGGGACACTGCCTCTGTCCCTGTGCTGCCAGTGCTGGGGCTGGCTCTCCATGGGGCTCTGCACCCCCTTGGTGCTGCTCCAGTGCCTGAAATGGGGTAGTGGGACAAAGGACAAGCATTTAAAAGCAGCTTTGAGATGAAGGTGAGTGTCTCCTGTCTTGCTGCTGGCTGTTCTCTGGGAGGGATTTCCTGCTGCTGCCATAAATTGCAGCAGATTATTATTTAAAAGTTTTTTTTTCACGTGGTGACAACTACAAATCAATGTAGTAAATAACTCTAAAAAAGGCAACCTGTGATGGGAAACGACCTCAAGCAGCAGGGCAGGGTCAGGATGGACACCAGGAGGAATTTCTTCATGGGAAAGGTGGTCATTGGAGGGCAGGAGCTCAATTCCAGCTTGCACAGGGAGTGTGGAGCTCCCCTGAGCATCCCAAACCACCTTGGTCCCCAGGGAGCTGTTCTGTGGCCAGGCTCAGCCAGGCAGGGGAGGATCTGAGCCCAGGGCTGCTGTGTGTACAAACTGAACCCATGAGCTCCTCGCTCAGATTCCTAGGAGGATTTGTTCCTACCACAGGAGATTTCTGGTGTCAGATTCTGGTCCCATGTCTGAAATTTGCTGTAGCTCCATTTTCTTCTCAGCTTTCCCTAAAAAGTGTTCTCTACTGACTTGCTTCAGCCAAGTAAGGCAGGCAGTGAAAGATTAAAAAATTGCTTCAAAAGGCAATCCCAAGGTTTTTGATAATACTTTTTCAATGTCTGCAACCTTTATGGAACAAATGAATTCATGTTTTAAAAGCAGGACTATTTCCATCCCAAAAGGGGACCTTAGAAAGGCAATAAATCTCTTTTAATTGGTTTTATCATTCTAATACAATCTCAACAGGTACAGTCACAGATTTGCACTTGGAATAAAAAGTATTCAGCACATTGAATGCTGCTTTGAACTGTTTCTTTCCACAGACCTTTCTAAACTCTCAAAAAAAAAATTAACTTACCAAGGGACCACTTGGCTTTCCTCAAGTATTGATTGAGCAAAGGTTTGTGATGCAAGTCTGGTCACTCTGGCAGGTGATTTGTAGCTGATCGAATTTGTTTCCCCCACCATTAGAGATATTTGAACAGACAGGTTGCAGGAAGCAGCAGGGCTGTGAGTGCTGCCAGGTGTCCCTGGCACTGAGGGCTCTCCTCAGGCTGCCTGGAGGTACAAGATGGTCTGAGCAGAGCTCTCTCTGCAGGGAGCCAAAAACACTGAATGAATCCATGCTGAAAAGGTTGTAAAAAGGAGTCTCAGAAGAATGGAGTAAGATGAGCAGGCAGCTGAAGAGAGGGGAAAATAAGCTGTAATAAACTGAGCTGATGGAGTGGCATAAAGCAGCTTAGCTGTAATGCTGGTGACATCAGTGGGAGTGCTCTGGAACTGCAGCTGGCTCGGGCTTCCCAAGTAAAAAACTACAATCAAATAGTTGAAGATTTCAAAACAGGAGTGTTCTCGATAAAAACAGCCAAATGTGCAAGTGATTTAAAAACCCCACCTGTGTCCCAGCATGCTGCCCACACTGCTGCTGCCCCTCGGCTCAGGTGAGACCCCACCTGCAGAGCTGCCTCCAGCTCTGGGTCCCAGCACAGGGAAGAGGCACCAGGATGATCAGAGGCATGAGCAGCTCTGCTCTAAGGCTGGGAGAATTGGGATTGCTCAGCCTGGAGAGGAGAAATCTTTGAGGTGACTTTATCACAGCCTTTCAGAACCTGAAAGGAGCTGAGAGGAGATGGAAAAAGAAGGTTTACAAGGGCCTGGATGATAGGAGCAGGGGGAATGGCTTCCCACTGACAGAGAGCAGGTTTAGATTGGATATTGGGGAAAAATTCTTCTCTGTGAGGTTGGCAGGCCCTGTGGCTGCCCCTGGATCCCTGGCAGTGCCCAAGGCCAGGCTGGACATCGGGGCTTGGAGCGCCTGGGAGAGTGGAAGGTGTCCTGCCCATGGCAGGGGTGGAGCTGTATTATCCTAAATGTCCCAACCCAAACCATTCTGGGATTCTGTGAACATTTCAGCTCCTGACATCAATTTACTGGAGAACCAAAAGATCTCACTGGCACACCATCTTTAAATTGCTTTTTTCCCGTGTGTTGCTTTTGAAATGACTTTCATTGGGTATTACCCTTTGAAGAAACTCATGAGGTTAAAAGACAGATTTGCCATGCTTACGCTGAGCTGCTTTTTAATTTTTTTGAGTGGTCCCTGAGCCTGTTTGTGATGGTGAGTGCATCATAGGGGAGGGAGGAATTCGGTCATAAATCATTGCACAAGTCTGAGCTGCAGGAGGATGGATTAGGCCTTAATTCTGAAGGGGTGGCTTCGTTTTATTTCCCACTCAACTCCTGCAGGGTCGATAGCATCCTCAGCAGCCATCAGGTTGTGTTTATGGGAGGGCTCTGAGTGGGGGAAGCATTTGAACAGCACCAGGTCTGTCAATCTGGCTGGCTGCTCATCTTGAGGGTCACACCTGGGGAAATTTCACTTGGGGGTTGCTGGGATGCAGGCAGAGAGAAAAAACAAGGGGGAGGAAGGGGAAAGGGGGAAAAAAGAGAGGTTTTCTCTCATGTTCTTTTCACACACTCTTGTCTTTCATTCTGTTCTCTATCCCCCTGCTGAGGTTTGCCACGGAATGACAAGGCAGCCTCCGTGGTGTGAACCTGACAGGAATGTTGCCAGTTCTCACAGACATCCAATTTCCTTCCCCATCACCTTCCCAAAGCTTGCTCTGAGGGGCTCTTAGGGAGGGGTGAGCGTTATTGATCCCTCTCAACTTTGTGTTTCATTAAAACAGAGCTCTGGGCACGGAGCCAGCCCTCAGCTCTCCACAGCAGCTCTGCCAGGAGCTCCAGGGCACTTGGGATGTGTTTGGGGGTGGATAACGTGGAGATGGAGAGTGTTTTGGGCACTCTGGATGTGTTTTGGGGTGGATAATGTGGAGATGGAGAGTGTTTTGGGCACTCTGGATGTGTTTTGGGGATAGACAGTTGGGCACTCTGGATGCGGTTTGGGGATGGAGAGTGTTTTGGGCACTCTGGATGTGTTTTGGGGTGGATAACGTGGGGATGGAGAGTATTTTGGGCACTCTGGATGTGTTTTGGGATGGAGAGTGTTTTGGGCACTGTGGATGTGTTTTGGGATGGATAACATGGGGATGGATAGTTGGGCACCCTGGATGTGGTTTGGGGATGGATAATGTGGGGATGGAGAGTGTTTTGGGCACTCTGGATGTGTTTTGGGGATGGACAATGACCCCACCACAGCTATTTCATGTTCCTCCCATGCAGGTGGTGATGCCACGAGTGTTTTTTGGGGGGTGAGGAATTCTCCCTGCTCCAGCCACTTCTGTCTGACACATCATTTAAAAAAAAACCCAAAAAGTTTACATTTACTCTTGCCAATGTCCTCCACCTTCAAGAAGGATTCATCGGGAAGGGATGGTATTTCCATGGCAACAAGGGATTTTTTTCAGAGAACTGGTGAATTTCCAAGGCACAAAAGCTTGTTCAGAGCCCAGAAGTACCTGGATGGAAAGCAAAACAGATGGTAAATCCTTTACAGTTTTTTTCTTTTTTTTCAGAATAATTTTTTTGCCAGTTATTCTCCACTTTCCCCCATGTCCTAAATGTTTGCTTAGCAATGAATTTCTGATCTGTGATGGATCCAAGGCACTGCCCAGTGGAAATGGAAGTCAGCAGCACCAACAGCTGATCTGGGAGGGACAGGGACTCCAAACTGCTCGGAAAACATCTGGGATTGTCCTTAGATTCCCAACCCTAAGAAACATTTCTTAATATTGTCATGCGGAATGATGTTGGATAAAGCCTGGGGAACTGGGACATTGGGAATTCACCAAGCAAAAAGTCCCTGTCTTGGAAAAGTGCTCTAAGGATGGACTTGAAATGTTTTTTCCTGAGATGCTGCATTTTTCCCCCAAAAAACAAGAACGAGTGTTTTAATATAAATGCGGGTTCTCCACATTTATCAAATATTAGTTATTGCCTTCATCATCATCAATTACTGGGCAAACCTTTTTGCCTCTATTCGAGCCATTTTTCTCACAGTCATGGGAATGATCAGATTTTGCAGCAGTCCCAAAAAGAGCAGGAGCTCAGCTTAGGCCAAACAGCTCAGCTGTGGGAATGGTAGGACAAAGGAATTGCAGCCCAGCTGAGCCTGGCTTAATGAAGTTCAGGAGGAAGAAGAGAAAAAAGTCTTAAGTAATATATATTTTTCAATTTTAATTCTTTCCATTGTCTTTTGTTGTTTGTCAGTGTAGAAATACAAGGCTTGACAAAGAAATTGTGAGGATGTCCATGGTTGTTTCTCATTATTTAATTAAAAACAAAGAAATGGAAGAACCTCCAACTCCAGGACACTCAGGACTGCTGCCTCCATCTTTCTGTTACACCTTGGAAATGTAAATTTTCCCTTTAAGTTAATTTCTGGTTTAGTTTTCTGGTCCTTAATCTGCTTTTCAACCTGTTTTAAAGCCAAACAATGGCTTATTACATCCAGCAAGGATGCTGGGAGGGAACTGGAGGTAATTTAACTTTGTTTTTATGATGGAGTTTGCCAGTATCAAATTTTCATTTGTAACCAGCACATTTTCAGTTGTGAACCCCTTTCCTTGAGCATCTCCACTGTCATTTAGATGTCCATTATTTTATGCCATTTTTTGTTTTCCATTTGCCAAAGGAGTGCTAAGAGGCACAGAAAATTCCCCACACCCTTCCACACTACCATTATTGAGAAAATGACTTTAATGAAAAAAAAAAAGATGTTTTCTGATGTGAAAACTGAGCTAGTTCTTAAATTAAGGGCTTGGATAAATGGCAGATCATTTGTAGGATATGGGGAAGGGAAGGGAAGGGAAGGGAAGGGAAGGGAAGGGAAGGGAAGGGAAGGGAAGGGAAGGGAAGGAAAGGAAAGGAAAGGAAAGGAAAGGAAAGGAAAGGAAAGGAAAGGAAAGGAAAGGAAAGGAAAGGAAAGGAAAGGAAAGGAAAGGAAAGGAAAGGAAAGGAAAGGAAAGGAAAGGAAAGGAAAGGAAAGGAAAGGAAAGGAAAGGAAAGGAAAGGAAAGGAAAGGAAAGGAAAGGAAAGGAGAATTCCTGCTTTTACTGATTATATAATTGCTGTTTTATTAGTGTCTTCAGAGATGAATTATGGAAAGCCTTAGGTAAGGAAAAGCATTTAGAGAACCCTGTGGTAGCTGGACTGTAATATCCATGATGTGTTTAGGTTTCTCATGTTCAAATAAATAATAAGTGTAGATAAGGTCAGCTTAATTGATAAGAAAAATGGAATTGTTAATGTTCTGTGACATTACCTATCACTGTGATATTTTTGAATGCCAAGGCCATTTAGCAACTGATGAAAACCCAAAGTTCACAGTAATGATTAGCATTAAATAAATTTCCCTTTCCTTTGAATATGGAGGCCCCATGGTTTTTTGGGAGTGCTGGAAAAGATCACTGGCTTTAAAAAATATAAAACTTATCAGGTCTAATTTCTGAAATTAAAATCTCATTATTAATAGTTAAGTACAATTTTTACTCATTAAGTGGTAAAAAAGATGAGGAACTTAAATGTCAGAATAAGAATTCTGTTTCTGTAGCAGCTTGGTTTTGGCCATGCAATAATTGTCTGCTTCTCTTATTGCAGCTCTCAGGGAGATGCATTAGAAATCCATATTGATTAATTCATGCACGCTGTGACTTGGTATCTAATTCTTTCCTTTGTCAGCTTGCTGGAACTGGAAGAAAATATCTGATCTTATTCCTCTGCTGGAATGATTTTTACATGAATTTTTAACAGCAAGACCTTCGCTTGTATTTACTTGCAGGAGCAATGTTTTAGTCTCTAACTCTGGCATGCCAGCAGAGATGATTAATTCCTATTGCTTTTTGGGACAAAAAAAAAGGACTCCAGTGAAGCTCTTCTAAATTGGAAGCATTTTTTTTTCTCTTCATTTTTGTTCTTAATCCAGCAGATGCTTTGTATTTTGGGGTTTTTTTGTTTTTTTTTTTTTTTTTTTTTTTTTTTTTTTTTTTTTGTGGTCACAAGGTGAATCCTTTCCTCCCTTATTTGCAGGATTATCAGCAACTTCCTGCTGGAAATTTCTGCCTATGCCTGATAATGACCCAACAACCAGACTACAACACTTGCACTCTGAAGGCATTTTTGTTCAAACTTTGACCATGTCCTACTTTCTCCCCTAATATTCTGGTGGAGCCATGAGCAAGGGTGTAATTTAAATACTCCTTATGTAGCTGTGAGACAGGGAGTGCATTTTTTTGTGGGATTTTACATGGAGAGAGGGCTCACCTGTGGGGTACCAGTGTTTACAATGATTACATTCAATGATGGCATCCTGTCAGGAGTGTTCTGTGAAAAGCACAGCAGGAATTCCAGCTGGGAAAGGACTCTGGCATTGCCAGCAGGATTCAGACAGAACTGAGATACCTTAGAGCCAAAATCACAGTGTAAAATCACAAAATCACAATGTAAAATAACAGAATCCCACCACTGCTGGGAGGTCAAAAATGCTGGAGATTCCTTCCATTGAGATGATCCAGGGATAAAGTTTCCCCCCTTTTTGGAGGGACATGGAGCAGACTATGTGAGAGGTGGACATATTGACAGTTGTAGTTCTTAAAATTAAAGCAAGAAAGGAATTCTTGCATGGAATGAAAGAATTTGCAGTCAATGCTTCAGGTGAGTTCCCTGAGATGTTCTCCTCTCCCTTCCACTGCCCTTAAATGGCTTATCCAGAGCTCCAGGTTCCACCCAAGGAGTTCTGTGCTTACATGAAATTAGCATTTCTGTCACTAAATTCATGGAGGAGAAAAAGCTTTTCAAAGCTTACATCTTGCAAACTTGCACAGAACTGATAAAAGACATTTGGAATTCTGATGGCCTGCTGCAAGAAACTCCAGAATTTCATAGAATCCCAGAGTGGTTTAGAAGGGACATTAAAAACCATCTCATTCCAACCCTGCCATGGCAGGGACACCTTCCACTGTCCCAGGCTGCTCCAAGCCCTGTCCAGCCTGGCCTTGGGCACTGCCAGGGATCCAGGGGCAGCCACAGCTGCTCTGGGCACCCTGTGCCAGGGCCTGCCCACCCTCAGAGAAAAGAATTTTCCCCAATATCCCCTCTCACCCTCCTCTCTTTACCACTTGCAAAGAATGTTTCATAACAGAAAGTTTCCCAGCAACTTAAACCAGAAATGAGGCAAGTCCTTTTTTTTTAACATCATTAGGATTTTTGAGGATGCACTAATCAATTTTGCTTCCACCCATTTTCTGTCCCTCCTTCATCCCAATGCCCCCATTAGGGTTTGCCTGTTGATCACAGTTATTCAGCAAATCACAAATGACAGCAATGTGACCTCTAGGGGCTGATATCCCTGCCAGCCTAGAAAAGCAGGACCTGAGTTTTTGATTTTTTATGTTTCAATAAACCACTGCAGTGGTTTAGCTACAAAAAGGAATTTAGTACAAGCAGACCAAACCATCCATGTTTCATACTCAGTCTACTAAAGCTGCAAACTTTTGCAAGACAGAATTATTTTAATGACTATATTAAAAAGCTCTTCTCTAGGGAAGCATCCTTCTCTCTCCTACAAATGTGCTAAATAAGCAACATTTCCTCATATTTGTAAGCAATTCCAGTGAAAGTTCTTGAAAAGATGATCTGTTGGCATTCTGGCTGTAAAGCTGGGCTGTGATCTGCATTCTTTTTTTGTGTCTTCCCCTCTTTTATAGATGTGGAGTCATTGAACTATTTCTACCAGAGCTATGGGAAATGATTTGGTATTGCTGCTCAAACTAATCATTATTCACATATAAACTGCCCATTTACTGTTTCTCATATCCAATTTTTGAAGAAAATATTGATGATGACACCCGAAATAACTTGGCAAGGCTTTGAAGAAGCTCTGCAAATCTGTTACAGAGATGAATTGCAAAAGTGAGGTGCACTCACTAACCATGCCAAGTGAATGCCAATAGATAAAGTTCAGTTGAGGATTTCTCAGTTTGAATCTTTCTAGGCAGTTTGTGCGTGTTATTGTAAGCAAATTCCTGATTCCTGGTTTTTCTCATTGCGGAATGGAAAGAAACTGAGGTGCTGGAGTTGTGAAAATGGAAGGAAAAGATTACTAACCACTTCAAACAACAGAATTCTCTGCTGACTTTAGGTAAAAGCTGCCCTAAACCAACCAGGAGCTTCTTTGAGCCCTGTATTAACAGCAAATATTGGAAAGAGAGCAAAAGTCTTGCAGTGGCTGTGAAAAGCAGCACGGAGGAATTTGGGATATCAGGAAAGAACAGCAGGGCTGTGAGCCCGAGCAGCAGAAGGAAGGATGCAAGGTGAGTTCAGGCTCACATCTGTATAACCCTGGGCATTTCAAATGTGTCATCACGGATCAGGTGAGAAGCAAAGCAAATTCAGCCCAGCCTTCCACAAAAACCCAGCTGCCCATTCCCTGCACGCCCAGGAAAAATCCTTCTCTTTGGGATCTGTGCTGCCATGGTGATCTCAGCCTGATGGGGACATCTCCTGGTGGGCACACCTGGAAAAAGGCAGCGCTGGAAAAAGGCTGTGACCCTGCTGGCAAAGCCCTCTCAGCTCTGGAGATCCCTGCACTTATCTGGCTTCCTGCTTGTCTCAGGTTTAGCTGGGTGTGCATTCAATTCCCATCTGCCAGAGCTGGGGCAGTTCTCTGCTGTCCATGGGGCAGTTTTCTTTATCTCCCACAGCCAATCCTCCCTCCAGGAGATCTCTGCTGTCCATGGCCACTGAGTGTCCCTGCAGGGCTGATCAAATTCCATCATCCCATGGAATGATGCTCTGCCCAGGGGAGGAGCCAAGCATTCCCACCTGGATACAATCTGAGCCTGGGAACAGCACAGCAGCCTTTGCCCCCTGCATTGCCAGAGGAGCAGCTTTCTCCTGCCCTGCATTCCCAGAGGAGCAGCTTTCTTCTCCCCTGCATTCCCAGAGGAAGCCCAGGCCCATCTCCAGCAGCCCTGGAGCTCCAGAGGAAAACTCCCCCCTTGTGCAGGATCCCTGCTCCAGCAGAGCCACAGCTGGCACTGCAGGAGGGCTGAGCCACCATGGAATGGCACTGCTGCCACCACCCTGACCCACAGGGGTCAGCTCCTCTTCTGACTCTGGCAGTATTTGGTTTTGTTTATACTACTACATTCATATTTTTCGTTTTCCTAGTAAAGAACTGTTTTTCCTACTCCCTACTTTGCCTGAGAGCCCTTAATTTCCAAATTATAATAATTCAGAGAGAGGAGCTTTATATTTTCCTTTTTAAGGGAGGCTCCTGCCTTCCTTAGCAGACACCTGTCTTTTCAAACCAAGACACTGCTCTTCACACCCATCCTCCACTGAAAACCTTCAGGAAAAGGCTTTTCATAGCCAGGCTCCTCCGAGGTTTGGGCATAAAACACCATTTCCCTCACGATGGGGAAGTTTTTGAGTCAAAGGGAAAGATGATCCTGGGCAGAGGTGGAAATTTCAGTGTGGAATGTCTGCAAGGCTGTGCTTGTAACCTGCCTCACCCTGTGATCAGCCAGGAACTCCCCTGCTGCTTCACTACAATATCTGCACACAAACAAGAGTTTGTGTTCTCCCTTTCCTACAGTTTGGGGGGAAAAAAAACCCAAAACCATTTCTCTTTTTAAAACCTGAAAATGCCTCAATGCATTAAGACTCTCCTCTGTATGGAAAGCAAAGACTGTCTAAAGATTCAGAAAAACAAGACTAGACAAAGGCAAACAGTTGTGATGTCTTTGGCTAAGAAACAGCAGCTAAATGGTTACATTTTTGTAATTTCTTAAGCCATTTTACCACACCTATAACTTAATTTGCCTTGTACAGACACAGCAAAAGATTCTGTTTTCCTTCTCCTGTTATTTTCTTTCATTTTCCTAGGGTTTTTCCATTAAAGCTGCTTTAATCTTTGCAGATAAATCTTCAGGTTTTCAAATTTTTCTTTTCTCTCTAAAGACTTCAGCTGTCTTAAGTCTTTACATTTCACCGTGTTTAAATATTTCAGACAATTTGAAGCCTTATTTATAAATGGGTATCATTAAGATCAGGCTCTAATAAGTGCTAATCTTTCCCTCCAACCAGGGAGATAATGCCTGTCTTAAACCTGAATGGCTTAAAACGAGTTCATTTTTTTTTTTTTATCCTCATAAAGGGAACAAATAAAACACCACCCAGCAGCTGCATTCACTGGAAATAATCCTCCCATTTGTTACAGCAAAGTGCTTTTCCTTGGAGGTATCAGCCTGCTTTACCTTCAGATGTGCAGGCTGCAGGTCACAGAGCCTGAAACGTGGTCATGGAACCTGAAAATCACCTGGCCTCACAGAAAACCCCCAATTTGGCTCCAATTTTGGATATTTTTGATTGAGTTTTGGGTCAAGCAGGGCCAATAAAGGCGCTGTGTGTGTTTTTAGTTCAAGGCACAAATTGATGGCCTGGTCTGCACTGCACACCTCGAGGTGAACACTTCTCTTTTCATCAGGGAAATTCCGATGCTTGGAGGTGTTGAGTTCATTTCTGCCCGTGCTTGGCTGAGCCCGAGGTTTGTGATCAAACCAGGAGCTGTGGCTGAGCAAGGAAATATTTTTTTTATGAAGAATGCTAAAAAATGACTGAACATGGCAATTTCATGTGTTGTTCTGGGAAGTGTGATGGAAAATTTTGGCAGTAAATCAAACCCTGCTTGGGTTTTGCTCCCCAGTGGACTTAATTAGCCCTCTCCTATGAAGCAAAAGGGATGGAGCTGTCTGGGGTTTCCCTGAATTTAAATAGCTTTAATACGCCAGACCATCTTAAATGGGATCTGATGTGACTAAAGGTAAAAGATCTTCATCTGATTGGTAGCTGTCATTCCAAGCATGCCTCTGCAGCCAAAAACAGGGCAGGAAGAGGGAAAACAAGGTTCTTGCTGTATGGACAAAATGGAGCAAGTAATTCACAACTAATAAGTAACACAATCTCCTCCTGAGGACTAAAAATACCCTGCTTTTATTGAAAGTGTATTTATTGAAAGCCATCAGGTAAGTAAAATGATGTTGCTTCTATTTCTTGCCTGGCCATAAGAACAGGCAGTTCCAGAGCAAACTGAAAGTTCATTTCCTGCAGATCCTGGTTCACGAGATTCTAAAACTGGCCTTTGGTAAATGGTCATGAAAGTGGAATTTGAACTGCATGAAAGTTTGTGAAAAGTGGTCAAAGGCAGCTTGGAAAAAATTAAATTCTATTTCCTGATCATTCTTCATGTTCAGTATTAATGTAACTCATAGCCCTGCAAGCTCAGAAATTTTGATCTGGAACCTCACCTAAAGCCTCAAACAAATGTGAGGGATCGCAAATCCAAGCAGGAATGTGGGTTGGTACAACCCCTAAAAGCTACTCTTGGTCAGCCCCTCAGTCACCTCTGTGCTCAGGAGTTCTCTCTAACAGTGGCTGTAAATACAGAGCTTCAAAAACAGTTAAAAATCTTTTAATATGGATGAAAAGCCCCACAAAGTTAATAAATCTGGTTCATTTTTTGTCAAGAGCAGTGTGAGAACAAAGGAAGAGAATGGCAACAGAAGGTTTATAACTTATAGCACAACTCCACCAGATGGATCTGAGTTGAATTTCAGCTTTTATTTTCTTTATAAACTTTATGTTTACTTCTAATTAAAGTGACTCTGGGAGAAATCAGGAAAGCACTGACTTATTTGCGTGATCTCCATTTGTAAAAGCTGATTGCAAAAAATAGGGAATTACATTTATGAAAATCAGATCTTGGTAAACGAAACAAAAAATACAACGGAGCATTGGAGGAGACACATAAAATGGCTGGAAGTTAAATAATCTAATTATAAATAAGATTATGTAGAGGATGCCAGCATCAAATCCTGCATTACTTCATCTCTCATGCATATAAATCTAAAGGGACAAACCTCAACAAAACAGGCTCTTGATGCTCTTCCAACTGAGGTCCTCTCATACTGCTCACAAAGGCAGTATGAATCATTTAAGTTTGGGATGCTGAGCGCCAGGTTTTCTGCAGGAAATTACCTTACATCTAAAATTGCATTTTTTTCCTAGAGGAAATGTCACAATTAAAAGTAGTCTTGAGTATTGTAACATAATTTATGTAGAATAGTGTATTGCTTCTACTTTCTTTGAAAAGAACAGATAAGTATCCCATGTACAATGGGATGCCTTTCAGTAAGGCATTATTATAAAATATTAAAAACTGTATTCATCTGGCTACTAAGAACATGATCTTCCTACAGGGAAGAACATTTTATAATGCTACAAAAGAACACTCCAGGCAAGGTCCAGAATACAGAATATTTTCAGGTTGATTACACATTATGCAAACTACTTGAGTTCCTGCTCAAGATCAAAAAATCCATAAATCCATATGTGTTTCCACAGGCTCTCCACTCAAATTGCCTGTCAGAGTAAAAAAATCTTGAAAACTGTGCTGTAACCAGGATGATGAAGGAAAATTACTGCCAGACAGATTATATAGTGAAGAAAAACGGTGTAAGTTACTGTGTGCCTCCTAGCCTGAATACACATGGGACAAATGTAAATTTGCCAAATGAAATACAGCTTAGAGTGCATAAGTTTCATACAGATAATACTTTGTCCTTATTAAATCCTGGCTTGGATAATGGACTGCTTTTTTCCTGAAACTCCAGCTTTTCTGCGGAGGCTGTTTATCCTCTAAAGGAGCATCAATTATAAATAATGGTCAAGCCACCAAAACCGGAAGGACAAGACTCGAAGCAAATAAACTACAACAATATCACCGATAAAAACTCAAATATTGCCACGCACTCCAGGTATCCATTGAGGGGGAGGCATGGGAATTATCATTTATTGGCAGAGACATAAATACCTGGGCTGAAGAGCCGAGGTGTGATGCACGGATCTGCAACTGCACAAATCTACAGGGTGGGCAGAAATAGAGCTTTCGCAAAAAATTAAACATCGCAAGGATGTTCAGCTCTGTGGGTCCTGAACACTATAGTGTGGATAATGGGATAACTTGTAAAAAAAGCCATTTGAAGCCTCCTTGCGCTCAGCGAGGTTGATTTAGATTTTACCTATTTAAAGCACGGCACTAAATGAGCAGGAAGAGCAGATTGCTTCCTCCTGAGCGGCGAATAAATAATATGCTAAAGCGAAACCACAGAAAAGCCTGCATTCAAAGACAAACGGGGATGTTTTGAGAAGTTCGGGAACAAAGGTTGGAATGAGACGGGAGGGGGCTCGTTAAAAGGAGGGAGAGGGACTTTTAATAGTTTCAAACTGACGGAAGGCAGGTTTGGATTAAGAAGGAGCTGTTCCCTGTGAGGGCGGCGAGGCCCTGGCACAGCGCGCCCACAGCGGCCATGGCTGCCCCATCCCTGGGAGCGTCCAAGGCCAGGCTGGCAGCAACAAGTGGAAAGTGTCCCCGCCACGGCAGGATGATCTTTAATGTCCCTGCCAAGCCAGCCTATTCCGCGATAGTTCTTTGATAAATGGAGCTCTGCCCTCAGCCCAGCTCCGCGGCCCCGGCACGAATCGTCTCTCCCCTTGTCCCCCCCCACGGCAGCGCTCAATGGCCGCTCCCGCGCTGCCATGGCAACGGCGCCGCGCTCGGGGACCGAGGGCAGCCAGGCCGCCACGGGGACCGGGACGGGGACAGCGACAGCTCCCGGGACAGCGACAGCCCTGCGACAGCGACAGTCCCCGGGACAGCGACAGCCCCCCCGGGGTGAGCCCTCAGCTGCCCCCCAGCCCCCGCCGGGGTGAGCCCTGCGCGTTCCCCTCAGAGCCGCGGCTCCCTGCGCGCAGCCCGTGCCCCAGGAGGGCTGAGAGCGCCCGGGGCAGGTGTGAGTGGTGCGAGTGTCCCCAGAGTGTGCCTGTGCCCGGCAGCGCAGCTGCGGTGGTGCTGGCCCTGTTCTCTTCATCGCCTCTCTCACGCCTTTCTGGTTTTAGGTTGCGGTTCCAGGCAGTTCCTTCTTCCCTGCCCCGCAAAGTTTTCATCAGCCTTGAAGACACTGGTAATGAAAGGAAAACCCACCCCCCCCCAAAAAAACACCCCAAAAAAGCCCCAACCAACCTCACACCTTACTACAGGGCTTTTTACACATTTATTTTCTGTTTCTCCTTGTGCTCTGCTGTTTCCCAGAGCGACCATCAGGTCCGAGTACAACCCTCAAACCCATCCCACATCGGGCCTCGAGCAGAGCTTTAAAGGCACGCTCTGACTCTGCTGCCATCATCCCCCTGTTGTTTATCACCCCACCTGTTGTTTATCACTTTATCTGTTATTTACCACCCCATCTGCTATTTATTACCTCACCTGCTTTTTTACCCTCTGTTTGGGGCAGAACAGCTTGGTGAGTGTAGCTCCATGGTGTGGGTAAGAAGGTTTTTCTCTTAAGAAACATGCCTTGTAATGGGTGGTTGGGGTTTTTTTGTTTGTTTGTTTTGTTTTTTTGTTTGTTTGGTTGATTTTTTTATTTCTTTTTTAGTAGACTGTGTGGAAAGGCTTAGACCCTCCTGCTCATGGCCTTGTGTTTGAAGTTATTTGCAATACAGCTGAAATTACAATTCTTGGTTAAACAATTGCAGTGGGTTGACTATGGTTTGTTTGTTTGGTTTTTTCCCTTAACTGCTGTATTTTTTCCCTTAATTAAAAACTAAGCTGTTTCAAACCCCCACAACAGTGAAGATATGCAAACCATAGAAAGAGGTCTTGAGTTTTCAGAGTTACCAAGATAATGCATCTTCCCAAAGTGTGGTGAAATTGGAAAATATGGTAAAAGGACTTAGGGAAAGTGGCATTTAGTAAGTTTCAAGTTGTTTTCCTGATCTGACTTTATGTGTGTTGTAGAGTGTTACACATAGAAATGGGTAATTGGTTTAAAAATAGAAAGTAGAGTTTGAAATGGTGTCGCAGATGTTGGGGCATGGAGAATATGAATTTATTCTAAAAGGCTGGAATTATTTCAGCATACCTGAATTAAAGTTTATGTGTAATTTTTTTCTTTCTTCTATTTTTTAATGTCATTCTTTTTCCTCTTGCTTTAAAGTAGTTAGCCTAATATTAAATGTTTGGAAGGACCAGAGGTCTCAGTTGTTGTAATTAACAGCAAATGGGTGAGGAGTGATGATAGGCAAACTCTTCATTGCACTTGGAATAATTCTTCAAAGGAAATAATTTAGTTTGAAGTATTGGTAAGTGGATGGAGCTTAGTGTAGCATGAAATCCACATTCATGGTGTTGATAATGGCATGTGAACTATTGCATAGACAGCAGCATCTCTCTGGATTTGATGGGTTTATTGATGTGAACAAGCTGTTGGAATTTGCCTTGGTTAAATTCTCGTAATGTGAAATAAACTACACCCACCTTCAGCTGTCTGTAAGTCACAAACCTGTCTTTAAGGTGATTAGGAAGAGACTTGAGCTGAGCTGGGGTACAGACTATGTGGAATTTGGGTTTATTTAGATATCTAGTCTTTCAAGTTGACTCAAACTTTGTTCAGCCCAAACAGCAGGTTTTGGTTTGTTACTTTTAGCTGTACATCCATTATCAGCACAGAGGAACCTGCTGGAGTGATGAAATTTGAGTACAGGGTGGCAGAGGAGCAGGCAGAAAGGATGTGGCTAATTAGTGCTTGATTTATTTATGTTGATGAGTCGCTTCAGTGTTTGCCTCATTGGCAAATTGTGCTGCCTAGTAGAGAGAAGAGGGATTCATTACAGAAAAGCCAGACAGAAAGAGGGAACTCCTCTGTGGATTTAAATTCCAAGTCTGTTTCTGAGGAGTTTGGGGTTGCCTTTGCTGCACTTCCCTGGCACCCTGAGGGCTCAGCTCAGGGGTGTTTCAGGGTGTGCATTTCCCCATGGGGGTTGTTTAACTTTGTCTCTTCCAGTCTCAGTGTTTAACCGTTGTTTTTACCCACACAGGACTATGCTGTTCAATGATTCCTGTGTTTTCTCAGAATAATCCAGGAGGTTGATCACTGTCTATCCCCTGTTACCTACAATTTGATGCTGTTTTTTCCCACCCAGTCTTCCTGAAACTTTGCAGGGCTTTTTATCTCTGATATTCTCACCCAGCATCTCTGATATTTATCTCTGATATTACCACATTTTTAAGTTATCCCTTTAAATATTTGCTTTCAGTGGAATATGTTAAAGTTAACTTGTATAAATGGTATTTTTTTATTAACTACTTTCCCTCCTTGAGCTTGCTTGGCTGACCTGTGTCATTTCTCTCTGTTTTTACTATTAAATAGCCTTTGGGCCCCTCAAATCCAGTGTGTGACCTCCTCCTGTCCAGCCGTGCTGGTCCTGCCAGCTCACATTTGCCAAGAGAAAAACTTTCTTCTGTTCAAAAGTAATAAAATCTTCTTTTATCTTGGAAAGTGATAGAAGAATAACTGTTTTGAAATGGTGTTTGAATTGAGTGCATGGTTTTCTGACACAGTAAGAAATATGTTTTGTGCCCAAATCTGATGCTTTGTCAGCACTGTAATGTTGCATTTCAGGTTGTGTGGCACCAGGTGTTTTAACTTCCACATGCCATTGAGGTGTTCGGCCCCATGGGTGGAGATTTTGGACATTTTATCTGTATTACTGCTGAATTTCAGGCTTACCTGTGAAGAGGCATTTTTCCATTTGGGATATTTCCATTCCTTGTCATTTCCTAGGTCCTGCTTTCCCCAGGAAGCTGAGATCCACGAGCTGCAGAAGAGTTTCCAAGCACCCTGGCAGCTGGAAGTCTGCACTGTCAAATTTGTTTCTTTTTTCCATTAGCCATTATTCCATTCTTTTCCCATTATTTCCAGCAGCAGCAGGAAATGCCCAGTTTTGCACTGAGCTGCAGTTATCCCACAAACATTCCAGCCCAGCAAGGCTCTGGATGTTCACCTTCAATTTAAACCCCCTGCTGTATGAATTTGCTTTTTGGAAGAGTATTTGATTTTACAACCTGGATTAAAAAAAAAAAAGAATATCTTCTCACTCAAGTCTTGAGAAGAGTGATTAACTCTGCCCTGTGAGTTATTGTGTTCCTCTCTATCAATCTGTCTGTGACAGAAGGAATTTGTCTTCCCAAATCAGGTGAGATGGTTTGACTTCACAGCCATTGGTACCGTTTTCTCCTCCTTGGTGCTTTCTATGGGTTTGGTTCAAGAAAGCTGTGTTTTAGTTAATATGAATCTGCTTGCACATGAACTTTAGGGAATTGCCCAAATGAAACAGCCAAGGAAATCTTTTCCCTGGTAGGATAAATGTAATAAAAAGGGTTTTTTCCCCAGTTAAATTTAATTTTGAGTTGCTCTAGGATTTTATTGGCACTTCATATAAACAAGTTTTGTGCTCCATTTCCCTCTCTATATGAATGTTTTTGGATGTGTAATGAGTTTTTTACTGTTTTAATTTCAATCAAATTCCCATTTCAACAGGTTCCTAACTCTAAATCATTGAAATTCTCTTTTTTTAGGAGAAGTTATACTGGGCATCATGAATGTCAATGATTTTGTAATTCTCCCAGGCTCAAAAACTGGAACCTCAGTGAGATTAAAAACAAAGTAAGTGCATTCAGTCTGATTGGGATTGAGATATGTTTTCATAATTTTTAATAAAAGTTTTAATGCAACATTAACTAGAAGAGTGGAAGAACAAGAAAGAATCATGATGTGTTTCTTTTCTAGCATTTTCCCTATGCTTTTATCCACCAGCCTTTCTTTTCTCAGACTTTAATCTGCTTCCTGATTAAGTTATAGGTTTTATAACCCTGTGTATCCACTGGATAATGCAAGCATACTAAAGAAATCAGTGGAGTGTTTATTTAAGTGTAATGAAACTCCAAACCTTTGTGAGTACAGACACAGTTGTATCAGTTTTTTGTTGGAATTTGCACTTGACCTGTCCTAAATTTTCCAGAGCTGTTTTCAGTCCTGCTGGGAGATAAAGGAGGGACATGGCTATAATGACAAATTTTCCAGCTTCTGTTTTTCTGCTTTAAACTTCTTCAGGTATCTTACTCACTTCCAGGTGACTTCTAACAAATATTTCACTCTTTCTTCCAGAACTGTCAAGGAATTGCAGTTGGAGAAAGCTCAGTTAGAAACAGAAAACAAAGAGATGGAGAGAAGATTATTGCAGCTGCAGTCAAACATGAGCAGAGAAAAAGAGGAGAGGAGGTAGGGTTCAGTTTCCCTTTGGAAAATAGGTTCAGTTTCTCTTTGGAAAAAAGGAATCCAATGAGATGCTCCCTCCACACTTCCAACTCCCCTCATGGGATCTCTTGTAAAGTTTGGAATTCACAATTATATTCAGTCTCCTCTCTCCAACCTTTCTTCCCAATGTTAAACGTGCTTCCTTGTGACTTTGTTAATTTGAAACTCCTATATGAGATGTGATCTGTTTTCCTCATTTATTCCCTGTTCTCCCTTTTTCCTCTGTCTGGCTGGATTTGTCACTTTGGTTTGCAAGCAGGAGAGAGAGTAGTTTCTCCCGCACCCTTGTTTATTTCTGAGGTTTCTGCAGAGGATGCTGCTGTTATTTTTGATCCCCTTTGACATTTGTGTGGCCTCCCAGGGCAGCATCTCCTGAATTATGGCAAACAGGCCCTGGAACCAAGCACAGTGTAATGAGGCAAATGCTGGGGTGAGCTTTAAATCTGAGTCACTCTGAGTGTTGGCATATTCCTGCAACATCTGCTTCCTTATCCTTGAGTTTCTGCCTGCTGTTTGTCCCTGGGAATGCAAATGCCTTGGATTTGGATCCCTTGGTGCTGCTGAGCTCTTGGCAGCTCTGTGAGCGTTGCCCTGAGCTGCTGGGGCAGTGTTTTCCAGGTGGTGTGTGGCACTTTTGTCTCCGTGGTATTGTTGTTTTGTTCTCAAGGCCTTGTACCTGCATCCCCTGACAGGGTTGCAGTGCTGAGCTCTAAGGACAGGAGACTTTGGCATTGCACCCCTGGAATCATGGAGTGGTTTGGGCTGGAAAGGATCTGAGAGTTCCTGCATTTTTAGCAGTGCTGGATGAAGCCCTGCAGTAAACTGGGACAATGGAAGCTCACACAAAATGTACTTTTGTTTGAATTCTTCTGAAACCAACCTTTGAGAATTGATAAGATTTTAAGTGTAAAAACTTGGACCAATTTAATGGTTTAAAAATAAGTACTTTCTCCCACATTTGTTGTATTTACTGCTTTCAAAGGAGACTTGGAGCAGGTTTCAGTGGAAAGGAGTATTTGTGCTTTGGGAAATTGATTGCCCTATAGAGAAGAATTTTGTTTTTGTGATGTTTTGCTCATATTTAACAAGATAAAGGAAAAAAAATATGCTTGTCTTGCTTGCAGAAGGACAAATTTTAAGGTTTTTTCTTGCCTTGGTTTGTAGGAAGTTAGGTGCTTATCACTGGAAATCTGGGCAGGCAGGACCAAGGACCCCTCAAACCCGAGTTGTGGCACAAAATAATGAAAACAGGAAGAAGGTAGGAAACCATATTTGCAAGTAAAGCTATCTAAAGTAAAACAAGATTTAGAACTGGAATAATGCTGCAGAGCAGGAAAATTTTAAATACTGTAAAACCAAAAGGTTGAGCCCCCTCTGAGTAAAATTCCTGACTGCTTATGTTTCCATGCCAAGCTTCTGATTCCCTTTGAGCTGGACGAACATCAAGTCTTGTTGGGTGATCTGTTGGGATTTTAGTTGTAATAAACAGCAAATTATCCCTGCTCCTACAGATTTAATCCTGTAAGAGCAGCACTGGTAGTGGTGGAAGTGATCAGGAGCCTGGCTTTGGCTGGCTGGTGCCCATGATGGATCTGAACTACTGAAAGGCTTTGGGTGAAACTTTGAGTGCAAATTCTCTGCCTTCCCAGATAAAATACACCACGCTTCAAGTCTTTAACTCACTTATATTGACTCTTCTTCTATGACATCCTTGCTCAGACCTAAAAGAAGGGATGTAGAACTCTCCTGCTAAATATTTGAAAGATCTGCTTTCTTTTCAGTATGTACAAATGGGGTACTTATCTTCTTTTGGAAAAAGTCTGTGGCAATTTTTTTTTAAACTGGCAGAAAATGAGAACTCAAGAAAATTGCCTCCTTGTCTGTGAGAGGAGAGGATCAGAATGAAAAGGTTTTCTTTAGCCACCTCTTTCCCTTCCCCCTTCTCTGAGACAAGGGACTCAGAGCTGTTGCTGCCTCAAAGGCTTGAGGTTTCAGCTGGGGTGGCTGAAGAGATAAATGGACAGAATCTCAAAAACAGCAAAATTAGAATAAAGGGTGAGTGAGGGGCAGTGAGGCTGTGGGGTGAACTCCGTTTGCAGGGGAAAACTGAGGAACAAAAATGCTGGCAATCATGAATTACTGGGATGTTAGATCATGGAAGGGTCACGTGGACAAGGTTTCATGTGTGGGGAGGGAAACTGGTCCTGGGCTTCATGGCTGTCATGAGCAATACATGGAGTTTTCTCTTTAAATGCATGCCCTATTTCCCAAAAATCATTTTCATTCTGTAGAACTTACTGTTTATTCGTTAGCATTAGAACTTTATACAGATATATGTAAATATTCTTTCCTCTAGGTTTCTCCACAAAAAGTGAAGTTACAAGTACTCAAACACAGTCAAGGTAAAGACATCTTTCTTAACCACATAAAACTTAAGCTTCTGACAGATTATTGCTTTGTAGAGGTTGCTGCAATTAAACACTGAAGAAATCAAGAGTGGAACACTGGATTAGTTGAGTTTTTTTTGTTTTGTTTCAGAGCCAGTGAAAAAAACAGTTAAGCCTGAAAGAGGAAATGTAGCTCATGAAAAATTGGGAGTGAAGGGGATGGCCTATGGACCACCTAAAATAAAGGGTGGGCTGCTGGTAAGTAAATGGTTAAAAATAACTCTCAAGCCACACAATTTAATGTGTGTAGATTTTTTTTTTTGTGTCAGTATCTAGACACACATTTTCCTTTTTCTCTGATAATTACTTAGTGCCCATAAAGTAAAGAGAATTTTTACAGACTGTTCTCCCTGAATGTAAGGAAACAGATTAAATGGTTCTCTTGTCAGAACTGTGACCGCTTCTTTAACTGGTAACAGCTAAAGAATTTATTTAAACTGTGTTTTTATTAACTTGCCCAGCATGTGGCCATGGCTGAAGGAGGCTGATCTCATCCTTAACTAAAGAGCACTTCTCTATGATTAAAGGAAAATGTGTGGTTGCAGGCAAGGGGCCAAAATTAAGTGGTCCACGAATGTTTTGTAATTTTAAATCCTTACATAAAGCCCAGGGCACGTGTTGAATTCTGACTGATTTCCAAGCTGGCACCTTGTTGGCTGTGTTGGAGTGGAAATTTCTATTATCAAGTATGAGGTGATTTCTATTTAATTAAGCGTATTTTTGCCTTTTAGCAAGTAGGAAATAGGAAACAAATAAATAGGAAACCCAGCCTCTAAAGTGTGGTGTAGCCTCATACATCTCGATTTTAATTTATGTGAATTTCCAGTGTTGAATAAGAAAATAAACTTTTTAGGATAAAAGTTATCATCTCTTAGAGAAATCCCCCTCCATACCCTGAAATATGCGATGTGATTTATTTCCATTGTTTTATTAAACCGGTTGGAGCTGCTGACCTTCAAAATTAACTGATATTTTGTGTGCATCTTTGTCATGCTTTTCCTTTGGGAAAAATACGTGCGGATTTGGAATTTAAGAGGCCTCGCCAACAAAACCGCGGGGATTTTGCTTCCGTTCTCCCAATTTCATTACCGCTCGCGGAACAAAGACCTCCGCACACTCCCAGCAGCGCAGATCGTGCGTGTTTTGCTTTTCCCAGCGGTTTTTAGGGAGCGCTCCCGGCCCCGCAGCGATCCCATCCCCGCTGCAGTGCCGGGGATGGCCGCCCGAGGGCGCTGCGCCCCCGCGGGACGCTGCAGCCGCTCCGCATCCCGCGGGGTCCCCGCGCTCGCAGGGACGGAGCCGGAGCGAGAGCGGCGCTGGAAAGCCGAGCTCCTGCGAGCAGCTCAGCTGATCCCTGCGGCTTTTCAGAGCAGCCAGGATGAGGGAAGAGACGAGAATCTTGACTCCGTGTTTCAGAAGGCTGATTTAGTATATTATGATATCTATTATATTAAAAATGCTAAACTAAAACTGTACTAAAAGAAGAGAGAGAAAGGATTTGTCAGAAGGCAAAACAGGAATAGAATGGAATGAATAACAAAGTCTTGTGGCTGACCGAGACAGTCTGAACAGCTGGATTGTGATTGGTCTCATGTGGTTGTTTCTGATTAATAACCAATCACAGATCCACCTGTTGCGTTCCACAGCAGCAGACAGACATTATTTACATTTTGTTCCTTAGGCCTCTCCGCTTCCCAGGAGAACAAAATCCTGGCAAAAGGGTTTTTATAAAATATGTCTGTGACAATTCCCTGCTGGTCCCATGTTCACACAGTGAACTTCGTGCCGTGCTCACCCCGCACTGCAGCGAGAGGATTGGGGAATGCCCTGGAAGTGCAGACACTGACACCTTTAACAGCCAACATTTATTGCTTTTGCAAGTCACAAGTGCCATTGGATGTGCCACCAGTCCCTGGATCAGTTAAAGCATAGGGCACCTGGAAAGAAGGGGTTGGGAAAACATCCTGGCTGTGTAGGGGCTGCTGATGTTTGACTCTCATCTTTCTGCCTGTACCTTTGCTGCTTTGTTATGGTAAGAATAGGTCCTTCACTTGGAGAATGTGTAGACAAAAGAGCTTTCCCATAAATACATAAATTATTTAGTAGTTTTGCTTGATAATCATCCAAGAGTTGACAATGAAACCCTTCCACAGTAATTTTCTTTGTTCCAATAAAGGTTGGAAAATCACTCAAGTCCCAGTGTAAGACTGTTTATCTCCTTTTGTAGCTGCTTTCAATCAGTCTCATCAATTCAGTTTGGACTTCCTGGACTGCTGTATTGATGGCTATCCCAGTTAGCCCCTTAAATGACCATTTTCCTCTTGTTGACCTCTCCAGGTGTGCCCCTGTCCACTGGGAAGCTTCAATAAGCAGCTCTTCATTAGTAAAGCACATAGCTCATAAATTCCTTTCAGTGAGACATGCTGCATTAAATGCCTCATTTAATCCCCTTGTACATGGGATGTGGTGTCCATGGCTTTATATCCAAAACATGGCATGTGGGGGTCCATGGCCACTGCTCTCTGGTACCAGAAACCTTCAGAAACAGGAGTTTTGTGTGCCTGGTAATAAGAACTTGTCTTTCTTATGTAGCTCTTGATAGATCTTTGCAGTTAATTGTGAGCAAGATCACATGAAATGGCAGCGATCTTGATTACCAGGTAGCTCGGCTGAGCCCAGGAAAGTGAGTGCTGCACTTCCACAGCTGCCACTAAAAATGTTGCTGCTCCTCAGAAATGCTTTATCAGTAATGTTGTTGGAACTGATTTAGGAACCAGCCTCAGCATCAGCCTGTGCAAGCCCTGGAAAGCAGGACAAAGGATTGCTGCTGAGTGGTGCCTTTGATGAGAAGGCATCTGCAAAGTCTTTTCAGGAAGCTTTGCTTCAGTGGAGAAAAGGTGAAAGTGATCCTGGAAGAGATCCATGTACCAGCGAGGTCCCATCAGGTATTGTTTGTTCTGTTTAAATGACATTTTAAATGGAATAGGAGCCATTTGGGGGAGTTAGATTTTAGATTAATGAAGGCAGATATTATGTGAAGCTAAGAAAACTCACTTTATTCTTTCTCAGTGTGCCTTTATTAGTAACAATCATCTCTGAAGGATTTTTTAATGATCTGCAGAGTGTTTAGCTCAGTTTTTGTAATGCTCTCTGGCAGTGACCAGGATGTCCAGCCATGTCCCTGAATCTTCCCATGGCTTTGTGTCTCACGTGGCACTTCAGCACGAGCTGCAATGCTCAAACATAAAACCAGTTTTAAACTGAGGCAAGGAATGTGCAGGGCTCAGGATTTTGTGTGTTCTATCCAAGTACATTTTCTGCTTGCCTTCCACAGGCTCTTAATATTTCTTTGTCCCAATGAAAAGCTGCAATCAGCTGAAGTATGCATGGAAAAAATATGGAAAATTCCTCTGGTCTGATTGGATTTGTGTAAATCCAATCTGTGTCTTGTTCCTCTAGTCTATGGGTGGTGGTTTTTCTCTGTGCCTTTTTGTACAAAATAATATTATACTGATTTTTTTTCCCTTTTTTTCTTCTTTTCTGTGGCATTTTGATCTGTGGAATCACGGATTTCCATCCCCCCCACTCTTTCTATGGCTCCAGTGTGTAATCTGTAATACATGAGTTTTTATGGCTGCCTGTGTTCTGTAAATATAATATTGCTAGCCATTTAAATTTTGGAGTTGTGCAAAGACTGAACTAAGCACAGACTCAATGTGATGTTCATTCAAGAATAATGTAAGTAAAGAGCACATTTATAAGCCTAAACAGCTGTGTTTTATTTTTTTTAATAATTCTGACAGAAGCTGTGGGGAATTGTGAGGTACAGACCAATGTGAGTGCTCTGAAGGAGCCCATCCATGTGGAATTCCAGAAGGATGGCCTGAGCTACATGGAGAAGCTCCTGCTGAAGAAATACAGAAGGTATTGTTGAATTTGCTGCTCCTAATGAAAGAATTCAGAAATACTGAATTAACAAAAATCCAAATGAAACTTTTTAAATATTAGATATATTATTGAGAGTCAAGGGGAGTGTATATAGGGATCTTTATTTTAATAAAGTAATGATTATAACCAGACTTGATGACTTCATAGTTCAGAATTCCTGCAGAGGAAGTATGTAGAGGGTTTCTCTTTGCTATCAGTTAATTGTAGAATTTGAAGACTGGTAATGATATTTGGCTACTTGATTTTGGGGCATTTGATACAGGAGTTTTATAGAGAAAAGGAGTTTTCAGGGTTCTTTTGTGGACATTACAAAGTTGTTTTATGAGTTCTTGAGGAGCAAAGTCATCTCCATGAAGTTAGGAGGAGTTAGTTAATGCTGCAGCAGTAAATTGGCTGGTATTTTTTTTTGTGATATACTTAAAAATATGACTTTTTAAGATTGATTTTTATTTCTTTTCCTTTTTCAGAACTCCTGTTGATCAATTTTTTGCAAGTTGCGTGAAAGATTCAAGGCCTGTGCAAGCCCTGAGTGTCCAACAGGCTGGGGCTGGAGGAGGGGGACAAAGAGGAGATGATGATGATGATGACATTGAGGAGTTAACAGGTGTAGCAGCTTTCTGTTTATTCAATCTAAAATACCTTTTCCTTGAGATTTTTCTGTGATTGCTGAGCATTTCCACTCTTTTTATTGCAAAAGCAGCAATAAAAAAAGGAGAAATTTGTGGGTTTTCCATAACGAATAAAAATGTTGCATTTTTGCAAATGTTTTGAACAGGAAAAACTAAAATGCATGAAATTATTTATATTTCACAGATGAAGAGGTGAAGAAATACTGGGCATCTATTTATAGAGCTGAAGAATCCAACACTGTTTCTGAAAATGCAGAGTCCTCTTTGAAAATTGAGTTCCTTGATGATGTGAGTACTGACAAAGGACTTGATGAGTCTCAACAATGAACTGATTTGTTCAGGTTTTGATCTGTTACATGTTTAAAGCAGCAACAGTTAAATAACTTCCCATCAGGAAGAATACTGGTGCAGTGTTTGTTTTCCATACAAATGTGGAAAACTGATTGTTCCGAAAGTTCCCTGTACTTTTTTTTCCTGTTGTTTTCAGGGACCTGCACTGTATGGGATTTATACACAAATAGAGTCTGGCAGCTTTTCAGCACTCTTAATTTTTTTTAAATTTCTTTTAAAAATTTTAATCTGTTGCTGAGTGTGGGTATCTTTATTTTTGTTCTTTAATCAGTCTCAGAGCGAGGACTTGGAAGAATCTTCAGACTCTTCAGAGGAGGAATCTGAAGATGTGGGGATGAATAAGCAAGGAAAAACTGACCCACTGGAGTGTGGAAGGTATCAGAAATGCAGAGATTGTGGGAGAGGAAAGGAAATAATCCCAAATCTGTGCTAGTTCCTAAGAAATGGGGACTTTTCTTTGCAGGCAGTTAGATTTGAGTTATTATGTGTACAGAGTTTCAAAGGAATATTAATTGCCTGTAACTAGAGAAGTATCACTTTGAAAACCTAACCCATATGGGTAAGATGCATTTCTTTGCACTTGCCTGTCCTGAATATTAGTGAAATTCTCTTTTCTGAGCTCTTACCTCAGCAGGAGCTCACAGACAGATTTTACCATGGGTCAGTGCTGTACACAATGAAGACACTCTTATTTAACTAACCTTGTAATTCCAGACAAAAACAATACATCTGCAATTCTTCTGATCTCCCAACATTTATTGGATTAACTGTGACCTGGTTTGCTTTTTGTGTCCTTCTGATCTTTTCCCTTCCTCTATCAAAGCTCAGCATTTGCAGACCAGAAAAAAACAGAAAAAATGTGTATAATGGGAAAGTCTTCTTTCCATTTAGCTTCCTCAGCTGAAACTTTATAGTTTTTACTTTTTTCTCTCAACAGAAATCCTGTTTCTCCTAAAGAAACTTCTAAAGGTAAATGTGAAAAGTTAAGTTCTTTGTTGAAAATACATAAATGTGTTCAGTTTGTCATTCTCATATAGGATGGGGTAGTCAACTACAGCGGGCTGAAAAATAATTAAAGGTCATTAAATTATGTCCCATTCTCTGGGCCATCACAATTTGATTTGGTTACAGTTTGATGGGCTGCGTGAGCACTGTGATAAATACCTATAACAAAGAAAACTAACTTACAGATTCATTCATAGCCTGATAGGATGGATTTCAAACCTTATAATGCTTTTAAGGAAATTTTATTAAATTTCCATTATTGCCTTTCTTTATTTTAGTGGAGATTTTTTAAGGTCATGAAGAAAAGATAGTGGTCTTGCAAGTTATAATTAATACTCATTACAAGTATTGCTATTTTTGCATGATTTTGTTGTACTCCTATAGAAAAACTGATTGGCTGCAGTGATCTTGAAATAAATGCAGTGCAGGAGGAGAGTGTCGAACCACAGGCTGGGAGAAGCTCACTGAGCTCTTGTGAACTTCCTGAGGAGATCTCTGACCCCGCTGAAGGAGTGAGCAAAGATCTCATTGAGGCTGAACTGAGCAGCAGCAGAGATCTCCTGGAGACAGAACTGCAGGAGAGCAGGAGAGAGCCACAAGAACTGGGCAGGGTCTGCAACAGTCAGAGCTTGGTCTTGCCTGTAACTACAAAATCTTCAGCTGTAAGTTATGGGGTCTTTAATTGCTACATTGATTAAGGATGTTGCTTGATCTGCTGTAGGTTTAGGAGATTGTCATTGCCTGCCATATTTGATATGTAGGAGATGAAAGGCTTCACTTTGTGGTGCTAGTTTTCTGTTCATGTTCAAAAAAAGGAAAAGAGAACAAACTGTCTCAGACATGAAAGGTGTTGGAGGAGCAGCTCTTTCTATGTTTGTATTAACAGTACTTCACCTCTTGTCTGAATGACCAAAAAAGAGTGCTCTGTCTTATCTAACAAATTATTCAGATCCTCATTTGCTGAAAATAAAATCAAAGCAAAAAATAATAGCAAAGGTTGGGACATTGATTTGAAGTCATTGGTAAGCAGTGGTCACCTTCCTTTATGTACCCAAAAGTGAACACAGAAAATCTGCTTTTCATGTCCCTGGTGAAAGAACAGACTCAAGCTCTTACCACATGAGAATTTTTTAGGATTTTAAAGCATATCTTGAGCAAAAACATCATCCTCGTGAATATCTTTTACAGCTGGCTGTCAAAATCAGTCTGTGCTCTATGAAAAGAGCATTTTATTAATCTAAACTTGCAGGGGAAATTTATAAAGTTTCCAGATTCCTGTTTATAATCTCTCTGTTTTATTCAAGTTACAGGATGTAGCCAAAAGACAGAAATGTGGTTCTGCATCATATCAGGGACTTGAAGGTTTCTTTGTTGTAGGTGCAAACCCTAAACAAGAAAAGCTGGAGGCACCTTCTTCCCTGGCTGCTGCCTCCAGCCCTAGGGACAGGAGAATCCTTTTTCCAGGTACTGTTATGTGAATAAATCCTCAAAAATATACATTCTTTCAGTCTTTTTTCAGTTCCCTTCCATCCAGCTTGCTTTAGGAGTCACTTCAGGGTGACAGCCATGCCACACAAGTGGTGCTGGGCAAGGATAAAATAAACTCCCTACTTTGAGGCCATCTAGTGCCATAAATTTAATCTTTATAATTATGATTAAACTGCATATGATTATATATATATATTCTAGTATGTATTATGTATAATATATAAATATACATTATATTAGGTTATTATAATATAAATATAATTATTTATATAAATATATTCCCTGAGAATAGAGTCCCTGTTGCTTTTCATGGTGTATATGAGGCAACAAGTGAAAATCATTAATCTGATTAAATATATCACTTTAAACCAGGCTTTTAGTCTGTTACATATCTGTAAAAAGTTTGTTGCCTGTCTTCTTTGATTCACACATTAAATGCAGCAAAAATAGGAAGAGTAAATGCATATTAACACAAAACCTGCAAATAATTTCTTCTAATAATGTTGGGTTTCAGGAGATGAGCAGTGGGTTTCTGAGAGGAGCCTCAGAGAATATGCTGATGACTCTGTAGTTCAAGGTGTCTTGGAAAGTCACCTGAACAGAGCTGCAAATGCTTTCCAGGCTCAGAAGCAACTTTCTCATCTGATGGCAGCATGGATGCCATGGCCAGGTAGGGACAGCCACAGCTCTGAGCTCCTAATTAGGTTAATTTTAATTGTGTAAGATGGAGACACTCTGAATTTGTCATTTCTATATCTTCATTTGTGTATTTGTATTTTGGATTTTTTAATAGGCTTTTTATTTTAGTGGGATTTTTTTTTAATAGGCTTTGGAGTTAAAAATTACCTCTCTTCAGCTGTCACCAAGAATTCTTTTTATTTAGCTTAGTTTCTACTTCTGCTGCTGCCCTTTTACTCCCCTCTTACCCTGAATATTTAGAGAATAAACCCTCTAGAAGAAGTTTCTGTATCTGTGTGTTGGTAGTCTCTGGTACAATTTGGGAGTGATCTAATAAAGGATTTCTTCTGCTACAGAAGCAAGTCTGATTATATGAACTCTAAGAAACAGGGACACAAGTAATAACTGTATCTGCACTTTTGTGTTACCTTTCTCAATTTCAACTGTCTCCATCCCAAGAAATGTAGCTCCACATTATTTCTCACATCATGAGCAACCAGGTTGACATTTTAATTTAAATAATGCTGTGTGCAGAAATCGAAGCTGTCAATTTTGGATCCCGGGAAAATATTGGAAAGGGTCTATATTTTATTCATGTTAGTTTAAATTAAAAAAAAAAAAGAACCAAACTTTAGAGCTTCCTGCAATCATTCAGTGTCTCCCCTCACACAAAATTTGTGGCTTTGTGCAGAATACTTAAATCATGTATTTCTTTGCTGAAAGACACTTCTGAAGTCTGAGGTGGTGAATTTATAGGTGTTAATAAAGAAGTTACATACATATTGGAAAGTACAATTTTAATTTGTAGTGATATTTGTCATTAGCTAGAGCTGGTTTGAGACTTTTAACGGCAAGTTTTTGTCAATATTTTGAATTTTTTTGAAGCTGGTAGTGGAGATATTGTATCTTTTTGTTCATATTTGCTCCTAAGACATTTCAGGCCGTGAAAATCATTCCAGCTTAGCTTGTGAAGATGGAACCTCCTCCAGCAGAGCCATGGAGGAGATCTCTGGAAATGCAGATTTCCAGAACACCCTGGAGCTGAAAGACCACGACACATTTGATATTTTTGGGTAAGTTCAACTTGCTGGCTGTGTTTTTATGACATTTTACATTATTCAAGATGCCAGCCATGTCAGAACTGAAATAAAACCAGCCCAAACTCTCTTGTAATTAGCAGGTAATGCACAATTGAAGTCAGCATGACCTGTGTGGTGTCTTGGTGTTCTAAGCCCCTTCTCGGGCAGCTCAGAGTCAGAACTGAGGGATCTGTTTTGCTGTTAGGACTCCAAATGATAGATTTGGGGATTGTGGGTTTTTCAGTGCATTAGCCCTGAGATTTATGAGGTGAATCTCTTAAAATCCTCTGCATTCTTGGGTTGTGACTCACCATGTGTTTGTTGTTTTGCCTTGGACACTGAGGAGATGATTGGAGAAAAGGAAATCCCTAAAGTTCTGTGTCTCGCTGTTTCTTTACTGGGATCTCCTAAGCAGCAGGAGTCAGAGGAGCACTGAAGGGATCTCCATGCTGTGTGATTAGAGCTGATTCAGAGATTTGTGACAAAAACTGGGGAAAAAGCTGAATTAGAGTAGCTTGTACTGCCAACATCTCCAGGAAAAGCTTTTTTTTGTGCCTTTTAGTTCAACATATGTGAACGTATGTCAGCGAGGCTTAAAGCAGAGCACTTGGGGAATCGGAGGCACTGGAAATCACTGGGGTGTGTTTCTTTTAAGGGACTGGGAGGAAAGCCAAATGGATGCTGAGGAAGCAGTTCTGGAGGACAAACAGCAGGTTCTGGCATTGCAGTGAGCATGGAAAACTCAGTTCAGCCTCTGCCTTTGTATGGTTCAGAGCCAAGAAGATCAAGAGGTGTTTTAAGTTCTGCTCCAGACATCATTTACCAAGGAGTATTCTGTAAAGTTGTCATTAAAACTTCTTGAAAATACCTTGATTTGGCTTTTAAAAAATTCTTACTATGAAGAAATAACGGAATAAAAGAACTTCTCTTGTGTTGCTATTTTTAGGATTGTTTTTTTTTTTAATTCAATGCAAGTTTTCTTGCCTGCAGGTGGAATTTGTGTCTCCAAATGTGGTTTTATGTGGCCAAGCTGGAAGGTGGCACACCAGGGGTATCAATGGCTTAAATTGGGGTTTCTGTATGATCAGGTTTGTGGTGGGGAGCACAGGAGGAGTCTCTAAGGTCAGGTACCCTTTGTCAGATGTTTTAGAGAGGACTGTACCTTGCAGAATAGAATTTAACAGCTTTCCACTGTACATTCAACTTCTGCTGCCACACTCCTTTCTTCCTAACTCCAGCAGAGAGCCCAGACCAGCAGCAAACCTCTGCTCAGAATCAATTGGGAGTGAATTCCATTTCTTTCCCTGCTCCAAAATTCCAGTTCAGAGGGATCTGTGTCCAGGCAAATCCAGCTGTGCTGTAAGTTCCTGCCTTACAGGCCTTTGATAATTAAAAGAACAAAGAGGAAATGCAGTTAAAGTCATCCTGGGTTGTTTGAATTTTAACAAACAGCCCCAAGTGTCCTTTTGAACTTGCTGTATTTGTGTTGTGTAAAAAGCTTTTTTTCTTCCTGCTCCCCAGAAAGTGTAAGGTTTCATGCAATTAATATAATTTCTGTAAAAGGTCACTTGGCCACTGTGGTGCTTTGATGTAAAGAGGGTTTGGGGACCTTCTGCTCTCTTGTTGAGGAGATGCTTAATTGTACCCAGTAACTGAGTGGCTTTGAAATTACCTGAATGGTATCTTTTGCTAATGTCTTCAGGATTCTCAGACACAGCAGCTTGCTTAGCTTGAAAGTTCTCTTTCCCTTCATGTGCCTGACTCTTTCCTCCTTTTGTTTCCTTCACCGTGGTTTTTAAGGAAAACTTTCCCCTTCTCCCCTAGTATTGATAATAAAGGTGTATCAAAGGCAGTGACAAAGATTTGTCTTTTTGTGTTGGGAAATTTTGGAAGTGGGATTAATTAAAAGCTTTTGTCTGGCAATTGTTCTTAAATGTTTATGGGTGAACTGCCTGGCAGGGCTCTGAAATTCATGGAAATTATCCTCAGAAACTTTTCCTTAGGAAGAGAAGCTTTTGTTGTTCTGCTTTTCTGTGTTCAGAGGTGGCAGGTGCCCTTCACGAATGGATCAGTGGAAGCATTCCAGTCTCTGGTTTGGTTTCTGGCAGTTAAACCCACTCTGGTTTGAATTCTCCCCACGCCCCAGGACTCGGCTGTGTTATCTGCTCCCCCAGCAGCTCTGCACTAATATCACACAACACTGTAATCTTTGCAACAATTTCTTTTACAGGAAAAAGTACTTCAGCCACCCTAATTCATACAAACCAGAGGCACCAGGCTGAACAGACCATTGATTTGATTTCCTGCCTCATTTCTTGTCTTTAAGGTGAGGGCATATTTTCCACCTCAGTTTTCTTTATAGAGTTTACCATATATTGATGTTTTATTACAGCAGTTCTTTGTCAGAAATTGGGAGAATAAAATCACAAAGCAGGAGTTCTACTTTGGAGATGGAGGCCAGTGCTTTTCTCTCATCAATGTAACCTTTCTTTTTCAGTTACTCTTCCAAATATTCCTATTACACTCATTCCACTGGCACAGACAGCCTGACTGCTTCCATGCTGTTCCCAACCTTTTTTAACAGGAAAACTGATGAAGCAGCTGCTGCTGCAGTGTGTGCCTCCAGCCCTCAGCAGGCAGGGTAATCCTTTAAATTTGGGCTTGTTGGAGATAACCAGAAAGTCACCGAGTGCTTTCAACATCTGATTTTCAAAGCTTTCCCTTCCCATCCCTTCTGCTTGAAAGAAAAAAAAAAAAAGCTTCTGATAACACCTGCAACAGAATTTGGGCTAAAAATAATCTCCCCTCAATGTATTAGTGATCTCTGTTTAGGCAGGGGTGATTTTAATATATCTCAGTTTTGTCTTCCTGATTTAAAACATTTGAAGCTGTTTTGTGTTGTGTTTTTCCCCCTCTGTTTAAGTTATAGTGGTGGAACTGATATCCCAAACAGAAGACCAAAAAGAGCATCTGAATTGCTGCAGTTCTGTGATACATTTGCTGCTAACAGAACAAATCTAGTGTTGGGAGGTTGAAAGCTGTTTATTATTATGAATGTGGTTTAATGTAATTCTTGGCATGATCTTTAAGGTCCTTTCCAACCTAAGCCATTCTATGATTCTTTGATATTAATACAATCTACAAATGATAATGTTATTTTTTTTAGGTTTTATTTTTATTTCTACCTGTGCCTGTTGTAGGGGTGCCTAATCCATACCCAAGTGTCGATGGATTTGCACAGAAAAATCATCTTTCCAGTCCATTTAGAGAAAGAGGAAAGGAGGAAGGGGAAAATGAAAGACAGCTTTATTTTTTGGAGCTTCTGGGGTGAGTTTGTCTTTTTGTGTACACTGGCTTTTGGTAACATGATTGTATAAAAGAGAAATCCTGGGAAATGACTTGGCCATCATTTTGGTTTTGAGAGAAAACATCACATTCATTATATATTAAAAGTGTTTTAGGATTCCTGGTGAGGAGCCTGGCAGGCTCTACCTGCTTGTGTCTGACTTGTTGTATGTGGCCATTTTCTGTTCTCAGTGTGATATCCAGCTGGGTAAAGGGGAATTACTCAAATGCCAGAGGATTCCAAGGGCTGGGGATTCCCAAACTGCTGTTCCCCAAGGGCTGGGGATTCCCAAGCTGCTGTTCCCCAAGGGCTGGGGATTCCCAAGCTGCTGTTCCCCAAGGGCTGGGGATTCCCAAGCTGCTGTTCCCCAAGGGCTGGGGATTCCCAAGCTGCTGTTCCCCAAGGGCTGGGGATTCCCAAGCTGCTGTTTCCCAAGGGCTGGGATTCCCAAGCTGCTGTTCCCCAAGGGCTGGGGATTCCCAAGCTGCTGTTCCCCAAGGGCTGGGGATTCCCAAGCTGCTGTTCCCCAAGGGCTGGGATTCCCAAGCTGCTGTTCCCCAAGGGCTGGGGATTCCCAAGCTGCTGTTCCCCAAGGGCTGGGATTCCCAAGCTGCTGTTCCCCAAGGGCTGGGATTCCCAAACTGCTGTTCCCCTTGTCTTCATCAGGTGCAGTTCAGGGAAGGTCAGAGGGGCTGGTGAATTACCAGCCTGACACTGCCCAGGGGCTGTCATGTGATGCCACATCCAGAACCATATCTCTGTGCTTGCTTCTCATCAAACAACCAAATTCCCATTAATTAGCTCATTTGCAGAGTAAAATGAATGTTTCTTGTGCTCAAAATCCAGACCAACTTACCAGGGAGTCCTTGAACTATTTTAACTGGCTGCTGTTTGTCTGGCTGCCAGACTTTATTTTGATGTACAAGGGCCCCTCCTCCAAGTCAGAGAAAAGAAACCCCACCAGGTCGTTTCTCAGCTGGCTTTGCACAGGGAGATGGGCCAAGATTGGACAGTGAAAACTGAAGTTTTCCTGTTGATGTTTCTTTTCAACCAGCAAGGGATGAATTCCACTGAAAACACTGTGAAGGTCTCAGCTCCCTGCTCCAGAGCAGAGCTCTGTTTTACCCTTCGGTTTTACCCTTTAACAGACTTTAAGATGCTGTCATTTGCTGCATTTAATTTATAAAAATTAAGAGTTGTTCTTTCCTCCATCATAATATAGCTTACATGCATCTCATTTAATTATCAGGAACACATAAACCCAATTAGTTTTAATTTATCCAGACCATTTGCATCAGAGACAAATACATCTGTCTTTTTCATTTCAAAAATGAATCCTGCAAATTGCAAGCCATCAACACAAGGGCATTTCTAAATTATTTTGGTCAAGAGAACTGTTCCGTGACTTTCTAGTTAATTAGGATTAATTAGGTTGTTTAATATGCTTACACTTTTGGTAAGGGATGGAAACGTAATAATCTATTTTATGTTAATAATACAGATGTGTTAACAAGCCTAAGGAATGGAAGCCTTCAAAACCAAAACTGATTTTCCATAATCAGTTGGAAAAATATGGAAGATTTTCAGATGAAAATCATAATCCCATATATTGAGGGATGTAAAGACCCTCAAAGAAAAACTCAGATTTATTTCAGTAAAACTGAGGGATTTCAAATGCTGATTTCAAAGGAACTGCAACAGAGGGGTTAAGGAACGAATATTCAGCAGAATGAGCTGTGAAACCTTGCTAGGTATGAATTAGATTCTATTTTAGTTTAAGTAAAAATCTGGAAATAAACCCCAAACCCAACAAAAACTCCTCAGCAAATCCTTCAGGATTTGGCCCAGTGTGTGTCTATCGTATATTTCTCTGAACATAATGCAACAAAAATTACCCAATGTTTGTGTTGAAGAATACAAACATAATTTTTATTGTTTTTTTGGGGCAGCATTTCTTGTGGTACTTCTACATTTTTTCTAATATTTATTTTGCAAGATGAATTAGTATAAAACTCCATCAATTTTATTTTGTTTTCCTTTGTTTGCAGTGGTTCCTCCCTGTGTTACATTTACTGCAGAAGTGCTGATTTTTGGTTAAAGGAACTCCTCATTGGGAGAGGCCTTCCATAATTTCCTGCTGTAGCCACTTTTTCTGTGCCATAAAAAAATGGCAGTGGATGCAGAACTCTGAATAAACATCTTCATAAGGATCAATGTGAGTTGGGAATTATGCTTGAACCAAAATCCTGTTCATAACCTGAAAATGCTGCAAATTGAGCAATGAAAAGTTATCAAAATACAGTGGCCCATGGTGTGGTGCCCACAAACCATTTCTACCAATGCTGCTTCTGCACCAGAGCCCTGACAATTATTTTATGTTTTTTATTGTAAGTTTGAATCATTTATACAGGGAAACCTGTAGAAAAGTTAATTGAATGTGGCTCAGTTTGAAAAATGGGAACACTTCTCTTAAAGTACTCTGAAACAGCCTGGAAAAATCATGCTTTGTTGCATTATTTTTGTCTGGCTGCTGGAGCTTGCCAAATACAAATATACTTTCTCTTCTACCATATTTAATTTTCCTACTTATATTACATTAGAGTTGCTATTAAATTATCAAATAGATACATCATATGTTGCTTGAAACACAGCTGCTGTTATTTGCATTTAGCTGTTAGTGCTGTAAAACCACTTTTTATGGTCACAATAAGAACACCAGCTACAAACAGAACCAAGAGGGTTTATTTAAAAAAAAAAAAGAGCAACATTTGAGGCAGAGAGGAATCACATCATCTGGCCTGATTCCAATCATTAGGCTTGGACAAGTTGTTTCTCTCTTGGCCAACCTGTTAATGAAGGCTAAAATTTCATTCTGCTGCATTTCTTGTAGTTGGTGAGATGACCCAGCCTTCAGAAATGTTGGGCCTCACAATCAGGTGAGAAAGGAGTGAGAGAACAATTATTATGATAATAATTTCTAGATCAGAAAGAGCTACAGGTATAGATACAACCTTTCCTTTCCTGCACATCCCTTCCCATTTTTTTCTTCCTGTCTGGTGATTTGTTTTGGTTTTGGGGGGGTTTTTTTGGTTTTTTTTTGTTTTGTATTTTTAAGGTGACCTTTAGGGCTTGTATCCATTTAAAGAATGAGTTGCTTTTATTGTGCATTTTTTTGGAAGGAGATCAAAATGGAAGCTGAGATCAGGGTTCTGATTTCTGTTTCCTACTTTTTACTACTTGGTAAAGAGCAAATATCCTGGCCTCCCCTTCAGCACAGATCCTGCAAATGGCTAAAATGTGGATGATGAAATCTTAGAACATGCAGGGACAGCCCCAATCTGCTCTTGATAAAGCCTGTGGGAGGCTTGCCAGTGAAACAGCACATCCTGTTCTCAGTGACATTGTTGCTGTCACAGTTGAAATGACTTTGGGATCCATTTTAGAGAATGTCCTTTCTGATGCAGAGTCTTTGCTCATCCCTGTAGTGGATCCAGTGCCTGCCCCTGCTCAGCCACTGGAACAGCCAGGATTTGGGAAGAGGGGCTTGGAGTGCCAGGAGCTGCACTCCTGTGGATGGCTTGTTAAGAGAAGAGCTCCTGGAAATAATTTCCAACATCTTTCAACTGCTATAAACTTCCTCAGGTGTAGGACACAGGGTTCAGGCTAATAAACTGCCTGGGAAAGAGAGAGCTCAGGAAATAATCTTCAAACAAATGTTCTGGTACAGGGAACAGACTCTGAGCCCAGGGTGAGCTGCTGGCTGGCTCGACTTCTGCTTTAAAACCTTTTTAAATTGCCCAAATTTTACAACCCCCTGTCCATCTTTTCTTGTTTAAAGTTATATCATAACTACTAAAATAACTTCCCAGACGTGCAAAATTTCATTGCTAGGAAGGATTGTCATTGTCAGCCCAGAAGTTCTCACATTTTGCTCTGTAAATTCCTTGCGCTTATTTGCAGTGCTTCCAAGATTAATGTGGGTGGAAATAAAACCTTCAGCTGGGTTGTAGGTAGACAAATATCTCCCATGCAGGAAGATGTAGTGTTTAATAAGAGATTGGTTGGAAATTAATATTTAATCTCTTGTGATGTAGCCAAAAGTGGAAAACTCAAGCTGGATGTAAAAATGGTTTTCATGTGGCACTTTCCAAACGACTTGCTTTGAATTGTCATGGAATCACAGAGTGTTTGTGGTTGGAAGGGAGCTTAAAAACCTTTTCCTTCCACCCCTGCCCTGGCCAGGGACATCTTCCATTGTCCCAGGCTGCTCCTAGCCCTGTCCAACCTGGCCTTGGGCACTGCCAGGGATGAGAAGTCCAAAACCTCTCTGGATTTGTGCCTTGTGTGCAGTTGAGATGGAAATGGGTGGGGAAAAAAACCCCCCACATTTTCAATTTTGATGGAGCACAGCATCAAACTTGAATTTCCCTGTCAGTATTAAGCAAGCTGCTGAGATTTTTTAGTTTTCAAGCTGGAAAGCTTCATAGCCAATATGGAAGACATCCTAAATAAAATAAAAAAAAAACCAACATCCTAAATCATTGCTAAATCAAAGAGATTAGAGTTTGCTCTGTTTGTAGGAAATGTAGAGCCAATAATCTGCTTTCTGTGGAATAGTTTTCTTGTTTTCATTGTGAACAGAGGTGTTCAAGCAATTTCAGCTGTTTTCTGCTGTCTAAGGACTGCTTAGATCAGGGAACAGGCTGAAGGTTTAAGGACTGGCTCAAACATGACACCATTGCCCAGGCCAAAGTTAAGACAGATTAACTGACAGTAATGATAACTAAAATTCAGCATTATGAATATTATTGTTACTGAGCCAGCTTGAATTTTACAAATAATTTGTTAGGCCTGGTTGGCAAAGACCTGTTCTCATGGAAAATCTTTGAAATTAGATCATAACTTGGATTTAAAGCGTACTGAAATCATCCTGGCGTTTTACAAACTTTGTGAAAGAGAAGATTTAATGTTCTGAGGAGTTTCAAATGTTGTTCACTTCATCAAAAACCAATACAGGAATGTGATGGTTACCCTTTATTTTTTCTGAATTGCACTGGGGCCATGAAGTATCTTTTCATAATTTACCCGACATTTGTAATGTACAGCACTTCAAAAGACAGTGTTTTATAGTTATCTGCAATTCCCTTCTGCAGTACAAATTAAAACTTGCTGAACTTTCTTGGGAAAGCATCACCACATAACATTTCTTATGCTTCATAATGTCTGTTTGGCAAGTCAAAATAGCTTCCTAGAGAATATTTTCCATGTTAATCTTTCTACCTGAATTTATTTGGCAGTGTAATTTCAAGAGTTGAAAGTTGATGAGTTTGCTTATATAACTTATGTGTACAATGCTTTGAATATCCCAATCATCTCCAAGTAAACCATTTGCCTTCCTCTTCCCTCAAGCATTTTCTACTGAACCTGTAAAAATGGGGATGTTTGACTCCTACATTAACATCCCTGGTGTTTACATCCTTCCTACAACACAAAGCTCCACAAGTAAGAACTGAGAGGCAGCACCAGGAGCAGGCTTATGGCACAGCATGTGGGGAGTGCTTAGAAAATCACATCAGACAGACAATTTACAGCAGTGGGGGTTATTTTTCACTCCAGGACTTTGATCTGGCTGCAGGGTGTTTTTCAGGCCTGCTTTGCATGGCATCTACGTTTAATAAGGCAGCTGAAGAATGATGAGGCTGCTTTCCTGACAATTTTCTAAACAAAATAGAATGCTTGCTGCTCAACAAAAGCTTGTTGTTTTTTTTTCCATTTAGTCAAATATCAGAACAAGGAATAACTGCAGAGTTTTATTAGTTGCAGATTACTTGCCCAGACAGCTGTGCTCTCAGCGTGTCATCAGAAAAAACCTGCTCTCAGAAGCCAAAGCAGCCTCAGAAGCTGATCAGTTTAAACACAGAGCAAAAGTTGTGGCTCACCCCGAGGTATTAAGGGTGTTAAATGCTCTGCCAAGGCACAGGGCCATCACTGTCACAGCACTGCAGAGATTCCTGGTGCTGCTGGGATTCTGTTCCTGCAGGCTGGGGAGGCAGAAAGCAGCTAAGGGCAGTGGTGTTTATTAACAGCTCATCCAGGGAAGGAAGATGGCCAGGGCCGGGTGTCCTTTCCAGGTAAAATCTGTTGGGAAGGAGGGGGAAGAGCTCCACTCTGAATCCCTGATGGCATCTCCTTTGCACCCTTCCTCCAGAGCAGGCAGCAGGGCCAGCCTGGAGCATCCTGGGCAGTGGAATATGTCCCTGCCATGCAGGGTGGGACAGGATGAGCTTCAGGTCCTGTCCAGCCCAAACCATGCTGGGATTCTGTGGATTATGGCCTTGGAAAGGCTAAAAGGGCTCAGAGGTTTGTTTCCCCCTTTTGGGAGCCCCTGTTCTATTCCCAGCATTGTTGCCTGTGCTGTTGTTGTGTGACTCTGTCCTCAAAGGGAAACAGGCCTTCAGCTCAAACACCTTTAAAAAATATCTGATTTCTTCTGTGTGAATGGAAATAAGCAAAGGAAGAGAACTAAGCTTGGTGAGGCTTGGCATGAGCTTCAGGTGGGAATGTTCTCTGTCAATTTGGAGTGATTTTCAAAAGTGAGATTTCAGTGTTGGACAGGAGGATTGGAGTCAAAATGAGACATTAAATATGGATATAGGCACAAGCTTAAATTAAATGTAACAAAGAAGCATTCTCAGAATTTTCTTTTCCTGACAGAAATAGCATACAGGAGCTGGATGCCTGTTCCTGGCAGCATTTATTTTCTTATGGTGAGGCTAAATTGGACATGAGTGAGTCCTCTTCTGGCAGAGTTTTTGTTTCCAAGTGTCCTGCAGCACTGCAGCTCAGGATGCAGAGCACGAGCTGGGTGGTGGTGCCCATTTCGCTCCTGCCAGTGACTCTTTCCAGGGCTTCAACAAGTGCTGGAAGAAAAACATGCTGAAAATTCTAATTATCTTGCTTTTTGCTACTGCTGTTTCTTCTTAATTAAAAAAAAAATATTTTTCTCCTTTTGGTGGCATCCACTCAATATTTGACTCTTCATTTTGATTCAAATTCCGTTGTCTTGTAATTTACAACTCAACTAAATGTTTCTTTTCATGAGTGACACCCAAGGCTTTGTGCCTGCAGGTATCACTGCATGAAGTGGGTTATTTAAAGCAAAAATCTGTTTGCTTCCAGGAGAAGAACAATGCTCTGAGTGTGAATGATGTGTCAAAACATCAACCAAATTGTCACCTGAATGTGGCAGCTGCTCCATTCTGAGGTTCACATTAAATGAAGATAGCTGAAGAGTGTTGTAGGTGGCTTTGTTTGTTTTGCTTAGTGAAGGTGTTGGTTTGATTAGAAATGCTTTTTCAGGAATCATTGACAGCGAGCAGCCAAACTGCTTTACCTGGGTTCCTGCTGCCAAACTCTTCTCTGCAAAGTATTGTTGTGGGTGTTGGACACCACTGAGACCTGGCCCAGATTCCTCCCACACTCTCCTGAGCTCTCTTTGTGCTCTCCAACCAGCCTGGCTCCCTCACCTTCCAGCAGTGCTGATCAAAGTGCAGTGCATTGCAAGATAAAGCCAATCAGCCTTTGCAATTCCTCCTTTTCCTGTATCCTCTGGTACAGGGGGCATTTTATCCCTGCTGCTCAAACTTTGCTTCTTGTCCTTTGATGCCCTGTGCAGGCTGCCCTGGAGCAGAGGCTGGACAGAGCTCCAGAACAAAGCAGGGATTTATTCAAAGCATCTCCTCCATGGATCCACCTTGGGCAGCACAAGAGCCCAGCCAGGGCTGCCCCCAGGATGAACGCAAATGGTCCCAAAATGCACGAGCGCTCCCGGGGTCTCTGCCTTGGCTCAGCTCTGCTCCATTTGCACCTTGCAGTTCATTGTCCAGTTCCAGCTTTAGCCCAGGCACTCCCACCCTGCTTGTTTTTCTCTCTGCAGCCCACGCTGTTTGTGCTCCTGGGCTGAGCTTTGGATCATTTGTCCTTGGTGCCCAGCTGGAGCAGGAATTGTTTTGTCTCCCTGCTCTGTGCAGAGCTCAGCATCCCCTGATGTGAAGCTCAGCCCCACACACTAAAGCAGCACAGAACCTGAAACATAGAAAAGCCAAACCTGAGGCATCACCTTCACCTGTTCTTTTCCTTCCCCTTGCAGCTGGTAATGAACACATGGAGGGAGAGGAGAGAACAGAAACCTGTGGCTGATTGCAAAGCAGAGTTGGACTTTACTGGTGAGACTTCTGGTCTTTGCACCTTTTACAGAAATTTCTGACCTCCAGGACTGAGGTGTGCAGGCCTTTACCCCAGCCAGCCCTTGCTGCAGCCAGGGGAAGGTTCTGCTGATGTTGTCTGGATTCCTTGCTGCTCAGCAGTGCCTTGAGCTCTGTCCCTCAGCAGGGCCTGGCTCCAGCCTTGTTTTTGCCCCTCTTTGGCTGGCAGCCCTCAGCAGGGAGGCTGCTGCTCCCTTCCAAATTCCTGGGATCCAGCTCAGGTCAGGAACCCCAAATAATCAACTGCTGTTCTTTGGTGTGTGTGGCAGGCAGGAACTAAAAGCTCCTGCAGGATGCACAAAACATTATTCTGCACAATTCCAACTTCAGGTGTGTCCATTTCCATCCAATGAGGGGTTTACTTATTTTAGAACTAGAATTGGTGCAGTCTCCAGTAGATGAAATTGAGTTCCAGGATATTTTTTACAAGATGAGGGGGGCTGGGAAAGAAAAGACAGAGAAAACCAGAGTAGGTTTAATCGTACTGGTAAAGAGAATGTGCATGACTGAAACTGAGGGACACTTGTGTATTTCTTATAGGGAAAGTGAATTTAAAATGGAAAGATTACCTACTGTAAGAGCAGGGATGTATTTATAGAGGCTTAACCCTGTGTTCATGTGTTTTCAGCTGGTGTGTGTATAAAAGTAAATTGCTTAATAAATGCAAATGATTTGTAGTACAATTTTGGGCTATAGAGCAGCTTTAGTATTATGACTTTGGTCAGATTCCCTTCTGTTCCTTCACATAACCCCACCAGAATGATGGCAAAACCCCACAAAAGCAGGCATCACATCTGCAGTTGAGTTTTCCTAGGTAAATGATCCTGCAAAATGTGTTTTCTGTAGGGCTTGTTGGACTGGGTTGACCTTTGTAACAGCTTTATTCTCTCCAGCATCCTCGAGTTTTGAGACAAATCAATAAATTGAGCAGGAGCACTGCACAAAGACCAGATGGTCTTCACCCAGTGCTTGTAAGGGAATTAAAATGTGAAATCACCAGCCTGCTGCTGTGGGACACCACTTAGATCTGCCTGGGTGCAGAAGGAGCAGCAGGGAGGAACTCTCACCCCAGCCTTTGTTCCAGTGTGGAGCTGAATTCAAATCTGACTTAGCACAGCATAAAAAAATACAGGTGCTCAGAGGAATGGACAAACAGTTGTTGGGGAGTTCTCTCTGTAACTTTTATGAAGATAAACAATACTTGGAAGATTTTAGGAGGAGTTAACAAGTATGAGGATGACGTAATTTACATATTATGTAAAGATTTTTCCAAAAAGCCTCTCAAAAATATATATATAAAGGCTTTTTAGGAAGTTGAACAAGAGTTTGGGTTAAAAGTTAGGCTTTTTAGGCATTCACAACTTACTGGAAACATGAATGCCTAAAAAGACCAATCTTTAATCCAAACTCTTGTTCAATTCTTATTAAACTCTTGCTCAATTTTCTGTTAAAAAGAAGTGGAACTGAAGGACAGGTTTTCAAGTGGAGGCAATTCCAAGGCCTGAATAAATGTGGCCTGGAAAAGGAAGTAAATAGGTGACAATTTGCTGCTGATGCAAAATGACTCAGAATATTCTAATTAAAACTGGCTGTGGGAGCTTGCAGAAATTTTTGTGTGACTGAGGAAACAGAATATTGATAAATGAGTGACTGGCTGTGGGTGGGAAGGAACCTTAGTCAAAGTCATGGCTGAGTTCTGGATTTGCTGGTTGGGAATAATCCTTGTCTGATTTCCCTGGAGATGTGGCTGAGTGGCAACTGAGCTGCCACCCATGGAATTCCCTGTGGAGCAGAGTGAGGCCACCTTGTGCACTGCTCTGCTCACTGGTGATGGAATGGTGGAAGAAGAATTCAAATTCTCTCTTCTTTGGGAAGGAAATTCTCCAGGAAAGGCCTTATTTTGCAGGCAGCATGTAATTTTTAATTTTTTAAATTTTTTTTATTAGTTAATTTCTTTTTGCCATTTATACAGAGTTTGGGAGGTGCTTCCATAACCTTGTTGCTCTAAGAGTAAAGCTGGAAACTTTGTCCCACTTCCAGATTAACTTTGGTTTTAATTTGACTGTCAGAAATGTTTCTTTCTAACCAGCATTTTTAGTTTGTAAGGACCTTCTCTCTCCATCAGTGCTTTTCTTTCAAGTCATTTTATCTAATGAGAGGTAGCAATTAAAACCTCACATTAAAACTTTGCTAAACTGATCAAAGATAGTGTCTGGCAGGAGATTCCCCTTGGTCCTTAGGATGGGATGTGACTAATTCACCTTTTTATGGCTCCAGCTGTGTTTGCTATAAAAGCTGTGCTAACTCCATTGTTTAGTAATGTAATTAAATTTAGGAGAGGTTTAATGCAGCCAGTCCATGTGATGAAGCAAATGGCTTCTGAGGTTCCTTGAAGACTGACTGTATAATGCTCATAAAATTCCTCCTTTGTTTCAGAACTTCTATGACTTCACAAAAAAGTGAAATCTGGCACTTGGCAGAGCCAGAAGGAAACATCTGGATGCTTTTGATCAAAGATGCGTGAGGAAAATGAGACTGCAGAGCATCAAGAATGGCACAGTTTGAGAAAGAGAAAGGAAGAATGAAACTCTCCCCAGCAGAAGTTGGTAAATTTGGGGGGAAATTTGCTGTGTAGTTTCTTATTCCTCCAATAAAGCTTAGTGCTTGCACAGAACATTCAAATAAGTTGTTTGAAATACTGGGGGTTTAAGACTGAAGCTGAAATATATCTAAAATTAAGAAAATTAGCTGCAGAATGGTCTTCTGCAACATGTGGCAGAACTTTAAGTTAGTAAATGGAAGCTAAATGATTTTCTTACTATCCAGTGTTCAGCTTTCTGCAAGAGTAAATAATTTCTTTGAGCAGTAGTTGAGTAACTGGAAACACTGTGTCTGAGCTAAAAGAGTGATTTATCTTCCATTGCTTTCTGAGTGCTGCATTATGTTACAAATCTAAAGCTATTCAATAAATTACAAAGAATTTGTGTATTTTTTTCAGTGATGTGATTTCTGTAGTTTCCTGAGCACACAGAAGAGTGGAGAGGACCTTCTTTGCTCATTTGCTAGAGAACAGTTGATATTACATTTGACAATCCTGTAATCCAATTTATATCCAGCTTGCTGCTGGCCACCTGTGAGCAATTTTATTCTGTGGCTCTTTGTTTTAATCTTGAGAGCACTCATTTGTCTGTGGAAGATGATTCCCTCGGACTGCCTCAGGATCTTGGGCCCACCACAACAGCTGGGTGCTTAATTCAAGCCCTTGGAGTTACTGAATCCTGATTTTTGGTAGGAGTTTTGGTCTGTGGAAAGAATCCTGAACTCAGAGAATTGCTTTTCATGCTGTGGTGTTTGCTGCCATTGTCCTGTGAAGGTGAAGTTGTGTCCCAGTGCATGCAAAATGATAAGTAAAAGAAGCTGACTGGCTGACTGCTCTTTTAGACAGTAAAATAAAACAGTCCTTAGCTCCTGGTGATGGTATCAGCAGTGTTTTCTTGATTTAATAATCCAGACAAAATTATTTTACTGTTTAAATTTCGTTTCAGGCAGTTTGGGAGGGGATGTTGTCCCCTGCAATGTGGCCCTGCTCCTCTGGTCTCCAGCTCAGGTATTTACATTTTTCCCTTTGTTCAAGGAGTATCCCAGGCCCTGCAGTGCCAAGGCCAGGGATGCTGGGGGGCTCTGCTCTGGCTCTGTTCCATCAGATTCCAACACCTTCAGCTGCTTCTGCCTGCTCAGGGCTGGCCTGAGGTGGTTGTAGGGGCAGGGATGGAGGGAGGTGCTGAGATACCAGAGCAGGCTCCATTGGATATCAGCTTTATCAGCTCCTGCCTGGCCTCTCAACTCCTCTGACTTACCTGGTGCCCTGCTGGCCAAAAATATTCCTTATTTGGATGTAATTTTTGATTTTTTTTCATGGCCAAGCCCATCTGTCGGGGTTCTGTTCTGTGAGGTGTGGGTGACATTTGCTTTCTGAAAGCTGAGATATGTGGCCAGTATGCAATACTGAATTTTCTGTGTCTGACCTGATCACGTGCACAAATTCTGTTTCCTCTGTGACTGTGCATCTGTGTGTAACAGAAATGGGGGCGATTTCAGAGGGAGGCTTTTGTAAGTGTTATATTCAGATTTAATAGCTGGAGTGTCGTGAGGTGTCTGAGCCAATTGGAGAAATTAAACTTTAAAGGTGCTATTTGAGCAGAAATCTAAATTCTGCCCTTACCCCATGCACTGTTGAAGGGTTGATGTTGTGTTTATGTCCAGGTAGCACCTAAAGCAGAGGTGAAAAGCTGTGCTTGGACTTTTCCTGGACTGAGATTATGTTTAGGAGTGCTTAATTAATGAATTTGCATGTGCATTTCTTTAGATCAGTGATGCACATTTTCATGGTGTATTTTGAGTGTTGAGATGGAAGTTGAGACTCTGTTTTGTGAAAAGAAAATGAAATAAAAGGAAGGAATGTGACCTGAATTGAATAAGTCTGTTCTTATCTTGAATGACAAAAAGAACAGGGACTGGTTGAAATTCTGCTCTGACACAAAAATTCCCTACAGACAGACAGTGAAACCTGAAAGCCTCGTTCCTGAAAAAAATCATGGAATAGCCTGAGTTTGAAGGGACCCACAGGATCATTGAGTGAAGCTCCTGAACCTGCCCAGGATTGCCCCAAAAATCCTGAAATTCCAGTGAATCCTGAGCCTGAGAGCATTGTCCAAATGCTTCTTGAGCCTAAATCCAGCCCTTTCCTGCCTCCACAGTCCAAAGCCTCAAAATAAAGAGCAAAAGGAAGCAAATCAAAGTGTAAATCTCATTTTACAGCAAAGAATGAGGACTGAGCATGTTCTGTAGGTTCTGATTTCCTGGGTGTCACCTGCAAAACTGCCCTAAAATGACCCAAATATGATCAATTTAAGATGTGCTCCAAAAGTCAGATATCTGGGAAGATATTTTCCAATTTTATTTCACCACTACTGCAGGATGCTGCCTGAGAATACTGCACAGCCTCTCTTCTGGCTGCAGAGAAGGGTGAGGAGAGGACAAAACCTGCACCTGGCTCTTCAGCAGCACGAGGCACCTGGGCACAGGTGAAACGTTGGACAAATCATGGAAGCTGGAGCAGGAGCACATCAGTGATGGAGGAGCCACAGAGGGGCCTCAAGGCAGCCCTGCCACCTGATGGAAAACCAGCCACAGCTCTTCAGCTGCTGGAGCAAATGAAAAATCCCCTCTCAGAGACACCACTGGATGATGTGGGATGGACAGCTCAGGCCATCAGTGCTTACATTTTTGGCCACATCCACCTCCATGCTTTTCTAGGAACACCCACTTGGACACTTGGCTGCAGCAACAGCAGTGAGAGCTCTCACAAGGAGAGAAGTGTGGATTTGGATTCCCCAGAAGCACAAGTTTGCCTGCCTTGATAGTTTTTAATGTGTTTTATTTTTGCTTTTCGTGTCTGATAGAATTGTTGAAATGAGTGATGTCGTGCAGCAAACTTTGGGATGCCTAGGGCAGCGCTCAGACACGCTGAGTGGAAATATTAAAAACCTGTCAGATGGGAAAGGGCTCCTACCTTTCTAAACTGCCAATGTTTTATACACTGCCAGAAACACCTCTGCTGCTCCTGTGCTACCTCAGCTGGTACTGATGAAATTTGGTTTTCACTCACCCAGCTCCAGTCGTTGCTTAAGGGCCTGAAGGAGATGATTACTTAAGTCAGGGAGCAATTTAAGGGAGGTGGAATGTGAGGAGCTTTCTAAGGAAGAGGTAATGGAGTTGGGTTTAACTCTTGCTTTGACAGCAAAAAAATTTTGCCTTTCCTTACAGGAGATGTGTCTGTCCAAAGTAGCTGTGCATTCTCCTTATTTATTGCAGCTTCTCCAGCTCAGTTTGTGCGGGGAGTGAGGTGAGAATGAACCCTTATCTCTTCCAGGAGTTGAGACAACATTTCTGCTTCTTTGTCTCTTTTCATTTCTCCTTTGATTTAGAAAGAACCATCTGTGAGTTTGAATAAACATTTAAGTGCGGGGAGTAATAAACCAGTTTTGTATGGCTGGTAACTTTTTCTGGTGACTATTTATGTTTATTTAGGGACTCAGAGGGAGCTCCACAGAGGCTTTTTGCTGCAGCCTGGAATGGTGGCAGTCCTAAGGCTGGTGTCAAGCCCTGCTTAGAGTCCTTATGGTCTGCTCAGAGTGCTGAGAGTGGCTGATCTGTGCAAATAAATGTCATCTGTACAGTTTAGCAAACAAATATGTCTGGGGCAGGCACAACTTGAGGTCATGTTAGTTGAGAAAATTTTATCCTAAAGCAATAGGTTAAATGGGTAGGATTAAATAAAGGCAGCTCCAAGAGCTGTTTGTTGTGTCATATTTAGGTCCAAGTCCTGGTTTTAGGTATTTGCTCCTAAGTTTATCTGGATGTTGAATGTAGGGGAGAAGAAACCTTACAGAGTCTTTCTCCTCTGGTTGTGGAGCTGTTACTGACTGAAAACAAAGTATAAATTGCAATACTAATATTAATTTCATATTGGGAAATATAATGAAGGCTTTTCTTAAGATTTTCTATCCATTCCTTCAAAGGAAGGGGCTCCTTCATTGAAGCCTTTAACATCATTAAAGTCTTCCTCAACTCCAATGCCTTATGGTGTTAGAGAACAGGAAAAAGAGGAGGTTGTTCTGCCATCGTTTGGTTGAAAAGGAAAATGGAAATTGTGTGTCAGGCTTTGAGAATTCAAGAATATAATATTGACTGAATGAGACTTCTGTAGATGGCTTCTGATGTTGAAGGTGTTGTCAACCATAAAAGCTGTGCCAGGACTTTCCAGAGCATTTAATTTTGAGGAAAGGAGGTCTAGAAAAAAGGAATATTTCTTCCTTCTGCAGAAGCAAAGCCTTGAGTGCATTTTCAAGAGAAAACAAGTTGCACAACATCAGTGCAACAATGCACAATCAACAGGAGATTCTGGAGATGCTCCTTTTTGTAAATTCAGCAGCACCACAGGGGAAAAGTGCTGAGCCTTTGAAAACTGCAAAAATCCCAGCCTCCGAAGGCATGTTAGCAGTATGGGTTCAGCAATTTTAATAACCAGCTTTGCTTGGGAACTTTCTGTTGGTGTGATTTGCTGACATGACTGCCATGAAAACGTGTATAAACTGGGTCCTGGAAGAGTGGCAGATGGAATTGCAGAGCCTACATGCTGGATTCTAAACAATACTTACTGCATCCACAAACAAGTGTGGTTTTATGGTTCTGCAGCACTTAAAAATGATCTCTAATCCAATTCCTGCCCATGACTCCCATTTTAAATGTTTTTGGTTTTTTTTTTCTGTAGGTGTCACTATAGCATAGCAGATAGAAACCACTCTCCTTAATGAAAATGTAGAATCCCCACAGATCTGAAGGAAGCTGTAATCTGGTTTTCTGTGCCATGGTTGTCATATCAACAATGAGGTTTCTCAGCAACTAACAGAATATTTTATGGATTTATTTACTTACCCTTTTTAATAATGAACTTGATACAAGAGAATTTTTTTCCTTTTATAATTATATAGCAATTGAGAAAGTCTTCCCGAATCATTTACATTTTGTTGTCATGTTAATACCAACAGTTAAAACGAATCCTGTTAATAAAAGGGAAGCTGATAGGATTCATGAATGCACCAGAATGTAGCCATATTATGTTGCAAAACTTTTTGTATTTCTCCTTAGCTGATTGCTGAAAGAACAATTTGTGTTTGTGGATTTGATGGTGCTGCTTTTCATGGCTGTTCAGGCTGTGAACTTGGCTTGGTGTGTGTTACTTGTTCTCTCTGCTTGCATAATTTCTGGAAGTATTGAACAGAGCTCGCTTTTAAAATTAGGGTTGAAGGAGATGCCTTGAAACCTGCTTTTTATTGCCAGTATTAATCAGAGAATCCTGGAATGGTTTGGGATGGAAGAGACCTTAAAGCTCATCCCATTCCACCTCCACAATTCCACTCTCTCAGGCTGCTGCAAGCCCCAACCAACCTGACCTTGGGCTCCTACACACTCCATCCTAAGTAGAAATTCCCACCTCCAAAGGGGCAAATTGCTGCTGGTCTGGTGGCTAAGCTTTAGTCCTTGCTTTCAAAAAGAACTGGGAATTTTGCACTCTGTCCTTGTGGCACATTAATTTGGCATGGTTTGCCTTCCTCTCCTTCTCCTGCTCTGCAGGATGCTCGCTTGGGTGGCAGCAGCAGCAGGGAACATCGTGGTCTGGAATCCTCTGCAGGGAGATTGTTTTTTTTCTTCCTGTTTTCCCTTCCCTGGAGGGTTGTTTTAATTGTTGAGCCATCATCTGATACTCTGGTAATTGTTCAAAGCCAATCCACTTGCTCTTGTCTTGCTTGGAACATTTGGGGTCTCCAGGGTGTGAGGACCCCTCTGGGATTTATTCATCTGCTCCTCAGGCTTGGCTCCTTCAGATGCAACTTTAAAATCTTCCAGGCAAAAGGGAAGACTTGGTGAATTTCTCACCTAGGCAACGAGTGAGAATGTGGGTGGGTTTTTTTGGATGGTGATTTTGATTTAAGCTCTAAAAATCTGTGCAAAGCCTTTGGGAGTTGGGCTTGGCATGCATTGCTAATGGATCAAATTGCTGGAGATGCTGAGGGATCACACTTCCTCGGGGGCTTAAATAAGAGCTGGAAACCAAGTTCTGCCCTTTGGCCTCTCAGGGAGTAGGTGTGTTACAGAGAGATTTCTTGCACTCAAACTGTCTTGGATTTCCACTCTGTTCAAATTACTGTGTAATTTATACCACACCTCCTAATAAACTCTCCCTCTGCTTCCTTGGAGAATACAGCACTTGAAGTTAATTAAATAGAGGAGCTCTGTGAAGCTCAGAGAAACTGGAACAGCTCTGATTGTCTGACTGTAGGAGATCATCTCAAAGAGGTGTTTGGGCACTTATTAGCAAACTGGGAAATTACATGTGAAGAAGCAAGGATTGTACATGCTGTGCAAAATCTAAGGAAAGATCTTCGTCCAGTTCTTAAAAAGGTGTTCTGGGAACAGAGAGGAAAAGAAAAACCCAACTGGTGAGCAATCAAAAGAAATTTAATCTGCTTCACAGAAATAGATTTGCTCTCTGTTTGGGCATAGAAGTGAAGCTTTTATTTGCATAGGAAGGACTTCAAAACTCTCTGGCATAGAGGCTACTGGTTTATGTTGGTTTGCAATGCAGTATTTTCAGAAGAAGATGTGACAGTCACTCAGGGGTCCTTCTCCCAGCCTTTCTGTCCTGTGATGACCTAAAGCCATTGAAGTGTTGCCTTTTTCCTGGAAATGAAACTTGAGGTGATTGTAGTAAGGAGGTAATAGAAAAGGGGATCTTTATTTGAAGGCCTTCAGGGGCAGTTATGGGAAGATGTCCACAAAATCCCACCCCCACAGGAGTGAGTACATTTTATAGGTTTTAGGAAATGAGCATAATTGATGAAAAGCACCAATTAGGAGGACAAGTGGTGATGCAATTCCCCCCCAGGTCAAGCCCCTTCTCTGGATCCTCCTTGGCTCTGGCTGGGCTCTGTCCATGGCATGGATCTCCAAGAGTTGTTCTCAGCCTTGGTTCCCAGCAAGAACCAGGGCAGCCCTGGGGCCTTGCACCCCTGGGGCTTGGAGCTCTGGAACTTTTTGTCTTTCTGCCTCAGGAAAGGCCATGGAAAAGTGCTGGGAAAACGAGCCACTAATAAAATAGGTGACAGTCACAAATAGGTGTCAAGAATACAGAGAATATAAAAGAAAAAAAGGCAAAACCTAAATGGCATCAGAAGGAACTGGAATTGGAGCAATGTCCCTGTAATCCTTTGTTTATGATGCACAAATGACCCAGCAAAGGAGGCTCAGAAAACCAGGGACAGCTCTTCTGCAGTTCTGTGTGATCCTGTGGGCTGTCCTGAGGTGACACAGGTTTTAACTAATTCAGGGTAGTCATACTGGGATAAATCTGAACTTTTTATTTTAAGGGGGCTCATGGGGTGACTTGTTTCAGATACAGGAGTCTGTGGTAACCCAACAATAAATGAAACTGCTCCTCACAGGACATTGGTTCCTGTTTGCCATAATTATGTTCTGGTGAGGGTTTTGCCCATCCTTTGCCCATCCTTTGCCCATCCTTTGCCCATCCTTTGTCCTTCTTTTTTGACTCTTTGTGTAAGTTTTATCACTCTATTGCCCTCATGTTTAATATATAATGAGTGAGCTCTTGGGAGTTTCAGCTCTTTGTTTCCTTTTCATGCCCCATTCCTCAGCCTCGGGGACCATCATAATAAATAGATTTACAAGATTTGACACTTTTATGATTTTCTCTTTTCCTCACTTCAGGAACTTGTTCAAGATTTTTTTTTTTCCTTTTTTCTGACCTTTGGGCATTTGTGGCTCTTAGTTCCTACATAGTTCAGTAGTGACATTCTAAGACCCTTCTCAGTGTGCAGCCTCTACTCTGCTGGGGTTGTTTCTCATAAAAGATGAGTCCTAGAATATAAATGAGCACAAATCCCCAGGAAAAAAAAAGGGACACAATAATCTTCTTTGTGGGAGAGAAGATATTGTTGTCTAAGTATTAATTATTAGCTTTAGGCACCTTCTGATAATTTCAAGGAACCAAGATAAGTTTGTGATTCAGCTCAGCATCTCCTGGGAGTGGTGAGATCACTTTCCTGTAAGGTATAATCAGTACAGTGTGTGTTTGATAGGTGTGTTTTAAAGGACTGATAAGTGCCATTGAAATGTACCAAAACTGTTCAGCTGCTGCTTCTGTGTCAAATCTTCCCTGTCTGGGATTGTCTCTCTAATAACTGGTTTATGAAGGAAACATTTTTGAGCCTGTTCCACTCAGCCACAAGCAATGGAGTCGTTCATTGTTGGTTAAAATGCTTCTTATCTGTTTGTCCCAATAAGGCTCTAAATCAGTGCTGGGACAAATCCATTTATCAGGGGTGGGGGAATGGAGTCTGCTGTTTCCCTGGGATGGAATTACCAGGCTATTGTTTCTCCTGCTTCAGGATACAACCAGACCATTAGATAGATTCAGAGATTTTTCTTCCTCTCCTGGCCAGATCCTTTATGGTTTTTGAAAATTAAAGGTATTTTACTTGAAAGAGTGCTGGAGACAAGATAAAGCTATTGGGCATTTCTTGAACCTTCATCAGTCTTAGATTCCTCCCTCTTCAGTCTTTTTGGCCTATCCTCCCACCAAAGGAAAAAAAAGAAATTAAAAAGGATGAAATTGAATCCAATGCAATGGAATTGCAGGGGGTATTCTATAAATCACTTGGTTTATTGTATTTTTATAGTCAAAAAGTCAAATGTGGTTATTTTGAATTAAGGATTTTGTTGCAGAGGGTATAGAATAGCAATATAATACAGTAAGGAGAAAAGAAACTAAAAAATAGGAGAAGAAAGAAATGAATAATTTATAAGAAATCTTTCTTTAACTCATTAAAATGGCCTGGCAGTCATGGAAACTTTAGGTTTTTCTTGTTCAAAAAGAAAGAATGCTTGCAGATGAACTTCTAAAAAACTAATCAAAGGTAACTTTTCTCCCTCTTTAAGTCTTTTGAAAGAGAAAATTGTTAGTCAAATAGTTCAGATGGAAGTTTCTACTACAATGAAATTTAAATTTCCATGAACAGCTGACTAAAAAGAACTAAAACTGTTTTAAAAAGTGACTTCAGTCCTTGAGTTTCCAGTGACAGGTGAGTGATCTCAAAGTAATGTCAGATTTCTTTTTTATCTGCTTCAAACAGATTTGAAGAGTCTGGGAAGGTAAGGGAAGAAATGTGATTTTCTGTGTGGGGCTGATTTTTTGGGGATCTTTCTGTAGGTGTACAAAGACCTAAGAAGGAGAATTGGGGACTGAAAAGTGGCATTAATATTTAGAAAAATTCATCAGCTGCTTCTTTTTGTGTTAAACCTCACCATTTGTGTTTGTTGTTGGCAGTTTCTTTCAAGGCCAGGAGATTTATAGCAATGGTTGCTTTTTCTTAACTTTCAGATCTTCATCGTAACTATAAAAACTTGAAACAAAGCTTTTCACCACACTCTTTTTTCCTTCAGATTTTGGAAAATAGCAGTGGTTTGGTAGCATATTTTGGTAGGGAAACCTCCCAAGGGATGGGGAGGTGTGAGAGAGCAGTGCAGGATTTCCCTTCTTGCATTTCTGAGTCACCTTCCTGAGATTACCACACCCACCTTAGGCCAGAGGGAAAGTGATCAAATTAATATTTAGGAAGAAGTGGGAATGCAGAGTTCTGGCTGTGGTTTTTTTCCTGAATTAAGCTGTCCAACTGTTTCAGTTGGGCTGAGATCTCGTTATTGACTCTCCTTTCCCCAAAAGAACTGATCAGTCTGTGATGAGAAGATGCTGAGCATCACACCCCATCTAGTGCCAGCTGGGGGAACTCCTGGAGAGCCTGTGACCAAGGCTCTGGACAGATTATCAGGAATTCTTGAAAAAGAAAAGAGGCAGAGTGGTGCTGAACAGTAATAACTGCATCATCTGTCTCCTCTCAGGATTTGCAAGCAAACCAATGTGTTCTGAAAAGGACCAATCCTGGAGACCTTGGAGGAGCACAGCTAAAAACAGAGCTTGATTCTCCATCTCACAGTTTTCTGATGGGTGAGATTTTTTTCAACTTTTTTTAGTTCTCCAATATTCCACAAATGCATTTTTAGGGGTATGACCCATTGATTTTAACTTCCCCTTAGCTCATTTTTTCTACTTGCAATATAAACCACTGATGGAACAGGTTCATGAGGGCTGCCATCCTGCAGTTATGCCAAACTATTTATCCTTTTTCTGACTGTTTTTTCTAATTTTAAAAACAGTGTGAGTTTATTTTCCTGCTCCTGTTGCCATCCAAATAAATGCAGGGAAACAAACCAAAGAAGAGCCTTCCTGTTTGAAAAGAAATCTTCCAGCTCTTGTCTGATCCATCTTTACTATCACAGCTCGGGCTTGCATTCAGCTTCTATCCATCACTTGAACTGGATTATTGTGTAACTGCTGTTCCTGGCTTTGCTCTACCCTTAGAAAGTTGGTTTTTTTGTTTTTTTTTTTAATCCTTTTCATCTGAAGCTGTTAAAAAATGCCCTGAGGAGCCATTCTTGTTGTTCAGATGGGTACTCTGAGGGTGCTGTGTGTTTGTCTGGGTGTTGGACATGGAACAATGGCATCTCTCAGAGCTGCTCTGCAGGAGGTGTCAGTGACCTGCTCAGCTCAGAAACCTTGGATGTGTTTGCCAGGCTGCCTGTCAGAGCCACAGCAGTCCTGGCTGCTCCAAAAGCCTGAGATTTAGGGTTAATTTGTGCATTTACAGCAAATCCAGTGCCTCTCCAAAGCACTGGATTTACTGCATGACCCAGAGCAGCTGTGCTCTCTTCTGCATCTATTTGTGCCCAGGAAATCTCAGGCTGGAAATAAAACAGCCAGGCTGGGAGCTGAGGCTGCTTCACTGGCACAACATTTTGTAGCAATAGAAAATACTTAAAAGCATAAAATGGTTTCTAAGTGATTGCCTGGCCTAAATATACTCCTTTGACAGATTTTTCCAGGTTTATGCCTTTTCCTGTCAGGAAAGTACAAATGCCTGGAGAGCTCATCCCTTAACCCTACACATCATTTGTTCCACTGCTTTGGGGGAAGATGTGTGTGAGGAAGGGATGGTGATTGAAGGGGAAAAAGGGTTTTGTCTTGTGGGGTTTGAACCAGGAGAGTCCTGACAATTAAAAGGATAATTGGGACTCTGTTGATTTAGATTATAGGGAAATCCTGTTCCAGAGTGGGGCAGGTCCCACCCACCCCCCTGGAACTCTACTTTGCACAGCCATTTTAATCCTGCTCAATTCCAAAGTGAAGGAATGAGCAGTAACAATTGCTGGATAAATCCACAACAGAAAGTTTAATTATAACAATGCATAATGCATTCCCAAAGCCCCAAATTCCAGCCCTGGCATGACAGCCTGCTCAGCTTTGTGGGAGATGGGGAGATTGAAGCTCTTGACCAAGGACTGGGCTCTGGTATGGGAATAAATCACACAGACTCCATTTTCTTCATGGTGGAAAAAGGCCATTCTTTATTCACATATTACACATAATTTTATACAGTTATAATAATTACTGTAATTTATACAGTTATAATAATACACATCATTTTATCCAGTTTTACAGACCTGAGTGTGACTCCAATGGTCAGGAGCTTTCTTGCCAATCCCTTCATTGGTTAGTTGTTATTAATAACAAGTTGTTATTCTGTATTGATTGGTCACTCAAACTCTCAATGTGAACATGCTGAAAAGTTGTCTGTGAGAGATATTTTCATTTTTCTAAGGGTGTAGAAGAGTTTATCCAGGTGCTGGGTGTTTTTCCCCAGGAATAGATTGTTATGTCAATGAACTGCTCCCACCAGGATTGCTGTCACATGGGAACTTGCAGAGGGCTCCCTTGACAGGCCAGCCACTGATTCCAGGAGAGCAGGCTTGGTTTCTGAAGCCATTCTCTAGGATTTTTTACCTTACTGCAATTCTTTGGCTCTGGGTGTTGTGCCCATGATTCCCGTTGGGATCTGTGTCTGGGCAGTGCAGCTCTGCAATCCCAGCTCTGCCCATGATTCCCGTTGGGTTCTGTGTCTGGGCAGTGCAGCTCTGCAATCCCAGCTCTGCCCATGATTCCTGTTGGGATCCGTGTCTGGGCAGTGCAGCTCTGCAATCCCAGCTCTGCCCATGATTCCTGTTGGGATCTGTGTCTGGGCAGTGCAGCTCTGCAATCCCAGCTCTGCCCATGATTCCCATTGGGATCCGTGTCTGGGCAGTGCAGCTCTGCAATCCCAGCTCTGCCCATGATTCCCATTGGGATCTGTGTCTGGGCAGTGCAGCTCTGCAATCCCAGCTCTGCCCCCTGCCCACGGTGGCACCAGGAGGATTTCACACCCTTTATGGGCTGCTCACAACAGGATTTCATGTCCTTGCTTTTCTTACCAACAGAAGGACTCCTTTAAGATCAAAGATTTCTTTACAAGCAGATGAGAATTAATTGAACCTAAACCAAACTGCACAGCTCTTCCAAATAAGCTAAAACCTAGGAAACAACAAAAACCCCCAAGATACCCTATTTATCCATTACCATGCCCTGGTTTTATCTGTAACAACATTGCTGGTGTTCATCTTTTTCCCACTGAAAGTCATTTTTGTAATGCCTGACATCCTAAATAACAGCTGAGATTTTTTTTTTTCAACAGAGAGTTCCTATATTTTTAAACTGGCCATGCACCATAATCTTTTGTAGCTTCATGAGGAGCTTATTTCCAAAACATGTGGTTGTAAAATATTTTTAAAGCTTGCTCCAAACTTCTTTTGAAAAACAGAAGGCCAATCAATGTGTGATATTTTTTATATGCACTTATATGCCTCTGAATAGAAATTTTAAGTCTCATGTGCTGCTCTTTAAAATATTTCCTGGATCTTTTTATATAAAGACTAGTCAGATTTTCTTTTAGTTGTTTTTCTAAGCCTCTTCTATTTTTTATTTCTAGCTAAAGAAATCTCTATCTTTGTTACTGAGTCTGTGGCAGCTCACAAATATACACAGTTCAAATTAAATTCAGAGTTTTTCCTCCAGAACTTTACTGGATTCAGCAGGGCTCTGGGATGCTGCATGATTTTTCTAGAACAAAATGCAAACAGGAGTCATGTAGCTGGAAAAGCTGACAGCACTGGTGTTTTATAAAGGCAATGCTTGTAGTCTTCATTTCTCTGCTGGAGGGCACTGAAGATATCCTGGGTTGTGAAAACTGAAGAAGTGAAAATTTTGGAGTTTTTTGTGTTCCACTGACGGAAGTGAAACCACCTGTTAAGGAAAGTGGAGAAGCCACTTTAGAGAGGGGCTGGTTGTGCTATTTCACAGCTACTCTGGTGATTTTCAGTGTCTCATCCTGCTCCAGTCTCTGACCATTCTTTGGCCCCAAAGTGACACCACTTGCAATTTTCTCATGATTTCATTGCCAGCTCTAGGACAAAACTTGTAATTTCCAGCTGTATGTGGTTTTCCTTCCTCTCCTGTGATAGCAATCCAAGAGAGGGGTCAGTCCCCCTGCAACTGACTCAGCTCCTGCAGTTCCTGAGGATATTCTGATAAAACATGGCCTAAATCATCCTGCTGACAGCTGTGTGTAAATACACCTTGACAGATGCTGGAGTTTTGGGAGGGCTCAGAACTAGACATCCCACACCTCCCAGTGGTTCCCAAATTCAAACCATTTCTGGAAACTGTGCCTGGTTGTTCCACTTCACTGTTTTATCTTCTGCTCTGATTATTTATTCACGTTTATGGTGTCAATAATGCTGTATTGACAATAATGTTGTGTGCATGTGAAATGCTCTAACATCTCAAATCAGGAAGACATCAATTTATTGCTTTTGCCACTTGATATTTAAAGCTCTGCCTAAACTGAGGCTGGTGGGATTTTTGCTGCTTTTCCTCACCTCCCCTTGGACAAAAAGGAAAGACACAGCTTTTATGCACAGCCTGTGCCTCTACTTGCTTTTTTCTTGGCTACAGCTCAAGCCCTTGAACTTGTGACATTCTTTTACCTCCCTGGATCTGTTTCAAGATTAAACTGTGGAGTGTGTCAGCTCTTCAACAGGAATAGGCTTTAAGTTTTCTCCCAGAACATGTTAGGAAGATGATTTACCTTCTGCCCTAATTGCTTTCCTCCTCAAAAGGTTTGCCATCTAAAAAAGAACAAAGCAACCAAATATAGCTGAAGAGTCAAAACAAATAATCTCAGACTGAACTTTATTGGCCTCAGTAATTTAGCAAATACAAATGATGGTGTCTATGTGCAACTGTGTCCAGTTTGCAAACACAAAGCTTCTGTCCAGGGCTCTGGTGTCTGGCAGCATTTTCTGGGTGCAATTCTGAGATCTTGGAGTGAGACAGGATGTCTGAAGTTAATTCCATTTCTGTTCTCCACCTGGGGACTCTGTGGGTGCCTGGGATTTGTGCTCTTCCCATCCCCACCCAGTGATGCTGCCCAGGGACTTCCTTTCCCAGGAGGAGATTGGATTCTTGTAAAGGTTGGGAAGGCTCCCCAGATGGTTTAACCCTCATGTCCTGCCTTCTTTTATGAGTATCTTCATTCACATGGCTGCCTAATTAGCCACAGACAGAGGTCTCCTACTTTTAATTCGGCTCCCCAGGGCTCCTTGGAAGGCTGGCTGCAGGAGTTCTGCCTTGCCAGAGAGCCTTGGACAGCTCTGTATAGGAGCAGCCCTTTCTATGACCCAACAAAATTGGAGTGTGGTGAAAATATGATTTTTCCAAAGTAATCTGCCATAACTACATTTCCAGGTTGTTGCAGCTTTTGCAGATCAGACCTTAGGTGAGTCGGTGGTTTAAAAGCAGGCACCTGAACACTTTGGAGATCCATTTCTCACCTTTTCCTTTACAGGGAAGGGGCTTTCATTTTCTCTCATCTTCTTTTAAAGGACGAGTGTTTTTAATTTCTGACTTCTTTTTTTTTTTCTTTAAGGACAAGTGGCTCTTTGTGCTCTGCTCTCAGGGTGTCAGTGCTGTTCGGATGAGTTCAGTGGGCACAGCTCTCTCCTCTGTGCTCCCTTCAACTTCTTCCAGGGACTTCTCCAAGGGAGTCAGAGTTTGATTTCTGTCAGAACTGGGACAGATTTTATGTGGGAAGTCAGTGCTAAAGTGTTTGGCTTCTGAGCCTGTTGAAGGATCCCCATGCAGGTGCTAATGGGGAACTGCAAAAGAACCTGTTGGGGTTTCTTGCTTTGCAAACCACCCTCCCTCTGGAGAACAGGCATTCCTGGTAATTTTGGGATCTGACCTATGGGATGCTGGAATAAAGGTGGTCTGGATTTCAGCATGCCCTGCAATGCTAGGAGTCAGCAGTAATTATTTGTCAAGTTGGAACTAGAGAATTAGGAAAAAAAAGCCCTGATAAAGCATGAACAGATTTTCTGTGGTAACACCTGGGCTGAGAGTGCTGAGGAATTTGGGTTAATAAGCTCTGCCTGCTGGGTTACCTAGTTTTAGTGCAAATGGTTGTCTGTTCAGTGAATCCACTGCTGGGTTTTGTGCTCCCTTCTTCAGGCCCCAAAAGAGGTTAAGAAACCCCAGGAACATTCTGCTGAATGTCTTGGGCCAGATTCATTGATGTGCCCTGGCTATTTTGTGCTGCTCTGCTGATGCAAAGCAGCCATAAACCTGGATTAGAGCAGTGCAGCAGTGGGAGGCTCAAGCACAGAGGCAGGATGGCTGCAGTTTGCTGTGATATTTGTTCTCTCAAACTCGCTTTTCTGCACATATTAATTGTTCAACTTAATAAAATTGTAATTTCATGCAGTTCAGCTCTTCTGGGAGTCATGAATGTAATAAAATTGTGATTTTTCAATTTTTATTTTTTTTTAAGAGGCCTGGACCTAGGGGTAAGTCTTCATCTGTTTTTAATTAGTTATTTCTCATAGCCTTCAGGGGCCTGCCCTTAGCAGGGCAGGATGAAAATGTCATCCCCTGTATCTGCAACTTTGCCCAGATTTGAGAGAACAAGAACAAGGAGCACTTGCTGCATGTCTTTGAAAAGGAAGGGTAAGGTTATTTGCATTTTTTTGTTTGATTTGTTGTCAAAAAGTTGTATTAATTTAGGGTCAAAGAGTGTAAAGAGTGTTAAATCTCAGAGTTTGGGGTGAGCACTTTGGGCTGAGCCCTCGGGGAGTGGGAGTGTCTTGTCCTGCAGGATGAGGCTGTCACAACGCCCTCCATGAAATAGTGAGCAGCTGACATTAAACAGATTATAAAATGGAAAGCTTTATTTCCAAACTCTTAAAGTTATATATGAGCCCATTCCAAGGAGAGAATGGAGCATGCATTGCAGTGGGAAGATAAGGCTGGGCTTCCTTCTCCCCACTGCAACACAATGTTTTATACCATCATTTTCTCCTTATTATATTTTATTTGCACTCCATTTCAGCACAATGAACTAAATCTTGGGGGACATAAAAGTGCTAGAAGTGCCTAATAACCAACTTCTCCCGTTTGGAACGCCACGTAAGTTAAGTAAACTGAGCCAAAGTTGTTAATATTTTGTTTTCTTTGTAAGTGTAACTACCAGCCCCACTTTACAGTTGTGCACTTTGCTTTTGTCCAAACAAGTAACAGAAGACAGAATTTGGTAACTTTAACACAGAGTAAACACATGACCTCAGTGACTTTTGCTTGTATTCTTTAATTGCTTTTTAGTACAGAATTGATGGTATTGAAGATTAAACTCCTAAAGCACTAGAATCAAGTTCTCAGGGATGAATTTGCCAACTTCCCCCATCACAATGGATTAAATACGAGTGATCTCATGTGTGTGCCCTTCCCCTTTCTTAGGTAGCTTTGGAGAAACACTGAGTCTTTGAATTTACATAATTTAAAGGCAATCCACATAGAAAATAAGATTAATTACTTTGTTCCTTATGCTGATTTTATTCTCCTTGACTACTCCCAGGCCAGATTCCATGCTGAGCCCTCCAGAGCTGAGCTTTGGGAAGCTGAGATGAACAATCCAGCAATGTCTGTAGCTCTTTACAGTCATTCTTGTTCTCTTCATATTCAAAGCATCACTCAGGGCTTGTTTATATGCATTACTGTACCTCTTTAAATTAAGGTGTAATTTAAATCAGTTTCATTAAGCTGGTCCAATCGGCTGCTCAGCCACTCTTATTGCAGCATAAACTAACTTTATTTCACGTTATTGTAAATCAGCCAGGAACATTGTCAGCTTAAAATGTAATAATCCATTAAATTAGTCTAAAATTGAAACATCCTCACAGGAGTTTGGGCTGGCATGTACCCACTTAAATTAGCTGGAGCAAGTTTATGTGTACACAGAGAATTAGAAATGGAATCAAGCACCTCCCGTGGTAAATTCCATCACCTGGGGCCAGTCATAGTCAGAGGAATTGGGATGCAGAGCTGTCAGAGCAATGCCAGTGGTCAGGACGTGTCTGGGGATGAAATCTGCCCCCTGAGTTTGTTCCTTCGGCTCCTCAGAGGTTCCATTGCTTTGGGTGCTGTCACCAGCCCAGAGATGCTCTGGAAGTTTCCAGCTCCCCACTTGCCAGAAGTTTCCTCTGGATTTTCCTTCTGACTCTTAGATGTGGATGGAGAAAGAGCCTAATGCCAGGAGTGATGGTTTTGCAGGAGAAATGAGCTGCAGTTTATTGCTTTGCCCCAGGATTTTTAGGAGGGAAATACGCAGGTACAAAGTGGTAAAAAAATCACCTTTTTTATATCTGGGAAGTTCATAGCTCCAGCTGTGCTTTGGCACAGCTCTCATCAGCAGAGAAATACTGGGGAGCTTCCCCACTACTGCTGATTTCTTTTTCTGAGTTGCCACTGAACTTTTCTTTTGTTACTTGCAATGAATGGATGGAAGATGCATTTTGGGGGCTGTGTTTTTTCCTCCAAGTTTTTCTTTAACTTGACTCCTGCAAAGCTGAGGAGAAAGGGGCAGAGGAAGGGATGGAGAAGGTGATCCCAAAGCTGAAGGCATCACTGAAAGCATCACTGGGCTCTCCAGAGCAGCACTCAGGCTGCCCAGAGCAGTGTCATTGTCAGGCTCACAGCACCTAAAAGGCTCCAAACCTCAGCCTCACCACGGGGGCAGCTGCTTGGTGTCATATTGATACTAAACAAGCAGGAACTAAAGCAAATAATCCATGTTTTGTTTGTTGTGGATGGGCTTTTTTAATTTTTGATTTCTCATGGTTCCATGTCAGCAGCAGTGAGAACATCCAGACAGCTTTTTCCTGTTTTTTTTTTGTGTGTGTGTGTGCTGTGGAAAAGCACAAGAGGCATTTAGGCTTCAGTCACTCCCACTGCTTATGTGCTGGGTGTGATTTGCATCAGAATAGGTATTTTTCCTTTTTATCTGTAAATTCATTTCCATAATATTCATCAGTATGCGAGCTGTGCTGGTGAAAGGATTGCTGACATGTGGAGAGATACCTCAGGTTTTGAGCTTATTGTTCAGGCAACAAGTATATGAAGGTGCAGGTTGCTAATTATAGTGTACACCTTGTCAGTTCCATGGGCTTTATCCTATAGAAAAAGGGCTTTATTAAGTTTCTACTGTATTATTTTGTCATCAGCAACCCTGAAGTATTAGGATATGAGAGGTCTCACATAATAAGGTTGGACTCCATGATCTTGGAGCTCTTTTCCAGCCTTATTCAGAGAATCACAGACACTTTTAAGGTCATAATTAATGACAACATTCATAACTGAGGTAGTTGTTTGCTTTGCAGAGTTGAACAGCAATATTCAGACCTTTCTTGTCCTCAGTGTACATTTTTTTTAATCTGATATGCATTTTAAGGCTTCTGTTTGTCAAATTTTGTCTTTGTTACTATTCTGGCCAAGCTGTTTATTTTTGCCAAGTAGCTGATACCTGGTTGATTTATTAGATTTGCTGCCAGCTCAACTCCTTCTCCTATTAACTACTCATGTCTTGAATTTATTTGACAGTGCTGATTAAAGTGGGGAAATTGATGTAATTCCATCTGCTGAAGCCAATTCCTGCAGAGAGAGCTGAATTGTGGCTTGGAGGAGAGCTCCTGTCCCCTTCATATGAAAATGTCATCCTTTGGCACAGCTGAGCTTTAAGAACTCAGAGATCTCAGAGCAAAACAAGTGGATGTGGCACTTGAGGGTGGGGTTTAATGAGGAACATGGCTGATGGGTGGATTGGAGGATCTTAAAGGTCTTTCCCAGCCTTAATAATTCCATGATTGTGTGATTCAGGGCTGGACTGTGTGTGTCCATATCTATTTATGTTAATTTTAAAAATTAATTTTTTTTTTGGGTGGGAGGGGGCAGGTATTGAGCAAAAGAAGGGCTGGGAGTTCTTTGATCAAAGAGAGGACTCCACTGTAGAAGGACTTATGTGCCAAAATCCTTGTGCTGAAATGAAAACTCTCCAGCAGTTGCCTGGGCTCTTAGAGCACGTCCTTAAACCTCTCCTTCTGGAAAAACAGCAGCTGAACGTGCCCTGGAAAATGTTAATTTTCCTTAATATTCCATGATTGTGTGATTCAGTGCTGGGCTGTGTGTGTCCATATCTATTTGTATTAATAATAATATTTTTTGGGGCAGGTATTGAGCATAAGAAGGTCTGGGAGTTCTTTGAGTAAAGAGAAGACTACACTCTAGAAGGTTTTATGTGCCAAAATCCTTGTGCTGAAATGAAAATTCTCCAGCAATTGTCTGGGTTCTTAGAGCATATCCTTAAACCTCTCCTTCTGGAGAAACAGCAGCTGAACGTGCCCTGGAAAATGTTAATTTTCCTTAATATTCCATGATTGTGTGATTCAGTGCTGGGCTGTGTGTGTCCATATCTATTTGTATTAATAATAATAATAATTCTTGGGGCAGGTATTGAGCAGAAGAAGGTCTGGGAGTTCTTTGATTAAAGAGAAGACTACACTCTAGAAGGTTTTATGCGCCAGGATCCTTGTGCTGAAATGAAAACTCTCCAGCAGTTGCCTGGGCTCTTAGAGCATATCTTTAAACCTCTCCTTCTGGAAAAACAGCAGCTGAATGTGCCCTGGAAAATGTTAATTGGGCTCTGCCCCTCTGTGGTTTGAATCAGGGAGGTGCTGATGCCTCATCCCAGGGGAATTCCCATTACTGGGCTCCCCAGTTCAATGTGGACAACAGGCACCTCTTTTATTGGGAAATCTGCCTGGATCAATGGAGCAGGCAGTTCAATCAGCAGATTATGAAGCTCAGTCCCCAGGGTGTGTGGAAAAGCTGCTCCTGCTCTGTGTATGCAGTGTGAGTGTGAAAGTACAGAAATGTTTATTGAGCCAGCAAAGTCTGGACTTGAGAATGGAATGGCTTGTCTTAAATGGGATCTCATAACACCAGGATCAATAAAACCCCTATGCCAAGTGAATCCCAAAGGTGATTGTGTATCTCTGAGCTGTTTGCTGCCTGCTTTATGTTCTCAACTTGGTGCAGCTACAAAAACCCCATCAAAACCTCCAATTTAAGTAAATTTCTTTTCATCTTGGCTTGATAAATGAAGCTCTTTTGAAGGTATCATGTACTTGAATACATTTAAAGGGTGACAAGGTCTTATCTATTTTGGAAGAGTGTGAGGTTGGAAATGATAAGATTTGATTTAATTTATATTTAATTTGCAATGCATATTCGTTTTGTATATATAGTTCAAATTACATACTCATGTAGTATACATCCTTAATTTGTCCTGCATATTTATTTTGTAAATGGTGTTAACTTTGGGTTTAGTTTTTTCAAGAAGCAAGGCAGCTAAATATCACTTTTTTTTTGCTTTATACCTGTGTTAGCAGGTGGGAAGCAGAACTCTGGGCAGTTTGAAGATGTGGCTCCTCTCAGTTCTTCACGTTCTGTGAAACCACTTTGTGAGTTCATCCTTCTTCCACCTCTAGTTCTGTGATGTTTCAGACTCTCTGGCCTCAATGCAGAACTTTTTTGCATGTGTGTGAGACATCCAGGAGGAACTTTAATATGAATAATTTTTTATCAGTTCAATATGAGTCATAAATAATTGTTCAGTAGCAGAGTGTTCATTGCACTCTCCAAAGCTTCCTTCTTCCTTCATGACATTTTATGGAATGCTGACTGATCAGGATTTTGAAATTACTGAAGCTTTCCTCTGCCATTTGTGAACATTTATGCATTATTAATCCATGCTACAAAACTGGTGAAGTACTCAGTTTATTTTTACAGCAGTGGAATACAAATAATTTTCACTTGTGAATGGGATTTCCTCTCACTCTGCAGGTTTTTTACACTGCAAAAGTTTTTCTAGACTTCTTGTATGCTTATAATTGTGTTGGAAAAAAAGGCAGAATCAATCATCTGGAAAGATTGATGTCAAAAGAAATTAAATAATAGCCTCAGTTCTTCATATTTTGTCTTGTTTCTTTACAAGAGCTGAAAACTGAAACTTGTAAATATGCATCTAAAGATGCCCAGTGCTAATTTTATCGTGTGTAGGATGGACTGAGAAAATCAACAAGGATTTGGGCTGTACAGTCTCTTTCTCATTAATACATTTTGGCTTCTGGAATAATGTACTGGGAGGATGGATCAAGATAAGTGTTGCAATGCATTTCCATTGACAAGAAAACACTGTCAGGAAAATTGCTTTATGTATATATTTATACACACTTAAAAAATACATATGCATGAAAATAGCAAAATGTGTCTCCTGGGCTGAATCAGTGCCTTCAGTAAGGATTGTTCAGGTGTTTTGACAAGGAGAGTGTGGGTCATTTACATTACTTCTGAAAAGCTTTAAAATGCCTCTTCTTCCATCTCATTCTCACCTCGGTTCCCAGTGTGCCTTTCCCATCTCAGTGTCTGAGATTCCAAGCCCAGAATGATTGGTGTGGGAAGAGACCTTAAAGCTCATCCATGGGCAGGGACAGCTTCCTCTATCCCGGGTGATCCTTGTCTAGCCTGGCCTTGGACACTTAAGGGATGGGGAGCCTGGAAAGCTCTCTGGAGTTGTTCAAGACCAGGCTGGATGGTCTTGTAGCTCAGTCTTCTGTGCTTGCCTCCTTTTCACTCATTTCCTGAGGAGTTCTGAATCCTATCCAACCCTTAAAGGTCAGATTATATTACTGAGAACTTCCTCTGTTTCTGTTGTTTTGTATCCTCGAGGAGGGCTCTGCCCCACTCTGCTCCTCGGCTTTCCCCACTCTGCTTTCCTTGCTCTGCTCTCTCCTTCCTCTTCTCCATTTTATCCTCCTGCCTTTGAGCTGAGCAGCAAATATCCTCATGATATTTACAGGAGAAGTAGTATTTGGACAGCTCTTTGTTTGGTATTTCCATTGGAAATACCACAAGCAGTCATGTTTCCATGATATTTCCATTGACATTAACTTCAGGACGACTTCCTTTAATCAGGTTTAGTGGGGAGGAAGCTTCATATTCCTTGTCAGCTTTGTGTGTTTGCTTTGTCCCTTTTAAAATCATGTGGCAAATGAACCAGGAGGAAAAGATCACAATCAGCTGGCTTGTCTTTATTCAGAGTGAAAACTAAAACAAATGTAGCTGCAGCAGCAGCTCATGTACAGGGAGAGCATATTGAGGTGATTTAAATATTTATAGATGTAAAAATCTTCAGCTGCTGAAAGGCTGCACGGAAGAGGAGACATCTCCTAATGCTTGAAAACTAGCAAATAATGTGACGTGAGGTTTTAATTGTTGTCCAGGTATAAAATGCCTTATTTTAAGGCTTGACTCGTAAAATCAACATAATCAACATTTATAGGCTAAAAATTCAACCTAAGCTGTGGTGTTCTGCATAAAAATTCTATCAACAAACCAAAACACCTGAAATGTTGAATTTAACAAGAAAAAGTGGGTTTGTACCAGGACAAAACATTAGTTTCAATCCTGAAGAAGTTGTTAATAGATTATATTGGACAAGAATTGAGAGTAATTAACTTCTGCATTTCCACTGTGCAGCTGCAGTGCATGGTGCCTGGAAGAATGGTTTTTGTGGAATTAGGCAGGAGACCTGGATTCTGTTCCTGGCATTTTCACAAATTTACTGAATTTCTCCAAGTCAGTCATTTAATCTCTGTAGTGAAGTAAAATAACTTCTCTACTTCATGGGAATATGAAATGAATATTAAATTAATGACTGGGGGAGCCAGGAGCAATGTTGGCTGTGCACATGTTTAGCTAAATCAATGCTTTAGGATGCACATTTGCATAAAACCATACTGGAAAATTAGTCAGAGCCAGCCAGGCAGTCTGGGTTTGGCCTGGGTAATATTTTACCTTAATTTGCACCTGACAGAAGTTATAGGGCCAAATGGATTGGAAGGTGGCTGAAATATTGCCCAGTTTAAAAGAAAAATGCATCTTATTGTAGCAGGTGCTCGGTAAAATACCAGTGGATCAAAATATTGAACCATTCAGGCCATTTGAAGTTCCTCAGATTCTTCCCAGGGACTTTGACAGGATTTGGGATTGTTTGGGAACATTGGTGTCCTGTGGTGACTGGAATCCATCTGACAACAGAACCCTATTTTTACCCACAGAAAGGTGAACTCAACACGACACTGAAAAACAGAGTAGAAAGGAAGATTAAAATATCTTGCAGTATTGAAACTGCAATGTGATTTCCAGAACAGGAGTTCCAATTTCATTTATGTTTTTAAAGGAACTTTGGAATTTTCCTTCGACTTTATCCTGTATTTTTGAAACTTCCTAAAAAGCTCAGAAGTCCAAGAGTTCCTGTGAAAATCCAGCCAGTGCAAGGAGCCTTTGAAGGAGGAGGTAGGTTTAATGGGATGTTGGGATGGAATTGCTCCCTGTGAGAGCTGGAATTCCCAGAGAAGCTGTGGCTGCCCCTGGATCCCTGGAAGTGCCCAAGGCCAGGCTGGATGAGGCTTGGAGCAGCCTGGGACAGTGGAAGGTGGCATGGGATGGAATGGGGTTTAATGTCCCTTCCAACCCAAACCATCCTGGGATTCTCCAAGGAGCAGGAGCACTGTTTTTCCAGAGCACAGTCAGGAAAATGCCATTAGATAGGGAGAAGATAAGGATCTTGAGGCCTGGGTAAGCTTTGGCTAAAGATCCTTCTGGGATGCTTCAGC